>NC_138771.1:97670770-98270770 GCF_965119305.1 Pelophylax lessonae | reverse complement strand
TGGATGGATGAAACTAAGATTAATTTGTACCAGAATGATGGGAAGAAAAGTGTGGAGAAGGCTCGGAACAACTCATGATCCAAAGCACACAACGTCATCTGTAAAACATGGTGGAGGCAGTGTGATGGCATGGACAAAATCAGCCGGATGAATTCTTCAGTGTTTAAAGATATACTGTCAGCCCAGATTCCGCCAAATGCAGCAAAGGTGATTGGCTGGGGCTTCACAGTACAGACGGACAATGATCCGAAACCCGCTGCAAAAGCAACCCAGGAGTTTTTGAAGAAAAAGAAGTGGAATATTCTGCAATGGCCGAGTCAATCACCTGATCTCAACCCAATTGAGCATGCATTTCACTTGCTGAAGGCAAAACTAAAGGCAGAACAAACCCACAAACAAAGAACAGCTGAAGATAGCTGCAGTTAGAGCCTGGCAAAGCATCAGAAAGGAGGAAACCCAGTCTTTGGTAATGTCCATTGGTTCCAAACTTCAGGCAGGCATTTCCAGTAAAGGATTCTCAACAAAATTTTAACAATTACATTTTTTTTATGATTATACATTTATTTGTCTGATTTACATTTGAGCCCCTGGAAATGGGGGGACTGTGTATAAAAATGATTGCAGTGCCTAAAATTTGTACTTGATATTTATGTTCAACCCCTTGATTTAAATCTGAAAGTCTGCACTTTAAATTCATTTGGATTGCTTAGTTTTAAATTTATTCTGATTGCATATGGAGCCAAAAGTATGAAAATGTTGCCTGTGTCCAAATATATATGAACCTAACGGTACATTGTAAAATGTCCACATATTCTTAAAGTTAGCAGTTGTATTAACCACTTAAGCCCCAGGCCTATTTCGGACACTTTTTGTCTACAAGTTAAAATCTGTATTTTTTCCTAGAAAACTACTTGGAATCCCCAAACATTATATATATTTTTTTAGCAAAGACTCTGCAGAATAAAATGGTGGTCATTGCAATATTTTTTGTCACGCGGTATTTGCGCAGCGGTCTTTAAAACGCCTTTTTGTTTGGAAAAATTTTGAAAAATCACATTTCACTGCATTTTTTTTGTGCGTTGTGAAAGATGTCACGCCGAGTAAATAGATAACCAACATGTTACGGTTTAAAATTGCGCACACTCGTGGAATGGCGACAAAATACGCTCAATAGAAATTTCAATAGGCAACGCTTTAAAATTTTGTTGTTTTTATTGCTCACGCTCTGGCGATCGCGGCGATACCTCACGTGTGGTTTGAACAGTGATTTAATTTGCGGCTCGACTTCCATATACGTTTTCTTTTGTGCGCGAGCTAACGGCGACGGGAGCGGCTAAAATTTTTTATTTTATTTTTTTTCCTATTTATTTATTTTTTTAACTTTCACAGGTTTTGAAAAAAAAAAAAATCTGATCACTTTTATTGCTGTCACAAGCAATGTAAACATCCCTTGTGACAGCAATATGCAGTGACAGGTACTCTTTATGGAGGGATCGAGGGACCCCTCCACTACACTTCCATGTATTCAAAACGCTGAAAACGGCTTTTTGAATACTCTAGTTTTTTTAATTTGCCGCCTTTAGCAGCAGAGTAACCCGGACGTGACGTAATGGACGCCGCCTCCGGGTTACGTCATCGGAGGCCTGATCGAAGCCGCATCCGGCTTAGATCGGGACTCCATCTAGCCGGCGGACGTGGGACGGGAGAACCGAACAAAGCCGCAGAAGGAGGGGAGAGGACGTCCCCTCCCTCTCCCCGGGGGTAACGATTAAACGGCTCCCGAGCCGCATCGTTCATTACCGCCGGAAAGCCGACTGCCGGCTCTAAACAACGATACCAGGGTAATGCCTCTAGCTAGAGGCTAACCCCGAAAAGTCTGCCGACGTAAATATACGTTACTTTGCGGTAAGTGGTTAATTCCATGATGTCTTGACTCTTCCTTTCCCTTTACATTTAGAGAATATATTCAACTATTTCCCCGCTGTCTTTCAGTTGGAGAAATAGAGATACATGTCATAGTTTAAACTGACCAAGAATATTCACTTTTCTTCACCTGGGCAAAATAGGCACGTTTGTGAGTCCTTCAGTCTCGTAAGCATGGACCAGGGGTTATATTTACATTCTGTGTATATTGCTTTGGAAGATTAGCTGGTATTTACTGGTTTCAAGGCCTTTTAAACAAGTCTTTGTTAGGCCCCTTGCACCCTTGTGTGACCTAAAAGTCACGCTTTTCCGCTGCGATTTTGACTGCACTGTAAGCAATGCCTATGTAATCTTGAGGTCTTTGGACCTCAAAATGCATAAGGCTCCATGCACACCTAAGCGTATAGGTTTACTGGAGTTTTTGTGCGTTTTTTTAAAGATTCTTACAAGTTTCTTTAAAGCGTTTTAGAAGTGTATCACAAGCGTTTTGCAGCTTCAGGCTTTTTTGTTTAGCCAATAGAAAGCACTAGGGGGAGGAGAGGAAGAGTAAATTAGGGGTGGAGAGCTATTTGAGCATTTTACGAGTATTTTTCTGCTTAAGTCAGCCGTTTCTATTGAAGTCTATGGAGCCAAAAAGGCTTTGCAATCTGGAAAAAGAAACTCATGTACTTTCTTCAATCGTTTTGCTTCAGATGACAGAACGCTCAGATGTGAACAGAGGCCATTGGAATGAATGGTATTTTGCTTGTTGCGCATTTTGGAGCTTCAGAGCTAAGCATTTTACAATCTGAAAAAAGCTCAAGTGTGAACAGGGCCTCAAAGTCGGACCAGAGTAGTGCAGGGACTACTTTGAAGTCATTGCGACTTGAAGTCGCCCAGATATGAACGATACTCATTGGAAATCATAGAGTACGACTTGTCATGCGACTTTGCAGTTCCAAGTCTCAGGACAAGTCGCACAAGTGTGTAAGGGGCCTTAGAGACAATAAAAACAGTCTTGTTCTAGGCTTCAGGTTGGGTAAGTATACACTCATTGTTCTTATCATGGGTCCTGTATACAAACACAAAATGTCTTCGGGTGATAAACTGACATGACCTGAGACATGACCTGAGACCTGAAATAACCTTTTATCTCTGGGGCTCATTCAGTTTTAAAACCTCCAAAATTGAAATGATAAAATATACCTATTTCTTCATAAAGATTCTAACAGGGACAGTGCACCTGGCTGTATACTGCTGCTGAAGCCTCTGGGTCACAAAACTTTGGAGAACCGGTCCTCAAGAGCAATTTTTGATAGAGCCATGGGGCACACAATTTCCTGTTCATGTTCCTGTTAATAAGGCTTTTTTGATAGAGTGGGGATGCCCATGTGCCTCAAATCTTAACCTGATGCATGTGTTTTTTACTCATCAGTGATGTGTATCTTTTATTGAGTGTGCAATGTTTCATCTCTCTTGTGTATTGGTCTACTTTGAGTAAAGAACTATAGCTGTATAACTTGCTCCACACCACACCCTTTTGTCAGTTACCAATCTACCCTAGCTGCTTACCTGTTTGTAATACAGGAGCTTTATTTCCAAACACATACACTACAACTGCTTTCTGCCGTAAGATTAAACAATATAGGTAATGAGTTTTTCAAAGCCTGCAGTTACATTCAGATCTGCCTTGGTTTATTGAATCTGATAAAGATTCCTGTGTGAAATATTTGCATTGGTACAGTTTTTTTCTTGATTGCATCAGCAGTTTCAGTGATTGATTCCCCTTCTTTTTCAATTTAAACTTTTTGTGTTGTAACATTTATGTACTAATATTAGACACTATGATAGGGGGAGATATCGGAGTGATAGAAAAATTAGCTCATCAATCTGCTGCTTCTTTTACTGAAATTAATTTGTGTGTATATCTTATTCATTGACCAATTTGTTTAAAAAAATCAATTTTCCAAAAACTTGTGGCAAAAAATAACATTTCTTTTTCGTTCATTGACGGACACATCTCCTGATCTTCTTTGCCATTGGGTTATACTGCTCCCCTCAGGAGTAGGACACTAGACAGAAAAAAAAGTCTGACTACGCCTATGGTTTTTTTTCTGCCTAGTCAGGAGTAAGGACCTAGTTCCTTGCTGGGATCTCTGGTCCTGGCAATTTTTTTCCTTTTTAGATAGATTATTTTTCTCTTGTTTTTTTTTCCAATGAGATCTACGATCAACTGCCGGACTGGGCGACAGGCTGGATAATCTAGATCCAGTGGTAACCCCAGTCTGGCCAGCGAGTGCTCGCAGACCTCAGCTCCGCGCTAGGTCGGCCGCGACATAGCCCCACTGGACGGGAGCTGTCCTGCGAGTTAAACTCCTTGCGAGGTCACATATGACCGGGTCTCCTGGCTGAAAGCCCCCCATTCCGTTGGAGAGGAGGTTCTGTCTGGAGCGGTGACCACCTGGTTCCTGGTATGGTAAGGAACTGTCCCCCCTCTCCCCTTGGAGGGTTTTGGGATGGACGTGGGCCCCTCCTTGGGACATTCAGACCCCTGGGTTCCCCTCCTTCCCGTTAGGCACACCCCCCCTCATCAGTCTGGTGGTCCCTATGGGCCATCTCGCTTCACACCTTTCCTTCCCTTCACTTGCGCTGGGGCTGTGGGGTGGCCTGGTCCACCACCTGGGGTGGGGGTAGGGTGATTGGGGAGGGGGGGTGCACCACTGGCGACCAGTCGATTGGTTAAGGGGGGGCTGTACCTGGTGTTCCGTTTTCTAAAGCCTAGGGATCCCTTTTGGGAGCCTCGTTGTGCCGCCATTTTGCTGTAGTCTATGTGCTCAATGCATGACCATTTTTGTGTAGTCCGACAGCCATTTTGCGGTGGTTTGCCATTGAAAATAGTGGTGGCCATGACAGTGCAGCCCTATGGGCGCTGATTTCGTCAGTGGAAGCCCCTCTTCATCCCCTGGTGCTGACTCCTGGATCTTTTTACTTCTTGATTACCTAAGGTGGAGTGCAGATTATCCTGGTGGCTGCAGGTGCCTGTTTCTGCTGGGTGGTGACTCTGGTGGGGTCTCTCTCCCTCTGTGCTGAGGATCGATTAGGTGCTCTGTTACTGGCTACCGAGTGGTGCTGCCGGAAGGGGGGTGCCCCTTAGCAGTGTTTTTACACTAACGGCGGTCTTGGAGTCCTTTGTGTCCCGAGTGGAGGTGTTTTTTGGGCGACGGGCTAGCAAAAATTGCCCCCTCGCCTTCCCCTGCCTCATCTGTCTACTCAGATCCTGAATCTGATTCGGGCGCTTGGGGATGTGGGTCACTCTGCTGGGTCTGCGACCACATGCCCTGAGTTCTCAGATAAGGAGGATGGTTCCTCCACTCCTGTAGCTGCACACAAAAAGGTGCTGGTGAATGCACTGATTGTATTTGTGTGTGAAACCATAAAAATAGAGGACACAGCTGAAGCTGCGAACGAGGCATCTGTTCCTTTGGGGTCCCTAAGCAATTTGCTATGCGGTTCCTTAATGAAAAGTCCCTTCTAAAAAACGTGGACTGTTCCACCAGTGGTGGACCCTTCTGTCTCCAGATTGAACAAAGCAGCCAGGATTCCGGTTGAAGAGTTCCCGGCTTTTAACAGGAAGGGGGAGGCTGTGTGCCACAATATGTACACTGTGGCTGGTTTGGCACTGAGGCTGGTATTTACTATTGCACTGATGCACTGGTGTCGCAAACTCTGACTAAGTGGGCTAAACTTTTACGCTGTGACCTGGAGGGGGAGCAGCTGCCAACTGCCTTTGCTGAGCTGGCGGACCAGTTGGTCCAGGGGCTGCAGTTGATCTGTGATGCCTCTTTGGACACGGCTTCCCTAGTCGCTAGGCTATCTGTTTCAGCAATGGTCCATCGACATATCCTTTGGCTCTGAAAGGAGAACACAGGTGCCACTCTTAAGTGCAGTATATTGAGATTTATTAAGAGTAAACCGATAGAAGGTACTCACAAGGATGTATGTAAAAGAAGCATCATAAAACATCATAGTATATGCAGGCAATAGCTCAAGGTATCCTAGTTCAGGATGGCTCAAGCGGTCTCTGGCCGTTCTGGAAAAACGACACTTCCTGATCGCGGGGACACACCACTACCGTCCTGTCGTCACTTCCGGGATGCGTAATGGCGCCGGCGACGCGTTATCGGAGCATGCGCTCCTTCTTCAGGCCGATGATGCGCCATTTTGGATGAGGGCTTAAATAGGCAGAACCAACTGGGTCCTAAAGTTCGCCACATCTGCCTAATCGGCAGAACGGCTGCAACATACTCATATAATACAATTGACTGAACTTCTTACTAACAGTGTACATTGTGCAACTAATTCAAGCAGTGGTTAAAAAATGAAAAACTAACTGAAGTAATGGTAAATGAATAATGATATATAAATATATATGGAAAATACATGATAATCTCAAATCAAATGGAAATTATTAAAATAAAAATAGAAATAAAAATAAATAGAAAAATAAATAAATATAAAAAGAAAAAGAAAAAAATACACAATTATAATAAAATTATAATAAATAATAAATGAGGACAAATAATGAATTATATGTAAAAATATTACAATGTCACAGAAGGTATAAAAGAAATTTATATATAAAAATTTTATTTATATATAAAAATATGTATAAAAACTGTTTTTATAAAAACATCCACTAATAAAAGCACTTAAATCATGTTGAATATTTCCAACTAATGTGAGAGATTAATATTGGGTATTATCCAAAAAAGTGTAGCGCTAAAATATCAATGACATAAGGTAATGACTTAAAGTTCATTCAGGAAAACATAAAAAAGTAGGACTGACTAGAGAACCCAAAGGAAAGTCCAGTTTTGAAACAAATCCTGAATTGTAGATATAATAGCAATCCTTGTGACGCCCAGGGAATGTGTGAGAAGGGGACACCTCAGTGCACTAATGTGAGAAGCAGCTTACCAAACAGCCATGGCTACTCAAATGAATGAGACAGCCTCGCCAGATACAGCATAAATCTCAGAGACTCCAAGAGATCATAGGTAGCGCCGAGAGATGGTAGATTCCTCATGGTAGCTCCATAGAAGTTAGATGGGAGTATGGAAAAAATTGGTACAAAAGACCATAGCGTAATTCCGTAAGGTGATAATAGTAAATTTATTAAAAGAACTACTCACATGTAAAATGTAAAAACAGGCACATAGAAAATGGTGGCTGGGGATCCAATAGCGGTGTCCCGCATGTATCCAGTCAGCATAAAAACAGTAGTAGCCGGCTCGTGGAAGGGGCGTGTGGACGTTTGCGTCTGGAGTCGCCAACGTTTCGTCATCAAAAGACGTAGTCACTCCCAGACGGCTACTACTGTTTTTATGCTTTTTATTGCATCCCCAGCCACCATTTTCTATGTGCCTGTTTTTACATTTTATGTGAGTAGTTCTTTTAATAAATTTACTATTATCACCTTACGGGATTACGCTATGGTCTTTTGTACCAATTTTTTCCATACTCCCATCTAACTTCTATGGAGCTACCTTGAGGAATCTACCATCTCTCGGCGCTACCTATGATCTCTTGGAGTCTCTGAGATTTATGCTGTATCTGGCGAGGCTGTCTCATTCATTTGAGTAGCCATGGCTGTTTGGTAAGCTGCTTCTCACATTAGTGCACTAAGGTGTCCCCTTCTCACACATTACCTGGGTGTCAAAAGGAGGAAGGATTGCTATTGTATCTACACTCCCGGATTTGTTTCAAAACTGGACTTTCCTTTGGGTTCTCTAGTCACTCCTTTTTTTATGTTTTCCTGAATGAACTTTAAGTCATTACCTTATGTCATTGATATTTTAGCGCTGCACATTTTTGGATTATATTGTTTGTGGATCTTTTGCCAGCTGCTTTTCACACTGTATCACTTGGATTGTTTCATCTTTTACTCAATTGTTTTAGCGCAGAAATTTCCTTAGTTTTAATATTGGATATTGCAAACAATAAAAGCCGAATCAAACAAGAAAACCTAATTCAAAGGATATTAAATAAAATTAAATAAGAGAGTTGGTCTCAACTTCCTCGTTTAAGCCACCCGGCACTAGAGTATCTAAACTGTAGATCCAATAGGCCTCCCTTTGGCATAGTCTTTTAAAACGTTCTGCTGGCGAGAAAGTGGCAGGTATGGGCTCTATAATCCACACCCTGAGACCAAGAAATTATTTGTCATGATGTAACAGGAAGTGGCGAGGAACACTGTGTTTATCATCGCCAGCTTCTACAAATCTACGATGCTCACCAAATCTCTTCCTCAGGGTGCGGATTGTCCTACCTACGTAAAATAGACCACATGGACGCGTAAGACAATAAATGACAAACTCTGTGGAGCAATTGTAGAATTGTGTCATGGGATATGTTTTTCCTTTTACTTTAAAAGTTTTTTGGCCATGGGTCACGTGTTTACAGGTCAAGCATAATCTTTTTCGGCATTGGAACATGCCTATAAGTGGAATCAAACAAGGTCTTTCTAAAAGTGATGTGGGTGGGTACTTCAGCTTACTAGGGGCCACCATACTTTTAATGTTTTTTGCTCTTCTTTAGGCGACCTTAGGTTTAGATGGTAAATTCTCCCTTAGATGGGGGTCCTCCAATAGAATCGGCCAGTGTTTTGCCAGGATTTTCTCCATTTTTTTTTTTTTTTAAACTTTGTGTGGAATTGGGTCACAAATCTAGGTGTGGATCCCTCTTATTACATGCATGGCCAGTCAAATACATATTTTGAGCATGGTTTAGAAGAGGTTCAGGGAAAGCCTTTTCAGTAAATTTTTTCTTTAATTGGACGCTCTGCTCTATATAGTCTCCATCGTTGAAGGTAAAATAGAGGCTAAGAACTACACAAAGCCCACAGCGGATAATTCCTTCTTGCATTTTAGGAGTTGCCACCATCCCAGGTGGGTTAACAACATCCCTAAGAGCCAGTTCTGCAGACTCAGAAGGAACTGCACCAACGATGGAGACTATGACTTCAGTTAGTTTTTCATTTTTTAACCACTGCTTGAATTAGTTGCACAATGTACACTGTTAGTAAGATGTTCAGTCAATTGTATTATATGAGTATGTTGCAGCCGTTCTGCCGATTAGGCAGATGTGGCGAACTTTAGGACCCAGTTGGTTCTGCCTATTTAAGCCCTCATCCAAAATGGCGCATCATCGGCCTGAAGAAGGAGCGCATGCTCCGATAACGCGTCGCTGGCACCATTACGCATCCCGGAAGTGACGACAGGACGGTAGTGGTGTGTCCCCGCGATCAGGAAGTGTCGTTTTTCCATCGGCTACAACCTAACGCCCAGAGACCGCTCGAGCCATCCTGAACTAGGATACTGGGAGCTATTGCCTGCATATACTATGATGTTTTATGATGCTTCTTTTACATACATCCCTATGAGTACCTTTGTATCGGTTTACTCTTAATAAATCTCAATATACTGCACTTAGAGTGGCGCCTGTGTTCTCCTTTCAGTTCGCCACAAGCCCCTTCTACTTGCCATCAGAGCAGCCTACGGAGTGTGGTGGTTTGAGATTTAGATTTTATGGACTTTTTTATGGACTTTAAGTACAGTTACCATTGTGATGATGTTTTTACTGTATCAGTGTATGTTCCGTGTTCATAAGTGGAGCTTGTGAGGTTTTTTTGACATTTTTTCCCCCGCTGTGCGCCAGTTTTTACCATTTTGCCTATATCTTTTGGCTCGAATGCTGGTCTGTGGACCAGACTTCTAAAAAGGCCTTGACTGATCTTCCTTTTCAAGCAGATCGCCTGTTTGGAGCTACCCTGGATGACATCATTAAGGGTCTCACGGGGGGTACCTTTCTTCCGCAGGCTGCTAAGGGCAAAGAACCTCGTCATAGACATGGGCCATCCTTCTCAGCTCATAAGAAGTTTTTTTGTCACTCGGGTGAAGCCTTTCAGGGCCTCCTCTGGAGAATCCAAACAAACCTGGTCTGGCAAGCATAGAGCAGGGACCCCCGGACAAGGCTTCTTCAGCATGAAGGTGCGCCCTTACCTGTATCGGGTGAGGTCTTCGTTAGTTTCCGGACCCGTGGACTTCCCTGGTACAAGACAAGTGGGTTCACAAAGTCATTCAGTCCAGGTACAAGATCGAGTTTCACTCTTGTCCTCCAGGCAAGGTTCTTTCCTTCCAACCTGCGCCTGTCCCTGGACCGCTTACTGGGTCTGTTTGGGGCAGTATTACTTCAAGGGGCGATTTTCCCAGTTCCGACATCAGAAATCTTTCAAGGTTTTTACTCAAACCTGTTTACAGTTCCCAGGAAGGAAGGCAAGGTGCTCCAATCCTTGACCTCAAGGCACTGAACTGCTTTATTGCGGGTGCAGAAGTTCAGAATGGAGTCCATTTGCATGGTGGTGGCATCCCTGCATCAGGGGGATTTTCTTGCCTCTGTCGACATCAAGGATGCTTACCTTCACATTCCAATATGTGCCGGTCACGTTCCTTCACTTTGCTGTGGGAGAGGAGCATTATCATTTTGTGGCGTTACCCTTTGGTCTTGCCTCTGCTCCTTGGGTCTTCACAAAAGTGTCAGCACCAGTGCTAGCATTGTTACGCCAACGGGGGATCGTGTTTCTGGGCTACTTGGACGACGTCCTTCTGCGAGGGGAGTCTCCTACTGCTCTGGTGGAAAACCTGGAGATCACCATACGAACTCTGAGGGAGTTCGGCTGGATTCTGAATTTACAGAAGTCTGATCTGGTTCTGTCCACAAAGCTGGACTATCTGGGTCTGACTCTGGACTTAGCTAGAGCGCTCCTTCCTCTGGACAAACTCCAGAAACTGCAGGCTGCAATTCGTCTCTTGCTGTCCAGCAGATGGTCATCCCTACGGACTTGCATGTGGTTGCTGGGCCTGATGGTGTCTACCTTCAAGGCAGTTCAATATGCACTGTTCCATACAGGGTCCCAGCAAAAGGGGATTCTGGCCAAATGGGACAAGAATCCGCAATCTCTAGACAATCAGATCCAGCTGAACAAAAGAGTCCCTGATATAGTGGCTTCGTTCTCCGGTGCTTCTGGAACACCGGCCACTGGAAGAGTCCAGACTACCGATCAATGTCTTGGAACTCCGATCGATCAGACTGTGCCTGGAACATTGGACAGATCGTCTTCAGGGATGTCCACTGCGCATTCAATCAGACATGGTCACGGCTGTGGCTTATGTCAATCACCAGGGAGGCAGAAGTATCCTGGTTGCTCTGGAGGTAGCAGGCATTCTAAGGTGGGCAGAACTGTTTGTTCTAGCCCTCTCCGTCTTACACATTCCCAGGGTGGCAAACTGGCAGGCGGATTACCTCAGTTGGCAGACGTTGGACCAAGGGGAGTGGTCTCTTCATCCGAAGGTGTTTCATCAGTTGTGTCACCGGTGAGGCATCCCCGAGGTGGATCTGTTGGCGTCTCAGCTCAACAAGTGCTAAGGTTTGTGGGTCGGTCACGAGATCCTCTGGGAGACGCCACAGATGTGCTGGTGGCCCCGTGGGGTCAGTACTGTCTGATTTACGCCTTTCCTCCTCTCAAGCTTCTGCCAAGACTACGGAGGATTGAGGCAGAAGGGATTCCGGTCATCTTAGTGGCCCCGGATTGGCCTTCCAGGTTTGATACGCTGATCTGGTATGGCTGGTCGCCGACGTTCCTTGGAAGCTTCCTCTCAGGGAGGATCTGCTGTCCCACGGACCAATCTTCCATCCTGCTTTACAGTCGCTGGCTTTGATGGCTTGGCTGTTGAACACCAGGTGCTGATGGATAGAGGTTTGTCTGAGATGGTGATTCCAAAGCTGGTAAAAGCTAGGAAATCTACTTCTAGGAAGATCTACCATCGTACGTTGAATATGTACATTGCGTGGTGTGAGTCTCTTGGGGTTCATCCTCGCACTTTTTAAGTGGCTCGGAGGATCTTGACCTTCCTTCAACGGGAGGTTGAGCAGAAACTGCCCTTGAGTACTCTCAATGGTCAGGTGTCGGCCTTAGCAGTCTTCCTTCAACGGGCCTTGGCCACATACTCCCTGGTGCGTACTTTTCTTCAGGGAGTAAGGCACTTGGCCCCTCCAGTGCAGTCTCTGTTGCCGCCTTGAGACCTCAATTTGGTGCTCTCTGTCCTCTAGAAGCCTCCTTTTGAGAATCTTCAGGAGATTTCCCTGCTTACGTTGTCCCGGAAGGTGGCCTTTTTGGTGGCTATCTCTGCCTGAAGGGTGTGGGAATTGGCGGTGTTATCCTGTCGTTCACCTTACTTGGTGGGTCATAGATATAAGGTGGTTCTTTGCCCCTGTCTGTTGTTCCTTCCAAAGGTTGTCACTGATTTTTATTTGAGTGAAGACATTGTGTTGCCTTCCCTATGTCCCAGGCCAAAACATCCAAAGGAATTTGCTTTGCATGCCTTGGGTGTGGTCCGGGCAATTAGGTTGTACCTGGCAGCTACAGAGTCTTTTAGGAAGTCACTCACTATTTGTGCTCACGGTCACGGATGGGCCTCGGAAAAGGATGTCCGCTTTCTCCGCGACCATTTCCAGATGTATCAGACAGACGGTGATTCAGGCCTATTCAATCAGGGGTCAGGTTCCTCCTTTCCCTGTCAGGGCGCCCTCTACTCGGGCGCTCAGTGCCTCCTGGGCCTTCCGTCATCAGGCATCAGTGACCCAGGTTTGCATAAGGGCCACCTGGTCGTCGGTGCACACTTTCACAAACTTCTATGAAGTGGATGTGTTGCTGTTTAAATGACCTGGTCCTCTTTGAGGGTATATTGTTTTTTCAGGTGAGCTCCAGTTGTTTTGGTTGAGTTCCTATTTACCTTGTTGGCTATAGCCTTGGGAGTTTCTTTTTCGCTGTTCCCACCCCCTCATGTTTAACACTGCTTTGGGACGTCCCAATGGTTAAGAAGATCAGGTGCTGTGTCTGTCAATGAACGAAAGAGAAAATGGCATTTGTGACTTTCCGTAAAATCCTTTTCTCTGATGTTCATTGACAGACATAGCAACCACCCCTCTGCAGAGTTGTTATTCTTCGGACACTGCTTGTAACCTGAGTACCTATAGCAGAGAGAGGGAGTATACCCCCTGGGACTGCCCATAGGCGTAGCCAGATTTTTTTTCTGCCTAGTGTCCTACTCTTGTAGGGGGCAGTATAACCAAATGGTTAAGAAGATCAGAAGCTGTGTCCATCAATGAACATCAGAAAATTAGATTTTACGGTGGGTCAAAAATCCCATCTTTCGTAAGACACACTATGCCTTTTAGAAAGTAACTTAAGGCGTTTGCTCTCTAAAATGTCATTTTGTGGGTGTTTCTCTTGTCCTGACACTTCAGGGTACTTAAGAAATATGATAGGTAATCAGGATATTATATGCGTGATTTATACTCTTTGAAAGTCCAAAGGTGCTCCTTGGACACTCCTCTATGCATCTAGGCTGTGAAAAAGTCTCACACCTGGTATCCCCATAGTTGGAGATTTTTAAAAATATTGTGACAAAAACTTTCCAATAAGGGGTCATTTTGGCTGTATTTTACAGTCCTGGCATTTTAGGGCCTCAAGAATTTATTTAGGCCGTCAGTACATCAGGATTAATCAATTCTTAAATATATGTAGCGTAGTTGTAAACTTTATAATTAATTCACACAGAAAAATCACTATACTTTTTTTTTATTTTTTTTTACAAAAGAATGTAGCAGAATAGATTTTTGTATGCATTTTTGAAGAAAGCTTATTTATTTGCAAATGTTTATAACAGAAACTAAGAAAAATGTTGATTAAACACCACCAAAAAAAGGTCTGACTCAAAAAAATTAAATAATAAATTCACGTGGGTAAAGTATTGTCTAGCTTGAGTAATTGTCTTTCATAGTGTGACCATGACCACACTGAAAAATGGCCTGGACTGAAAGGGGATGTAACAGTCCAGTCTTCGAGTGGTTAAATAGAGATGTAGTGTCACGTGATACAGCCCAGATCTAATGATTTCTAATGACTGTTGTTTTTCATTTATAGACCAGAGATGACTTTCTTGGTCAAGTGGATATTCCTCTTTACCAGTTGCCGGTATGTACTGTAAAGATATGCTTGAACACCCTAATGTTTTCTTGTATACATTTGTAAACTTAATCTGCATATCAAAACATTGTGTTTTTTTCATTGATTGGGGGGGCAATAAAGCTGATGTGTGCTTAGTTCAAATACAAATCTAGCCTGGCAGGACTGAAGCTCTTACTTTTAGTCCCGGTTCACACTTGAGCGATGCGGGAAGGCGGCGAATTTGCAGCCTGTTCCCACATCACAAACGCACATCTGGCAGTTCACACTGCCATATGCGATACGCAGGGGGTGTCAATTAAATGTTAACGACACCCGCAGTTTGATCGCATATCGCAGTGCGATCTGACAGTTCACACAGGATCGGATCGCACAAGTGTGAACCACTGTGCGATCCTGATGCGGCTGGAAAAAAGGGTCTTGTGCGTCTTTTGTGCGGGTGCAGTGCGAATTTCAGCCATACAGGGCCGGTTCACACTATTGCGAGTGCGGCAATCGCATGTAATTCGGAGCGCACTGCTCCTTCATTACATGCGATCGGATGTGCGGATGCGAATTCAGTCATACACTTTGTATGGCTGAAATTCGCACTGCACCCGCACAAAAGACGCACGGGACCCTTTTTTCCAGCCGCATCAGGATCGGATCGCACAGTGGTTCACACTGCCAGATGTGCGTTTGCGATGCGGGAACAGGCTGCGAATTCGCAGCCTTCCCGCATCGCACAAGTGTGAACCGGGACACAAAGTGTATGGCTGAATTTGCATCCGCACATCCGATCGCATGTAATGAAGGAGCAGTGCGCTCCGAATTACATGCGATCGCCGCACTCGCAATAGTGTGAACCGGCCCTTAAACTAAAACAATCACATGGGATATAGGAGAATATCAGGGTTTGTAAATCTGAAAATAATTACCTTATCTAAGCTTAGTGTTTTAGAAAAACGGCAAACACGCTGTGTTGTTTTGCAGACAGCTGCCTCTCCTCCACTTGATTAAGTGGTTAAAGCATGTGTTACCCTAAAAAAAAAAAAAAAAAAAAAAAAACATAATGTTTCCTTAAAGCATGTTATACAGCACAATGCTTGTGCTGTGTCATTTGGCCCCCTGTAACACCTAAAAAACCTGGCTGATCCTGCCAGTTTCTACCCTCCTCCCTGTAAACTGACCACGGTATATCATGGCTGCTGAGCCCTGACACTGTGGTCAGTGTACCTGCCTCCGTCATTCGCAGCTCCCCTCTCTGTCTCCTGTGTCCTCCCCCCCTCCCTGCCTGTCTGCTGTGTCTACGCCCGCCCCGTCAATCCTGCTGCTCTCATATTCATTATAAAATAATCAAATCCCCTCTGTAATATAACACTAAGAGCTCCTGTGCCTGTCTTATAGAAAAAATATGCGACCTGTACCTATATCACAGCGGCTCCCAGCAATCACGTGACCGCTTTCCTCTCTCTTCCCCTCCTCCATGGCTGACGTCAGTGACAGTGCTCTGGCCCCCCCACTGGAGCTGTCAGCTGGGCAGAGAAGAGAGCAGAGGAATCAGCTGATCGCTGGGAGCCACTGTGATATAGGTACAGATTGGCATATATTCTCTTTTGTTTATTGACGGACACAGCTCCTTATCTTCTTGACCACTGGGTTATACTGCCCCCTACAGGAGTAGGACACTAGGCAGCAAAAAGCTTGGCTATGCCTATTGGGCAGGCCCACTCTCTATTGGCACTTTTCTGCCTAGTCAGGATTAAGGACCTAGTTCCTTGCTGGGATCTCTGGTCCTGGCAAATTTTTCCTTTTTTTTTTGCTATCCTTTTTATTTTAATGCTTTGAGAATCTAATATCAACTGCCAGACCGGGCGACGGACTGGATAATCTAGATCCTGAGGGTCCCCCCACTCTTGCCAGTGAGCGCACGCCCCATATCCGTGCTAGGTGCGCTGCGACATAGCCCCACTGGACGGGGGCTGGCCTGTGAGTTAAACGTTTCGCGAGGGCACCTACGAACGGGCCTCTGCCTGTGTAGCAGCGTTCCTCCTGGCTGACAGCCTCCCCTATTCCGATGGAGTGGTGGTCTCTCAGGAGCGGTGCCCCCCCTGTTCCTGGTATGGTAAGTAGCTGTCCCCCCTCTAACCCTGGAGGTTTTTGGGGTGGACGTGGGTCCCTCGCTGGGATGGTCAGACCCCCTTATTCCCCTCTAAAATTTTGGTGGTTACTGTGGGTCTTTTGGCCCCCCTCTCCCTGGGTGAGGTTTTGAGCTGGCTGTTGCCACATGCTCTTAAGGGGGGGCTGGTTTGAGTTGCTTCTGACCGGGTTTTCCTGGTGTGACAGGGATTTGAGCAGGGTTCCCTTCCGCCCTGGGGGTTGGTGACTAGGGCAGGGTTGTCTTCTGGGCTCACTGCAGCAGTTGTTTGGCTGGGGGAGCGGATAGTTTAGCATCTACGGGTAGCTAACCTGATCCGGCCGAAAATTTAGGCTGCAGCTTTGCGGCCTACTAGTCCGAAACTACGTGAGTCGGCCCCTGTGAGGATGGCTGAAGCTACTGCCTTCTGTTTGGGCATTGGCCCTCCCCTCTGCTGCCCCTGGATGGTCGGCCCTGTAGGGGCTCGCGGCTGGGTACCCACAGAACTTTAGGCCTCGGCCGAGTCTGGCGCCTCAATTGGGGGGCGGCCCCAGTGCATTTAGTTGAGCCCCTACTCTTTCTTTGGGCATCTGCCTGGCTGGGATCCGTGTACGTGCGGCTGGGCCTCCACAAAACTTTAGGCTGCAGCTTCTTGCATGCTAGGCCATGTGGTCAGCTTGGCGCCTCCCTTGGAATGGAGAGGCGGTTCATTTTTTTAATGATAGCCCTGTGCCATTATTGTGTGGGGCACCTTCCCCTTTTAGCAGGACCATCAGGGTTCCCTGCCAGCGCGCCTGCTTCTCGGTGGGTGGCCCCTTTTAAGGGGGCTATTTCCTATTATGCCCTCTATGGAGGGCAACCCCCTTGTTTTTATACGGAGTCCAGTAGGTGGGCCATTCGTGGGCCCTTGGTCGGCATCCACTTTGCAGAATTGCTCTTGGCGACTTCCCCTTATTATGTTTTCCAGGTGAGCATAGTATATAGCGACCCTACTGGGTCTGCGTCCATGCTCCCTGAGTGCTCAGATAGTGAGGATGTTTCCTCTGCTCCTCTAGCCATGCATGAAAAGGCAATGGTAGATGAACTGTTTGTGTCAGTGCGTGATGCTGCGTCGGAGGCGCCGGTCCCTTTTGGCACCCACAGGCCCTTCAAAGTGGCAAGGTTGTTCCCTTTTCTGCTTACTTTGACCAATTTGTCACGAAACAGTGGGGTTGTCCAAAAATCAGTGGTTCCTAAGGGCTGTTTACTCGCGGTGTCCTTATGACGATTAACGGCATTAAAGGTGGGTGGACCCACCTGTAGTGGACTTGTCGGTTTCCAGGTTAAATAAAGCTACCTTTATTCTGGTTTAGGAGTCCCCAGCCTTTAAATATCCAGCTGATAGAAAGGCAGAGACTCTGACCTGCCATATGTTCGCTGTGGCTGGTTCTGCATTTAGGCCAGTATTCACCATTGCCCTGGGGTCGCAAGCTTTGACCAAGTGGGCTAAACAATTACGCTTCTCCCTGTCTTTGCGCAAAACAGCTTCTCCCCGTCTTTGCGGAGATGGCGGATCAATTGGTCCAGGGGCTACAGTTTATCTGTTATGCCTCTTGGATGCGGCTCCTTTGATTTCTAGGCTGTCTGTATCAGCAGTGGTCCTTCGGCATATTATATGGCTAAAATACTGGTCTGTGGACCAGACATCTAAGAAGGCCTTATCTGATCCCCCCTTGTTGGGGATTGCCTGTATGGAGCTTCCTTGGAGCTACATTGCGTGGTGTGAGTCTCTTAGGGTTCATCCTCGCTCCTTCTCGGTGGATATGATCTTAACCAACCCTTAACGGGAGGTAGAACAGAAATTGGCCTTGAGTACCATCAAGGGCCAGGTATTGGCTTTGGCGGTCTCTTTCCAATGAGCTTGGCACCGCACTCCCTGGTGTGTACTTTTCTTCAGGGTGTCCAACATTTGGTTCCTTTCGTGCGGGCTCCGTTGCCGCCCTGGGATCCTAATGTGGTGCTTTCAGCTCTACAGAAGCCTCCCTTCGATAATATTCGGGAGGTTTCCCTGCTTGCGCTGCCCCAGAAGGTGGCCTTTTTCGTGGCTATCACCTCTGCGCGCAGGGTGTCGGAACTGGGGCGTTATCCTGTCGTTCACCTTATTGGTGATTCACAAGGATAAGGTGGTGCTTCGCCCCTATCAGTCATTCCTTCCTCAGGGGGTCTCTGATTTTCATTTGAATGAAGACATTGTGTTGCCTTCCCTGTGTCCCAGGCTAAACATCCGAAGGAAATTACCTTGCATGCCTTGCATGTGGTTTGGGAAATTAGGGTATACCTGGTAGCTACAGAGTCTTTTAGGAAGTCAGACTCTATTTGTGCTCACGGCGGACCTCAGAAAGGGTTGTCTGCTTCTTCTGCGACCATTTCTAGATGGATCAGACAGACGGTGGTTCAAGCCTATTGCACCAGGGATCAGGTTCCTCCTTTCCCTGTCAAGCAGCATTCTATTAGGATGCTTAGTGTCTCCTGGGCTTTCTGGTATCAAGCGCCAGTGACGCAGGTTTGCAAGGCGGCCAGGTTGTTGGTGCACACTTTTAAAAAATGTTTTAAAAAGTTGATATGTTGGCATCAGCGAATGCTTCTTTTGGCCGCAAGGTTTTGCAGGTTTTGTTTTTTTTCCAGGTGAGCTCCAGTTGTTTATGGTTGAGCTCCATGTTACTTGGTTGGCTATGGTTAGCATTGGGATTTTTTTTCTTCTTTTTTCCCACCCCTCATGTTTAACACTGCTTTGGGATGTCCCAGTAGGTTAAGAAGAATCAGGAGCTGTGTCTGTCAATGAACAAAAGAGAAAATGGGATTTTTGACTTACCGTAAAATACATTTCTCTGTTGTTCATTGACGGACAAAGCACCCACCCCTCTGTAGAGTTGGCTTTCTTCTGTCACTGCTTGTAACAAAACTGAGTGCCTATAGCTGAGAGTGGGAGTATAACCCCTGGGACTGCCCCATAGGCGTAGTCAAGATTTTCCTGCCTAGTGTCCTACTCCTGTAAGGGGCAGAATAACCCAATGGTCAAGAAGATGAGGAGCTGTGTCCATCAATGAACATCAGAGAAATTGACTTTAGGGTAATTTGCAAATCCCCATCTTTCTATAAGACAGGCACAGGGGCACTAAGGGCTCGTTTCCACTGAGCTTTCTGGTACGGTTCGGTACGGTATGCTATTTATGCCGTTTCCATTGTGAATGGTACCCTAATTCCGAACCGTACCGTACCACTTTTTGGTACCCTTTCGTTGGTAGTACCGTACCAACAGGGTGGAGCTACACTCTGCAGAACTTTGATTGGTTGACAGAGAATCGTCTATCACAGCTTTCCTGCTACACCACGCCTATCATGAAAGGGTACTATTGGCAGTGGAAACGCCATGTGTACCGTTCCGAACCGTACCGTACTGAACCGAACCGTACCGTACCACTCAGTGGAAATGAGGCATTAGTGTTATATTAAAGTATGTATTAGATTATTTTATAGAAGTGGCTTAACAACCTCTTTAACTTACAATAAGAGATGCAGACTGAATGTGCTGCCAGACAAGCTTTCCCAAAGCGTTTATGACTTTGACTGTGTTAAAATCTGTTTTGTAGCAGACGTCATAGGTTGATTTACCCATAAGCCTGTACAGTTAAGTGACTTATCAAGCAAATTGAAAATTTAGTAATAGTTTCAGCAGTTTTCAGCTTTATGTATATTCTAGAATGTAACAAAATGACAGTTGATACTGTATATGAGATTTATTATTGTGTTCCAACAAACAGAAGGCATTACATTTTAGTGTTAACAGGTCTTTGTTTTTAGACTGTTGGTTTGCAACATTTATTAAAAAGTCATTCTCTGAAAAACTGCCTTTTAGAGGTGGTGAGATATATTCCATAGTTAACCACAACGTGTCAACATATGTCGTTTCTCAGTGCTTCTGGGTTCCATGTCCATCTACCTGGGTGTTGACTTTTAGGCCCCTTTCACACTTGTGCGACTTGTCATGCGATTTGGGACTGAAAAATCGCATGACAAGTCGTTCTCCATTATTTCCAATGAGTACCATTCATATCTGTGTGACTTGAAGTCGCACCGACCTTCAAAGTAGTCCCTGCACGATTTTGAAGCGTTTTAAGGCCAAAGACATTCAAGCCCAGTCAAACTCGCGTCAAAATCGCTGTAAAATTGCGCGACTTTGAAGTCGCACAAGTGTGAAAGGGGCCTTAAGAGTCCAACATTTTGAACAGGATTGAGGGCTTTAGGAACCTGAAATACATGATGTTGTAGTTTAATTGGTGAAAACAGAAACTTGCACAACTATTCTTGCATGTGCAATTCCAGATTTTGTTTTGTAACTAGTTCTCTTCAGCTTATGTGGCAGGCTACATGTCCACCTTATTTTGCTAGCAATGCAATATATTAATGCTCTGTTCACACCTGAGTGTACTGGAATCGTGGGATTCTGCCCGTGAGTCCAAAATCACAGCAAAACACAGGACACATTTGCAATACCATTATTTCTTAATGGCAGCCCAAACGTGGTGCAATTTTGCCGTAATTGTCGAAGGACAAAACGTGCTAAAATCATGGCAAAAAATTGCAACGCCAAACGTTCCTGGCTCTGTGCCAAGATTTGCTTCTTTATAAGGTTAAAATAAAAGCAGTGCAGCAGCTGTCGCTGCACTATGCTCAGGTGTGAAATAGCCTAATTAGTTGCTAGAGACAGTTGGGTTTTGTATGGGATAGGTTGAGACTCTAGTTACAGAGTTCATTTCAATTCTTTAGTATAGTAAAAGAATTTAGCAGATTTTGTCATTTCCATATAGGCACCAATAGATCTCATGCATACTTTGTAGGTCTCTTACATCAGAAGCAACCATAGTAGTGGTAAACTCGAATTATCTTAGTTACAAGCACCAATATAAGATGCCCATTGAGAATGATCAGTTTTCTATGACCACATTTGCTAAAGCTTTTTTTCTTGAGTACCTTACTTTATTTTTGATTAAACTTTTATACAAACTCTTGTACATTGTATTATATTGACATATATAAAAACAGTTTAATGGCAACTTTACCATTGTAAGCAATATTTCAAGGCTGGAAGTCACGACTTTAAATTAGGCCTTATGCACACAGGGTGTTTGCTTTGCTGCTCTGAACGTCAGATTTCCTGGTAGGAAATAAGCTACTTAAAAAACACGTCTGAAGCCACGTATTGCACACATGTTTAGGCGCATCAAGCTTTTGTAGCGGTAATGGATTCCATTGGCCAGAATATGCCATTGGAATGCATAAACGCTAGACACATCTAGGTACGTTTATAGTTTTTTCTGCTCTTCAGCTCCTCATAGGGGCCAACAGTCACGGATTTCCCAGGACATTCACAGGAAACTGACTGTTGTCCCGGGAAATCTTTGTCCTGGGGAGAATCGCTGAAAATTTAACTATGTCCCAACTGCCAGCTGAAGCCAGCCTAGTACATTCTGCAATGCATTGTAAACTCCCCCCTGTGCCGGGGTAACACACAGTTTAACTTCAGAGCTTTCTCAGATCCCCCCCGCCTCCTCCTCTCCAATAGATTTAGTATTTAGTATGCGATGAGGTCAGGTGGTGTTTGCCTCTCTCTGATTGGGCAGGTGTTAGAGAGGGGGCGTGGGCAGCTGAACTCTGTAGCACGTGTGAGCCTGGAGTGCATGAAAGCAGAGGTACATTTCTATTGTGCAATTTGGGCTCTCTGCAGCTCCATCTCTGGGGAAATGACAATAGCTGGGATCTTTCTCTGTTGGTTTTTTGAGAGGGGGGGAGCGTGCAGCAGCCATTCTCAGGGACACACACACCCGTGTGTGTGTGTGTGTGTAATGAGAAAACCACACTGACCTCCCTCATACACAGAACTTTGTACACATTCATGGCTGTGTGAGAAGCCTCTGCTGTCAGCGCTGACCTCGTCCTTTGACCATCTCTATCGTGTCTGCAATCTCTGAACCCATCTTGTGTATCATGTCCGCAATCTCTGACTATCATCTGTATTATGTCCGCAATCTCTGACTATCATCTGTATTATGTCCGCAATCTCTGACTATCACTTGTATTATGTCTGCAATCTCTGACTATCTCCTGTATCATGTCCGCAATCTCTGACTATCTCCTGTATCATGTCCGCAATCTCTGACTATCTCCTGTATCATGTCCGCAATCTCTGACTATCTCCTGTATCATGTCCGCAATCTCTGACCATCGCCTGTATTATGGCCGCAATCTCTGACCATTTCCTGTATCCTGTCTGCAATCTCTGAATATCACCTGTATTGTCTCTCTGACCATCTCCTGTATCTATTTGATGGGACCTGCCTCCCTCTCTCCCCTCTCCCTGCCTCTCTCCCCTTCCCTCTCTCTCTCTCCCCCTCTCCCCCTCCCTCTCTCCCCCCTCCCTCTCTCCCCCCCCTCTCCCCCCTCCCTCTCCCCCCTATCTCCCTCCCTCTCTCCCCTCCCTCTCTCCCCTCCCTCTCTCCCCTCCCTCTCTCCCCTCCCTCTCTCCCCTCCCTCTCTGTCCCCCTCAGTCCCCCTCCCTCTCTCCTCCCCTAAGTCACCCTCCCTCTCTCCTCCCCTCAGTCCCCCTCCCTCTCTCCTCCCCTCAGTCCCCCTCCCTCTCCTCCTCCACTCTCTCCTCCTCCACTCTCTCCCCCTCCCTCCATTCCTCTTTCTTTCCTTCTCTCTTCTTCCCTCCCTAGTACTTTTATTTTTTCTTTTTCTCCTCCTCCATCCCTTTCCCGCTCTTTCCCTCTTCCTCTCTTCCTTCTCCCTCTATCCCTCTTTTACCTCAGACTCTATTTAACCACCCAATTAGGACACGCCCACTATTTTAGCATACTTTAAACCACGCCCACTTCACCCACCACATTACCCATCTCCATCTAGGCCACACCTACACATGAATGCCCCACCCCTAATTAAATGAAGACTCTGTCTACAGACAAAAAGTGTCCCTATACATTTTTTGAGAATGTTGGCAACTATGGTACTTTTGATATTTTTTGTCCTGCTTATAAATTCTAATGTGTCCATGAATACACAGGGTAACAGAGTTGCTTTAACTGGTGGAAAAAAAAAAACCGCCAAATGCCTGTAATCATGTTTTCTCTGACCCTCCCCTTTTTTTACTGTCTCCAATCCATCCCCCAATAGTACAGAGCCATAGGATTCACTCTGTACATGCTCAGTTTGGTGTGTATAGCTAGAGAGTTTTTTCCTCATAGGACAGTCAGAGTAGAATGAAAACTCCTGCTACAAGCGTTAATCGAACACAGCTAGAAGTCATAAGACTGCTATATACTGCTAATGAGGTTTTTTTTTTTAGCAGCTTACTAAAATAATTGCATTTCCGTGCTCTGTGTACTGTGGGAGACCAGTTATAGTGAATGCAGGGTCCTGGGTGTAGTAGCATTTTAACGTGAACATTGTAAATTCAAATCTCTGCGAACGTCTCCAGGATTCAGAGGTGAGGGGTTTTTCCATCTTTGAGTTACACTGATCTTGATGGTATAAAGGTAATTAACCAAATTGGTTCTCTTAGGAGAAATGTGATCAATGCCAATATGTAGCAACACAGTTTCTGTCGATGGGGAAGCTACCATGCCTGATATTTTAGAAATGACAGTGAACATCTGGTTCCAGTAGGATTTCAGGAGGTTTGCAGTGCCACAGGATATGTGAAAGTTATCCCAGCACCCCACACACTCTGACATACGAAGGAGCTTTTCTTTGAGAATTTGGATAGATTAAATGGGATGAGGTACCATCTATAAATGATTCTTTGTAAAAGTTTCCAGTGATTGGAGCCATTGGATTCCTTATAGGACAGTTGCTTGGCTTTAGACTAGGGATGCAGCAATACCATTTTTTTTCTTACTGATCCTTTTTTTCAAGTAATCACCAATATCTATTTTTAGTGTCATGTTACATATTTACATAGTAGGTGAGGTTGAATAAAGACAATAGTCCATCCAGTTTAACATGTGTAGGTGTATGTGGCCGTAATCATCTCGCATACCCCTGAATGTTTTGATTCTTGAGATGTACATCTAAGAGTCTTTTGAAAGCCACCATACTTCCCGCAGAAACCACCTCTTGTGGTAGAGAATTTCACAGTCTTGTAGCCCTAACAGTAAAGAACCCCCCACGTTGACTGAGGTTAAAAGGCTTCTCCTCTAATCGCATTGTATGCCCTCTAGTCCTCATGCAATCCTTCCTACTGAATAGCTTTTTTTCTATGCTGAGATCACCATTGAGATATTTATAAATTGCCATCATGTCCCCTCTCAGGCGTCTCTTCTCCAGGGAGAATAAATCAAGCGATTGCAGACGCTCTTCATAATCCTCCAATCCCCTAATTAGTTTAGTTGCCCTTCTCTGGACTTTCTCCAGCTCCAACACATCCCTCCTGAGGACCAACGACCAGAACTGGACAGAATACTCCAGATGTGGTCGGACCAGAGTTTTATAAAGTGGAAGGATTATAGTTTTATCTCTGGAATACATCCCTTTCTTTATGCATGCTAATATTCTGCAAGCTTTTGCAGCTGCCGCTTGACATTGCATGCTATTGCTTAGTCTATCCTCTACCAGGACTCCCAGATCTTTCTCCATTTTTGATTCCCCCAAAGGTTCCCCCCCTAAAGTGTATTGTGCTTTTATGTTTTTAGTCCCCAAGTGCAAAACCTTACACTTCTCCACATTAAACCTCATTTGCCATGTCGTTGCCCACTCCGTTATTTTGTCCAGGTCATTCTGTAGGATATCTGCGTCATGCTGTGCAGTTATTGACCTGCCCAATTTTGTGTCATCTGCAAAAACTGATATATAGCTACTGATCCCATCCTCAATGCTGTTTATGTATAAATGGAACAAGGTTGGTCCCAGGACAGAGCCTTGGGGGACCCCACTTACCACCTCAGACCAGTTTGAGTATGCGCTATTTATTACCACCCTTTTGGACACGCCCTTTTAGCCAGTTCCGTATCCAAGAGAAGACCTTGCGGTCGATGCCTGCAGACCTTATTTTATAAATTAATCGATTGTGGGGAACTGTATCAAACGCCTTAGGGAAATCCAGGTACACCACATCCACTGGTCTCCCCCTATCTAGCTCACAGCTCACCTCCTCGTAGAATGTTAAGAGATTGGTTTGACAAGAACGCCCATTTGTAAACCCATGCTGGTTACTGCTGATGATGTTGTTGTCTTTAGCAAACTCTACGATATAGTCCCTTATCATCCCCTCCAGAAGTTTACATACTATCGATGTCAGACTGACAGGCCTATAATTTCCCGGGACATGCCTCTGCCCTTTTTTTGAATATCGGTATCATGTTAGCTTTCCTCCAATCCCCTGGTACATTTCCTGTCATAATGCTGTCAGCAAAGATCAGGAACAGTGGTCTAGATATAGTCTTACTAAGTTCTTTGAGTACTCTCGGATGTACGCCATCCGGGCCTGGTGATTCTTTTGTGTTAATTTTATCCAGCCTTTCCCTAATTTCACCCTCTGTTAGCCATAATGGCAAGTCCTGTGTATTACTACTAACCATATAGTCATGGTCAGTGTACCCCTCCTTTTCCTGAGTAAAGACTGACGAGAAAAAGGCGTTCAGCACGGTTGCCTTTTCAGTGTCCTCTATAACCATCCTCCCATCATCGTTAATTATGTGTGCAATATGCTCTTCCCTAGTTTTTTTTGCTTTAGATATATTTAAAGAATTTCTTTGGGTTCCTTTTACTATCCTCCGCTATTTGTCTCTCAAAGTTGATTTCAGCCATTTTAATTTGGTATTTACTTTTCTTATTTGCCTCCTTGTATTGCTTGAAAGCCGATACTGTGCTCTCTGATTTATATTTCTTGAAGGCCATTTTTTTTCCCTTAATACGTTTTTTAACATTACGGTTTAGCCAGCCAGGTTTGGCTTTGTCTCTTCTAAATTTATTTCCCATAGGAATGCACTGCGAGATGCATTTGTTTAATATGTTCCTAAAGCAATCCTATTTTTCCTCAGTGGTCAGTGTTCCTAGGGTTTGGTCCCATTTCACCCTTTCCATCATGGAGCACAATTTGGGAAAGTTTGCCCTTCTGAAGTTCAGGGTTAAGTTCCCCACTTGCCTTGTTATATTGTTATTTACATGTAAAATGAGGGTAAATATTGCGCTCAACAATGATATTCACAAAAGTGCTTAAGTGCATAAATATATAATAAATATATAAAGACTGGTATAAAAGGTCCAACAATGCTTAAAACCATTAGTAGCTAAAAACCACAAAAATGGATAAAAGCACAAAACCAGCTCATATGTATAAATAAATAAAGTCCTTAAAGTGCTTAAAAATCAAGGTGATTAAATAGTTAATCGCAGCAATGTTTCAAAGCGTAGACTTGATAGAAGTGATGTGAAACCTTCACCTCCACACCTTCACCCCGTGCTCTTATTAAGTACTCCTTACCAGAAGGATATGACCCCTTGATTATAGGGGGTCGCAATCAGCATTAGTATCCACAATAACTCCAGGCCATCCTTGACACTGTCTTCTCACCAACGGAGGGATGTGACCAGGTATTAATGGAACTCCGATTTAAAGGACATCCAAATGCTAATAAAAAGAAGACTCCAATAGTGCAATATGCCAGTATAACGACAATTTAATGATAAAATTGCACTTACTCCATATCACACAAACAGTTCGCCTTCTACAGCAATCACAATAACGATAGGTTTGGTGAATGGAACGCCGCTCCACGCCTGCGTTCCGTCAACCCGGAAGTCTACGGTCTCATGCTCCCGAGGCACGTTTCGTCAGGCCGTGCTGACGTCATCAGGGGATCACGTGACCGTACATTTCCTTTCACTTTATATAGAGACTACAAACGCTACAGCATCCAATCCCTATGAACCGCCCATTCCATCACAGATTGATAGGTTCACTCCTTTGACTAAGGATGCCTGCCGAGGTCCTTTTTTTTGGCAAAGAATATATATACATAAAACGCAATTATACGGCCAAGCAATATGCTCATTTATATTGACCGCAATGTGCGATTATTTACTTTAGTCCAGATATCCTAGACTCGAGTAATAATGCCAATTCTTATATAGATAAATAAATATTAAGACAGGATGCTGTTTACAATATGTCCAGTGACTAAATTGAATATTATAGCATTTTAAAATATAATTAATGGATCAATCAGATAAGAACAAAATTGTCTAAAATTTATATTATCAATGGAATATTCTAAAATATTTAAAATACCCTAAAATATTCCAATACATTTTAAAACCATTTGTAAACTGTTTCATAATTTATTTTAATTATACCCAATCTAAAACTATCAATTTTAAAACCATTATTATTATTGAAGATGATGTGAATCTACCTTACAAACTAAAAATTGGAAATAAAACAGTTTAAATCAATGTCGATATTCATACCTAAGGGTTGTAAAGTATTCATTTTATAGATCCACTGGGTCTCATTCATAGAGAAAATTTGGGTCATGTTTCCCCCCTCTCCAATGATTGTCAACTGCATCTATACCACAAAAAGACATCAAAGGGGTCTCTATTGTGGTATAAACGGAAATGGTTGGAGAGGCTGTGTTTCGGAAAGCCTCTTTTTACATTTCCAACTTGTTAATTTATCCTGATGGACAGTTGGCGGGTTGTCCTGCCTATATACTGTAACCCGCAGGGACAACTTATTAGATAGGTTACATGTGTGGATCTGCATGAGATGAGTTTCTTGATTTGGAAGTTTTGCCCTGTAGCTTTGGATTGAAAGGTGGTAATTTTCCTAGGGTTCTTCTTAGTCAATTGGCAGGCATTACATCTACCACATGGTAAAAAAACTTTTACATCCAAAAATGTAGGCTTTCTCTTTGGAGGATCAGGTATATTCGGGGCAAACGTATGCCTTAAATTAGGAGCCTTCCGTTAAAGAAAAACCGGTTTATCAGGTAAAATCTTATTCAAAGTCTTGTCTTTCTTTAAAATGGGCCAATGTTTCCTCACAATTGCTTCAACTTGTTTAAAATTCCTATTAAAATCAGTTAAAAAAGCCATATCACCCTTATTCTCTACACTTTTATTCTTTGTTTTCAATAGTCCACTCCTTGGTAACTGACGCACTAAATCTCTTGTTTTTATGACATCTTCAAGTTTGTATCCTTTCTCAACAAACCTTGATGTTAAGAGATTCGATTGGGCAAGATAGTCTTCATCATTTTTACAATTACGTTTAATACGCATGTATTGCTCTTTCGGTATAGCACCTAACCATTTAGGGTGGTGACAATTTTAAAGACCAGTCTTTATATATTTATTATATATTTATGCACTTAAGCACTTTTGTGAATATCATTGTTGAACGCAATATTTACCCTCATTTTACATTTGCTACGTTATATATGTTTTGTTTGCTGCTTACAGTGTGGAAGAGATTCCCACAAATCACATATTCACACTTAATTATTTATTTAATTTATATTTCACAATTTATAGAAAGGGATAGCACAGCACTAATTAGTGCAAATTAGTCAAATTACAGATTAGACTTTCTTATAATATGTCAACAAAAGTTAGATTTTATTTCCATCATTTACACTTTCAAAATAACGGAAAAAACAAAAAATGGCGTCTGCAAAAGTTTGGGCACCCTGCAGAGTTAATATCTTGTACTGCCCCCTTTGCAAAGCTGAGACTGGCCAGTGTCATGGATTGTTCTCAATCATCGTCTGGGAAGACCAGGTGATGTCAATCTCAAAGGTTTTAAATGCCCAGACTCATCTGACCTTGCCCCAACAATCAGAACCATGGGATCTTCTAAAATAACTGGAAGACTTTTGTAAGGAAGAATGGGCAAAGATACCTCAAACAAGAATTGAAAGACTCTTGGCTGGCTACAAAAAGCATTTACAAGCTGTGATACTTTCCAAAGGGAGCAGTACATATTAACTCTGCAGGGTGCCCAAACTTTTGCAGATGCCATTTTTTTTTCTGTTATTTTGAAAGTGTAAATGATGGAAATAAAATCTATCTTTTGTTGACATTTTATAAGAATGTCTAATCTGTAATTTGATGCCTTTTGGAGATTTTTCCATCTTTCCTTGGCTTCTTTATGCACATTAATACAAATACCTGGCGTGCCCAAACTTTCGATCACCACTGTACATATGTGGGTTGTGCCATGAAGAAAGCGTTAAGCCTCCGTAGTTGGTTTAGGCAAAGGAGATTGTTCTCTGTGACACAGATTGCTACAGGAGTGTTATCGGGCCAGAATGTATTACCTATCCTAAAGTCAGTTGACTTTTTGAAGAGACCAATTGTCCGCTAATATCAGAGGTATGACACAAAATAGTTGGCGAAGAGCCGTGTTTTTCAACATATTAAGTGGGTTTACAAACCTTCTATGTTATGTCCATTTTCTTTTTCCATTTCCCACTTTATTGAAATCTCTAATGACCTTGTTTTATTTTGTGAGTTGGTGCATATACAGTAGGTTTACTGGAGTATAATCAATATTGTTGTTTGTACACATTAAGATTAGATAGCAGCCTTGGTAATTTTCAATGCTGTTTTGGTGTTTACAGGAGAGGGAGTTTTTAAAAGCAATAAGCTGTCCATATTTCTTCTTTACGGTGTGCTATATATATATATATATATATATATATATATATATATATATATATATATATAATGTTTGTACTGTAGTTTGTCTTTGGAGGTTTAGAGTTGTTAAAATAAATTATATGACATTCTAAATTTTAAAGTTGTCACTGGAATAGGGATAGAGGAGCAGGGGTGTATTACCTATCCTGGTGATGACTACGATGGGATTTCCAATCACTTCCTATAATATCACCGGACTAGACACAGGAAGTGAGACAAAGTCTTCCTGCTGGGCCACAATAAAAAAAAAAAAGAATATTGGGGTTGCAAATAAAAATAAGAAATAAGTTCAGGTTATAGATAAGTGTATGTAAACCCTAGCAAATAAGGTTGTTTTCCCTGCTCCCTTTTGGTCTTTTAAGTATACAATTGAAAGTGTTGATTTTGATTATGATCTTGTCAGCTAATAACTTCCTGTGCTCTCTGCTGTATTTTCTTATTTATCATTGTTCTGTTTTTAATTTTAATGTTGTTTTTTTTTGTTTTTTTTTTTTTTTGTTTTTTTAATGACTGTATACGTTTTTTCTCAAGTCGTCTTTTAGCATTATCTAAAAGATAGAGCTCCTACCACCTGAAACAGAAAGCACATCATCCACCCTTATGAAAAAGTGTCTGGTACATCTGTGCCTCCGTTCTTATTTTTTAATGCCCATGCTGCCATGCTTGTTGCAGGAGCTTCCCTGTCTGGCTGCCTCCTTTTTTACAGCCTCAGCAGAGATCAGAGCAGGGCTTTAAGGGGGAAATTCACACTGTCATTTCCTCCTTACTATCTCCATTTCAGTCCTAGGTTCCACCCCCACCAGGGAGTGTGCAACCACCCCCCAAGCCATAAGCTTTTCTGAAAGGCCTGCCCTGTGCTTCTCCCGTAACCCATAATCTCCTCCTGCCCTGAGTACTTCATGTGCTGATGCGGTCTGGCTTCGGACCCCAGGGGCAAAAAAAAAAGGTTCCAAGAAGTGTAAGGGGGGGGGGGGAGTAGGCATGTCTTCCAGCAGGATGGTGCCCATGAACTGCTTCCAAGGAGGGCAAGTTGATGGCGGATTCCCCTCATGACACAGTTTGTGTCACTTTCTGTGATGCACTTTTGAAAGGGATCACTTCCAGGATACCAGCATGTCTCGTAAGTGCTCACATCACTTCTGGTAACGTACTTCCAATGAGGCATCCTTTGGACATTCGGAGAGACTTCACTTCCAGCCTCGGGCATCACTTCCAGTTTTGGCAACTGTGGCTCCCTGATCCTCATGGGAACATCAGGAACATGAAAAAAAAATCACACCACATAGTGGCACCAGGGGGAAAAGCACCACAGTTGGTATGGTACTACTCCACCTATGCATATGTTGGGATGGCTGGGAGTGGGACCAGAGCAAGGGCAGGAAGCTTAAAGTGCATCATGTGGATGGCACATATGCACTTCCTATGTATTTCTTGTTAAAGCAGAAAAGTGAAAGCAGGACATGCACTTTTATCCCATTACAATAATATTAATGTGTCAAAATGACCCAATACATGGAAATAATTTCTGTTTCCAACCTTAACACCTCTTTGTAATCCTAGTGTTAATATCTCACCCAAGAACGATGGATAATAAATACACCAGCATCTGGAAATGTTTCTCCCTCTGCGGACCTGAAGAGCCACAGTGAGACTGCATCAAGCTGTCTGGGGAGACTCTCTAGCACACGATAAATAACCTCCAACTAGGTAACAGAGGAGGTTGTCAGAAGACAGTGTGCAGTGGATGGCCAATTTTAAGTTGACTGTGTCAGACACCTCTTCATCCACCTGCCCTGGAGATTCTGCTTGACAGGACAGCTCTATGGAAAACCGGGAGTCGCTATCGGGAGTCTGTCCTCCTAATTATCCACTATTCAAGTCTTTACTGTTTAGTGGTAACTGTGTATTTCCATTTATTTCTTTATGGGGTCCTATGTCCTTCACTTTCAGACAAAGGCCTAAGAGGACAAGAAGGGAATGACCAGCAGATCACATCTCCCCCCCCCCCCCCCCTCCCAAGCGAATGTTCTTTTTCCCAATAGAAAATGGCAGCCAGTTGGGTTGGTCTCCTCAGTAAAGAAAGAAATGTTGGCTACCTTCCTCTCCCTTAGGTCCCTGGGTAAGAACCTAAAAACACAGGCAGACAGCAATAGGCACAACTGCAAACCCTCAGGCTAACCTGCTATACCATCATGTAGCTGGTAGGAGTTTGTCAGATTCAGAAGAATGCTCCAATCCGGCAAAGTTTACAAAAATTTCTTTACCGACAGAGAACACAAAATAATTGCTCACAGCTATATCAGAAACGCTGGTGTCAAAGAGGAAAACGCCAAGCTATCTCTTCTTGACAAAATGTACTTAGGGTTATAACCAAAAAAGCATTGTACATTCCCAGTGCAGAAATCAGGATTTGCCCCCTTCCTGACCAGGCCCTATTTTGCAATTCGGCTCTGCTTTATCTAACGGACAATTGCGCGGTCATGCACCACTGTACCTAAATAAAATTGATGTCCTTTTTTTTGCCCACAAATAGAGCTTTCTTTTGGTGGTATTTGATCACCTGTGCGATTTTTATTTTTTGCGCTATAAACAAAAAAAGAGCGACAATTTTAAAAAAATGTATAATATATATATATATATATTTATTTATTTTTTTCCACATTCTGCTATATGACATTCTCAAAAAAAAAAAATTAAAAATCTAAATTTATTAACATTTTAGGCCAATTTGTTTTCTGCTACATATTTTTGGTAAAAAAAAAAATTGCAATATGCGTATTTTGATTGGTTTGGGCAAAAGTTATCGCTTCTTACTAACTACGGGTAAGATTTATGTCATTTTTATTGTTTTTTATGTTTTCTTTACTAGTAATGGCGGCAATCTGTGATTTTTTTTTTGTGGGACTGCGATTGCGGCGGACAGATCCGACCCCTAACTGACATTTTTTACACTTTTGGGGGGACCAGTGACATTACTACAGTAATCAGTGCTAAAATATGCACTGTTACTCTAATAATGACACTGGCAGGGAAGGGGTTAACATTATGGATGATCAAGGGGTTAAGTGGGAGCCTAGGGGAGTGATTCTGACTGTGAGGGGGGGGGGGCATGGCTTCTGAAATTACCATAGAGACATGTGATCCTATATAGAAGGATCACATGGGCTCTATGATCATTCCATCATTCCAGGGAGAAGAACGGAACAGCTGACCGTTCTTCACTCTCAGCAGGGAATGATCGCAGGTGTCAGGCTACAATCGTAGCCCTAGCCTCCTGTGAGCGAGCGCCATACAGTTACGGCGATTCGCACAGGAGCGGCTGCGCACAGGCTAAAGGATATCAAGCTTGAGTGGGCTGACCCAGAGAAGAAAATGGTCACCCCAACTTTCATAAAACACAGACACTCATTTTTGGAAGAGGACATTGACCCCTGGATCAAATTCCCCAAAGTCGACGCCTCCCTATCCAAAACATTGAAAAAGACTGACATCCTTTAAGGATTCTGGTACCCTAAGGCAGTGGTCCTCAACTCCAGTCTTCAGGGCCCACAAACAGGGCAGATTTTAAGTATTACCTTGGGGAAATGCAGACTAGAGTACTGCAATCACTGAGCAGCAAATTATATCACCTGGGATGTTTCAGTTATCTTGCAAACCTGGCCTGTTAGTGGGCCCTGAGGACCATGGTTGAGGACCACTGCCCTAAGGGACCCAGTGGACAAAAAGGCTGAGGCCTTGTTAAAAAAAAAAAAAAAAAGCCTAGGAAGCAGGAGCAGCCAATTTCAACCTGACCATTGCCACTACTTGCACTGCCCAGACACTCATTCTATGGCTTAAACAGTTTTAGATCCACCTGGAAGCTGGGTCATCCAGAGAGGAACTGTTAAAAACCATACCGACATTAAATAAAGCTGCAGCATTTTATTGCAGACACTTCAACCAAAGCCGTGAAGATCATACCTTGAACAGCGGCTCTTGTCAACCCAATCTGTAAGGCACCATGGCTTAAAGCCTGGACTGGGATACCTTTTTAAGGAAAACTGCTATGCGGACCTGAACTGGAATCTGTATTGGACCGGTCAAAGGATAGGAAAAAGGAGTTCTCCCTACCCAAGGAGAAACAAAACAAAAGCTCCTTTTGTCTGCAATGTCAGGACAATAAGAAGCAAACCGAGTCCAAGAAAAGGTGGCCTTTCACCAAAAGGAGAGGCAAAGAGGGTTCACCCTCAAATCCCCTGCTACCATTACCAAGAAACAATTACTGCATATCTGTGGGAGAAAACCTAGCTGCATATGCAAGGCAATGGCAGACAGCCACAGAAAGAAAATTGTCCTCAACACCATCTCAAAGGTACATACAATATAATAAGGAAGAACTCCTAGCACAAATAGCTGTGTTTGTCTCCCCCAACAAGGAGGGGAAAGGGTTTTGCTTTCACATCTTTGCCAAGAAAAAAGCCTCAGGAAAATTTAGACTAATCCTAAACCTCAAACCCTTAAACAAGGTTGTAAAATGCAAAAGGTTCCAATTGAAATATTCTCCCGCCAGAAACTTTCATGGCTACCTTAGGTCTCAAGGATGCTTATTTATATATATCCTGATCAGAAAGGACCACCATTGGTATCTGAGATTTGCATTTAAGAGACCACAGATCACCATACACCTACAATACACCTCCCTGTCATTTGACCTCTCATTGGCTGTCAGAATATTTACAAAAAATCTTTGCAGAAGCCCTCATGAAAATTCAGCTTTAGGGCATTGCCATTGTACCCTACTTAGATGACCTGCTTATTTTTGCAAACATGAAGGAAATGTTGGAACACAATTTGTACATGAGCATCCAGTATCCTTAGGATCTAGGGTGGAAAATAAACAAAGAAAAGTCACACCTAATTTCCAACCAGACAGTAACCTACTTAGGTTATATAATAGATGTTAATGTGACAAAAACCTTCCTCACAAAAGAAAAAGAACAGAAACTCATGAAGGCGACGCCTTCCCTCTATCTATTAACCTCAACCACCGTAAAGAATGGGATAAGGATTTTGGGCCTAATGACAGCATCCATGCCCAACTACACACAAGACCCCTACAGAACTACCTATTATCTCAAGCAGAGGTGATCAGGATTACCAACTATGTGAGCACCAGGGGAAGGAGTGCACACCAAGAGGACCAGCTAGCACAGGGCAGACGGAACCAACCTTGGGTGAAGGAATCATCCAACCTGAGAGAGGGGAAGGCAGTACAATAAGCTTTCCTGTCCTTCCAACTCCAGATCAGGATCAAACCTTCAAATCCACTCAAACAACATCACAGCTGTTGTGATAATATCAACAGACAAGGAGGTACCAAGTCTCACCAGTTGATGACCCTGGCAAACACCCTTCTAACCTGGTCAAAGGAAAACCTACTTTCTCTGTCAGCCATCCATCTGAAGGGGGTTCAAAACATGATGGCAGATTTTCTCAGCAGGTAGACCCTAAACCAAACAGACCACTTCACAGCAAGAACAAACCACCAAGTCTCCAAAGTTGTTCACATTTCCAGCAAACAATAGAAATGCATTCACTCAGAACTGGTCTCGCATACACTTTCCCCCAACAAACTTGATCCGGAGAATAGTCCAGAACATCAGGCCGGGTTCACATATGTGCGGCCGTAGTTCCCCGCATGGGGTTCAGTGTGTTTGTTTACCGGTTCAGGTGCGTATCGGGTTCGAATTTTTGCTCGAATTCGCACCTGAATCAGGCCCAAACACGCTGGTGACCCTTTTGTAATGCGGATTGTGGTAACCCTGGACCGGTGTGAACCGCTTCCATTGAGAGTAAGTCATGTGCGAATTGGAATTGGAAGTATGTCATGCGAATTGGATGTGGGGAAACCCTCTTCCAATTCACACACATGTGAACTTGGCCTCAAGGAAGAGAAAACGACAGTCATCCTGATAGCACCTTACTGGCCACAAACAGTGTGGTTTATTTGAAAAGTATGAGCATATAGCCACACATCCTGCTACCACTCAACAAATCACCTGACACAGGGGCTGGCCACCCATTGTCACATCAGAATCCTAAAGTCTTCGGCTTGGCTACTAAGAGGGTGATTTTTGGTCTATCAGATAGAATTATCAATACACTTCTTTCCAGCAGGAAGAAGGTCACACTTGCCATCTCCTGGTACAAAGAACACAACCAAGAAGAGAAACCATTCCTACTATACTGTAATTGCTACTAGTGGGGGCAGGAAAGCAATAGTCACACAGCACTTTTATCCATAGCCAGAGCAAGACCTCCCCTATCAAAAAATCTTTCTAGCCTGGAAACTATCTACAGTCTTTCAAGGATTCCCTAAAACTATTTGAACAAATAGATGACTGTTCGGAAAAAATACTCACCCTCAAGAGTACTTCTGATCTTCTTGGTGTCAGCCAAGAGAATAAGCGAAATCCAGGCACTCTCCATCCTAAAACTGTGCTACACCATCTATATGGACAAGATAGTCCTAAGACCCAGCTTTCCTGTCCAAAAAATCCACAGACCACAAGACGCCATAATCCCTTCATTCTCCAGAAACCAAACCGTGACAATAAAGAAACATATTCCAATTTACATCATCTCTAAAACTTACCTGAAAAGTACAAAATATTGGAGGAAGTCATCAGCACTGTTTGTTTGTTTGTTTCTCCAGACCCAATAGGGGACAGAAAGCCTCCAAAAGCACCATTGTCAGATGGATCAAACTAGCAATTGCACACCTCTGTTATTCTCAGAAGCAGGTACCACCCAAGGGAATCACAGCCCACTCTACTATGGCTTGAACATTTTCATACATGGTGAAAGCAGGAACTCCACCAAGCCAGATCTGCAGGGCAGCGATATGCTTTATAACCTCTGTAAAACATTACAGGATAGACTTCCTGTCCGTCCAAGACCAATATTTTGGTAGAGAGGTCCTTCAGGCTCTTGACCTCCCCTAAGCAAGTATTTCTAGCCAATCCTCTCAGATGCTGCCCTGGAAGACAACTCAAAGAAAAAAGTTAGCTTCCTGATAACTCATTTTCTAGGAGTCTTCCACAGCAGCAAAAATACCCAACACTAATATAGACAGAATATTTTTTATTAGCGAATCCCAGATGGTCTAGGATTATAACTTTTGTTCTGTTGGCTCTTTTTTTTCTAATGAGGCATAGAGGTACATGGCACTTTTTTTTTTTTTTTATTATAATGTTTTTTTTATAATGGTGAATGATGTGTTCCTGTTTTAGGTGGGAGGGGCCCTGTCTCTCAGATGCTGCCCTTGAAGACTCCTAGAAAATGAGTTACCTGCGTACCAAACGCTTTCCTTTTTTTTTTTTTTTTTTTTTATTTGTATGTATGTTTTATATGGTCTTACCAGTTATCACTGCTTTATCCAGACAGAAAATCCCCGGTTGGAGCGACCATATACATTTAAAGACTTTATTCTTCACCCCCGAAGGTAAGCAGAAGAGCTGTGTACAATCCTTCTTGCCTCCCCACTGTGTTTTGTTGTTACTGTTCAGCTGTCTAGTACATTTATCTACCTACAGGTTAGTGTTTAAAATCACTCGTGTACATTGTGTTAATTTGCTTTGTTTTGGGCAAATGTCACAGCTCCCTGATATTTGTTGCAATCTCCAGCTGGTATAAAGGCCCGTACACACTTGACGGAAATCGGACGAAATATCCTCCGATTTTTCTCTCTCTTGCTCAGCATTCATAACTGTTTTTAGTTGACAGTGCATAAATGTTCACGAAATTTCTCGTCCAGTTTTTTTTTTTTTTTTGGGACATTTTTTCCTAGACTTCCAGGTTGTCAGCAACTTCAGATCATGCGCGGTCTTTCGTATCTGATTTTTCACAGACGTACTGCATACACATTAAATGAAAATCGGTCGTCGGGGGACGGACGATAAAAATTTTGGTGTTTGTCCCTCCGTTTTTTTTCGTTGAAAATGTCGGCATCGGCTGCTGAAAGTTGTGTACACACTAGCCGAAAATCGTATGATTTTACCTCGGACGGGAATTTTCGGCAGATTTTCTACTAGTGTTTACCCCACTTAACGGTCTGTCATTTTAAAACACAACATAATACATGCATTGGTGAGCACTCATTGATCAGCAGCTCCCGCATGATTGCACTGACTAGTGAAATTCCTTTTGAGGCTAAAGGAGCCCTGAGTATGCATCTCTGAATGGCATACCAGAACAAAGCAGAGATTCTCATTGGTCTCGTAGCCAGTGGTTAACAATGGTCGCTCGTAATCACTCACTTTTTGCTGTTACACAGCCTCCAGGGCTGTGTAGTGATGTAATAAAGTTCCGGACCGCTATACCAGCAGGAGAGGGCAGTGAACAATGGGGAGCATGTAAGTTGTATGAAGCTGGAATTGGAGGATGTTGTGAGTTAGTTTACGTTTTCATTTTTTTGTGAAAAGGTAAACTAACTCTAATCTTTTAACTGGCAAAAAATGTCTTTCTCTTGAGCATTTTTTATGATTTAATCACCTCTGCCACACTGCCCAGCCAGACATATCACTTTGACAATTTCCTTATGCAGCTTCCTGGATCACCTCCCAGCTAGTTAGACAAAGGTGCTGATTCTGATCTAGCTACCAATAAGCAGATTGAATGCAGAGCAATGACATGAGTGATTGTTTTGATGAACTAGCTAGCGGTATGCCTGTATGGTGTAGCAGATGTGTGTATGTATAACAGAACTGGCTGTACAGAATTCCAAATCCTTCAGCAGATAAAACAGTAAATGTATCTGTGTGAACTGTGTATTTAGAAGGAACTTTCGAAGGAACATTCGTACGAAAATTCTTAGTACATCCGATGACTTGACGGTCCTTTAAAATTTAGTGTGCTTTTAACATATGATTTAGCAATGAATGTAATTTCCTTAACGAAAACCATATTTACTGTTAGAAATTTGTCTGAAAAAAAATAAAAAATTCTAGCCTGCTCATTCAAATTTTCTATTCACTGCAGTCGAACATTGATTTGACCCCACTAACCTTTTATAAAATCAATAAAACATTCTTAACCCCTTCCTACACAGTCCATTGAAATATGACAGCTGGACGGGATCCCCTTTATCCTGGGAGGACATCATATTATGTCCTTTCAGGATCATCCCGCACTCCGCTGTGTCCCCTGGACACGGCCAATGGTAGATCACTGTATCGTCCCGCTGCTGGTACCATGTGATCGCTGTGGCCAATCATAACAGATCACATGGCCGTGGTACATAATGAAAGGCTTTGATTCATGCCTTTTATTGTGCATTATTGTTATGAGCTCTGTGATTGGTCACAGTAATCAGCCAATCTCTACCATGTGATTAGCTGTGGCTAATAATAATTGTAAACACTGAATGAATAGTTTTAGTTCAGAAAAACTGTTTGCTTATAACTGTAAAATTCACAGTTATCATTATAATGTGTAAAAAATAAAATCCTGTTCACCTCCCCAGAGTAGTACGATGTTACTATGGTAACAATGTATTGCTTTGGTCACTGTATGTATAGAAAAAAAACTTATAAAAAATTGAAAAAAAAAAAATATATATATTTTTTTTTTTCCTTTCGTTCATTGACGGACAAGGCTCCTTATTTTCTTCACCATTGGGTTATAGTGCCCCCTACAAGAGTAAGACACTAGGCAGAAAAAAGTCTAGCTACACTTATGGGCAGTCTCAAGGGTTATACTCCCTCTTTCTGCTATAGGTACTCATTTTTTTTTCTGCCTAGTCTGGAGTAAGGACCTAGTTCCTTGCTAGGATCTCTGATCCTGGCAGTTTTTTTTTTTTTTTTTTAGATAGATTTTTTTCTCCTGGTTGTTTTCCTGTAAGATCTACAATTAACTGCAGGACTGTGCAATGGGCTGGATAATCTAGATCCAGTGGTCATCCCAGTCTTTCCAGCAAGCGTGCGCAGCAGTGTTAATTTCGTCGACTAAAACGTTTTACGACTAAAACTAAAACAATTCAGATGCCTAAAATACGACTAAAACTAAAATGACATTTTAGTCAAAAGACTATAACTAAAACTAAATCGAAATTTGCTGCCAAAGTTAACACTGGTGCATGCTCAAAGCTTAATACCATAAATAATAACATATTCGATTTTTCACTCCAGGACCAGCAGTAGTATATAATGAGTTTGGAAATTGTAGAGAAATGCATTACAAATTACAATTGAGCTACACCTATATAGATGACTAAAATGAGTTATAGTCGACTAAAATGTAGGACGTTTTAGTCGACTAAATACGACTAAAACTAAAACAGTTCCAGAAGACTAAAATGGGACTAAAACTAAAATGCTATTTTAGTCCTAAGAATAAGACTAAAACTAAATTGAAATTTGCTGCCAAAATTAACACTGGTGCGCAGACCTCAGCTCCCCTCTAGGTCGGCCGCGACATAGCCCCACTGAACAGGGGCTGGCTTGTGAGTTAAACGCCTCGCAAGGTCGCATTCGACCGTGTCTCGGCCTGAATGGCAGTATTCCCCCTGGCCGACAGCCCCCCATTTCAATGGAGAGGAGGTTCTATCTGGAGCAGTGCCTGCCTGGTTCCTGGTATGGTAAGTAACTGCCCCCCCCTTTCCCCCTGCAGGGTTTTTGGGTGGGCGTGGGCTCCTCCATGGGACCCGTGGGTTCCCCTGCTTCCTATTATGCACCACCCTCATCGGTCTGGTGGTTCTTGTGGGCCATATCGCCCCCCCATTCCCCCCTCCTTCCCTGGGGCTGTGGGGTGGCCTGGCGATCGGCTGTGGGGGGGGCTGTACCTGGTGGAGGCCCTTGCCAGGGCTCCCACTTCCTGCCTGTGCCATTTTCTGAGGCCTGGGGATCCCTCCTGGGTGCCTCATGGTGCCTTAAGGGGCAGCCGTTTTCTTGTAGCCTGTGTGCTTAATGCATGGCGGCCATGTAGTCCGGTGGCCATTTGTCGGTGGTTTGTCATTGAAAATAACGGCAGCCATGACAGTGGAGCCCTCTCGAGGGCAATTTCGGCGGTGGGAGCCCCTCCTCATCCCCTGATGCTGACTCCTTGATTTTTTCATTTCCTGATCACCGCACTTGCAGTGCAGATTCTGCTACTGGCTGCGGTGCCTGGTTTCAGCTGGGTAGTGAGTGTTGTGGGTTCCTCTCCCTCTCTGCTGAGGATCGATTGGGTGCTCTGTTACTGGCGACAGGGGGGTGCTGCCAGAGAGGTGGGGGTTGTCCCTTAGCAGTGTTTACACACCTTTTTTGTGGGGTCCCCCTGGTGACTCATGGAGTCTTTGGAGCACATTTCCCCACCTGATCCCCTCTGGGGCAGCGGGGCCCTCCGGGTCCCATCCATCCATCGATGCACTGACGGCGGTCCTGGAGTCCTTTGTGTCCTGGGTGGAGGTGGTTTTTGGACGACGGGCTGGCATAATGTGCTCCCCGCCTTCCCCTGCCTCATCTGTCTCATCAGATCCTGAATCTGATTCAGCCACCGCAGACGTGGGTCACCCTGCTGGGTTTGCAACCGCATGCCCTGAATCCTCAGATAGTGAGGATGATTCCTCCACTTCTTCAACCGAGCACGAAAAGGGGCTGGTGGATGCACTGTATCTGTGCTTGAGACTTAAAGTTGGAGGACGCGGCTGCGACGGAGGCACAGGTTCCCTTTGGCACTCACAAGCCATCCATTTGCCAGAATTTTCACTAAAGAGTGGGGACGACCAAAGCATCCCTTTGGGGTCCCTAAGGGAGTTGCTAGGCGATACCCCTCTCAGGAGTCCTTTGTTAAGAAGTGGACACTCCGGTTTCCACATTAAACAAGGCAACCATGATTCCACTTGAAGAGTCCCCAGCCTTTAAGGACCCGGCTGACAGGAAGACGGAGGCTGTGGCCCGCAATATGCACACCCCCGCTGGTTTGACACTGAGGTCAATATTCAACATTGCCCTGGTGTTGCAGACTCTGACCGAATGGGCTAAGCTTTTGCGTCGTGACCTGGAGGGGGGGGGGAGTAGCTCCCTCCTGCCTTTGCTGAGCTGGTGGACCAACTGGTCCAGGGGCTGCAGTTTATCTGTGATGCCTCTTTGGATGCAACTCCCCTAGTGGCTCGGCTCTCTGTTTTGGCAGTGGTCCTTCGGCGTGTCTTGTGGCTCAAATGCTGGTCTGCGGACCAGACTTCTAAAAGGTCCTGGCTGATCTTCCCTTTCAAGGAGATCACCTGCTTGATGCTACCCGGATGACATCATTAAAGGTCTCACAGGGATAAAAAGTACCTTTCTTCCACAGGCTACTAGGGACAAGGACCCTCGTCGTCAATTTGGTGCTCTCGGTCTTCCAGAAGCCTCCTTTTGAAAATCTTCAGGAGATTCCCCTGCTTACGCTGTCCCAGAAGGTGGACTTTTTGGTGGCTATCACCTCTGCGCACAGGGTGTTGGAATTGGTGGCGTTATCCTGTCGTTCACCTAACTTGGTGGTTCACAGAGATAAGGTGGTTTTTCGCCTCTGTCCATTCCTTCCTCAGGTTATTTCTGATTTTCATTTGAATGAAAACATTGTGTTGCTTTCCCTGTGTCACAGGCAAAAACATCCAAAGGAAATTGCTTTGCATGCCTTGGATGTGGTCCGGGCAATTAGGGTGTACCTGGCAGCTACGGAGTCATTTAGGAAGTCAGAATCCCTAATTTTGCTCACAGGTGGGCCTCGGAAAGGGTTGTGCGCTTCCTCTGCGACCATTTTCAGATGGATCAGACAGACAGACGGTTCAGGTCTATTCCATCAAGTTTCAGGTTCCTTCTTTTCTTGTCAAGGCACATTCTACTCGGGGCGCTCAGTGCCTCCTGGGCCTTCCGTCATCAAGCGTCAGTGACACAGGTTTGCAAAGGGGACACCTGATCGTCGGTGCACACTTTCACAAAGTTCTATAAAGTGGATGTGTTGGCATCTGCGGATGCTTTCTTTTGGCCGCAGGGTTTTGCAGGCTGCTGTTTAGAGGACCTGGTCCTCTTTGAGGATATATAGTTATTTTTTTCAGGTGAGCTCCAGTTGTTTTGGTTGAGCTCCTGATTACCTGGTTGTCTGAAGTTAGCCTTGGGGGTTTCTTTTTTGCAGTTTCCCACCCCTCATGTTTAACACTGCTTTGGGACTTCCCAATGGTTATGAAGATCATTTATTTAAATGGGATTTTTGGCTTACAGTAAAATCAATTTCTCTGATGTTCATTGTCTGTAGAGTTGTTGTAATTCTTTTGACACTGCTTGTAACAAAACTGAGTACCTATAGCATAAGAGGGAGTATACCCCCTGGTACTGCCCATAGGGGTAGCCAGACTTTTTTTCTGCCTAGTGTCCTACTCCTGTAGGAGGCAGTATAACCTAATGGTTAAGAAGATCAGGAGCTGTGTCCGTCAATAAACATCAGAGAAATGGATTTTAAGGCAAGTCAACAATTTAATTTCTCTTTCGTTCATTGACAGTCACAGCTCCTTATCTTCTTAACCATTGGGTTATACTGCCCCCTCCAGGAGTTGGACATTAGGCAGGAAAAGGCTTGACTACATCTATGGGGCAGTTTCAGGGGGTATACTCCCACGTCCAGCTATATTCACTTTTTTTTTGCCTAGTAAAAAGTGAGGATCTAGGTCTTTCCTGGGATCTCTGGTCCTGGCAATTTTTTCCTTTTAAATGGATATTTTTCCTATCTTTGTTATTTTGTTCCTGAGAGAATCTACAATCAACTGCCAGACTGGGCGACAGACTGGATAATCTAGATCCAGAGGGTCCCCCCAGTCTGGCCAGCGAGTGAGTGCAGGCCTCAGCTCTGCGCTAGGTTGGCCGCGACATAGCCACACTGGACACGGGCTGGCTAGCGAGTTAAACGTCTCATGAGAGTGCATACGACCTGGCCTCGTTCTGAGTCGCAGCGTTCCTCCTGGCCAACAGCTCCCCATTGAGCAGTGGTCTGTGAGGAGTGTTGCCCACCCTGTTCCTGGTATGGTAGGTAGCTGTCCCACTTCTTCCACTGGAGGGTTTTGGGGTGGTCGTAGGTCCCTCCCTTGGACTGTGGGACCCTCGGATTCCCCCCTTCCCCCCACCCCCTCTAAAATGTCGGTGGTCACTGTTGGTCTTCGCCCCCCGGTGAGGTTATGCCACAGGTTTTTAAGGGGAGTTGCTGCTGACTGGGTTTTTCCTGGTCGCAACAGGGGGTGGAGCAGAGTACCTCGCCACCCTGGGGGTTGGTGACTAGGGTTTTCCTCTGGGCTCCCTTCTGCAGTTGTTGGGCTGGGGGAGCGGATGGTTTAGCATCCGTGCCTCACGGGCCCGGATCCGGCCAAAAATCTAGGCCGCGGCTTTGTGGCCTAATGGTCAGGAGCTTTGAGGGGCGGCTGCAGTGAGGGTGACTGAAGCCACTACCCTCCGTTTGGGCATCCACCCTTCCCTCTGCTCTCCTGGGTGGTCGGCTCTGCTGGGGTTTGTGCCCAAGCAGGTTAGCGTCCAAGTCGAACACCTCAGTTGGGGGGCGGCCCCAGTGAGGTTAGCTGAAGCCCCCGCTTTTTCTTTTGGGCATCTGCCTGGCTGGGATCCGTGCACTTACGGTTGGGCCTCCACAAAAATTTAGGACGCGGCTTGCTTCCTTTCTAGGCCATGCGGCTAGCTTGGCACCTCACTTGGAAGGGGTGGTGCTGTGGGGGCGATTTATTTTTTGATGGCAGCAATGCCGCCAATTATTGTGTATGGCACCTGCCCCTTTTTTGCTCTGTGAGACCATCAGGATACCCTGCCTGCGCGCCCGCGTCATTTTAAGGGGGCTATTTCCTATTATGCAGGCCTCTATGGTGGGGCTCGGAGGGCGACCCCCTTGTTTTTTTGTGGGGTCCAGTGTGTGGTCCATTTGTGGGCCCTTGGTCGGCGTCCTCTTTGCAGGATTGCAGTCAGCGGCTCTCCCCTTATTGTTATGTTTTCCGGGTGAGCTTAGTATATAGCGCCCCCCGTCCTCCCCTTCCTCATCTGTCTCATCAGATCCTGAATCTGTTACGGCGACCGCAGACACGAGTTACCCTACTGGGTGAGTGCTCAGATAGAGAGGGTGATTCCTCTGCTCCTCTAGCGCGCATAAAAAGACGCTGGTGGATGCACTGATTGTGTCAATGCGTGAAACTTTTAAAATGGAAGATGCAGCTGATGCTGCGTTGGAGGCGCCGGTCCCTTTTGGCACCCACGGGCCCTCCAAAGCGGCGAGGACTTTCCCCTTTTTCGCTTACTTTGATGACATTGTCACAAAACAGTGGGGTTGTCCAAAACGCACTCTTGTGGCCCCTAAGCGTTTTGCTATGCGGTATCCTTATAAGGATTCCCTGCTTAAAAAGTGGACGGCCCCACCTGTAGTGGACTCGCCGGTTCCCAGGTTAAATAAAGCTACCTTAATTCTGGTTGAGGAGTCCCCGACCTTTAAAATATCCGGCTTATAGGAGGGCGGAGGCTCTAGCCCTCCCTACGTTCACTGTGGCTGGTTTGGCACTTATTCGGTATTTATTATTGCCCTGTTGTCACAAATACTGACCGAGTAAGCTAAACTTTTATGCCGGGACCTGGAAGGAAAACAACTTCTACCTGCCTTTGCGGAGCTGGTGGATCAGTAGTTTCAGAGGCTGCAGTTTGTGTGTTGCCTCTTTGGATGCGGCTCCTTTGATTCTGGGCTGTCTGTATCGGCAGTGATCCTTCGGCGTATTATGAAATAGTGGTCTGCGTACCAGACTTAACCACATCCATACCGGCGCATAGTAATATGACGCCGGCAGGATGGCTTTACCGTTCCGGGCGGCCGTCATATGACGTCCGCCCGCTCTAGCTGCTACTGCGCGCCCCCGGGGGCGCGCAGCGCGGCGATCGGGGGTGAGGCTCGTCCCTCGGACATAGCCCATCCCTGATCAAGGTAAACGGCCAATAGAAATTGGCTGTTTACCATGTGATCGGCTGTGTCAGTCACAGCCGATCACATGAGCGGCTCCTGCACGAGCCGCTCGCTCTCTCTGCAATGCGCGCCCCCGGGGGCGCGCAGAGCAGCGATCGGGGACGAGGCTCGTCCCTCGGACAGAGTCGATCCCCGATCTAGGTAAAGAGCCAATGAAATGAATGAAATTGGCTCTTTACCACGTGACCGGCTGTGTCCAATCACAGCCGGTCACAAATGTCAACAGAGAACACGGTAACTAGCTGTCACCGTGTTCTCCTCCTCACACACTGATCCTGTGTGAGGAAGAGAGTGTGGTAACAGCTAGTTACCAAATACAGTGCACCCCAAACACACTGATTGCCCCCCCCAATAAAGAGTACCTGTCACTAGCCCATCAAAGTACCCGAGTACCTGTCACCAGCCCATCAGGTACTCTGATGACAGGTACTCGGGTACTCTGATGGGCTGGTGACAGGTACTCGGGTACTCTGATGGGCTGGTGACAGGTACTCGGGTACTCTGATGACGGGTACTCGGGTACTCTGATGACGGGTACTCGGGTAATCTGATGACAGATACTCGGGTACTCTGACAGGTACGCAGGTACTCTGATGACAGGTACTCGGATACTCTGATGACAGGTACTCGGGTACTCTGATGACAGGTACTCGGGTACTCTGATGACAGGTACTCGGGTACTCTTATGACAGGTACTCGGGTACTCTGATGAAAGGTACTCGGGTACTCTGATGACGGGTACTCGGGTACTCTGATGACGGATACTCGGGTACTCTGATGACAGGTACTCGGATACTTTGATTACCTGTCAACGGAGTACCCGTCATCAGAGTACCTGTCACCTACCCATCAGAGTACCCGAGTACCTTCCACCTGCTCATCAGAGTACCTGACGCCTGAAGTACCCGAGTACTTGCCGCCTGCTCATCAGTACCCATCACTACTCATCAGTACTCATCAGTACCTATCACTTATCAGTACTGATCATCAGTACCCATCAGTACAGTATCACCTATCAGTTACAGTACTATTCATCAGTACCTATCACCTGCCTGTCACCTGCCCATCAGAGTACCCGAGTACCTGTCACCTGCCTATCGGAGTACCCGAGTACCTGCCACCTGCTCATCAGTACCAGAGTACCTGTCACCTGCCCAACAATGTACCCGAGTACCTGTCACCCTTCATACAGCCACCATGTCAAAGTCCAAAAAGGTTTATATACGTCCTCCGTTTAAACCTAAATACCGGTGTTATGGCAGCAGATAGCTGCCATAACCCTGGTATTTTTTTAAACGGTGGACAGTTGGCTTTCCGATAAGGGTGGTCCCAGGGGCGGATTCACCGTGGGATCACCTGTCTGGGATGGCGGAAGAGGTGCCCCCCCCTCCCGCCGCGTCCGGTCCTTTTCCCCGCTTACCGGACCCGCCGGCAGCGGGGAAAACGATCCGGTCCCGGATCCTCACAGACAGGATGTCGAGTGAGGGCAAGCTTGCCCTCACTTGACTCTATGGTCTTGGAGGACCGGAGCTACGGAAAATGTTGTTGCCTAGCAACCGGTTTAAATGTCCTTTTCTTTTTTTTTTTCATTTTATATAATAATTTTTTTTTTTTCTATCTTTTAGTGTACTTGTGAGATCTGAGGACTTTTTGACCCCAGATCTCACAAAAAGAGGTCCTGTCGTGCCTTTTTCTATTACTAGTAATGTTTACATTTCTTGTAATAGAAATAAAAATGATCATTTTTTTTTTTTTGTTAAACGGTGTAAAAATAAAAAATAATAAATAAAATAGTAAAAAAAAAAAAAAAATTAAAGCGCCCTGTCCCTGTTAGCTCGCGCGCAGAAGCGAAGCATATGGAAACCCCGCCCACATATGTAAACGGTGTTCAAACCACACATGTGAGGTATCGCCGCGATCGTTAGAGCAAGGGGAATAATTTGAGCCCTAGACCTCCTCTGTAACTCAAAGATGGCAACCTGTAGAAATTTTTAAATTGTCGCCTATGGGGATTTTTAAGTACCAAAGTTTGTCGCCATTCCGTGAGCGTGCGCAATTTTGAAACATGACATGTTGGGTATCTATTTACTCGGCGTAACATTATCTTTCACATTATGGAAAAAAATTGGTCTAACTTTACTGGTTTCTTATTTTTTAATTAAAAAAAGTGAATTTTTTCCAAAAAAATTGCGTTTGGAAGACCGCTGCGCAAATACGGTGTGATAAAAAATATTGCAATAATCTCCACTTTAATCTCTAGGGTCGCTGCTAAAAAAAAATATATAATGTTTGGGGGTTCTAAGCAGTTTTCTAGCAAAACAACTGATTTTAGCTTGTAAACACCAAATGTCAAAAATAGGCCTAGGCAAGTGGCTAGGATGCATGATGATGCGCCTTGGATGTTAGGCCCCTCTATATGGCTAGGCTGTGAAAAAGTCTCACACATGTGGTATTGCCATACTCAGGAGGAGTGGCAGAATGTATTTTGGGGTGTCATTTTTGCTGTGTACATGCTATGTGTTAGGAATATCCCATAAATTGACAACTTTGTGTAAAAAAAAAAAAGTTTTTATTTTTTTCCCACATTTTCCAAAAACTTGTGGAAAAAAATTACATGTTCAAAGGACCCATAATGCCTCATAGAATATACGTTGGAGTGTTTGCTTTCCAAAATGGGGTCATTTTGTGGACTTTTCCATTGTATTGGTGCTCTAGGGCCTTGAAAAGTGTGATAGTTAGTAAGAAAGTTTTATGTGTATTTATGCTCCTAAAACGCCTTATGGTGCTACTAGGACGTGGAGTCTCTTTTTGTGGCCAGGCTGTGTAAAAGGCTCACACATGTAGTATCACCATACTCAGAAGGAGTAACAGAATGAATTTCGGGGTGTCATTTTTGCTGTGTACATGCTATGTGTTAGAAATAGCTTATAAATTGACAACGTTTTGGGAAAAAAAAGAAAAAAATTTTTTTTTCTTCATATTCCCAAGAATTGTGGGAAAAAATTATAACTTCAAAAAACTCACCATGCCTCTTACTAAATACCTTAGACTGTCTACTTTACAAAAATGGGTCATTTGGGGGGTATTTGTACTGTCCTGACATTTCAGGGCCTCAAGAAAGGAGATAGGCAGTCAGTACATCTGGTGTGATCAATTTTCAGTAATTGGTACCATCGCTTCTAGACTCAATAACTTTCACACAGACTAAATAATATACACTAATTTGGGTTAATTTTACCAGAGATATGTAGCAGTATAAATTTTGGCCCAAATGTATGAAGAAAAATTAATTTTTTGCAAAATTGTATAATAGAAACTAAAAAAAAGTGTTTTTTTTTCAAAATTTTTGCTCTTTTTTTGCTTATATCACGAAGAAAAAAAAACCCAGTTGTGATCAAATACCACCAAAAGAAAGCTCTATTTGTGTGAAAAAAATGATAAAAATTTTGTTTGGTTACAGTGTAGCATGACTGAGCAATTGTCATTCAAAGTGTGAGAGTGCTGAAAGCTGAAAATTGGTCTGGGAAGGAAGGGGGTCTAACTGCTCTGTATGGAAGTGGTTAAAAAAAGGCCTTATCTCATCTCCCTCTTGTAGGGGATCGTCTGTTTGGAGGTTCATTGGATGACACCATTAAGGGTTTTACAGGGGGGAAGAGTACTCTTTTTTTCCCACAGTCTACCAAGGGCAAGGAACCCCATTGTAGACGTGGACCATTCTTCTCGGCTCATAAGAAGGCTTTTTGTCCCTCAGGGTCTCAAGACAATGGTTCAAAGCCCTTCAGGGCCTCCAGACCTGCGGACAAGGCTTCCTCTGTATGAAGGGGCGCCCTTATCCGTATCTAGGGTGGGGGCATGTCTGGGGTGGGAGGACAAGTGGGTCCACTTTTGGTCCGACTACAAGATCAAATTTCGGTCTTATCTTTCGGAAAGGTTCTTCCCTTCCAACCTGTACTTGTCCCTGGATCGCTTACGGGTCTCTTTGGGGCAGTGCAAGACTTGTTACTTCAAGGGGTGATTGTTCCGGTTCCGACTTTGGAAAGTTTTCAGGGGTTTTACTCAAACCTCTTTACAGTTCCTAGGAAGGAAGGCAAGGTACGTCCAATTCTGGACCTCAAGGGGCTACACTGCTTTGTAGAGGTACAGACGTTTTAAATGGAGTCCATTTGCATGGTAGTGGCGTCCCTACATCAAGGGGGATTTTCTTGCTTCTGTTGACATCAAAAACATCTACCTTCACATTCCAATTTGTGTCGATCATCAGCTTTCTCCGCTTTGCCATGGGCGAGGAGCATTATCAGTTTGTGGCGTTACCCTTTGGTCTTGCCTCCGCTCCTCAGGTTTTCACAAAAGTGTTGGCCCCGGTACTAGCATTGTTGCGTCAGCGGGGGATCGCAGTACTGGGGTACCTGGACGATCATCTTCTGCGAGCGTAGTCTCCAACTGCTCTGATGGACAACTTCAAGATTACTCTGCGAACTCTGAGGGAGTTCGGTTGTATTTTGAACCTTCAGACGTCTGTTCTGGTTTTGTCCACAAGACTGGACTATCTGGGTCTGACTCTGGACTCTGCCTCAGCCAGAGTGTTTCTTCCTCTGGAAAAACTCCAGTAATTGCAGGAGGCAATTCAGCTTCTGTTTTCCAGCAGACAGGCATACCTCTGGGCTTGCATGCGGGCGCTGGGCCTGATGGTGTCTACCTTTTGAGGCGGTTCTGTTTGCACTGTTCCATACGAGATCTCTGCAAAGAGAAAGCCTTGTGAAATGAGACAAGAATCCTCAATCTCTAGACAATTGATCCTGTTGAGTCTGGGTACGAGAGGGTCCCTGATCTGGTGGCTTTGTTCTCCTGCATTTTGACAGGGAAAATCCATTCTCCCCCTGTCCTGGACAGTTGTCACCACGGATGCCAGCCTGTCCAGGTGGGGAGGAGTCCTCGGCACAGATTGTGCTCAGGGGGTTTGGACTCTTCCAGGGTCCAGACTGCCGATCAAGTTACTGGAACTCTTAGCGATCAGACTTTGTCTGGATCATTGGACAATTCGTCTTCAGGGGTGTCCGGTACCCATTCAATAAGACAATGCCATGGCCGTAGCCTATGTCAATCACCAAGGGGGCACAAGAAGTGCCCTGGCGGCTCAAGAAGTAACCAGTATTCTAAGGTGGGCAGAATGATTCGTTCCAGCCCTCTGTGCTGTACACATTCCAGGGGGGGGAATGTTGGCAAGCAGATTACCTCAGTCAAAAGGCGTTGGACCAGGGGGAATGGTCTCTTCATCCTGATGTGTTTCATCAGTTGTGTCTCCAGTGGGGTACTCCCGAGATGGACCTTTTGGCCTCTTGTCTCAAAAGGAAGGTACAGAGGTTTGTGGCATGGTCTCGGGATCCGCTAGCTGACGCCGCAGATGCATTAGTGGCCCCTTGGAGTCAGTATCGTCTGATTTATGCCTTTGCCGCTCTCAAACTTCTGCCAAGACTCCTGTGCAGGATCGAAGCGGAAGGGATTCTGGTCATTCTAGCGGCTCTAGACTGGTGTCGTCGGTCTCGGTTCACCGATGCTCCTTGGAGACTTCCTCTCAGGGAAGGTCTGCTGTCCCAAGGGCCAATCTTCAATGCTGCTTTACAGTTGCTGGCTTTTCTGGCTTAGTTGTAGAAAGCCAGGTGCTGAAGGATAGAGGTTTGTCTGAATCAGGGATTCCTACGCACTTAAAGGCTAGAAAATCTACCTCTAGGAAGATCTACCATCGTACTTGGGAGACGTACATTGCATGGTGTGATTCTCTTGGAGTTCACCCTCGCTCCTTTTCGGTGACTCGGATATTGGCTTTCCTCCAATGGGGGGTTGAGCAGCACCTGGCCTGGAGTACCATCAAGGGCCAGGTTTTGGCCTTAGCGGTTTTCTTTCAATGTCCATTGGCCATACATTCCTTGGTGCGTACCTTTCTCCTGGGAGTTCGACACTTGGCTCCTCCAGTGCCATCTCCATTGCAGTGGTGGTACCTCAATGTAGTGCTGTCAGTTCTTCAGAAATTTTCTTTGGAAAGTCTTCGGGAGGTTCCCCTTCTTACGTTGTCCCTGAAGGTGGCCTTTTTGGTGGCTATTACTTCTGCGTGCAGGGTGTGTGAGCTGGCGGCTTTGTCTTGTCAAATAACAGGAGAGGTGTATGGCGCTGCCAAAATATATTAAATTAAATATTCTGTGTGTCTTACAATGATACTACATAAATATATATAACAAAATGTTTCTCTCCACTGTATATATTAATAAAGTGTCAGGTGCATTAAAGGTGACTGGTGATAGTAAATTTGATTATAATAAGTGATCCAACCCTGTGAGGGGTATAGAATGGTGCTAAAACAATTGAAGAAAGAAAAAGGAAAAATGGAAAGTCAAATGTAAAAATTGTGAATAAAGATAAAATTGATAGAAGTAGTGTCAACCTGATAAATAGGACAATCGATAAAAAAATGGTAGGAAAAACAGTTGAGTTGGATCCACTAAAAATGTTAGAAAAATATATAAGAAATATGAAAAACAATACTGTGAAGTGTAAAACAAGGTACTATACAATGAATAGTATCATAAATAGACACAAAATGAAAAATCTTATAAAACCACTCTAAAATCTGACACACATAGTCCAAGTAATAGTAAGTCCGTAATGACTAGAAAAGTCAAAAAAGAGGGAGGGTAGTCCCACAATGGGATTCCCTTTTCGAAGAGAGAGAGCAAAAAGTGACTTGAGTGCAGGTGCTCTATTGGAGAATTTTTAGAGGTGCTCGGATGTCGGTGACAATTTAGTGCTCCCCGCACCCCTTGGACCGCACTCACCAGAGTTGAACACCCCTACAGGGGTATCAGGCCTTAGGTAAATATTCCTGGGGTCCCCTTCTCTGGCTACTAGGGTGGTCCAATATTCTCCCCGAGTCCTGCGTACCAAGGTCCTTTGGGGTTGGGGTCCACGGGTATAAGGTATATGTGGGGGAAGAAGGCTCACATAGGGTAGTACCGCTTTAAAAATTGCTTTATTTCAATCAAAAAAAGGGGGTACTCACAAACAAGAAAGGAAAAACAGCATGTAAACGGCAATAGAAGAGCACTTCCGGGACGCCGTGCGTTCCACGGGCCGGATATGACTCGAGGGCGGATGTGGCGTGATGACGCTCTACGTACGTTTCGTCGGAGTGACGTCTTCAGGAGTGGCGTCATCACGCCACCTCCGCCTTTATATACCAATATGGTAAACGGGCTTAGTGCGTACTCCAATCAGAGGGACGTTTCCTTCGTCCAAGGCTTTGTCTTGTCGTTCACCTTACCTGGGGGTTCACAGAGATAAGTTGGTTCTTCGTCCCTGCCCGTCGTCCCTTCCAAGGGTCATCTCTGATTTCCAGTTGAATGAAGACATTGTGTTGCCTTCCCTATGTCCCAGGCCTAAACATCCTAAGGAAATTACCTTGCATTCCCTGGATGTGGTTCGGGTAATCAGGGTGCCTCTGGCAGCTACAGAGTCTTTTAGAAATTCAGACTCACTATTTGTACTCTAGGATGGTTTGCTTCTCTTTGGTTCTCTTTGGTACAAGATTTGTACTCTTTGGTTGCTTCTGCTTCAACCATTTCCAGATGGATCAGACAGACAGTGATTCTGGTCTATTCAATTAAGGGTCAGGTTCCTCCTTTCCTTGTTAAGATGCACTCTACTCGGGCGCTTAGTGCTTCCTGGGCCTTCCGTCATCAGGCGTCAGTGCTGCAGGTTCGTAAGGCGGCCACCTGGTCGTCTGTGCACACTTTCACAAAGTTTTATAAGGTGGATGTGTTAGCATCTGTGGATGCTTATTTTAGCCCCAAGGTTTTGCAGGCTGCTGATTAGAGACCTTGTTCCTCTTTGAGGGTGTATTGTTTTTTTCAGGTGAGCTCCAGTTGTTTATGGTTGAGCTCCATGTTAACTGGCTTGCTACGGTTTAGCCTTGGCAAGTATTTTTTCTTGCTGTTCCTACCCCTCATGTTTGACACTGCTTTGGGACGTCCCAATGGTCAAGAAGATAAGGAGCTGTGTCCGTCAATGAACGAAAGAGAAAATGGGATTTTTTACTTACCGTAAAATCGATTTCTTTGATGTTCATTGACGGACATGGCGCCCACTCCTCTGGGGAGTTGGCTTTCTTCTGACACTGCTTGTAACAAAACTGACCCCCTGGGACTGCCCCATAGGTGTACTCAAGCTTTTTCCTGCCTAGTGGTCCTACTCCTGTAGGGAGCAGTATAACCCAATGGTCAATAATATAACGGGCTGTGTCCGTCAATGAACTTAAGAGATAAAGATTTTACGGTAAGTCAAAAATCCAGTTTTTCTCTTTCGTTCACTCACTGACCCAGCTCCATATCTTCTTAGACCCTTGGGCTTATACTGCTCTATCCACAGCAGTAGGGCTAGGCAGAAATAATTTTGGATATGCCCCTGGGGCAGTCCCAGGGGTATACTCCCACATCCTGCTCTAGGACTTCAGTTTTTTCTGCCTAGTCAGGAGTAAAGACCTGGTTCCCTGCTGGGATCTGCGGTCCTGGCGTTTTTTTGAATGGAAATTTTTTTCTTCTTTTATTATTTTCTATTCCTGTGAGAACTACAATCAATTTGGTTCCTGTGAGAACTACAATCAACTGGCAGACTGGGTAACGCACTGGATATAGTCAATTCCCGGGTGTGGTGAGTAGTATCCCCCTCTCCTCTGGGAAATACTGGAGTGGACACGGGCCCTTCCTGGGGTTGGTAGGCCCCTTCTCTGCCCTTCCTTCCCTCATGGTTCCCCCCCTCACTAGCGGAGTTACCCTATGCTGGTCGCCCTTACCTACCCCCCTTTAGTCCCCTCCCGGGGTGCACGGGTTGTTATGGGTGATGGACTGGAGGGAGGTGGGAGTGTGCCGCCGGCAGGTCATTTTCTGATGCTCCTACGGCGAATGGCTGCGCGGTAGATCTCTGTGAGGGTCCCACCCTTGTGGACTACAAGTATCTATAGGGCCTGTCTGGGTCCTGGGTGTCATGCTACACCGTGTGGCGCCGCCATTTTGTTTTGGATGGCTGTATACAGCCTCGGCGGTCATGTTTGTGTAGTCCTGCAGTCATGTTTTTGGAGTTTCCCATTGACGTCAATGCAGTGCCCATTTTCTTGTGGCCTGTGGAGCGGTGATGAGGCGTTGGGCTTTTAGTGGAAGTGACTGTGTTTCCTCTTCCTCTCTGATCTCAGCATGGCAAGCAGCTTGGTGCTCTGTATCCAGCTCTGAATAGGTGGTGGTGAGTTCCTGCGGGTATACAGCTCGGTCTTGCAGTACCACAGCAATAGCGGTGTGAGGGGGGGGGGTTTACATATTAAGGACGGCCTCTGAATTTACCATGGAGTCCCTGGAGCAGGTATCAACCCCTGACCCACTCTCAGAAGCTGCGGGACCCTATGGATCTCAGTCTGCCTTGGCGGCCATGACCGTGGTCCTGCAGTCACTTGTTTTAAAAGCGGATATGGTCCTTCAAAAGCAGCCTGGAGAGAAACGCTCCTGCCTTCACCTGTATCCCCTGCCTCTTCACAGTCTGAAGCCGCCGCGGACACGAGTGGACCCACTGGTAGTCCTCTGATAGTGAGGATGAAATCTCTTCCACTACGGCCACACATAAAAAGGCGCTTGTGGAGGCACTGATTGTATCAGTGCGGGAAACTTTTAATTTGGAGGACAGCGGCTGCTGCGTCAGCTGCACTGGTGCAATTTGGCACCCGCAGGCCATCCAAGGTGACTAAGGTGTTCCCCTTTCCTGCCTATTTTGACGGGATTGTCGCTAGTTAGTGTTGGTCCCTGAAAAGCATGGTTTGAATGCCTAAGCGTTTCTCTAGGAGGTATCCCCTTGAGGAGTCTCTTTTAAAGAAATGGACGGTTCCAGCAGCGGTGGACTCTCAGGTCTAGAGATTGAATTAAGGCCATGCTTCTTCCAGTGGAGTATTCCCCGTCTTTTCAGGACCCTGTGGACAAGAGAGCTGAGGCTCTTGTCTGATATCTCTTCACTGTGGCGGGTTCAATTTTGAGGCTAATGTTTGCTATCACCTTGATTTCCCAGACCTTAACAGAATGGTCGAAGCTCCTTCGCCAGGATCTGGAACGGGGTCAAGATCCTCCTGAGCTGGCGGATCAGTTGATATAGGGGCTACAGTATATCTGTGATGTATCTTTGGATGCTGCCCCTTTGGCTTGAAGAGTATCTGTGACTGCGGTGACCCTTCGCCGCATAATATGGTTGAAGTACTGGTCGGCTGACCAGGCTTCCAAAAAGGTGCTGATTCACCTTTCCTTTGCAGGAGACCATTTGTTTGGTGCTTCTATGGAAGAGATCATTAAGGGTCTTACAGGAGGTAAGAGTACTCTGCTTCTGCAGGTTGCTAAGAGCAAGGAGCCTCGTCGTAAACGTGGTCCTTTTTTCTCGGCTAATAAGCGGCTCTTTCGTCCAGCAGGCTCACAGGATCTAGATCCACCCGTGCCTTGGCGGTAGTCTCCAAGAGATCCTGGGTTCGGTTCGGTAAGTCAAAAGCGGGTTCCAATGGCCTAGCAGACAATCCCTCCTTTGCCTCAAAGGGCGCCCTCACCCGTATCTGGGGTGGGGGGACGTTTTTGTTTCTTTCCAAACCCGTGGACCTCGCTCATTCAAGACAAATGGGTCCACGAGTTGGTTCGGGTACAAGATCGAATTTCGGTCCTTCCCTCCGGCAAGGTTCTTCCCTTCCAACTTGTGCCTGTCCCCGGATCGGCTGCAATGTCTTTACGGGACAGTGCAGGATCTGTTATCACAGGGAGTGATTGTTCCGGTTCCAGAATCGGAACGTTTTCAAATCTGTTTACTGTCCGAGGAAGGAAGGCAAGGTCCGTCTGATCTTGGACCTTAAGACTCTGAACTGCTTTGTGCGGGTTCAGAAATATCAGATGGAGTGCATTCGCACGGTAGTGGCATTCCTTCATCAAGGGGATTTTCTGGCCTTTAGCGATATCAAGGACGTTTAACTTCATATCCCAATATATGTCGGGCATCAGCGTTTTCTTCGCTTTGCCGTGGGAAAGGAGCATTATCAATTTGTGGCGTTACCTTTTGGTCTCTCCTCAGCTCCACGGGTGTTCACAAAAGTGTTGGCCCTGGTTTTGGCCTTGCTCAGGCAGAAGGGGATTGCGGTACTGGGGTACCTCGACAACCTTCTTCTGTGGGCAGAGTCTTTGTCGGCTCTAGAGGTCGATCTCGATATCACTGTGCGAACTCTGCAGGAGTTTGGCTGGACGCTGAATTTTCAGAAATCAGCTCTGACTCTGTCCACCAAACTGGACTACCTGGGCCTGACTCCACCTCAGCCCGGGTGTCTCTTCCGGAGGCGAAACTGCTGAATTTGCAAGAGGGGATTCGGCTCCTGTTGTCCAACCGTCTGTCATCTCTCAGGACTTGCATGCGAGTGCTGGGTTTGATGGTCTCTACCTTTTTGAGTCGGTTCCGTTTGCTCAGTTTCATACTAGGCCTTTACAGAAAGAGATTCTGGCCAAGTGGGACAAGAATTCTCAATCATTGAACAACCTGATGCAGTTGAGCCGGGATGCGAGGGGATCTCTGATTTCGTGGCTTCGTTCCCCAGCGCTTCGGCGAAGGGAAGTCCTTTCTCCCCTTATATTGGACAGTGATTTCCACAGATGCCAGTCTGTCCAGGTGGGGCGGTGTTCTGGGCTCAGACTCCGCTCAAGGTGTTGGACTCAGGAGGCATCCAGTCTGCCAATCAACATCCTGGAGATTCGGGCGATCAGGCTTTGCCTGTCTCAGTATACGGAGCGTCTGCAGGGGTGCCCAGTGAGGGTTCAATGTCCATCATCAAGGAAGCACAAAACAACTGTGTCTCCGGTGGGGAACCCCCGATGTGGACCCGTTGGCCTCACGTTTCAACTGGAAGGTTCAGAGGTTTGTGGCAAGGTCTCGGGGTCCTCTGGCCAATGCCGCCGATGCTCTGGTGGCCCCTTGGGGTCAGTATCGCCTGATTTATGCCTTTCCTCCACTACAACTTCTACCGAGACTGCTGCTCAGAAACTAGGTGGAAGGGATTCCAGTCATTCTGGTGGCACCAGACTGGCCTCGCCGGTCTTGGTACGCAGGCCTAGTAAGGCTGGGAGCCGAAGGAGACTTCCTCTCAGAGATGATCTCTTGTCTCGAGGACCGATCATCCTCCGGCTTTAACGGCATGGCTATTGAACGCCAGGTGTTGAAGGATTTGTTGATTCCTGCACTGTTAAAAGCTAGAAAATCTACTTCAAAGAAGGTCTATTATTGAGTTTGGGGGGCGTTTCTCCCCATGCCTTTTCCGTGTCCTGCCTGCTGGAGTTTCTACAACAAGGGGTAGATCAGCGTTTATCTCTGGGCACCATTAAGAGCCAGATTTCCACCTTGGCAATATTTTTCCAAAGGCTGTTGGCCACAAATTCCTTGGTTCACACTTTCGTGCAGGGGCTTCGCCATTTGGCTCCTCCAGTGTGATCCCTGGTACCTCCGTGGGATCTCAGTTTGGTGCTGTCGGTACTTCAGAAACCTCCTTTTGAAAATATTTGTGAACTTCCTCTAATCACTCTGTCACAGAAGGTGGCCTTTTTGGTGGCTGTTACTTCTGCTGGCTGTTACTTCTGCGCGTAGGGTGTCGAAGTTGACTGCGCTATCCTGTCGGTCACCTAAACTGGTGGTTCATAGGGGACAAAGTGGTGTTTCGACCCTGTCAGGCGTTTCTTCCTAGGGTCGTCTGGGGGTTTTTCACCTAAATGAGGATATTGTGTTGCCATCTTTGTGTCCTAAGCCTAAACATTCTAAAGAAATTGTCCTACATTCCTTGGATGTGGTTCGGGCAATCAGGGCGTACCTGGCAGTGATGGGAGTCGTTTCAAAAATCGGTTTCCTTGTTTGTCCTTACGGATGGATCTCGTAAGGGGCAGGCCGCGTCTGCTGTGACCATTTCCAGATGGATCAGGCAGACAGTAGTGCAAGCTTTTTTCGTTAGGGGTCAGGTTCCTCCTTTTCCTGTTAAGGTGCATTCCACAAGGGCTCTTAGTGTCTCCTTGGCTTTCTGTCATCACGCGTCAGTGGTTCAGGTGTGCAAGGTGGCTACGTGGTCGTCTGTACACACATTCACAAAGTTTTATAAGGTGGATGTGTTTGCATCTTCGGATGCTGCGTTAGGCCACAAAGTTTTGCAGGCTGCGATTGCTGAGGCGCCGGCCTTTTGAGGGTGTATTTTATTTCCTAGTAGTGAGTTCCAGTTGTTCCTTGTTGAGCTCCTGGTTTTTCTGGTTGGCTATGTTTAGACCTTTTTGGGAATTATCTGTATTGCTGTGTTTTTCCCACCCCTCATATTGACACTGCTTTGGGACGTCCCAAAGATCTAAGAAGATAAGGAGCTGTGTCCGTCAGTGAACGAAAGAGAAAACTATTTTTGTCTTACCATAAAATCCTTTTCTCTGAGGTTCACTGACGGACACAGCACCCACCCCTCTGTTGAGTTGGGTTATGTATTCTTCTGACACTGCTTGTTACAAACTGAAGTCCTAGAGCAGGAAATGGGAGTATACCTCCTGGGACTGCCCCAGGGGCGTACCCAAAATGATTTCCACCTAGTCCTACTCCTGTGGAGAGTGCAGTATTAAGCCCATGGGTCTAAGAAGATATGGAGCTCTGTCCGTCAGTGAACCTTAGAGAAAATGATTTTACGGTAAGACAAAAAAATACATTTTTTTTTGTTTACATACGGTCACCAGTCATATCACCGCCACACCAGTTATATGATGATGCTGTAACTGCACTGGTGACAGTATGTACATTTTTTTTTTTTTATTGTGAAATGTTTTTTTTAAAGCTCTATTTTTAAAATTGTGACAAAAATTACAACTTAAAAAAAGTTGCCATGCTTCTAACTAAATACCTTGAACTGTCAGCTTTCCAAAAAAGGGTAATTTGGGGGATATTTGTACTGTCCTGACATTTTTGGGGCCTCAGGAAATGAGATCGGCCATTAGCACTTTAGAATTGATCGATTTTCAAATATATACCATATTTTGTGGACTCTATAACCTTCCTACAGACTAAATAATATACACTGATTTGTGGTATTTTCACCAAAGAAATGTAGCCGAATACATTTTGGCCTAAATGTATAAAGAAAGATTATTTATTTGTAAAATTGTATAACCAAAACTAAAAAAAACTTGGCCTTATTTTTTTAAATATTTTGAAAATTAAATACCACCAAAAGGAAGCTATATTTGAGTAAAAAAAAAATTATAAAAATGTCATATTGGTAGAATGTTTCATGACCACACAATTGTCAACCACAGTATGCCAGCACTAAAAAACGAAAAATGGCCTAGGCAGGAAGGGGGTTAAAGTGTCCGGTAATGAAGCAGCTGAACTAAAGTCTCTTATTGTATTGCTAGCTGAACTCCCTGTTTGACCACTGGTTTTCTTGTTTCTATAAACTGCTGCTGGTTCTCTAACATTTCTACTTCTTCAGTGTGGCTAATCAAAGATTGTGTTAGGCAAAGGCGTTGATTGGCTGCCTAATACTTTTAAGCATTTTAAGAACCTAACCATTATTCCTGTGGTGTTTTTGCTTTCAATAGCTGTGCCAGCCTATTGACATTAATCATTTTTACTTCAAATTCCAAGCTTAAAGAGAAATATTTTATGCTCCTAGTACAGCTGTGCAGCCATGCTGGGCTTGGTTCTCATGGTCTACCTTGCAATTTCCAAAATTCCCAAACTATGTAAACTGTTGAAGAGTTAAGGGATTCAGTTCCAGAAAAGTCCAGAAGAATGCGAATCTGCAATAAAGTGCCATCTGCTTCACTGAATTATCCTATTATCTCAGGCAATGATAAATAATACATTCTGTTCCCAACATTGTTTTTGCAAGAGTAAGCAAATACCCTCTGTTAACCCTGTTTAATAGTAGAAATGATAGCAGAAGTTAAATATTGTCAGTTTATACCTTTCATATGAATATCTATTAATATTTAGATGCATAAAATAGGCAATGTATATGATTTTTTATATAGAAGATAAATGTTTTTTTCAGTTATCAATTAAACAGCCTAACGATTTTACCTCTGTTCATTTTATGTAGCGGACCTTTTTGCCAGGCTTTAAATCTATAACACAGTGCTCTTTATTTCAGGCAAAGCTTCCAGTGTTTCATAATTCTGGTTTTCACTGGGCACAGAGATGGAATTACTTTGCATACTTTCTGACCAATTCTGCAGAAGTCTGAAAAACATTTTCTTAATTCCCTTACTGTTTAATTTTGTCCGCATTTCATTTCTGTTTGCATTTGGCTTTTTCTTTTACAATTGGCTATATAAAGTAATGGAAATGTGCAGCAGGTAAACTCTATAAAGGCATTCTCCTTTGCACCAGTGTATTTTTTCTGGCTTACAGAGGGGTTTTAATTTGTAGATATTAACCTTTGCAGTTAAAAAAGTGAAGCTTTAGAAATATTAATGTAGCTGAATGTGTGAAGGTTTTAAATCTTGACAGCAAATAATTCCAGTTTAAAGTGAGGAAGGGCAAGAGAATGATATAAAGTATGCATTAAAAATGCTGATTTGTGTTAAAAAAAAAAAGCGTTTGAATGCATGTTACATTCACCTTTAGTTAGAAAGTCTATATTTTAGTATGGAATTAAAGTGATATTAAAGGCTATTTTTTAAATAACTAACATGTTATACTTACCTGCTCTGCACAGAGCAGCCCTGATCCCTGAGGAGGCAGAGACCCCAGAGAGCTCAGAGAGCTGCTTCTGTTGTGCACATTGCTGGATCGAGATGGGGCTCAGGTAAACGTTGGGGAGGGCTGCTGCAAACAGAAGGTTTTTTACCTTCATGCATAGAATGCATGAAGGTAAAAAAAAAAACGAGCTTTTAGAACCACTTTAACCTTTCTCCAATACTACACTCTTCCTCCTGTACATTAAAGTCCTACATCTTCATACATGGTTGTTACTTTCATATCTCTAGGAGGTTAAGCTGCGAGAAGTTATGTAAAACCAGAAATGGAGCCCAGTGGGAGCTGAAAAGATTTCCACCCACAAAAAGAGAAAACTGATGAAAGCTTTTTCCCTCATTCTTTGTACTTGCTCACTTGTTATCACCGAACCTCACTTTCGATCATTTGTTAGGACAGCATTTAATCAAGGTTACAGTGTGCAGGTTTTAACATGACACTAAAGCCTTAAAGCAGACATAACATCAAAAGTAAGTAAATAAGGACACTGTGCTGTAAGAATATTTACCTTTTACTAAGGGAATTCTACAACCATTAGCTGCCTTTTTGTACAAACATTGAAGAAACATTGATCACATGGCCTCTGTCAATGCCTATGATTTTAAAGGGACAGGTGTCAGGGGTCTGTTTCACCGTATGGGTGAAATGTAAAAGTTTTGGGTTGTTTGTCAAAGGAGTTGTAAACTCAGAAGGTTTTTTATCTCAATGCATTACGATAAAAAAGCAACCTGTGTGCAGCAGCCCCCCTAATTCTTACCTGAGGTCCTTCTCTGTCCAGCGATGTCCACGAGTGTCTCAGCCATCCGAGATTCTGACTCCTGATTGGCTGAGATACAGCAGCTGCCCCATTGGCTGCCGCTCCTGTCAATCAAAGTCAGCTAGCCAATCGGGAGGGGGGACGGGGCTTGATTGGGGCTCCGTGTCTGAATAGACACAGGGAGTTGTGACTCGGGTGCCCCCATTGCAAGCTTCTTGCTGTGGGGGCACTCAACAGCAAGCTTGGGCTTTTATCCATTGATTAGCATCCACAGGGCACAGTGAGGAGGATTAGAATGGCACATCTACTGGCAAGTGTGTGTGTGTGTTTGTGTGTCTGTATTCCATAGCCTGAAAGAAACAGGTGCTAGCTTCAGTTGCCTATACTTAAAATGGCTGCCGACACAGCACATGTGTATTATACTAATAAAATACTCCATAACAAATACAGCCTCTTTTTAAAATGTCACTCCCTTAATCTCATCAACAATATCTCTGGCAGCTGCAGGATTTTTTCAACGTCTCTTTTTTGGGCTGAAGGTCCTAACAGACTGCAAGCTGTGTATTTATAAAAAGTAAAATTCATTTTTGGATATAGGTCCACTTTGAGCACTAGTAGAAAGTAAAGTTTCTATCTCCTTTAGGTTGGCCATTATGCAATTTTCTTTTTTTCAACCACATGTTGAATGAAAGAAAATCACTTGATTCTCCCATCAATACAGTCAGTGTTGATGGGGGAATCCCCCCTGCTATGGTATTGTATCCTGACAGTGTAAGATTTCCCTGCTGTCAAAATACAATGATCACTGCTGCCGGAAATAGTCAGCAGCAGTGATCATACAAAAAAAAAAAAACCCAACAGGCTGGTTGTACTCATGCCGATCGATACATCGACTTTAGTACAAGCAACCTGCTCATAGATGGATCTAAATTTCGATCTGTCTATGACAGACTTTACCCTCCTGTTCGACAAGATTACTGCTAACTGAAAGGTGCATTTTAAAGTGGTGCTAAGGGCTAAAGTTTTTTCTTTACCTTAATACATTCTCTGCGTTAAGGTAAAAAACCTTTTAGATGCAGTTTAACCCCTCCCCCCCAACACCCTAAGTACTTAGCTGAGCCCGATCTCAGTCCATTGCTGTGCATGAGACCACTAGCACCCATTGCTCACTCAAATCCATTGATGGGCAAGCAGGGGGCGGGGCAGAGCTGCACTATGTGTGTCAGTAGATGCACACGGTGGGGCTTGCTGGGGGGAGTAATCAAAGGGGGGGGGAGCCAGGAACGCTGGCGGGGGATCAGTGCTGCTCTGTGCAAAAGCATTACACAGAGCAGGTAAGGTATACAAGGTTTCTTATTTTAGAAAAATAAAACTGAACCTTTCAATATCACTTTAATTGCATACACCATTTTAAAGATGGGAACTTGACCTGAAATACTTCATGCTTATTACTTTGATGGCTTATTAGCAATGACAGACCATGACACAACTGTTAAGTGATTTTCCTGAAGACTCTCCTTTTTGCCTGGCCACATTTTCTTCCTCAGACAGAGAAGCACAGTACACACTGGCTAGTACTACGATTAATGATGTCTTTGTAACAGTTTGTTTATAAAACTGCTAAACACTGTAGCTTTCTATTACTTGTTATTATAGAGGTGTTAGTATAAACATGTCTTATATAATGAGTAATGTCTGTTTTCTTTTTAACAGTCATAAATCTAAAGTCAAAGGAAATCTTCGGTTAAAAATGAGTTACTTACCGAAAAGCAGTGGCTCAGAAGATGAAAATACAGAACAAGGCGAAGAGATTGAGGTTAGTTTCATAGCTTTATTATTTTATTCGCATCTGTAAATTTGATTGTTTATGATACAGAGCCCCAAGCTATTAAAATTAAATTAATTTGCTCCATATCTTCCTTGACCGATGGGTTATGCTGCCCCCTACAGAAGTAGGACACTAGGTGGAAGAAAATGGACTATGACTAAAGGGGAGTCCTAGGGGGTATACTCTCACTTCCTGCTAAAGGATCTCTGTTTTTTTCTGCCTAGTCAGAAGTAAGGACCTAGTTCCTTGCTGGGATCTAGGGTCCTGGCATCTTTCCTTTTAAAAAAACTTTTTTCCTTTTGTTTTTTTCTTTCTACAATCAAGTCCGTTCCAGTAAGAACTACAATCAACTGCCAGACTGGGTGATGCACTGGATATCCTAGATTCTTAAGGTCTTCTGGCCAGCGAGCGCGCACAGACCGCAGCTCCGCGCTGGGTCGGCCGCGACATAGCCCCACTGGACGGGGGCTGGCCGGTGAGTGAAACACCTCGCGAGGACACACACGGACCTGGTCATGGCCTGAGTCGCAGCGTACCTCTGACCTGCAGCACCCCCCATTCCAAGACATTATCACTTCTGTGGGTGTGAGGTGAGCTGTGGCTGGAGGGGGGGAGGGAGCGCGCCACGGTGGCTCTATTTGCAAGAATTAGGTGGTAATTGCACTGGGGGGGAGGGCTCTGGCTAGGCCCCCCTTGCTGGCTTAAAATACCTCAGGGGCCCCAGGAGTCGCGCGCCTGCTGTGTGGCGCCGCAATTTTCCCATAGCCTAATGCATGGGAGCTCAGTGGCCATGTTTCTGTAGTTGGTGATGTTTTTGGTGGCTTCTCATTACAGTCTATACGGCAGCCATTTTCTTGAAGCCGAATAGAGCGGTGATCGGTGGGGGGTCTCTGGTGGCGTTACAGCTGATTCCTCTTTCTTTCTGATCGTCGTGCAGCAGGCAGCTGTACGCTCTCTGTCCCTGCTAAGTCATGGTGGTGAGTTCCTGGGGCTGTATATACTCCTGTTTTTACTGCTATGGAAGCGCTGCTTGGTGCACTGGAACCTGTGGTGCCATTGGGGCAGCGGTGGGGGATTTTACAGCATTTTTACAGAATTTTTTGTATTGAACTCGCTGGCGGGCCCTAGTTTACCATGGAGCCCCTAGAGCACGTGTCACCACCTGACCCACTCTCAGAAGCTGCAAGTCCCTCTGGGTCTCAGTCTGCCCTGGCGGCCATGACGGCGGTCCTGCAGTCATTGGTGTCAAAAGTGGATATGGCTTTCCAGAAGAGACCTAGTAAAAAGCGCCCTCCGCCTTCACTTGCATCCTCCGATTCTGGGGCTGATTTGCCCGCCGCTGACGCTAGTCACCCCACGGGGTCTGCGTCCACGCACTTCGAGTGCTCTGATAGTGAGGATGATTCCTCTTCCACTACATCTGCGGAAGAAAAGGCGCTTGTGGAAGCACTAAATGTATCAGTGCGGGAAACTTTACAACTGGAGGACACAGCAAATGCTGCGTCGGCCATGCCGGTGAAATTTGGCACCCGCAGAGCATCCAAGGGGACTAAGGTTTTCCCCTTTACTGCCTATTTCTACGAGATTGTCACTACCCAGTGGGGTTCACCTAAACGCATGGTTGGGATACCTAAGCATTTTGCTAGGAGCTATCCTTTTGAGTAGTCCCTCTTAAAGAAACTGACAGTTCCACCGGTAGTGGATTCTCAGGTCTCCAGGTTGAATAAAGTCACGCTGTTACCAGTGGAGGATGCTCCGTCCTTTAAAGACCCTGTAGACAGGAAGGCTAAATCTCTGGTCCGCTACCTGTCTACCGTGGCAGTCAGTTTTGAGGCCTTATGCCATAACCTTGGTCTCTCAGACTTTAACGGATTAGGCAAAACATTTGCGCCAGGATCTGGAAGGGGGTCAGCATTCCCCTGAACTGGCAGAGCTGGTAGATCGGTTGATACAGGGGTTACAGTATATCTGTTATGCCTCTCTGAACGTGGCCCCCTTAGCCTGTAGGTTGTCTGTGACAATGGTGACTCTGCACCGCATGATTTGGTTGAAATGCTGGCCAGGCCTCCAAGAAGGTGCTGACAGATCTCCCCTTCATGGGGGACCGCTTGTTCGAAGCTTCTATGGAAGAGATCATTAAAGGTCTCATGGGAGGTAAGAGCACCCTGCTTCCCCGGGTTACTAAAAGCAGAGAGCCTTGCCGCAAACGTGGTTCTGTTTTCTCGGGCCACAAGCGGCCCTTTCGTCCCGCAGGGTCACAGAACAAGGGTCCTAAATCCTCCGTGCCTTCTCTGGAGGTTCCAAGAGACCCTGGATTGGTAAGCAAAAAGCGGTCTCCGCTGGCCCCGCAGACAAGTCCTCCTCTGCCTGAAGGGGCGCCCTCACTCATACATGGGGTGGGGGGACGTCTTTCCGGACCCGTGGACCTCTTTCATTCAAGACAAATGGGTCCACGAGTTGGTCCGGTTTCAAGATCAAGTTTCGTTACTTGCCCCAGGTTCTTTCCTTCCAACCTGCATCTGTCCCCAGATCAGCTACAGGGCCATTCCCGGGGTGGTTTAGGATCTGCTCTCGCAAGGAGTCATTGTACCAGTTACAGAGTCAGAACATTTTCAAGGGTTTTATTCAAGCCTATTTGCCAGAGCAAATCACACATAGACATGGGTACCTACGTCCTATACAAATGGAGAAAAAAGTGTATTGAGGTGTATGTGGACTTTCATGGTACCATACAAAGGCTTGACAAATTAATTGAATAAAATCAGACTTTATTCAAAAACATGTTAAAGCCTAGACACAAGAGACTGTGTCTTCAACATTTGACTCTATAAAAACAAATCACAGATGGAGTGACCTTAAGAATATAACCATTGTCAGTTATAGTAAATACCATCTGGATGTTGGGCGCTCGACATGTTTCGCGGAACTATACATCCTTTTAGGGCTTTATCTTTGCAACCAGTCCCCTTTCTATGCTTACATTGATCAACTAAGGCATGTGACGTTTGAGAGTGAGGCTTAAGGATTTTTGCATCATTCTGAAACGCTCCTGTCTTTCACCTTCCCTATATCTACTCTATAAGTATACTATTATTATTAGTGATCGACCAATATCAGTTTTTCATTGCCGATACTGATATTTTTTACTCAATGCATATCGGTATCGGCCGATATTGGCAGATATTTTCTTAACATTTAAAAAACATTTTTTTCTCAGATCGCCTTTCAGGACAGCACCTGGAGAGAGCGCAGCTCCACCCAATCCACAGGAAACACTGCAAATAAAAACTCCTCCTCTTCCACCATGCCTCAGTCATTTGTGTTTCCTCCGCCATAGTGGAAGCATTGCAGGAGCTATGTGGGGGGCTGCACTCTCTCCAGGGGGAGAGAAGGATTTGTTGCCCAGTTTTTGTTTGCTGTTTCAGCATGGAGACCATCCCAGCTCCCCTCCCTGGAGTGTCAAAGGGGGTATGCTCCGGAGCCTCTCACCTCGTTCGCTCAGGGGAGCTGAAACCCATCGGAGGATCCGGTCCGGCGTCAGAGGTCCGCGCTTCGGCCGGTCGGCGGGCGGGGAGCCGCTTTTGGCATTCGAATCTCCCGCACTTTCGGACTCTGATCCCGGGAACGCGCGGCGCCACTTCCGGTGGACGGGACTTCCGGTGGGGGCGTGGCGGCGTTTGCTCCAACCGCAATACACGCAGGGGTCAGAGGCAGGTCACGAGGTCGGCGCTTCCGATTCCGGTCCACAGAGGAGGACGCGGGAAGCGGTATTTAAATGGAGAGATCTGCCAGCAAGCTGCGCTTTTCAACAACATGAAGGAAAAGTCTGCAGCGACGGTGGAAGCAGGCACCGCCAGCGCCGGCCAAGCTCAGGTAGGAGAGGTGCAGTGGTGCCTCTTTTTTCTTTACTGTGTGAGCTTTTATTGTGGGGTTTCTTCCTTCCTCCTTTGGAGCCTGCCCTGTAGACTGAGTAACTGTTCCCAGTCTAACAGGATACATATGCATAAGGGAGTCTCTTTCTTCTGATCCTTTTTTGGTGTGAGTCACAATTTTCTCCCTTGCAAGAAATCACTAGGTGGTGGTTTTCTTTTATTAGTGGTTATTGGGCTTTCATGGTGGCTTTTTCTTTACTAGGTTAAAGCCACAGTGAAGACAAGAGCCCCAGCATCAAGGAAATGCCCTTCATGCAAGAATCCACTCAGAGATTCCTGGGTGAAGCCACTTTGTAAAGCATGTATTGCTGACCTTGTGAAGGAAGAGTCTAGTCAGCAGAATAATGAATTCATATCTTCATTTAAAGAACTCACAGACACCCTGTCCTCAGTTCGTTCCCTGTTATCCAGGACGCCACAAGTTCTTTCAGAACAAACGGGTGGTACATCTTCCCAGCCGTCTACTTCTAAGTCTGCAGTGTCAAGCGATTCAGAAGATGAGGGGGAGAGTGCTCTCTGTTCCATCAGGGATTCAGAGGAGGAAGAGAAGGAAGAGGTGGCTAGTTCTTCCAGATACAAATTATCCTTGGAAGAGGTTGCTGAAAGCGATTTACACCACGTTGGAAATCGCAGAAGAAAAGGTGCAAGTTTCACTTCATGACAGAATGTACCAGGGCCTTGAACAGACAAAGCGCAGGGTTTTTCCTGTTCATAAAGTCCTTACGGAATCTATTGAAAAAGAGTGGAAGGACCCAGAGAGGGCCCCTTTTTTCTCTAAATCCCTAAGAAGGAGATTTCCGTTTGAAGAGGATACGACGCACCTATGGAACAAGAAGCCCAGAGTGGATGCTGCTTTTTCTCAGGTGTCTCGCCGCACGGATTTGGCGTTCGAAGACATGGGTGTTCTGAAAGACGCCATGGATAAAAGGGCAGATTCTCTCCTTAAAAAGGCTTGGGACTCCTCTACGTCCAGCCTTAAGCCGGCCATGGCCTCCACGGTGGTAGCCAGAAATCTTGAGTGCTGGCTCGAACAACTTAAAGGGCATGTGGAGGCTGGAACAGCAAGGAAAGATCTCCTGGATTCATTTCCGCTGCTCCTAAAGGCAGTAAAATATATGGCCGATGCTTCTGCTGAGTCTATCAAAATGTCTGCCAGGTCAGCAGCCCTCGTCAACTCTGCCAGGAGGGCGGTCTGGTTGAAAACCTGGACAGGTGATTCAGCTTCTAAGGTGAAACTCTGTGGTTTACCTTTTGCCGGTGACTTGCTTTTCGGGCCTGAATTGGAAGCAATTCTTGACAGAACGGCGGATAAGAAGAAGGCCTTTCCGTCAAAAAAGAAATCGCCTCCTAAGAAGAGATTTCGTTCTGTTCAACAAACCAACAGAGGTCGTGAACAAGATCAGAGATCAAGATGGACCTCCCATAAAGGCAAAGGGAAAGGTGGAGTCCTCTTTAGACCACCTGACCAGGCCAATAAAAGCAAGTGACAACAGTCTTCCAGTGGGAGGAAGGCTGTTATGGTTCCTCCCACGTTGGGAAGAGGTATCCGCAAGCCCCTTTGTAAAGAATATAGTGGCTCAAGGATACAAGCTGGAGTTTTCGGAGACACCTCCAAGCAGATTCCATGTTACTCCCCTTCCAAGGGATCCGGAAGAGGCTTCCTCAATGATGTCTCTTTTACAAGAGCTGATTCAACAGGAAGTGATTATCCAAGTCCCCGAGGGGCAACAAGGCCGTGGGTTTTATTCTCAGATCTTTCTAGTGAAAAAGCCCTCAGGCAAGTACCGAATGATCCTAAATTTGAAAATCCTAAACAGATCAATTCGGTACAAGCACTTCAGGATGGACACCATTTATTCAGTGACCAAACTGTTGTCCCCAAACTGTTTCATGGCATCCTTGGATCTGAGGGACACTTACCTGCACATCCCAATAAATCAGGAGTGCCAGAAATTCCTAAGGCTGGCGGTCAATCTCGGGGAATCGGTCTGGCATCTGCAGTTCAGGGCCCTCCCCTTTGGCCTCTCATCTTCTCCAAGGGTGTTTACCAAGGTAATGGCGGATGCCCTAGAGCCATTAAGGCTGAGGGGTATTTCAATTGTCCCTTACCTGGAGGATCTGCTAATTTTTGCAGAGTCCAAGAGCCAGGCGTTGGTACACCTTCAGGAGACTCAGGACCACCTAGAGAGTCTGGGGTGGCTCATGAATTTGGAGAAGTCCAGCTTGATTCCATCTCAGCAGATAAAATTTCTGGGATACAGAATAGATTCGGTCCTCCAGAAAGTGTTTCTACCTCAAGAAAAGATCGAGAAGACTCAGAACGCAGTTGCTCGATTACAAACCAATCAACAGGTTACTGTCAGGTCGGCCATGGCAGCTTTGGGCTTGCTCACAGCCTCTATCCCTGCAGTACAGTGGGCAAGACTGCATTCCCGTCTTCTCCAGAGAGACATTCTGCAGAGTTGGTCATACCCGGAACATCTGGAGAAATCCATCAGAATCTCCACGAAAGCAAAGAGATCTCTGTGGTGGTGGAGGAATTCCAGAAATCTGGAAGAAGGTCTGCAATGGACTTTCCAGACGAACAAACGTCTGACGACGGATGCCAGTTCGTGGGGTTGGGGAGCCCACCTGGAAGGCCGGACGATGCAAGGGACATGGTCCAAAGCAGAGTCCAGGAAATCATCCAACTGGCGGGAGTTGAAAGCCATCCTTTTGGGTCTTTGGTCCTTTCAACAGACAGTCAAGGGCCATCATGTGCAAGTTCTGTCGGGACAACATGACCGCAGTGGCCTACGTGTCAGAGCAAGGAGGCACAAGAAGCAGACAGCTATCAGATCTGGCAATACAGCTACTCTCCTGGGCAGAGAAAAATCTAGCCTCTCTGACAGCGGTGCATCTGAAGGGGTCACAAAACCTTCTAGCAGATCTGCTGAGCAGGAAAAAGGTGTTGGAATCAGAATGGAGTCTGAATCAAGAAGTATTCATGCAGATCGTGGAAGTCTGGGGTCTTCCCCAAATAGATTTGTTCCCTTGTCAACAGAACACCAAAGTCCAAAGATTCTTTTCCCTACACAGGGAGGATCAGGACTGGGGCTTGGATGCTCTAGCCCATCCATGGGACTTCCATTTGTCTTACGCGTTCCCTCCATTCCAACTGATTCCGTTGGTTCTCAAAAAGTTCAGGGAAGAAAAGACCAACTTGATTCTGATTACACCTTACTGGCCAAAGAGACCTTGGTTCGCCCTCCTGCTGAATCTTGCCTCAGAACCTCCCTGGAAACTTCCGTACAGGAGAGATCTTTTGACACAGGGGAACCTAGTGTACCCAGAACTGGACCGCTTACAACTGACAGCGTGGTTACTGAAGAAGACATCTTGAGAGCCAGAGGCCTGTCAGAAAAAGTTATTTCCACCCTTCTCTCCAGCAGGAAGAAGGTGACTAGGGACATTTACTTGAAAGTCTGGAGAAAATACAACTTTTGGTGTTCCAGCAAAAATTTTGAATTAAAAAATGTATTTTCAGTGCTTGAGTTCCTCCATGAGGGAATGGAGAAAGGACTAGCAGCAAGTACTTTAAAGACGCAAGTAGCGGCACTTTCAGTTTTTTTCGAAAAGACTTTGTCCCAAGAGACTCTAATCATTCGTTTTTTCAAGGCATTAGCCCGCAATAGGCCAATAGCCCTTAAAGTATTTCCCAAATGGGATTTGACCATTGTGTTACAAGGTCTGACTAAGTTTCCTTTTGAACCTTTAAAAGAGGCTTCCCTGAAGAATTTAGTTTTGAAAACTATCTTTTTGATAGCAATTACCTCGGCCAGAAGGATCAGTGAGATCCAGGCCCTCTCAGTTTCAGACCCTTTTTTGACAATTTTTGCAGATCGAGTAGTCCTAAGAACGGACCCAGCCTTTCTTCCAAAGATTGCTTCATCTTTTCATAGATCACAAGAAATTGTCTTACCAACTTTCTCCTCAACTCCTAGTAATACTCGGGAAGAATCCTTTCATACCTTGGATGTGAGGAGATGCTTACTTCAGTTCCTCCTGGTAACTAAGGAATTTAGAAAGACGAATGCATTATTTGTCATCTTCTCAGGGTCCCGTATAGGAGAAAAAGCATCAAAGAGCACTTTAGGCAAATGGCTCAGATGGGCAATTGAACCTCCAGAAGGCATCTTGGCGCATTCTACAAGGTCTGTGGCAACCTCATGGGCTGAAAGGGCCGGTGCTTCGCCTGATCAAATCTGCAAGGCAGCTACCTGGTCCAGCTATTCAACCTTTATTAGACATTACAGGTTGGACTTGTTGTCAGCTCAGGATCAAGCCTTCGGCAGAAAAGTTCTGCAGGCAGTGGTCCCACCCTAAGTGTAAGTTACTCGCTTATCCTCTCCAGGTGCTGTCCTGAAAGGCGATCTGAGAAAACCTTAGTTACTTACCGGTGACGGTATTTCTAGGAGCCTTTCAGGACAGCAGCAGCTACCCCCCCTTGGTTTTGTTTATAATATAATTTGTAAATGTTTAACCTGTGGTAGTTTATGTTTTCCAGCATGTCGGAGGCTACTCTATGACTGAGGCATGGTGGAAGAGGAGGAGTTTTTATTTGCAGTGTTTTCTGTGGATTAGGTGGAGCTGCGCTCTCTCCAGGTGCTGTCCTGAAAGGCTCCTAGAAATACCGTCACCGATAAGTAACTAAGGTTTTTTCTTTTTTCTTTGACAGGTACTCTTGTGGAGGGATCTGGGGGTCTAAAAGACCCCAAACCCCGCCTCTGCTCTTAAAAGCATTCAAAATGCCACGTTTGGCTGTTTTTAATGCTGTCATTTTTTTAAACTGGTGCCAGTACCCGGAAGCGATGTCATAACATCAATTCCGGGTTTTTGCACGGAGAATGCGGCTTTGATCCGGTCTTCGGCGGCCGTGCAGGCTGGTTGCCCGGGTCTCTCGTGAGACGGGAGACCCGGGCGAGCCACGGAAGGCGGTGGGCGGGGGGGACGTCCCCTCCCGCTCCTTGTAATGACAGCCAAGCTGTTTCTCAGCCGCATTGGTTGTCATTACAAGACAGCCGACCGTCTGTTATAGACGCCGGTACCGGGGTGATGCCTCTACCTGCAGGCATCACTTCGGTACAAGCACTTTCCCGAAATATCGGCAATATCGGTCACCTTGGGGGCCGATTCCGATATATCAGGGGAAGTGCAGATCGGCCCTTCGAAATAGGGGCTTTGCCGATAATTGGTGGATCCCTAATTATTATAGGGAAAAAATCCCCTGGTACTATCTATTCCCAACGTTAGGGGGATCTGACCCAATTGTCCAGCACTTGTTATCACTATTATAAGGGACTCTGTGCCCCACCGTTTAGGTGGGATTCCCGCATTCGCCAGGACAGACCTGTGCCCTCTGGTCCCCTGCGGGTGGCCTCACCTTGGCATTAGATGTGATTATTGCTCTATATTATTGTGCTATGTTTCCCCATGAAACATGTCGAGCGCCCAACATCCAGATGGTATTTACTATAACTGACAATGGTTATGTTCCTAAGGTCACTCCATCTGTGATTTGTTTTTATAGAGCCAAATGTTGAAGACACAGTGTCTTGTGTCTATGTTTTAGATGTGTAGATGTTTTAATGTTTTTGAATAAAGTCTGCTTTTATTCAATTCATTTATCAAGCCTTTGTGTGGTACAATGAAAGTTCACACGCGCCTAAATACACTTTTTTTTCCATATGTCTGTTGCAGGTCTGCATTGAATGGTCAAAATGAAAGTATTTTCTCAAGGTTCACTTAATGAAAAAAAAAAAAATATATAAACATATTAAAAAGTAGAATGAGTGACACTTCATTATGAGGACTTAAGGGGGTTGGATTTTTCTAGAGTCCAATAGTTATGAGAATCTAGTTAAATAAGTGTTGGGAGAGATCCATCCTTAACCACCATAATACCGGCAACATTTTGAAACTTCTTACATACATGTAAAAATCTACTTTAGTTTGTTGGAAAATTACTTAGAACCCCCAAACATTATATATATATTTTTAAGCAAAGGCCCTAGAGAGTAAAATGGTGGGTGTTGCAATTTTTTTTTATGTCACGCGGTATTTGTGTAGTGGTTTTTCAAACGCAATGTTTTTTCATCCACCCCAAACTCGCTCATTCGTGTCTTTATGGACCTTGCTTTGTGACCTCAACCCGATAGAACACCTTTTGGGATGAGTTAGAGCCGAGACTGCGAGCCAGGCCTTCTCGTCCACATCAGTGACTGAACTCGCAAATGCACTTCTAAAAGAATGGTCAAACATTCACATAAACACACTCCTAAACTTTGTGGACAGCTTTCCCAGAAGAGTTGAAGCCGTTATACCTGCAAAGTGTGGGCCAACTCAATATTGAATCCTACAGACTAAGACTGGGATGCTAAAAATTATCATTAAAAGTGATGCGCAGAAAGTGATAAAACGAATTTAAATTAACAAGTGATGTATAAATAAATTCATTCATAAAATATAAAAACACACATGATTGATCATCATAAACACAAATAAAGAGTGATAAACAGTATCAATAAACAGTTAGTGAATAATTATAATAAATTGCTGAAAAGGTGATGTATGATCCCAATTGCCAGTGCTGTGAGAACAAATGAAACAATATAACAGCTTGTCAGATGTGTCATCTCCACTCTTGTGACCCCCCTAATGGGTGGGTTCTCATCTCGCTGAATGTGACCTCGTCTCATCTCCCTCCCCTCCCCATCTCCCCTGATCTCCCTTTTTCCCCCTGATCCTCCTGAGGAAGACACGTAGTCCCTTGTGTCGTTACGCGTAGGGGAGGGGCCAGGCGAGTGTCAGTGATCGGAATACTCCACAGTGGCAGACACGCTGAATCGGATCCCACTGCAACAGGTCTGCGCTCGGCCATCTGTCATTTTATCCATTTTACCCATTTTACAACTTGTATATTCCCTGTTTGGATAGATTGGTGCGCTCTAGCACCAATTACATGTGAGTGACACTTATGTTTTTATAATAAAGTTGATTTTACCATATGTTACTTGCACCATGGATTTATGTTTTTCCCCATATGTGAGAGCTGCTGAAGCTATATACCTAGTATTGGGAGTCCGGATTGAAGGGGGAAAAGGAGATCATCCACCATCCAAGTGGAGGCCTCCGGGGGGAGGGAGGCCCCCGATGAGTGTCCTGTGGCCACCTGCCTTGCCTTGGAATGGATTTGTGCTTCTGGGCCTCCACCTAAATTTAGGCTACGGCCAGCTTGGCGCCTTTCCTGCGGGGGAGGGGGTGGTGCGCTGTGGGGGTGGTCACCTTTGTTTGATTACAGCATGCCGCCAATTTGCGTGCCCCCCCCCTTTAGTGCTGCAGTCCCCCTGGGTACCTTGTCTGCATCATGGGGGTGGCTATTTATTTTCATGCGGGCCTCTATAGAGGGGTTTAGGGGGCGACCCCCCCCCTTTTTTGTTTTTTTTTCGTGAGGTCCAGTTGTTGGCCCTGGGTCGGCGTCCCCTTGCGGGATCGCAGTCGACGACCCTCACCTGCCTGTTTTGTGTCTATTCAACAATCCTGATTATGTTTTAGGGTGAGCTCAGGGCTTCAGGGTGATTATGCTGCGACCAACTGGGTCTGTGTCCACGCATTTCGAGTGTCGAGTGTTCTGATAGTGAGGATGTTTCCTCTTCTACTGCAGCCATGCATGCAACGGAGCTGGATGATGCACTGATTATATTGGTGTGGGCAACTTTAAAAATTGCGGGATGCAGCTCCTGCTGCGTCGGAGGTGGCGGTCTCCTTTGGTACCCGCAGCTCCCCAAAAGCGGCAAAAGGTGTTCCCTTTTTCCGCCTACTTGACAAAATTGTCGTGAGTCAGTGACTTAAACGCATAGACTTTGGACCGCCACATGTTTCCTGTGGCCGGTTTGGTCCTTAGGCTGGTGTTCACCATAGCATTGGTGTCACAGACTTTCACAGAGTTGGCATAGCTTTTGCGCCAGGATCTGGAAGGGGAACAGCTTCCCCCATCCCTTGTGAGCTGGCGGACCAATTGGTCTAGGGGTTGCAGTTTTGTCTGTGGTGCCTCTGGATGCGGCTTCCTTGGTTTTGAGGCTGTCCGTTACAGCAGTGGTCCTTTGGTGTCTGATTTGGCTGAAATGCTGGTCTGCGGACCAGTTTTCCAAGATGGCCTCATCTGTTCTCCCCTTTTTGGGGGATCGCCTGTCTGGATCTTCCTGGATGATATCCTTAAGGGTCTTACAGGGGGGAAGAGTACTCTTCTTCCACAGGCTGCCAGGGACAAAGAGTCTCGTCACAGAGAGCGGGTTCTTCCAGACTTGCAGACAAGCCCTCTTCTGCCTGAAGGGGCACCCTTACCCGTATCAGAGGTGGGAGGGACATCTTCGCTTCTTTCCAGACCCATGGACCTTCCTGATTCAAGACAGGTGGGTCCACAAACTGAGCCGGTCTGGCTACAAGATTGGGTTTTGGTCTTATCCTCCAGTATGTTCTTTCCTTCCATTCTGCGTTGTCCTCAGACCACCTGCGTGGTCTCTTCGGGGCGGTGCAAGTCTTTCTTCTACAAGGGGTGGTTGTTCCGGTTCCAAAATCGGAACGTTTTCAAGGTTTCTAGTCAAATCTGTTTACAGTTCCCAGGAAGGAAGGCAAGGTACGTCCAATCTTGGACCTTAAGGCTTTGAACCGCTTGTGCGGGTACATAAGTTGTGCATGGGGTCCATTCGTACGGTAGGGGCAACCCCACATCACAGACGCTTACCATCATATAACATTATATGTCGGTCATCAGCATTTCCTCCGCTTACCGTAGGTGAGGAGCATGCTCAATTTATCATGGCATTACCCTTTGGTCACTGCAGTTTCTCGGGTATTCACAAAAGTGCTGGCCCCGGTGTTGGCATTGTTTCAGCAGCGGGGGATTGCGATACTGGGTACCTGGACTATCTTCTTCTGCGAGCAGAGTCTCCAACTGCTCTCAAGGACAACCTGGACATTACTGTGCAGACTCTGTAGGAGTTCGGTTGGAAATCGAACTTCCAAAATCTGCGGGCGCTGTGCCTGATGGTGTCTATTTTCGAGGCGGTTCCGTTTGCACAGTTCCCCTCAAGCCTCTGCAAAGGGAGATTTTTGCCAAGTGGGACAAGGATCCACAGAGTCTAGATAATCCTTCCTTCCCCTGTACTGGACGGTGGTCCCTGCGGTTGCCAGCCTATCCGGGTGGGGAGGCGTTTTGGGCACGGATGTGCTCAAAGGTCTGGACTCTGAGGAAGTCAAGACTACTGATCAATATACTGGAACTTCGAGCGTTATTTGTCTGGCTTGTTGCACAATTTGCCTTCAGGAGTGCCAAGTAAGGATCTATCAGACAATGTAACGGCTGTGGCGTATGTCTATCACCAACGGGGAACAAGAAGTGTTCTGGCGGCTCAGGAGGTTGCCAACATTCTAAGGTTCAGCTATGTCTCCGGTGGGGAACACCCGAGGTGGACCTGTTGGCCTTTCGTCTCAACAGGAAGGTACAGAGAAATGTGGCAAGGTCTCGGGATCCTCCCGACCAACTTCACAGACGCACTGGTGTCTCCTTGGGGCCAGTATCTTCTGATAAAACTCTACTACTGCAATGTTTTCCTGTAGAAGGCTTCTGACAGTCCCAGCAGCAGAGTGCGGTGCTCCTGGCTCCAGCAGCTCGCCCACCAGTAGAGCTCCCATCATCCAAAGCGGACAGTGTTTGGGGGGATCGGAGCAGACAGACAGTCCTTGTAGGATCGGGAAGGAGTAGAGGACAGGCCAGACTCAGGGTTGGAGGAGGTCGTTCTGCTGTCCGCTCGTAGTAGCCAGGGCCTGTGTCAGTGCAGGGGAGCCCCGCCTGCAGGCAGAGTGCAGGGTGACAGCTGGAGGGGGAGGAAGGGAGGAGATCTGCCCTGGACACCGAGGACTCCGCCAGACTCGGCCGATCGGCACCGTGCGCAAACAGACAGACACTGGATTGATGTCCTAAAAAAAAGGCGCAGCAAGCCTCTGCGATGCGGAACCCAGCTGCAATTCAGACTCGCTTCCAAAGGCATCTTTCCTTCATGTCTCCATGGACCACGAGTAGATTCTGAACGGCTAGAGGACAGTGATCTCATCTCAACCCTGCCAAGCTTACCAGATCGTTATATACAGATTGTAAATGCAGGGGAGCTCCCCTTGCAGATAGAAAATAGAACCTAATCTTGGAATGACAACTTAAAAGGTGATCATATAACAGAGGATTTGAAGTTTGCTCTGGAGGTTTATGAAGGAGTGGAGGCTGATACCTAATTGAGTTGATTAATTAAAGGCCCAGTGAACCTTTGTTTTGGTGAGCGTCCATTGCCTTAAAGGGGAGCACGAGAGGTGTGGTGAAGGTGCATGGTGTGAGCTTTGTTACATCTAAACATCGGCGAAAGAAAGGATTTTATTGGACTTCATTTCCTCACTAACCTTTTTTCAAAATTTTTTTTAAAAAAAGGACATTTTAAAGCGCTGCTAATATTTTTTCAGCATTATATAATGGTTTTGTACTAGTATATACTGGGTACGGTAACATATGGAGTTTATGACATTCTTTGGTTCACACCTTTATTCAGGGGGTTCACCACTTGGCTCCCCAGTACGGTCTCCGTTACCTCCGTGTCGTTCACCCTACTTTGTGGTTCACAGAGATAAGGTGGTGTTTCACCCTTGTCAGTCGTTCCTCCCTAAGGTTGTTTCTGGTTTCCATCTGAATAATGGCATTGTATTGCCTTCCCTGTGTTCTAAGCCAGAACATCTTAAGGAGATTGCCTTGCACTCTCTGGATGTGGGTCGGGCGATCAGGGTGTACCTTGCGACAACCAAGTCATTTAGGAGATCAGCCTTACTATTTGTCTATATGGATGGACCTTGCAAAGGGTTGGTCGCATCTGCCTTGACCATTTCCAGATGGACAAGATGGGCGGTGGTGCAGGCCTATTCCATCAAGGGTCAGGTTCCTCCATTCTCTGTTAAGACACTTTCTACGTGGGCACTTAGTGCCTTTTGGGCCATCAGGCATCAGTGGTGCAGGTTGGCAAGGTGGCCACCTGGTCGTCTGCACACTTAACCAAAATTTTATACAATAGATGTGCTGGCATTTGAGAATGCTAATTTTGGCTGCAATATTTTACAGGCCACTGTTTGAGAGGATTAGTCCTCTTTGAAGGTGTATATTTTTTTCAGGTAAGCTCCAGTTGTTCCTGGTTGAGCTCCATATTATCTGGTTGGCTAGGTTTAGCCTTTTGGGAGTTTTTTTTCTGCTGTGTATTTTCCCACCCCTCATGTTTGACACTGCTACAGATGTATGTGCTCAGGGGTCTGGACCTTGGCAGAGTCCAGACTGCCGATTAATGTTCTGGAACTCTGAGCAATCAGCCTTTGCCTGGCTCATTGGACAATTCGTCTTCAGGGGGGTCTGGTACGAATTAATTTGGACAATGCCACGGCCGTGGTCTATGTCAACCATCAAGGGCGCATAAGTAGTGTTCCGGGCGACTCGGTAAGTAGTCGGCATTCTAAGGTGGGCTGACCAATTCGTTCCTGCCCTCTTAGATTTCTGCCACGACTCCTGTGCAGGATCAAAGCAGAAGAGATTCTGTCCAGACTGACTTTGCCAGTCTTGGTACACTGATCAGGTACAGCTGGTCGACCATGCTCCTTGGGGACTTCCTCTCAGGGGGGATCTGCTGTCTCAAGGACCGATCTTCCATCCTGCTTTATAGTCGCTGGCTTTGACGGCTTGGCTGTTGAATGCCATGTTCTGAAGGATGGAGGTTTGTCTTAGTCTGTGATTCCTACACTGTTGAAAGCTAGGAAATCTACTTCTAGGAAGATCTGCCATCGCACGTAGAAGACCTACGTTGCGTAGTGGGAGTTTCTCGGTGTTCATTCCTGCACCTCTCGGTGGATCGGATCTTAACCTTCCTTCCATGGGGGGTTTGCACAGAAATTGGCCTTAAGTACCATCAAGGGCCAGGTATCAGCTTTGGCGGCCTTTTTCCAATGACCTTTGGCCTCACACTCCCTGGTGCGTACCTTTCTTCAGGGTGTCTGACATTTGGTTCCTTCCGTTGCTGCCCCGGGATCTTAATGTGGTGCTTTCAGCTCTACAGAAGCCTCCCTTTGAAAATATTCAGGAGGTTTCCCTGCTTGCGCTGCCCCAGAAGGTGGCTTTTTTTGGTGGCGATCACCTCTGCGCACAGAGTGCCGGAACTAGTGGCGTTATCCTGTCGTTTACCTTATTAGTGATTTACAAGGATAAGGTGGTGCTTCACCCGTGTCCGTCATTCCATCTTAAGAGTGGTCTCTGACTGTCATTTGAATGAAGACATTGTGTTGCCTTCCCTGTGTCCCAGACAAAACATCTGAAGGAAATTACCTTGCATGCCTTGGATGTGGTCTGGGCAATTAGGGTGTACCTGGCAGCTACAGAGTCTTTTAGGAAGTCAGGCTCTCTATTGGTGCTCACGGACGGACCTCACAAAGGGTTGTCCGCTTCTTCTGGGCCATTTCCAGATGGATCAGATAGACGGTGGTTCAGACCTATTGCATCAGGGGTCAGGTTCCTCCTTTCCCTGTCTCGAGGAGCACTCTGCTAGGGTGCTTAGTGTCTACTGGGCTTCCGTCATCAAGCGTCAGTGACGCAGGTTTGCAAGGCGGCCACCTGGTTGTCAGTGCACACTTTTACAAAAAATGTTTAAAGTGGATATGTTGGCATCGGCGGATGCTTCTTTTGGCCTGCAAGGTTTTGGTGGCTGCCATTTAAAGAGCCTGGTCCTTTTTGAGGTTGTATTGTTTTTTTCAGGTGAGCTACAGTTGTTTATGGTTGAGCTCCATGTTATCTGGTTGGCTATGGTTAGCCTTGGGAATTTGTTTCTGCTTTTTTCCCACCCCTCGTGTTTAACACTGCTTTAGGACGTCCCAGTGGTTAAGAAGAATCAGGAGCTATGTTCTCATTGAATGAAAGAGAAAATTAGATTTTTGACTTATCGTAAAATGCATTTCTCTGATGTTCATTGATGGACACAGCACCCACTCCTCTGTGGAGTTGGCTTTCTTCTGACACTGCTTGTAACAAAACAAAACAGCTAAAAGTGCCTATAGCTGAGAGTGAGTGTATACCCCTGGGTCTGCTCACAGGCGTAGTCGAGCTTTTTTCTTGCCTAGTGTCCTGCTCCTGTAGGGGGCAGTATAACCCAGTGGTTAATAAGAATCTAGTGTCCGTCAATGAACATCAGAGAAATGGATTTTACGGTAAGTCAAAAATCCCATTTTTCTGTTCATCCACCCCAACTCAGTTTCTCTATTCTCTGTTCATCCTCCCCAACCCAGTTTCTGATATTGAAATATTAACCACTTCCCTACCACAGTACATCATATGACATCCTGGGCTTTGAGTGGGGATATCTGCATGATACCTGCAGCTACAGGCATCATTCAGATATAATTTCTTTTAGCCAGCGAATCCCATCACCATAAGAACAATCATAGCGGCTTGGTTGTTGTTCTAGTCAGCGGGAGGGGCCTTTCTCTCCCCCCCCCCCCCGTGGTGCTTCTACCAGCTCCTCCGTGCGATCGGTGAGCCGGAGAAGGAATCTGCCAGCGGCAGAAGTACATCATGGTCCCCGTCGGTCTCTATGACTCTCGGAGGCCTGGGCATGATGTTATGATGTCACGCCCGGCCTGGCAGTTGTACAGTATCTCACAAAAGTGAGTACACCCCTCACATTTTTGTAAATATTTGATTATATCTTTTCATTTGACAACACTGAAGAAATTACATTTTGCTACAATGTAAAGTAGTGAGTGTACAGCTTGTATAACAGTGTAAATTTTCTGTCCCCTCAAAATAACTCAACACACAGCCATTAATGTCTAAACCCCTGGCAACAAAAGTGAGTACATCCCTAAGTGAAAACATCCAAATTGGGCCCAAAGAGTCAATATGTTGTGTGGCCACCATTATTTTCCAGTACTGCCTAACCCTCTTGATCTTGGGCATGGAGTTCACCAGAGCTTCACAGGTTGCTACTGGAGTCCTCTTCCACACCTGGGAGACACCTGGGTCCTCTCCGCCTCCATTACCAGTCGTCGCCACGGCTACCATGTAAGCTGGGATTATGGGGGCTATTCCTCCCTTCCCTTCCCCCTTTCAGCTTCCATCTACCATCATTTTTTGCAACACTTTCCATGTATACTTTCTACTTTTAGATATAGATCGTACATCTACTCTGAAGAAGTGGCGGCATTAGGCCACGAAACGCGTCTGGATGTTATGACTCTACTTAAATACTCCTAGGGTTGTCAATTGTTATGTTGGTTCCTTTGAGGCTGTTCTGGGGATTATGTACTCTTTTATACTACTCCAGCTGTGTTTATACCATATGTCTTACTTTGTACAGCATTTTTATGCTATTTGTATACTATTATGTATGTAATAAATGTATATTTTACTCCATCAACCCTGTCATGGTCATGTCTCTCAATTAAAGTCCCAACCCCTCCATATTTTTCTCTTCCACTCCTCCATGGCGACATGACAGAGCTGGTGGATATTAGAGACCTTGCGCTCCTCCACCTTTCATTTGAGGATACCCCACAGATCCTCAATAGGGCTTAGGTGTGGAGACATGCTTGGCCAGTCCATCACCTTTACCCTCAGCTCCTTTAGCAGGGCAGTTGTTGTCTTGGAGGTGAGTTTGGGGTCGTTATCATGTTGGAATACTGCCCTGCAGCCCAGTCTCTGAAGGGAGGGGTTCATGCTCTGCTTCAGTATGTCACAGTACATGCTGGCATTCATTATTCCCTCAATGAACTGTAGCTTCCAGTGCTGGCAGCACTCACGCAGCCCCAGACCATGACACTCCTACCACAATGCTTGACTGTGGGCAAGACGCACTTGTCTTTGTACTCCTCAGCTGGTTGCCACCACACACGCTTGACACCATCTGAACCAAATAGGTTTATCTTAGTCTCATCAGACCACAGGTCATGGTTTCAGTAATCCATGTCCTTAGTCTGCTTTGGTTCAGTAAACTGTTGTGGACTTTCTAGTGCATAATTTTTAGAAGAGGCTTCCTTCTGGGATGACAGCCATGCATACCAATTTGATGCAGTGTGCAGCGTATGGTCTGAGCATTGTCAGGCTGACTCCCCACCCCTTCAACCTCTGCAGCAATACTGGCAGCACTTATATGTCTATTTACCAAAGACAACCTCTGGATATGACATTGAGCATGTGCACTTAACTTCTTTGGTTAACCATGGCGAGGCCTGTTCTAAGTGGAACATGTCCTGTTAAACCCCTGTATGGTCTTGGCCACTGTGCTGCAGCTCAGTTTCAGGGTCTTGGCAATCTTCTTATAGCTTAGGCCATCTTTATGTAGAGCAACAATTCCCTTTTTTAGATCCTCAGAGAGTTCTTTGCCATAAGGTGCCATGTTGAGCTTCCAGTGACCAGTATGAAAGAGTGAGAGCGATGACACCAAATTTAACACACTGGCTCCCCATTCACACCTGAGACCTTGTAACACTAACGAGTCACATGACATTGGGGAGGAAAAATGGCTAATTGGGCTCAATTTGGACATTTTCACTTAGGGGTGTACTCACTTTTGTTGTCAGCGGTTTATACATTAATGGCTGTGTGTTCAGTTATTTTGAGGGGACAGAAAATTTACACTGGTATACAAGCTCTACACTCACTACTTTACATTGTAGCAAAGTGTAATTTCTTCAGTGTTGTCACATAAAAAGGTATAATCAAATATTTACAAAAATGTTAGAGCTGTACTCATCCTTTTGAGATACTGTAAATACTGCCGTGATCTCGGCTTTCAAGCGGAGATTATGTTTTTTTTTTTTTTGGGGGGGGGGGGGGGGGGTTTATCTTAGGCTTTCCAGCCTGTAGGAGAGATTTGAGGTCTTATTGTCCCCAAATCTCTCCATAATAGGACCTGTCATGCACTATTCCTATTACAAGGGATGTCTACATTCCTTCTAATAGAAAAAAGTGATCAATGAAAAAAAAAATGTAAAGGGAAAGTGTAAAAATTAAAATAAGCAATATAAATTTTTTTTTTTTTAAAGTGCCCCCGTCTCTCCGTGCTCGTACGCAGAAGTGAACATATATGTACGTTGCGCCCACATATGTAAACGGCGTTCAATCCACAAATGTGAAGTATCGGCACAAACGTTAGAGTGAGAGCAGGAATTCTAGCCCAAGACCCCTCTTCTTTTTTTTTTTTTTTTTTTTTCTTATTTAATATTTTTATTTCTCAAAAATCAAGTAGTTCATAAGTTGTTTATTTGAGCTTCTTCTTGGGACGCAGGTTGTTTGTGTGTCCACACTTCTTCTTGCGACAGTTTACAGCACGAGGATGGAGCCTAGCATAGCATTTGCGGCAAATCATTTTGTCACAGTTGTACTTCTGGGCAAGTTGCCTGAGGGAAGGCTCAATGATACCACCACGAAGACGCAACACCAAATGCAAGGTGGACTCCTTCTGGATATTGTAGTCTGACAGTGTGCGTCCATGTTCAAGCTGTTTGCCAACAAAGATCAGATGCTGCTGGTCAGGAGGAATACCTTCTTTGTCCTGGATTTTAGCCTTAACATTTTCAGTAGTGTCACTGGGCTCAACTCCTAGTGTGATTGTTTTCCCCGTAAGGGTTTTCACAAAGATCTGCATGTTGGCGCCTTTTTGCTTTCCCCGCACGGCAGCCGGAGAAAAGACCTCCTCTTTTTAACAGGTAACCTGTAAAAATGTTTAAAGCATTGCCTATGGAGATTTTAAAGGACTAAAGTTTGGCGCCGTTCCACGAGTGTGCTCAATTTTAAAGCCTTATATGTTAGGTATCTATTTACTCGGTGTAACATCATCTTTCACATTATATAAATATTGGGCTAACTTTAGTGTTTTGTTTTTTTTTAATTCATGAAACATTTTTTTTCCCAAAAACAATACGTTTGAAAAATTGCTACCGTGTGACATAAAAAGTTGCAACAACCGCCATTTTATTCCCTAGGGACTGTGCTATAATGTTTGGGGGTTCTGAGTAATTTTATAGCAAGAAAAAATTATTATTTTTTACATGTAGGAGCAGAGTAACAGAATTGACCAAGTTTGGAAGTGGTTAATATTTACTGCCTCAATTTTGTGAGTCAGTGTAGTTTGACATTTCTTAATAGCATGCATTATCTTGGACAGCGATGGCTCCTGACACTGTGTCTGTAGCAGGGTGTTTATCATAGTTACCTACTGTATCCTCATTGTCAGCACTCCCTAGCCCTCTCACATAGCAGTTTAGATAATAGATGTGCTTTCTGTAAAGAAGTCAGCACTGGATCCTCAGTGAAAATGGCAGTGTTCCTATCTTGCTTCTGGTCCTTGGCAAACCCCACTAGCTTGTCCGCCAGTCCGTCAATTTTCACCAGCATGGTGGATGGGGATGTGCAAGGGAGGATTGTGGACACAGTGTACAGTGTACTGTAGACAGCTCAGTCAGTAAAAGATACCCAGTCAGATGTGTGAATGGGAGCTGCCGCCCTCCTAGAATTCAGCTACGCACACATACCCCTGTATTCTTTATTTCTAATAAAGAAAGTGTTCTCATCTTCTGGCACATCTGTGTAAATTTGACTGAATGGGCAAGAAATGCAAATCCTTTGACAGGTAAAACAGTTCAGTTCATACATATTTCATCTGTTTATTTAGATGTTTGCATAGATTTAACTTTAACTACTGTTGTCAATCAGTGCACTCTTTTAAAATAGCTGTAGCTGCTAGCTACATGTCCCATCTAGTGTACATCTGAGAACTGGTGCCTGACAGATGGGGTCTAGGGCACAGTCCAAGAGATTAATCGATCAGCATCTGGGCTTCTGATACCACTATAAGAGCACTTTGTAATACAGTGTAATTACAATGCTTCTACATAGCTTGATTCAGCCCCCTTAGGAGAAAAAGGTGAATATAAGATAATATCCAGATTACATCTAAAGACGTGATGGTAGCTGCCTTGTTCTGACACACAGGGGCTTTTCCACACAGTGGTTGCAGACGTTCCCCAGCTGCCTTGCATGTGCTATCCATTGAGAAAGATGCAAGGGATTTCAAAAACAGGCCTAAATAGAATTCTTAGTATTAAATTCTTAAAACTTAACCTGGCATTGGAAAATTAAACATAACTTTATTGGGGTGGCTAAAAATTAGCTTTAGGGCTCATGTTGATGGGTTTTCCTTTCAAATGCTGTTTGCTATTCAAACCAAAAGCATGCATTCGAATGGCATACACAAAATTAAACAAGAAAATTATGCTTTTTGATCTGCTTTGCCTGGAGCACATTAAACGCAGTCTCAGGACTGCCAAGTGTTTTGTTAAATAAGGGCTCATGCAAACTGAGCATTTGTTCAGCTGCTCCTAACCCTTTTTCTTCTGGCAGGGAAAAGCTGCTTCAAAAATGTGGTAAAAGCTGTGTATTGTGTACACATCAATATTTATTCTGCCCATTAGAATGCATTAAAGTGCAATAACGCAAATGGCGTTTAGGCATGTTTATATGCTTTACCTATTTTTTCTACCCAAATGCTCTTCTCCTGAGCCTGCAAGCGCTGTTTTTTTTTTTTTTTTTTTTTTCAGCCTCTAAATACTCTTCTAATATGCCTGTAAACACCTATGTGCACATGAACACATAAGCTAACATAGCGGGGTGTTTAGAGGCTGAAAAAATTCAAACTTCTGTAGAAGCTGCTTTTTTTACATACTGTGTCAATAGGGTTGTGCTGACCTGTGTTTGATGTGCGGTCTAAATGCATGTCAAATACAGGAAATGATCTCAAAATGACTATAGTCCTTTATAAAGTATGTATAAGATGCGGTTCACATATATGTGATGACAGACCTCGCATGTGATTTGGAGCGCACTGCTCTGCAAATCACATGTGATGTCAGTGTGATGCGAATTCAGCCATACAGAATCGGATCACATGGGTGTTCCGATTCATGTCTGAACTGACAGACAGTTTGCACTGCGATATACGAATTGATCTGGGGGTGTTGTAACTTTGTAGTGACACCCCCAGTGATTCGCATATGGCAGTGTGAACTGCCTGCAAATTTTGGACTCGCAGGGTTCCCAAATCGCATATGTGTGAACCGGGACTAACCTGTATGTGCAGCTTTTGTTAAGATATGTGCACTATACGTTAAGATAGATTACAACATGATAAAAAAAATAAATTTATTAGAAAAACACTATATATCTGAAATGAAATGCAAAAAGCTCCTGTGACATTGGGTGGAGGGGTCTTTGGTCCTGAGGTGGTTAAAATCAACATGGTATAGCCTGTTATCCGCCTTCAGCACTTCACAGACAGTACCTAAAGATATTAAGAACAATCTGTTTTTACCCAGCAAGTAGACATTCACTCTGCTCCCCTATCGGTGTGTCTTTGTGTGTAATAGATACTCCTTCAGGAACAAAAAAAAACAGGAAAACCATTAGAAGTGATTTTTAGACATGCAAATAGAAATCTCCCAAGACTGATTCCTGAGATCAACCAGTTCAACCCAACCCCCACTGACTTTTACCACAACTTCTAGACGATTATATGTTGTTGCCATCATTCAAGATAAATCACAGAGCAAATATAATAGAGAAATTCTGGAATCGTGTGTTGGGAGAAATTCAGAGACAATTGTTAAGAGAATTTCTGGCTCAGAAGTCGGACTTATAGATTAATTACATTTATGGTATATTTTTACAGTTACATTGGTCCAGCTATAAACACTAACTATGTGTGTAGCATACCTAGCCAATGTCCTTGAAAGCTAGAAATCACTGGAATAGACACTGGTGCTCAAGTGATCTCCACTTACTTTGGGGTCCTGTGCTGAGTGACTGCCCTGATGCATTCTAAACACAGGAGGCTGGGTATGTGTCGTGGGCACCATTAAAAGAATGGTTTGCACTTTCTGAATGAATGCAAAGCGTTCTCTGATTGGAAGTTGTGGGGCGGTGATGTCACACACACCACCGTTTCTTCAATCGGATAATGCTTTGCATTCATTCAGAAGAGAGGTCACTGGAGTAGCAGTGTCTATTTCAGCAGTTACCAGCTTCCAGGGACATAGGCCAGGTATAGGATATACATAGTTGCTATTGTCCAAGCTGGATCAATGTAAAAATATACTTTAACTGGAATGCATATTTAAAATTGCTTCAAATTTGCCTCTTTAGTTTGTGGTTACCCTTGCCTAATTTCCACAATATCTTCAAAAAGTTCTCCCAACAGAAACTCTTTGTAAATATGGTATGCTTTATGGTGATGTTTAATGCAGCTCACATTGCAATATTTTCCTCACTTTTGAGTATAAAACCAATTAAAGAACCACTTTTTGCAAGAGTAACAATCCCTGTTTGTTTTATAGCCAGGCTGGATTATCTTGGACCAACCAGATGTTCTATGCCAACCACAACAGCAGGATTCTCCACTACCTCCTGGCTGGGAAGAAAGACAAGATATCCTTGGTAGAACGTATTATATCAGCCATCAATTTAAAAGAACACAGTGGCAAAGACCTACTATTCAGTAAGTGATTTAAACCAAGATCACAGAGTTAACAATGGTGTCCTAAATGACAGTAGCTGTGAGTTTTTCAGATCCCAAAAAAAATAAATAAAAGGTATTAACACCAGTAACTTGCATATAAATCTCAGGGCCCCCAGTAGAAATTGGATGGGTCTCTCATCAAGTGACAGGTGACCTATATAATGCACTCTATTTACATTTACTTGCATCGATGGTCTGGCGTGGACAACCTATACCCTTTTTATACTTGTTACTATGGTTTAACAATTACAAATTGTAATCAGACCCTCTGAACAGGTTGTCTCATGGTCTTTGGTGCAGCTTTAGCTACCAAGAAATGTCCTCCTAGTTGAGTTCCTCCTTTTTTGTCACTTCAAACTAAGCGAATTCAGGTAGGTAAAATATTTGGAAAAATATTTTTATGTTCCTCAACCCTGGAGCCAGCAGTGCCTAACTTAGAAGGAAAGTCAATGAATACAGTAAGTGAGGAGATTTTTTATATACATTCCTTTTTTAGACTTGGATGAGATTCCTCCCTGAAAACAGGCCCTGTTGTAGCTGATGGATGTAGTAAAATCCTTGAATAACCCATATCCTTCACCAGGATGGATGCACTTTAGGTCTTGGTGGGAGGAGCTCACAAGTTCATATGCTGAATTCAAGATTTTTGAGCACTTTCCTTGAGCCAGTTTTTCTCCCATAAGTCTGCTAACTCTGTTATTCAAGGCAACACATCAAAACTTATAGTGCAATAATTTAAAGCTTAGTCCAAAGTTAGTGGAGGTATGTGGAGACAAAATGATCCAATCAAAGTGCGCACGTACATTAGTGTGGTTAACATTTTACAAGTCCAAGCAGCAGTCATCATTTGTTTTCCTGGGTGCTATGTATATGGCCAAAAAATCCAGATGGTACTATATTAGTCTGTTCAGCACTCCTGTGTTTGCCCAAAGATGTCAGTGGCGGACCAGGCAGAGTGTGTTGCCGGGAGGCTTGAACGGCTGCTCTCCATGGAGGAAACTGATCGGGAAGAACCACAGTGCTTGAGTATGTATGAAAAATCTGGCACCGCTCAGTACGAGCAAGGAGACTGCTCAAGAAGATGTAAAACGGGGTTGCTGGTACAACGTGTTTTGGGAACGTGGCCCCCTTTATCAAGTCTAAGTGGCAACAAAGGAGAATTCTTTTATATAGCCATGCTAATCAAAAGTGCCATTATCCCTGTACTTGCCAATGCTGATATCAGTCAAGACGCCCAGGGCAAGGATGCCAAACTGTGCCCCCCTTCCCTTAGGGTTAGGGTCAAGGCGCTCCCCCATCCCTGCAATAAACCATTGCGCCCAGGGCAACAGCCCCTCCTGCCCACCCCTTGTCTTGGCCCTGGACGGTAAAGCAGTACTATAAGAGTTTTTTAAAAACAAATAGCAATCAGGGCTCATTCCATTAATTAACATGTGGCAAGTTTATAAAATTGTGTCTAAAAATTGAATTTATGTATATATTCAAAATTAAATTCATGTCAAATTTAAACGATTTGATGATTTAAAAATATAAAAAATTATATATATATATTTACGCGTCTAAAACCATACATCTAAAGAGCTATCCCCAGTGTTTACAAACATCCAACATAGCTACGTCCCTAAAATCTACAATACATCATGTGTGAAAAACTAATTTAAAACCCGCGCTAATGGATAATCTCTTAAACTTAAAGTTTCAAGTGAAAATGTGTAAATTAAAAACGTGTATATAAGGTGCAGCTGCTGCAACACTAAGAAAAGCTTAGGGAAAATGGTAAACACAAAATTAAAGCAGCGCTAGCACTCAATAATAAAAATATAAATACTCTGTATGTGTGCTTCAATTAAACATATATGACACTCTCATGGTGATACAAGTTAAAAAAGTGTGTATGGTTATATCAACCTTAATATATAACATTCAATAGTGATATAAAATATAAAGTGCTGAAAATAGTGAATAAGAACTTTAAATATGAATAGATTGCTAAAAAACAGTGAAGAAAAGTCCATAAATATAAATCAACAATCAGGTGAAATATTATAGTCCTTATAATAATCCCAAGATAAGGTGCTCCAGTGCTGGTAAACAATAAAGTGCTCCAAGAGTGAAGGGTGCCCCTCTCAGTTCCCTACTCACCAAAACGCCAATAATTAGGAGCCTTTAGAAATATTGCACATAAGCCTTGGCACCTCCTTTTAAGAATCCTGGTGCCAAGGCTTATGTGCAATATTTCTAAAGGCTCCTAATTATTGGCGTTTTGGTGAGTAGGGAACTGAGAGGGGCACCCTTCACTCTTGGAGCACTTTATTGTTTACCAGCACTGGAGCACCTTATCTTGGGATTATTATAAGGACTATAATATTTCACCTGATTGTTGATTTATATTTATGGACTTTTCTTCACTGTTTTTTAGCAATCTATTCATATTTAAAGTTCTTATTCACTATTTTCAGCACTTTATATTTTATATCACTATTGAATGTTATATATTAAGGTTGATATAACCATACACACTTTTTTAACTTGTATCACCATGAGAGTGTCATATATGTTTAATTGAAGCACACATACAGAGTATTTATATTTTTATTATTGAGTGCTAGCGCTGCTTTAATTTTGTGTTTACCAATACATCATGTGTATTTATGATTGAAAAAATGGCTCCAAAGAAGTCCTGTTTATGTTCAGAATAATAAAGCATTAAAAAGTCCACAAAAGTGCTTGTGAAAACAAAAGGTCCAAATTTCTCTTTGCCAGATGCAAGCAAACCAATCCAGCCACTACCACCAGAAAAGATAGCCAAACTTCTTAGCCTGCAATATAACCCCTATGTTGGAAGGTCAAAAAAGGCTTTTTCTTACAACACCATTCCATGCTCCTTCTTTCTCCAAACCTGTTTAAATGTCTTTCTCAGGATCGTATGGACAACTCACAGGACCCACATGGGTGGCTTCCAGGGCACACATTGGACACCGCAATACTGTGGCATTGCAGGTGTTCATTGACACAAACCACTACACCTCTTCCTGCATGGACCATATAATTAAAAAGGAAGCGCAATACACATAATGTGCTACTGTTTAAAAACTGCTATTTAACACCTTCCCTCCCGGCCTATAGCAGCTTTGCTTTCTGACTGGCCGTCATATGATGCCCTTTGCATCGCGCCCAGACACAGAGCAACACCGATTAGGGTAAAGAGCCGATGGCATAGGCTCTTTAGCATGTGATCTGCTGTGTCCAATCACAGCTTCTCATAAGTAAACAAATGCGGTAATCGGCATTTCCTTTCCTCAGCGCTGTCCATGTCTGAGGAATGGAAAGCCGATAACCTGCTTTCCAGTTACAGTGCCCTGATAATGAGTGCAGCCCCATCAGTGTAGCATATTTGTGTCAATCAGTGCAGCATGTCAGTGGCAATCAATGCAGCATGTCAGTGGCCATCAGTGCTGCCTCACCAGCGCACATCAGTGAAGAAGAAAAATTACTATTCTCTTTTGTTCATTGACGGACACAGCTCCTGATCTTCTTAACTATTGGGTTATATAGCCCCCCTCAAGGAGTAGGACATTAGGCCGAAAAAAAGTCTGGCTACGTTTATGGGCAGTCCCAGGGGGTATACTCCCTCTCTCTGCTATAGGTACTCATTTTTTTTCTGCCTAGTCAGGAGTAAGGACCTATTTCCTTCCTGGTAATCTCTGGTCCTGGCAATTTTTTCTTTTTTTGATAGAATTTTTTCTCCTGTTTTTTTCCTGTTAGATCTACAATCAACTGCCGGACTGAGCAACGGCTGGATAATCTAGATCCAGTGGTCACCTCAGTCTGGGGCTGTGTGGGTGGTCTGGTCCACCTCCTGGGGTGGGGGCAGGGCGCTAAGCTGACGATGGGGGCAGGGGGGTACGCCATCAGCGACTGGGCGATCGGCTGTGCAGGGGGGGGTTGTACCTGGTGAGGGTTCCTGCCAGGGCTTACCTGTCCTTGAGGCCTAGGGATCCCTCCTGGGGCCACGCAGGGTCACCATTTTCTGTTAGCCTATGTGCTGAATGCACGGCAGCCATGTGTGTGTAGCCCAGTGGCCATATTGAGGTGGTTTGCCAATGAAAATAGCAGCAGCCATGACAGTGAAGCCCTCCGGGCGGCGATTTCGGCAGTGGGAGCCCCTCCTCATCCCCTGGTGCTGACTCCTGGATCCATTCATTTCCTGATCACCGCTCGTGCAGTGCAGATTCTCCTGGTGGCTGCTGTGCCTCGTTTCTGTGGGGTGGTTAGTCTGGTGGGGTCCTCTCCCTCTTTGCTGAGGATGGATTGGTGCTCTGTGACTGGCAACCGCGTGGTGCTGCCAGAGCGGTGGGGGTTGTCACTTAGCAGTGTTTTACACTTTTTTGTGGGGTCCCCCTGGTGACTCATGGAGTCTTGAAGCCCATCCCCCCACCTTAACCCCTCTCTGGGGCTGCGGGGCCCTCCGAGTCCCATGCATTCATCGACGCACTGACAGCGGTCCTGGAGTCCCTTGTGTCCCGGCTGGAGGTGGCATAAAGCGCCCCCCGCCTTCCCCTGCCTCATCTGTCTCCTCAGATCCTGGATCTTATTCGGCCGATGTGGACGTGGGTCACCCTGCTGGGTCTGAGACCACGCGCCCCCAAATCCTGAGATAGTGAGGATGATTCCTCCGCTTCTGCAACCGCGCACGAAAAGGCGCTGGTGGACACACTGATTATCTGTGCTTGAGACATAAAGTTGGAGGACACCGCTGCAGCTGTGACGGAGGCGCAGACTCCCTTTTGGCACTCACATGCCATCCAGAATGGCAAAGGAGTTCCCTTTCCCCTCCTATTTTGACAGAATTGTCACTGAATAGTAGGGACGATAAAAGCGTCCACTCAGGGTCCCTAGGTGAGTTGCTAGGCGATACCCCTATGGGGAGTCCCTTCTTAAGAAGTGGACTGTTCCACCGGTGGTGGACCCTCCGGTTTTCAGATTAAACAAGGCAACCATGATTCTGGTTGAAGAGTCCCCAGCCTTTAAGAACCCGGCTGACATGAAGGCGGAGGCTGTGGGCCGCAATTTTACCATTGACCAGGTGTCGCAGACTCTGACCGAGTGGGCTAATCTTTAACGCCATGACCTGGAGTAGCTCTCCCCCTGCCTTTGCTGAGCTGGCAGACTAGCTGGTCCAGGAGCTGCAGTTTACCTGTGATGCCTTTTTGGATGCGGCTCCCCTAGTGGCTCGGCTCTCTGTTTCGGCAGTGGTCCTTCTGCGTGTCTTTTGGCTCAAATGCTTGTCTGTGGACCAGACTTCTAAAAAGGCCTTGACTGATGTTCCCTTTCAAGGAGATTGCCTGTTTTGGAACTACCCTGGATGACATCAATAAAGGTCTCACAGGGGGAAAAGTTCCTTTCTTCTGAAGGCTACTAAGGGAAAGGAACCTCGTCTTTAACATGGGCCTGCCTTCTCAGCTCATAAGAAGTTTTTTCGTCCCTCAGGGTCAACTGACAAGGGCTCGAAGGATCCAAACAAGCCTGGTCTGGAAAGCCAAGATTGGGCTTCTCCAGACCCGTGGATAAGGCTCCTTCAGCATGAAGGTGCGCCCTCACCCATATCGGGGGTGGGGGAACGTCTTCGCTGGTTTCCGGATCCATGGACTTCCCCAGTGCAAGACAAGTGGGTCCACAAAGTCATTCGGTCCGGCTACATGATCCAGTTTTGAACTTGTCCCCCGGCAAGGTTTTTTCCTTCCAGCTCGCGCATTTCCCCAGACCACTTACAGGGCCTGTTTGGGGCCATTCAAGACCTGTTCCATCAAGGGGTGAGTATCCCAGTTCCGACTTTATAACGTTTTAGGGGCTTTTACTCAAACCTGTTCATGGTCCCCAGGTAGGAAAGCAAAGTGCCAAATCCTGGACCTCAAGGCGCTCAACTGCTTTGCTGCGGGTACAGAAGTTCAGAATAGAATCCATTAGAACGGTGATGGCATCCCTGCGTCTAAGATTTCCTCGCCTCTATCGATATCAAGGATGCCTACCTTCACATTCCAATGAGTGCCAGTCACCAGCGTTTTCTCCGCTTTGCTGTGAGAGAGGAGCATTATCAGTTTGTGGCATTACCTTTTGGTCTCGCCTCTGCTCCTCGGGTCTTCACACAAGTGTTAGCCCTCGTTATTCATATACTAATTCTTTAACTAGATATATCTACTCTTAATATTTTCATATATATTCTTATATATATTTTTTATATTTTTATGTACATTTTTATTTTTTAATAATTTGTACTCATATATTTCCTAGGGATTTTAAATATTTTATAAGGAATAAATCATTTAGTACGTTTCTTTATATATGTATTTTTATAAATTTATTGTTGAATATATTGTGTAACAAATGTGGTCGACCCTATATATGCTGCAATAGTCAAATTTTACCTCTAATCCATGGGTATTATATATTACCATATATATATCTGTTTGGCATTACCCAAATATGGATAATTACTTTGCCCGGCTCACATGGAGTTAACAACCACGGTTTCCTGTATTTGCGTTCCGCCGTGGTTAGTTGCCGGGCAACCACAGCGTATATATGGATGGGATTGGGAAGTGAGGTGACACTGCTGAAGACGTATATGACGAAATGCGTACAGCGTAGTTGCGTCACTTCCCGATCCGGATCTGCCGTGGAATGCATTGCGTTCCGGAATACTACACGCTACTGCCGGCTACTTGTCTGATCTCTCCTCCGAGAGAGAGATACCTTAACCACTTAAGCCCCGGAGGATTTGGCTGCTTAAAGACCAGGGCCTATTTTGCGATTCGGCACTGCGTTATTTTAATGGACAATTGCGCAGTCGTGCGATGCTGTACCCAAATGAAATTGACGTCCTTTCTTTCCCCACAAACAGGGCTTTCTTTTGGTGGTATTTGATCACCTGTGCGATTTTTATTTTTTGCGCTATAAACAAAAAAAAAGCGTAAATTTTGAAAAAATAATATTTTTCACTTTTTTTTTTTATATGAAATTCCCCCCCAAAAAATTAAAAAATCAAAATTTTTTAACATTTTAGGCCAATTTGTTTTCTGCTACATATTTTTGGTAAAAAAAAATCGCAATAAGCGTATTTTGATTGGTTTACGCAAAAGTTATTGCATTTACTAAGGGAAAGATTTATGTCATTTTTATTGGGGTTTTTTTCAACAAGTAATGGCGGCGATCTGCGATTTTTTTTTTTTTTGCGGGACTGCGACATTGCGGCAGACAGATCGGACCCCTGACTAACATTTTTGACACTTTTGGGGGGACCAGTGACATTACTACAGTAATCAGTGCTATAAATATGCACTGTTACTGTAAAAATTACACTGGCAGGGAAGGGGTTAACTTTATTAGTGATCAAGGGGTTACGTGTGTCCCTAGGGGCATGATTCTAACTGTAAAGGGGCGTGGCTTGTGATGTAACCACAGAGACATACGATCCTACATAGCAGGATCGTATGATCTTTGCAGTTACATCAGGGAGAATGACAGGCGGCTTTGTTTACATCAGCCGCCTGCCTTTCTCCCTCTCCAGCGGGAGATCACGAGGGGATGCCCGTGAACGAGCAGGGGCGGGAGCGCGCCTCCGGCGGCGCGAGCTCGCCCCCTACAGGCTCCTGGGCGAGTGACGTAGTACTACGTCGCTTTGCCCAGGAGGGGCTGACTGCTGCAGTAAATGTACTGTAGGCGGTCGGCAAGTGGTTAAATGCTGATTTTTTTTCAACTTGAATGTGAGTACCTTTCTTTATGCGCTTGAATAAACTTATCCTACGGAATCACACTATATCTCCCCCCCTTACACTATATGTCCCCCCTTATTCTATACACCACACCACCGGAGTATTACCCAGGAACAAGCTGAATACCGGAGAGCAGCACGGGCCCTTCCCTCTGCCTCTTACACAGAGAAATACGGAAGTAGAGGACCTCTAGGAACATACATCTTCCTTCTGTGTTATACAGCTACAATATAACCTGCCTAATACCCCTGTGTGGGGTTGGGCACTCTGGTGAGTGCAATCTATTTCACCAATCACTTTGAGCACCTTCTGCAGTGCACGAAGATTGTTTGCCAGCACCACTAGAAGACCAAGCACTCCAATATATGAACTTCATTCATTGTTGTTGCATATTTCTATTTTTAGATGCACTTATAATCCAGGAGTATTTTTGTGCATATATCCATTTGCACAAATCTTTCTGCTTTTTGATACATTGTATATCAATTTTTTCTTTACACACCAATCACTTTGCCCCTTATCAGTGTATACACCAGGTAGGTGTGCACTACACACCTATTTGTATCCTCCATTCACTTTGCACTTTAGTGTTTTAATCGAGTAGGTGACCACCATACACCTATCACATTTTTTTATATTTATTAATTTAATATTCAAATAATTATTTTTTGATATTTTTCTATTATTTATTCACACCTTGTCACTTTGCTCAATAATTAGTTATTATATGTGTGTATATATATTATACTGGTTTCTTTTTATATTTCTCACACGCCACTATATCACCTATATCACAAGTCACCTTATATTTATTGAAATTGTGGTAATTAATGCTTTGTGATTTGATATATTTATATTTTTTTAAGATATTTATTTATGTAATATCTATTTATTTGTGAAATCTAATAGATTGACACCATTACACTATCCCCTTTTGGCAGCGCCAATTCCCTACCCCCCTATATACCTAATATTCAGATATAGCGTTGCTATATTTTAGGGAGGCTGCAGCCCCTTCATTCCTTTACATCTCCATAGCGCAGGTTCCTCTCCTTTATTTACACTGGTGCTAGCTTTGCTACACCAATGGAGGATCACGGTACTTGGCTACTTGGACGATCTCCTTCTGCAAGCGGAGTCTCCCTCTGCTCTGGTAGAAAACCTGGAGATCGCAATATGAACTCTGTGGGAGTTGGGCTGGATTCTGAATTTTAAGAAGTCTGCTCTGGATCCGTCCATGAAGCTGGACTATCTGGGCTTTACTTTGCACTGGACCCTAGCCATAGTGCTCCTTCCTCTGGACAAACTCCAGAAACTGCAGGCTGCAATTCGCCTCCTGCTGTCCAACAGATGGTTGTCCCTCCGGACTTGCATGCGGGTGCTGGGCCTGATGGTGTCTACCTTTGAGATGGTTCCGTTCGCACAGTTCCATACGAGGTCCCTGCAAAGGGAGATTCTGACTAAATGCAACAAGACTCCGCAGTCTCTGGACAACCGGATCCGACTGAGTCGGGGAACGAGGGAGTTCTTGATATGGTGGCTTCATTCTATGGTGCATTGGCCCGGGAAAATCCTTCCTGCCCTTGTATTGGACAGTGGTCACCACGGATGCCAGCCTGTCCGGCTGGGGTGGCGTCCTCTGCAAGCATTCTGCTCAGGGGATCTGGACGCTGGAAGAGTCCAGACTACCATTCAATGTCTTGGAACTCTGAGCAAACAGACTGTGTCTGGGATCATTGGATGGATCGTCTTCAGGGTTGTAAAGCGTGCATTCAATCAGACAATGCCATGGCTGTGGATTATGTCAATCACCAAGAGGGCACAAGAAGTGTCCTGGCGGCTCTGGAGGTAGCCCGCATGCTATGGTGCGCTGAAAGGTTCGTTTCAGCCCTCCTGGGGTGGAAAATTGTCAGGCAGATTACCTCAATTGGCAGGCATTGGACCAAGGGGAGTGGTCCCTTCACTTGGAGGTTTTTCATCAGCTGTGTCTCTGGTGGAGTACACCTGAGGTGGGTCTGTTGGTGTATCGGCTCAACAGAAAGGTGCAGAGGTTTGTGGCTCGGTCACAGGGTCCTCTTTTGCATGCCACACACGTGCTGGTGGCCCCGTGGGGTCAGTATTGGCAGATTTACACCTTTCCTCCTCTCAGGTTTCTGCCCAGACTTCTATGCAAGATTGAGGCAGAAGGGATTCCGGTCATCTTAGTGGCTCTGGACTGGCCTCGTTGGGCTTGGTACGCCGATCTGGTGCGAGTTCCTTTGAAGCTTCCTCTCAGGGCGGATCTGCTGTCCCTAGGACTGATCTTCCATCCTGCTTTACCGTCGCTGGCTTTAATGGCTTGGCTGTTGAACGCCAGGTGCTAAAGGATAGAGGTTTATCTGAATCGGCGATTCCAATGCTGTTAAATACTAGGAAATCTACTTCTAGGAAAATCTACCATTGTATGTGGAAGACGTACATTGCGTGGTGTGAGTCGCTTGAGGTTCATATTTGCTCCTTCTTGGTGGCTCAGATCTTAACCTTCCTTCAACGGGCGGTTGAACAGAAGTTGGCCTTGAGTACCATCAAAGGCCAGGTGTCGGCTTTGGTGGTGTTCTTCCAACGACCTTTGGTCACACACTCCCTGGTGCATACTTTTTTTCAGGGTGTCTGACATTTGGTCCCTCCAATGCGGGCTCCATGGCCACCTTGGGATTTCAATTTGGCGCTTTCAGCTCTACAGAAACCTCCCTTTGAAAATATTTGTGAGATTTCCGTTTTTCCTTCCAAAGGTTGTCTCTGATTTTCATGTGAATGAAAACATTGTGTTGCCTTCCCTGTGTCCCAGGCCTAAACATCCAAAGGAAATTGCCTTGCATGCCTTGAATTTGGTTTGGGCAATTAGGGTGTACCTGGCAGCTATGGGGTCTTTCAGAAAGTGTATTTGTGCTCATGGACTGACCTCGAAAAGGGTTGTCTGCTTCCTCTGCGACCATTTCCAGATGAATCAGCCAGACGTGGGTTCAGGCCTATTCCATCAGGGATCAGATTCCTCTTTTCCCTGTCAAGGCGCACTCTACTAGGGCACTTAGTGCCTCCTGGGCCTTCCGTCATCAGGTGTCAGTGACGTAGGTTTGCAAGGCGGCCACCAGGTCGCCAGTACACACTTTCACAAAGTTTTATAAAGTTGGTGTGTTGGCTACTGCGGTTCCTTCTTTTGGCCGCAAGGTTTTGCAAGTTGCTGATCCTCTTTGAGGGTTTGTTTTTTTCAGGTGGTCTCCAGTTGTTTGAGCACCTGTTGCCTGGTTTGTCAATGTTTAGCCTTGAGAATTTTTTTTTTTTTTTTTTTTGGGGCTGTTCCTACTCCTCATGTTTAACACTGCTTTGGGGCATCCCAAGGGTTATAAATACAAGGAGCTGTGTCCGTCAATGAACGAAAGAGAAAATGGGATTTTTGACTTACCATACAATCCATTTCTCAGATGTTCATTGACGGACACAGCACCAACCCCTCTGTGGAGTTATTATTCTCCTGACACTGCTTGTAACAAAACTGAGTGGCTATAGCAGAGAGAGGGAGTATACCCCCTGGGACTGTACATGGGTGTAGCCAGAATTATTTTCTGCCTAGTGTCCTACTCCTGTAGGCGCAGAATAACCCAATGGTTATGAATACCAGAAGCTGTGTCCGTCAGAGAAGTGGATTTCATGGTAAGTCCGAAATCCCATTTATTTAGAAATCTTCCATTGGTCTCATACCCCTCTTCCACATTTTTTCCTTAACCTGTTTGCCACCCTGATTATTACATTAGTTTACATTTTAGCCCACATGGGAGCTGTATGTTGCAGAACTGGAACATTGATTCGACTCCACTCCTTCAATCACCTAACCTATGCAATCCTACAACTTTACCCATGGGGGATGAGTGGTATTGGAACACAACAGTGTGACATGTATCTTGGATATTCACTCCAGTTCCCCCCGCCCTTATTATGCACCATTTTACTTAAAATTCCACATTAATTGTTTGCTTGTCATGGACATTTCCACATTATTTTCTCTCCTTGTAGAATCAGGATTCTGGTGTACTTTTAATATGCAGAGAAAAGCCGTGATCCTGAGGATCACGACTGATCTCTGATGAGTTACCGTTTAGTTTGCTGAGATGAGGAGCAGAGAACACGTTCTTCTCTTCTCATCACAGTACATGACCGTTTCTGTCACAAACGGCCAGTTTAGAAAAGTGAGATCTGAAGATCACACAGCCGTTATTCTGAAATATCTCAATTCCAGATTCTCCAGCTCAGAGGTGGAGAATCAGGGGGAGAAGCTGTGTGATCAGAGGAAGAAGACTTCTTTCTTCCTATATATCAGCACCAGGGGGTTCAAAATAAAAAAAATAAAAAATATATATGTATATATGGTATGTATGTATAGGTGTATGTATATATATATATACACTGTATGTACTGGTGTGTATATATATATATATATATATATATATATACTGTATGTACTGGTGTATATATATATACTGTATGTACATATGTATATACACTGTATGTATACTGTATATATGTGTATGTGTGTGTGTGTGTGTGTATAGATCGATAGATATTCAGTAAGTTTTCATGTGTCAGAACATGACATTACGAGTGCTTTTAAACTTTGGTTTCACTTTTAAAATTTGGCGGCACTGTAATCTCACAAAATCTCGTGAGATTACAGGCAGTCCACCCAGTTATACAGGGATCACGGCCGTTTTCAGAGAAAAAAATTCTCCTCTGATCACCCTTTGGGAATTGAAGTTCTCGACCACCTAAACTGGGTGCCAGAGTTGATAATTTTTCTCTGAGAATTGCCGAGAAGTGAACTGAGAGAAAACTTCTCAGTTTACTAAACGTACACCTCTATGTGAAATCCAGTACAATGTGGTGATATTTTGTTATTACCATGTCTTCTATTTTTGATATATCATGTAAAAAGTAAATATAAACTGAATATAAAATTCTACTACTGTGCAATGTAAAAGGCAATAGATGATAGTTCAGACAAAAAACAATTTCTTTTCTCTGATGATAAATCTGTATCGCTGCCAAATTTTCATGTTGTGACATTATTAGGCTTGCAGTGCAATTCAAAGATTCCATTAAATTATTGTGTATTTACTAAAAATCTAACCCATAAGCTACTACAAGTATAATTTTTTTAATGTGTTTCTGACGTAAAGACTCTTTTAAAGCCAATCTACAGGCAAAGCTTAAAGTGATACTAAACACACTGTTTAATTTACATTATCCCTTTTATTTCTGTATGTGGATGTTGGCACTGTTATTATTTTAATAATAAAAAAATATAAGTACCTTTTTCCTACTTGATCTACAGCTGTCACATAACCTAGATCTTTCCCAGCCTGTCAGCAGGAGGAGCTTTAAGTCCTGCTGCTGGTCACAAATAAAAAAAGCAGCCTTTACAATACAAAGTAGAATTAAATAATATCAATAAACTGTTTTAAATTGTTATACAAATATTTATTTGAAATCAAATTGTTATTATATTTGTGGCAAAAAATGGTGTGGGCTGATTTAATCTAGTCACAGACTGGGTCAGGCTCCTTCAGCCTGTGTCTTAGAATAGGAGGGAGGTGAAGCCTCCATCCATCTACATGTAATATAACACCCACCCCCCCCCCCATTGTGTTTAGCTGGTTAGTGGGCATGGAGGAGGGGGGAGAGAGTGGGCTGTCATTTACCAGACTTTATATGCCCGTTTGTGGGCTGTCATTTACCTGACTTTATATGCCCATATGTGTGACTTCAGTCACACGGGCTGCACAGCTGTAATAGGGAGGAAAAACTCATTAAAAACTAAGCATGTGCAGAGCTGCCAGTTTTTTTGCAGGATACAGAAAATTATTCTCATAGTGACTGAGTGAGCATGAACAGCATGTCACCATTCATTGATAGTTTATTATGATGTGGGTTTAGTGATACTTTAATGAGTGGCCAAATTGAACCATTTATATAGTTTTCATATTTTGTTGCACACTTCCAAAATATGAAGTTTTACAAAAAAGTTATAGTTTAATGTCTTTCCAGGGATGGCACTGCTGGTCCAGAAAGCGGCAGTGTTCAGTTGGAAGCACAACGAGCATTTAAAACTCGAAGGCAAATCTCTGAGGAAACAGAAGGTCCAGAAGTGAGAGATTCTCCAGAGGTAAAACCAAAAAAACACAAAACCGCACAATATCCACACTCTTTGTGGACTAGAGAGGTCAAAAACATCTTCAGTTTTGCACATCTGCAGGTGCATCTCAAAAAATTAGACTATCATCAAAAAGTTAATTTATCTCAGTAATTCAATTAAAAAAGTGAAACGCATATATTTTTTATAGATTCATCACACACAGAGTGATATATTTCAAGCATTTCTTTCTTTTAATTTTGATGATTATGGCTTACAGCTAGTGAAAGCTCAAAATTCAGTATCTCAGAAAATTAGAATATTACAGACCAATTTTTGTATTTATTGTATTTTTAATACAGACCTTTTGGCTTACTGAAAAGTATGTCCAGGTACAGTATAGTAAGCACTCAATACTTGGTTGAGGCTTCTTTTGTATTAGTTACTGCATCAATGCGGCATGATAGCCATCAGTCTGTGGCACTGCTAAGGTGTTATGGAAGCCCAGGTTGCATAGAGTTATAAACTCTGTGCAGTATTTAGATTTATTTAAAGAACTTTCTCTTCATATGTGCAATGACCACCAAAATGTTCCATCTTGTAATGATATTGACTAGATGTCTTATAAATGTAGTAATTGTATGTTGTTGCTTTCTTAACAGAGTTGGGAAATTATAACCGAGGATGATTCCACTGTATACAGCAACCACAGTACTCAACCACACTCATTATCTAGCAGTGACCTCCAAATACAAGTTGCTGATGAGCTCAATGCAAGGCTTCACATATCTGGGAATACTGCCAGTGGCAGGCAGAGCTCAAGCATTGTAAGCTATTTTTGCATTGCTATTATCATTTATAAATGAAACGTTAACAAGCCTTGTGACACAACCTTATGACCTCTGTGAGGACCCACCAAGCCAAAAACATAATCTCAAAACATCCTGTATTAATAACAAACATGCGATTCGTTCATAACATGTAAATGTGTATTTTCTTCTTTGATAGATGTTTGTAAAAATGTATAGAAAAAGATTGTTACAGCCATCATCTGGGAAGAGTAAACAGCTTGATGATGGAAAGATCCTAATATTCCCTATATTACACCAGAACCTAAATTATTTCCTAAAACGTTCTTCAATCTCCACCATCTGGTCATGTTTTTCAGATTTCTAGCCTTTTTTTTCACTCAAATGTGACATATTTATAGTTAAAGCCTGGCATACTGAATCACCTGCTGGCTCCCTGTATCGCTTGGTGGCTTCACCAGTTAGATCTCCATGACAGTTCTACTTTTTAAAGCGGAACTTTACCCATAACAACTTGAAAATGTTCTTTAGCAAGTAACATACAAAAATGTTCTTTAGCAAGCAACATACATTCCACATTAATCGTTATACTACCTGTATATCTATATCTCCCCCTGGACCCTGGTTTAGATACCTCTTCCTCCCGATTATCTCTCTCGTATGCAAAGCTGAAGGCCCTGAAGCGTGCCCTGCATGACATGCACCTAGTTGACGTTTGGAGGGTTCTCCACCCGACTTCCCGGGAATACACCCATTTCTCCTCTGCGCATCGGTCTTACAGTAGAATCGACTATTTTTTCGTGGATCAGAGCTGCTTGGACTGGTCCCCTGATACTGACGTGGGGACGTTGGTTTGGTCTGATCACTCTCCGATTTTCCTCACGCTCTCCCCCCCGGCCGCACTGCTTCGGGAGTGGACCTGGAGACTTAATGACTCCCTGTTGGCAACGCCGGACTGTGTAGACACCATCTCCGCTGCCATCAAAAAAATTTTTTCGGACCACGCTGATGACCCTACTTCCCCCCTACTACAATGGGAGGCGCTCAAGGCCGTACTTAGGGGAACCTTTATCCGACTTGGTACACGCCTCAAGAAGGTGCGGTCGGCCTCTATAGCAGATGCGACCCTTCGGCTTCGCACACTTGAGACGGCACATAGACAGAACCCTTCTGATGCTGCCCTTGCCGACCTCTCCACAGCCAGGTCCCAACTTAGAGACCTCTATGTAGCCTCGGCCCGCACGTATGACCAGAAACGGGCCCTTCACAGGTACAAGTTTCAGGATAAATGCGGCTGCCCGCTTGCTACCGCTCTTTTCCCGCGGACCCCTTCCACTTTTATCACCCAGATTCATGACCCCTCTGGGTCCCTTGTAACGACCCCGGCCCAGATTGGTCGGTCTTTTACCGACTTCTACCAAACACTGTACCACATCTCTGCGTCTCTGCCCCACGACTCCCACGCTGCCCCTAACACTGCTAAGGCTGCATATATTAATAAGAAGGCCCTGTGGCAGACCTGGAATCGCCAATTTCGGAAGACGAGGTAATGACGGCTATAGCATCAACCCCCTCTGGCAAGAGTCCTGGCCTCGATGGCTTTACAGCCGAATTCTTCAAGATCTTTAGCTCTCTCCTGGCCCCTTTCTTGGCTCGGGTCTTCAACTTCGTCTCTGATGGATGTGCCTTCCCACCTCAGATGTTGGAAGCGCACATATCCCTCATTCGGAAACCAGGGAAGGACCCCTCGCTATGCTCCATCTACAGACCCATATCCCTGATTGGAGTGGACTTCAAACTTTACGCAAAGATACTGGCGACCCGTCTGAAGCCGCTTCTGCCGGGGCTCATCCATAAGGATCAGGTGGGCTTTGTCCAGGGACGAGAGGCTAGGGACAACACCCTGAAGACCCTTCTTCTCACTAACTATGCTCGCACACATGACGTCCCCTTATGTCTACTGATGGATGCCGAAAAGACCTTCGACCGTGTGGACTGGGACTTCTTACGCCTAACTCTAGAGCAAATCGGTCTTGGCCCACTGATGCTGACTAGGATCATGGCCCTGTATGACTCCCCTTCCGCTAGAATTCAGATTAACGGGTCCCTGTCTCCTGCCTTCGGCATCCAGAACGGCACGCGTCAGGGTTGCCCCCTATCTCCACTCCTGTATGTCCTTGTGATGGGACACCTAGACACCACTCTCCAATCTAATCCTGACGTTTGCGGGATTTCTACTGGCCCCATACACTCCAAACTTGCGCTGTTCGCTGATGATTTGCTGCTTTATGTCACCTCACCCCACCGATCCCTCCCTGCGATACTGTCCGAATTCTCTGACTTTAGCCTAATGAGCAACTTCAAAGTGAACCATTCCAAATCGGAAATTCTGAATATCTCCATGTCCAAGTCGACCCTTGGCCGCATTTCGACCACGTACCCCCTTCAAGACTGGATCGTCTTCCATCCGCTACCTGGGTGTCAATCTCCCCTCGGATCCAACCCGCCTTTTCGCTGAAAATTTTACCCCCCCTCCTAACTAAAACCCTCTCTGATCTCTCCACCTACTCTTCGAAACGGTTGAATTGGTTTGGACGGATTAATGTGCTGAAGATGGACATTCTCCCTCGCTTCCTGTACTTGTTCTGTCCTGTACCTGTTTATATACCGACCCCTTTCTTTGATAAATTACGCAAGGCCCTTTCCCGCTTCGTCTGGCTCCATAATTGACCTCGTCTGAGGTACGTGACGCTCTCTCTCCCGAAGTCCAGAGGTGGTACCGGTATTCCGGACTTCGCCCTCTACCATCGTGCAGCGACCTTGACGCGCCTGGTGGATTGGTTCCACAACGGCCCCAACAAATTGTGGGTACAAATTGAGCAAGTCCTCACCCCCTTGGGTCTCAGGGCACTTCCGTGGACCCCCTTACACCTTCGTGGGTGGGTGCCCGCCCCGGGCAGCCTGACCTCTCTGACCCTGCGGACTTGGGATCGTCTCAACGGGACGGGCCGACTCTCCAATCCCCGGGGTCCCATGACGCCCTTCTTTGGTACTCCGGCGTTCCCCCCCGGCAGTCTCCTGTTCGAAGTTTGGGCCCTGGAAAGTGATGGACCATCGCCGTGTGTCCCAACTATTGCGAGCGGATCCCTCCTTGTTGTTCCCCCACAATCCCACTGCATGGGTTGGCGACTTGGCTGGCTGGTTGCATAGGTGCCAGGCCCTCTCCTATGTGCGTACCTTGCCCTCACTGGCTGATGTTCGAGGGGATCCATCGACATTTGACACCCTCCTACTTAAAGACGATCCCCCCACGCACACGGTGTCCCTACTGTACTCTCTGTTTCTGAATACTCTCCGTCCCGATCATCCAACCTACACTGCTGCATGGGACAAAGACCTAGGTCGAGTCCTTTCGGCTGCTGACTGGCGTAAATGCTTCGCTATGACCCACTCACTGTCCCCTGATACACGAGTTCAGGAGAAGGGTTACAAGCTCCTGACCCGATGGTGCCCTTCTTTTACTAAACACGTTGACCCTCTCCAATCCGATATCTGTTGGCGGTGCTTGTCGTCTAGGGGCACGCTTCTGCATATTTGGTGGGACTGTCCACAGATCCGCAGGTTATGGACCGACGTCCTTGATCTGTACTGCCGGCTGCGGGTGACCACGATCTCAGCCACACCGGAACTAGCTTTATTGTCTTTGGTGCCTGGTTCTTTACGCTCAATTAAGAGGGATGTTCTCAGGTTCTTCTTGGCAGCTGTCAGGGCTGTGATCCCCAGACATTGGAAAACCACCCATATACCTTCTAGGCTGGAGTGGACCCTGGAGTTGGATGCAATTAGAGACATGGAGAATTTGTTGGCACGGGATGGGGGCAGGTAGGAACGGTTCTCCGCCATGTGGATGTCCTGGGACATGTTCAGATGTTCGGATGCCTTCAAGTCCTGGATCGATGCTCCAGTGTTGCCTGGAGCCGGTGGAACATAGTGGGATGTACGCAGCCCCTTCTGATCTCTCACCCCTGCTTACATTTACTGATCTTTCTCCTCCTTTCCTTCTGCTGCTGCAGCCCTTTGCTTTTTTCTCTGTCCCTGCAGATATGTCATTGACTTTGACTGTTGCCTTTCCGATGTTTCCACATATTGCTCCTCAACATTACCCGGCATAGTGCCTTGTTATTGACCTCTGGTCTCAACCTTTGACTACCTCCTTTTTTTTTTTATACCCGCTGTAGTGAGTTTCTTACCACTGTTGTTACTAGTTTCTCTGTCAATGATGACGTGTACCCTCCTAAGCTATGACAAGTACTCATATACCACTCCTCTCCGCTTGAGTCCCTACAGGCCTGGAGGGTTCACTGTGCGACTTGCCTCTGTTGCTGATTACTGATGTATACTGTGATTGACTTATCGGTTTGTTCCTTATATTCTTGTTCTGCTCTATTTCTTATTATTAATAAACAAAGATTGAACTAATCGTTATACTACCAAAATTAGTGTGTGCTATAAATTGCCTCCAGCAATGTCCCTGTTCCTTCTTGCTGGAGGCTGCCATTTTGCTGAAGCCCAGAGCCCCTGAACAGCAGTAAATTATAAAGTGGAACTATACCCCTCAATTTAAACGGTTTCAAAAAAGTTACAGTCCTGGAATGCTGGGATTGCAAACTTTCACATTTGCTTGTGTCCCCAACCAAACTGTCAAACCATCAAATGGCTGGTTTCATAACTGATCACGTGCAGCAACATGGCAGTTGCAGATCAAACAGAAGCAGCTTCCTTGGCTGTAAAGAATCGGAGGGTTTAATTTCGTTTTAAGGCCGTCAGCCTCTAGAAACTCTGAAGTGCCTAAAAATGGAGAACTGAGCATGTGCAGAGCAAGGTGAAACAATGAATTACTGGATTTTAAACAGCATAGGCACTTATTTTTGACGTTTTACATAGCTATAGCTGCAAAAGGGCCCAGCCTAAAGTTATCTAGCATGACTTAATTTTCTGACTAGAGTTCCACTTTAAGACAAACTAGGAACGCAGCATGGAAAACAAAACATTGTAAGTGTGTGCATTGACCTAGGATTCTGAGATCTCGTAGAGTTCCTAAGAAATCTAAGAGCTATTATAGGATTTATCTTTCAAGTATTTGTAAGTTTTGTGTATACAGACCCTTTTATGTGGTATGGTAGTAGCTCAGAGAAAAGAATTTTACGGTAAGTTCTTACAAAAATTCTGTTTTTTTGTGTGGGTCACCCTCTTCATTGGAGTCCCTGGAGCACATTTCCCCACCTGTTCTCCTCTTAGAGGCTGCCAGGCCCTCCTGGTCCCAACAATCCCTGACTGCGCTGACGGCAGTCCTGGAGTCCTTAGTGTCCAAGGTGGATTTGGTCTTGGGAACATTGACTAGCAAAAAGCGTCCCCCGCCTCCATCTGCTTTATCTGTCTCATCAGATGCTGAATCTTATTCGCCCACCGCAGATGCGAGTTACCCTTCTGGGTCTGCATCCATGCACCCTGAGTGCTCAGATAGTGAGGATGATTCCTCTGCGCCTCTAGCCGCGCATGAAAAGGCATTGGTGGATGCGCTAATTGTGTCAGTGTATGAAACTTTGAAAATGGAGGAGGCGACTGATGCTGCGTCGGAGGCGCCGGCGCCGGCGCCCATAGGCCCTCCAAAGTGGTGAGAACGTTCACCTTTCCCGCTTACTTTGGTAATATTGTCACTAAACAGTGGGGTTATCCAAAACGCACTTTTGTGGTCACTAAGTGTTTTGCGATGCAGTATGCTTATGAGGATTCCCTGCCTAAAAATGGACGGTTCCACCGGTAGTGAGCTTGCTGGTTTCCAGGTTAAATAAAGCCACCTTAATTCCGGTTGAAGAGTCCCCAGCCTTTAAAGATCTGGCTGATAGGAGGTCGGAGGCTCTGACCCACCATATGTTCGCTGTGGCTGGTTCGGCAATTATGCCGGTATTTACTATTGCCCTGATTTCGCAAACTCTGCCTGAGTGGGCTAAACTTTTACACCGGGACCTGGAGGGGGAACAGCTTCACCCTGCCTTTGTGGAGCTGGCAGATCAATTGGTCTAGGAGCTACAGTTTGTCTGTGATGCCTCTTTGGATGCGGCTCTTTTTGATTTGCAGACTGTTTCAGCAGTGGTCCTTTGGCGTATTATCTGGCTGAAATGCTTGTCTGCGGATCAGACTTCTAAGAAGGCCTTATCTGATCTCCCATTTGTGGGGGATCGCCTTTTGGAGCTTCCTTGGATGACATCAGTAAGGGCCTTACAGGGGGAAGAGTACTCTTCTTCTGCAGTTTACTAAGGCTAAGGGGCCCCGTCGTAGACGGCGGCCATTCTTCTCAGCTCATGAGAGGCCTTTTTGTCCCTCAGGGTCTCAAGACAAGGGATCTAGGCCCTCAAACCTGTTTACAGTTCCCAGGAAGGCACAGTACGTCCAATTTTGGACCTCAAGGTGCTAAACTGATTTGTGTGGGTACAGAAGTTCCGAATGGAGTCCATTTGCACGGTAGTGGCGTCCCTACATCAAGGGGGATTTTCTCGCTTCTATCAACATCAAGCACACCTACCTTCACATTCCAATATGTGCCGGTCACCAGCGCTTCCTCCACTTTGCTGTGGGCGAGGAGCATTATCAGTTTGTAGCGTTACCCTTTGGTCTCGCTCCGCTCCTCGGGTCTTCACAAAAGTGTTAGCCCCAGTACTAGCATTGTTGCGTCAGCAGGGGATCACAGTACTGGGGTACCTGGACGATCTTCCTCTGTGTGCGGAGTCTCTGACTGCTCTGATGGACAACTTGGAGATTATTCTGTTAACTCTGAGGGAGTTTGTTTGGATTCTGAACCTCCAGAAGTCTGCCCTGGTTTTGTCCACAAGACTGGACTATCTGGGTCTGACTCTGGACTCCAGAACTTGCAGGAGGCAATCCAGCTTCTGTTGTCCAGCAGATGGTCATCCCTCTGGGCTTGCATGCGGGTGCTGGTCCTGATGCTGTCTACCTTTTTGAGGTGATTCCGTTTGCACAGTTCCACATGAGATCTCTGTAAAGAGAGATCCTGGAGAAATGGGATAAAAATCCTCAGTCTCTAGACAATTTGATCCTGTTGAGCTGGGGTACGAGATGGTCCCTGGTCTGGTGACTTCATTCTCCGGGAACTTGAACAGGGAATATCCTTTCTTCCCCTGTACTGGATGGTTGTCACCACGGATGTCAGCTTGTCCGGGTGGGGAGGTGTCCTCAGTGCAGATTGTGCTCTAAGGTGTCTGGATTCTTTGAGTCAAGACTGCCAATCAATGTACTGGAACTCCGAGCGATTAAACGTTGTCTGGATTATTGGACACTTCATCTTCAGGGGTGTCCGGTACGCATTCAGTTGGACAATAACACGGCCATGGCCTATGTTAATCACCAGGGGGGCACAAGAAGTGCCTTGGCAACTTGGGAGGTAGCCGGTATTCTAAGGTGGGCACAACGATTTGTTCCAGGCCTTTCTGCTGTACATATAGCAGGGGTGGAAAATTGGCAAGCGGATTATCTCAGTTGACAGGCGTTGGACCAGGGGGGAATGATCGCGTCATCCGAAGGGATTTCATCAGTTGTGTCTTTGATGGGATACTCCCAAGGTGGACCTGTTGGCCTCTCGTCTCAACAGGAAGATACAGAGGTTTGTGGCACGGGCTCAGGGTCCTGTAGCTGACACCACAGACACCTTAGTGGCTTCTTGGAGTCGATATCTTCTGATTTGCGCCTTCCCCCTCTCAAACTTCTGCCAAGACTCCTGTGCAGGATCGAGACAGAAGGGATTCCGGTCAGTCTAGGGGCTCAAGACTGGCCTCGCCAGTCATGGCACGCCAATCAGGTACAGCTGATCGCCGATGCTCCTTGCTTGGAGACTTCCTCTGAGAGAGGATCTGCTTTCCCAAGGGCCAATCTTCCATCCTACTTTACAGTCGCTGGCTTTATTGGCTTGGCTGTTAAAAGCCAGGTGCTGAAGGATAGAGGTTTGTCTAAATCGGTGATTCCTATGGTGTTAAAGGCTCAAATATCTACCATCGTACTTGGAAGACGTACATTGCGTGGTCTGAATCTTTTGGGGTTCACCCTCGCTCCTTTTTGGTGGCTCGGATATTGGCTTTCCTCCAACGGGGGGTTGAGCAGCGCCTGTCCTTGAGTGCCATCAAGGGCCAGGTTTCAGCCCTAGCAGTTTTCTTTCAACGTCCATTGGTCACACATTCCTTTGTGCGTACCTTTATTCAGGGAGTTCATCACTATGCTCCTCCAGTGTGGTCTCCATTGCCACCATGGGACCTCAGTTTGGTGCTTTCACTTCTTTAGAAACCTATCCTTTGAAAGTCTTCAGGAGGTTCCCCTTCTTACGTTGTCCCAGAAGGTGGCCTTTTTGGTGGCCAGTACTCTCCTGTGCACAGGGTGTCAGAGCTGGCGCGTTGTCTTGTCATTCACCTTACCTGGTGGCTCACAGAGATAAGGTGGTTCTTCATCCCTGTCCGTCATTCCTTCCAAAGGTCATCTCTGAATTCCATTTGCATGAAGATATTGTGTTGCCTTCCCTATGTCCCAGGCCTAAACATCCTAAGGAAATTGCCTTGCATTCCCTGGATGTGGTTCGGGCAATCAGGGTGTACCTGGCAGCTACGGAGTCTTTTTGGAAGTCAGACTCACTATTTGTCCTCACGGATGGACCTCAAAGGGTTGGCTGCCTCTGCTGCGACCATTTCCAGATGGATCAGACAGACAGTGATTCAGGCCTATTTAATTAAGGGTCAGGTTTCTATTTTCCCTGTTAAGGCGCACTCTACTCAGGTGCTTAGTGCCTCCTGGGCTTTCCATCATCCGGCGTCAGTGCTGCAGGTTTGCAAAGTGGCCATCTGGTCCTTTGTGCACACTTTCACAAAGTTTTATAAGGTGGATGTGTTGACATCTGCGGATGCGTCTTTTGGCCACAAGGTTTTGCAGCCTGCTGCTTAGAGGACCTGGTCTTCTTTGAGGCTGTATTGTTTTTTTTTTTTCAGATGAGCTCCAGTTGTTAATGGTTGAGCTCCATGTTACCTGATTGGCTACTCTTTAGCCTTGGGAATTTTTTCTTGCTGTTCCCACCCCTTATGTTTGACACTGCTTTGGGACGTCCCAATGGTCGAATGGAACAGAAAGAGAAAATGGGATTTTTGACTTACCATAAAAACCATTTCTCTGATGTTCATTGACGGACACGGCACCCAGCCCTCTGTTGAGTGCCTATAGCTGAGAGTGTAAGTATATCCCCTGGAACTGCCCCATAGGCATTGTCAAGCTTTTTCCTGTCTAGTGTCCTACTCCTAAAGGGGGGCAGTATAACCCAATGGTCAAGAAGATAAGGGCGGTTTCCGTTAATTAAATTTAGAGAAATGGATTATACGTTTAGTCAAAAAAACTATTTTTAGGGTCTGAATACTTATTGCCTTATAGCTCACTAACACTAACTGGATCAGTTAATACAATATACATCTTAGAAACCATACCTTGACCGCACAACATTGGCACGGGCCTGTAATGCTTGCTCCGAACATTGGATCCTGTGTTCAGTGCTCACCTTGTTATGTGGTGCAACAAGTCAGTTAGCTGCAGGGTGTTATACAGGTCAGGAGCCGAGATACTTAGCACCTGGTTTATTGTGATTCCTCCATACCTGAAACACTGAACTGCCTCAGTCCACATCAATTCCATAAATGTCCCCCAAAGGAAGTTCCTCACTTAGCAATGGCGAGTTACAGTTAGGAGTAGAAGCACATAGGAAAAACACCAAAGATTCCGCTGCAAGCACCTGAAGAAACGCCAAGTGCCTCTGAGGTTGATAACAGTTCCTTTGTTCTGGAGCAAAGTTTTACACCTACACCGCTCTAGCTCCCTAAATCGGGCTTTCCCTCCGACACACAACATGCAGCCTGTCTGACTAAAACAGATTTTTCTGCCACTACATCTGATCCATTCCAAAGTTTAACCCCACTTATAAAGAGATGGATTATTCCAACTGTGGACCCAGCCATTCTTGCAGTAAAGAATCACTCTTCTGTATCCACTGATGGTATTCCTTCCTTAAGGATTCAATTGATAGGTGCCTGGAGACTCTCGTTATTGCCAGCTTGTCAACTGCTTAGACCAGGGGTCTTCAAACTATGGCCCTCCAGCTGTTCAGGAACTACAATTCCCATCATGCCTAGTCATGTCTGTGAATGTCAGAGTTTTACAATGCCTCATGGGATGTGTAGTTCCACAACAGCTGGAGGGCCGTAGTTTGAGGATCCCTGGCTTAGACCATGGAAAACTGGACTGGAAAAGTAAACATTGAACTTTTTCTTTCTTTTTTTTCTTTTTTTTTTTACAAATCTTGCTGCAGAATTTGAATTGTCCTTGCCACTGCTTTTCTGTGTAGATGCCATAAAGAATGTGACCCTTCAGATCTCAAGAATGCATTTACTTTCTCTGCATTTGCACAGAATCTTATGTCTATAAGCCTGGTCGATACACTACTGTGCAGATAAGATGTATTCATCCCCTTGGAGAGTCATCTTCTATTGCAAGTCCTTTGGCTTGTTGCAGACTCCTCACCTCTAGGCCCACTGAACCTACTCAACCTACTCAAAAACCAAATTTGCATTAAAAATTGTTCTTATTCTTTGACAAAAAGGGGGAAGAGGAACGTCTATTACAAATTGATTCACATTAAACAAAGACATCCTGAAATTTTTCTTACACTATGCCCTTCAAAGAAGAACACAAATAACCTATTATGCTCTCCTTCCCAATGTTTCTTTCTCTGCTACACATTCCAATCTTGCTGCTTCATAAGGCAGACTTTTTTTTCCCTACACTTCCTTGCAGCCTAAAATGTCAAGCAGTAGTCATCTCATTTTCCCTTTGATATTCACCAGTTAGGCATGATTCTACCTTGGGGTTGGGTGCCCCCCCTTTCTCAGGGGCATACGGATTGATCCTCCCACACTCTGTACTATCATGTGAGGGGTTACTCCCTTATAAAGGCCTTTTGTAAAACTGAAACATTCTTTTCTCCATTGACTAGAATCCTACGGCCCTTTTTATCGCTTTCTGTGGGAATAGCATTCTCTAACCCTGTGTCCTTCTTTGAAGGCATATCAAACAGTAAGGATTTTCCCCATGGCTGGGGTCCGGACTATACTCTGTGGCAGCTTGCTAAGTATTCCCCTCATCTGTTCCTCATAGGTGGTCCTTCTATGGGATTTCTCCCCCCTCTTCCATCTGGCTGGGCATTTAATTTGCCCTCTCCGAGGGCTTCTGGTCTCAGGGAGCGAGTCCCTCCTCCCTTAAACCCATTCCCCCAAGTGGTTGGGGTTATCTGGTTTCTTATAGCATTTAGCATCAGCCCTTCTCAATGGTCTCAGGGCCACTGTCTGTTTTTTTTGTTCACGTTTTTTAAAACTTTTCGGACAGTTGGCTGTTTGAGTCTCTGCTGATCTCTGCTTGTCTTACAAGATGCTTCTGCTCTTACCTGTTCAGCTTGAATGGTTGACCTTTCCTGTTCTTTCTGTGGGCCTGTTGCTGCAATTTTTGCTCTTTTGTTGCCCACTCCTTGATTTCTTGCTCCGATATTTCTCATGTTCTAAGAATCAATTCCTGGGTCTTGTACTGTACAATGTGCAAATTATATACAGTATTTTGGAGTACAGTATAGGACACAGATCCCTCCTCTCTTCTGTGATTTCCTTACTGCTTACTAAAAAATAGTGACTCCTCGTGGAGTGGGTGAGGTTATATGGGTGCACAGGTAGACAGTTCCCAGCAAAGCTTTTGCCAGTATCTAATTACCTGAAAGTAGCAGCGAACTTTGAACTTTGCGACCTTTTGCCACATTTCTGGCTTCAAACATAAAGATATAAAACTGTAATTTCTCTGTCGCTCATTGACAGACGTAGTCCTCGTTGATTAATAACAACTCGGGTTATACTGCCCTCTACAGGAGTAGGACTAGACAGGAAAGAAAACATTCTGGCCACACCTTAGGGGCAGTCCCAGAGGGTATATCCTCTCTCTCTCTGCTACAGCAAATCAGTTTTTTTCTGTCTAGTTAGGAGTAAGGACCTAGATGCCTTTCTAGGATCTTCGGTCCTGGCAGGAATTTTTCTTAGAAAGATTTTTTTTTTTTAGACAGCTTTTTTCTCCAGTGTTCCTGTGAGATCTTCAAGCAAGAAAGCTGTAACTGGGCGACGGGCTGGATGTTGAGATCCAGTGGTCACCCCAGTTCAGCCTACGAGCGCGTGCAGGCCATAGCTCCGCGCTGGGTCGGCCGCGACATAGTCCCACTGGACGGGGACTGACCCTGCGAGTTAAACGTCTCGCCTGAACGCCAACGACCAACAGAGTCACGGCGTCCGTATTGGTCGACAGCCCCCCCACCCCGGTGGAGAGGGGTTCTGTCAGGAATGGGCGCCCGCCTGGTTCCGGTATGGTGAGTAGTATGTTCCCCCTCCCCCCCTGTCGGGTTTGTGGTAGACGCGGGCCCCTCTCTGGAATGGTAGGATGGGCCTCTATCCTATAACAGGTCACAGATCCCCCAATTTGAGTGTGATTTTTTTGTGAACAGAAACCAGGAGGCTTGGTTTGGGAGCTGACTATCTAAGTTCATTGCAAAACTTTAAGGGTGACTGAAGTCAGTGGCAGTACTATAAAGGGCATTACTATTGAAGTAAAAGGTATCCTACCTGTCAGAGGTATACATAGGCGATGCCTATGCCTGAGTCACTGCAGTCCAGATCGCCATTCCTCCAGCAAATGGTCACTTCGGAAGGACAGAGGGCTGCCTCCCGACAGCCACGGACCGCATGCGGCCCGCCAGGGTCCTATACCGCCGGTCAGGCTTATCACCATTCAGGGTGAAGGTTGTGGGGCCGAGATACTCCCGCAGGCCGAACATAGACATCCCGCAGGCCGCTGCTAGCCGCCGCTATCTTACACAGGCCACCGCCATTGTCTTGCAGATCGCACGAGGCCGCCATATTGGCGTAGCCTCGTGTCTCCAGCATGGGGGCGGCCATGTTTGAGGTGACCAAACTCCTCGAGGAGCTATGGGGAGGCGCCGGAAGGCGTGTAAAGGGGCGGAGCCGCCTCCTTTTACCCGGCGTAGCCTCGTGTCTCCAGCATGGGGGCGGCCATGTTTGAGGTGACCAAACACCTCGAGGAGCTATGGGGAGGCGCCGGAAGGCGTGCAAAGGGGCGGAGCCGCCTCCTTTTACCCGGGAAAGCCAGCCAAAGACTTCCTGTCTGTAATAGACAGTGCTGGAACAGGTTGTATTGAAACTTCTGAGCATCAAGTGGTGAGCCTTGGGGTCTCTCGCTCTGTAGGGGTCCCTAAGCAGGTAACACTGAGGGGCGCTGTGTCCGGCAAGTGTCTGGAATAATCATGGACCCTGCCACACAGGTACCCCCACCTGTTCCCCTCGAAGTGGCCGCAGGACCCTCCAGTTCACAGAGTATGGATGCATTCACAGCAGTTTTGGAGTCTTTGGTGTCTCGGGTGGAGATGGCCTGTCAGGGACGGGGGTCAAGAAAGCGACCCCCGCCTACCCCTATTTCATCTGATACTTCAGATTCTGAGATGGTCATTGCAGCTGCAGGTCCCTCTGCAGGGGCTGTTGTCTCAGGTAAAGTTCCCTCAGACAGTGAGGAGGACGTTCCTGCCTCCGCCATAGCACAAGAAGAAGCATTGGTGGACGCACTAGTTGTGGCGGTCCGGGAAACCTTAAGACTTGAGGTTTTACGGGCAGAGGCAACTGAGATAGAAATTCCCTTTGGTACTAGTAAACCTACCAAGACGGCGAAGGTTTTTCCCTTATCCAAATGTTTTGGTAATAAAATTAAAGAGGAATGGGATCATTCAAAACGTACCTTTACTGTTTCCAAGCGCATTGCTAGACGCTATCCGTTTGAGGAATCCCTCATTAAGAAATGGACGGTACCACCAGTGGTGGATCCACCTATTTCCAGACTGAATAAAGCCACTGTTATCCCGTTGGAGGACGCTCCGTCCTTTAAGGATCCGGTGGATCGGAAGATGGAAGCGGAGTCCCGCACTATTTTTTCCCTGATAGGGTCAGCCTTTAGACCAGTGATTGTCATTGATTTAGTTTCACAGACATTAACGGAATGGGCAAGATTGGTACGCCATGACCTAAAGGGGAAAGGTATCCCCCCGGCAGCATCTGATTTGATGGAACAAATTATACAAGGACTGCAGTTTGTCTGTGACGCAGCCCTGGATGCCACCCCCTTGTTAGGGCATGCATCTATGTCAGCGGTAATTATCAGACGTGTGCTGTGGTTAAAATGCTGGTCAGCGGATCTAGGTTTCAAAAAAGCCTTGGCGAATCTCCCCTTTCAGGGGAATCGCCTATTCGGGGCCACCCTAGATGAGATCACTAAGGATGTCACTGGGGGCAAGAGCACTTTTTTGCCCGAGGCTGCTAAAGCTAAAGGACCTCGTAACAAGCGTGGACCTTTCTTTGCCGCTCATAAAGGGTTTGTTCGCTCCGCTGGGGCGAGCGGGAAAGGCAAAGCCCCTCTAGGAGGGTTCAAGAGGCGCTGGTCGGGCAAACAAAAGGCCGACTCAGCCAAACCTGAAGTTAAGGCTAATACAGCCTGAAGGTGCACCCCCACCCGGCTTGAGGGTGGAGGGACGTCTTCACCGGCATTCAGAGCTAGAGCCTTCCTGAATCTCGGACTAAGGGGTTCAGGAGATCATACGATCAGGACACAAGATCGAGTATCGATCACTGCTACCGGTGCGATTCTTCCCTTCCAACATTTAGGTGCTACAGGGAGCGGTAGTTCCCGTTCCCTGAACAGATCATTTTCTTTACCTTTTCCAAAGATTAGTCCAAAGATTAGTTCCCTACAGGAGTCGGATCCGGTTGAGCAAACAGACCAAGGAGCCTCTAGTCTGGTGACTTCGGTCTCTAATGCTCAACCAGGAGAAATCATCACTCCTGATAAGAATCAAGTTTCTGATAAATGTGTGGGAACAGAGAGCGATCAGACTTTGTCGGATTGCCTGGACCAAGCAGCTCTAGGGCAGCCTGGTTCGGATCCAGTCAGACAATATCAGGGTGATGACTTAGGTCGATCACCAAGGATTTCACCATCTGTGTCTTCATCAGAGCATCCCGGAGGTGGATCTGTTGGCATATCGGCTCAACAGGAAGGCGCGAAGGTTGGTAACGCGCGCCCGCGATCCTCTAGCGGACGCAGCAGACGCGCTGAACGGCCTACAAAGGCAGTATCAGCTACTATACGTCTTCCCCCCTCTCAAGTTGCTGCTGAGATTTCTCCGCAGGATAGAGATGGAGGGAACTCCAGTTATCCTGGAAATTCTAGGCTAGCCTCGTCAGGCCGGTCAGGCCGACTTGGACATGCTAGTCGCGAACGCTCCTTGGAGACCTCCTCTCAGGGTGGATCTGCGGTCTCAAGGACCGATCTTCCATCGTGCTTCACAGTCGCTGGTTTTAATGGCCTGGCCATTGAGACCCAGGTACTGAAGGGCAGAGGGTTGTCAGCTTCAGTTATTCCTACTCTAATTAAAGCAAGGAAAGCGACTTCCAGCAAAGTCTACTATCGCACATGGAAGACTTATATTGCGTGGTGTGAATCTTTGGGATTTCCCCCACGTACGTTTTCGGTGACCCGAATCTTGGCTTTTCTGCAAAAGGGGGTTGAGCAGAAACTATCCTTGAGCACCATCAAGGGTCAGGTTTCAGCATTAGCAATCTTCTTTCAGAAGCCTTTGGCTACTCATTCCCTGGTGCGGAATTTCATCCAGGGGGTGCGGCACTTGGCTCCGCCAGTCCGCGCGCCCTTACCACCTTGGGATCTTAATTTGTTTTTGTCGGTTCTGCAGAAACCTCCCTTTGAAAATATCAGGGAGATTCCCTTGCTTACATTATCCCAGAAGGTGGCCTTCTTGGTGGCTATCACTTCTGCACGCAGGGTGTCAGAACTGGCTGCATTATCATGCCATTCCCCATATCTAGTGGTTCATAGGGATAAGGTAGTTCTTCATCCGAAGCCATCCTTTCTTCCTAAGGTGGTTTCAGACTTTCATCTGAATGAAGATATTGTGCTACCTTCCTTGTGTCCTCAGCCCAATCATCCTCGGGAATATGCGTTGCATTCCTTGGATGTGGTTCGGGCAATCAGGGTATACCTGAAGGCTACGGAATCATTCCGTAAGACGGATTCACTTTTTGTGATCACGGATGGCCCCAGAAAGGGGTTGCCTGCATCTGCCGCGACTATCTCCAAATGGATTAGACAGACGGTGGTACGGGCTTATTCTATTAAGGGTCGTTCCCTGTTAAGGCGCACTCTACTCGAGCGCTCAGTACTTCCTGGGCCTACCGCCATCAGGCGTCAGTGGTCCAGGTGTGCAAGGCGGCCACCTGGTCGTCGGTACATACCTTTACGAAACTTTATAAAGTTGATGTGATGGCATCGGCGGATGCCTCATTTGGCCGCAAGGTTTTGCAGGCCGCAATTTGAGGAGACCGGTGGTCTACCTCGAGGGTTTTTTTCCGTTGGAATTTCAGTTGAGTCTCATCGTGTGATTGATGAGCCTTTAAAACTTCTAGTTGGCACCGGTTGGGCCTTCTAGATTGGATTTTGATTTCCATTTTCCCACCCCTCATTTGTGGTACTGCTTTGGGACGTCCCGAGTTGTTATTAATCAACGAGGACTACGTCTGTCAATGAGCGACAGAGAAAAATGGATTTTTGTAAAATCTTACCGTAAAATCCTTTTCTCTTAAGCTCATTGACAGACGTAGTACCCGCCCCTCTGTTTTTGAGTTGGGTTGGGTTAAATTCTCTAAACACTGCTTTGTGACATAACTGATTTGCTGTAGCAGAGAGAGAGAGGATATACCCTCTGGGACTGCCCCTAAGGTGTAGCCAGAATGTTTTCTTTCCTGTCTAGTCCTACTCCTGTAGAGGGCAGTATAACCCGAGTTGTTAATCAACGAGGACTACGTCTGTCAATCAGCTTAAGAGAAAAGGATTTTACGGTAAGATTTTACAAAAATCCATTTTTTTTGTGAAGAATCAACAAGTGGGACACAATCATGAAGTGGAACGAAATTTATTGGATATTTCAAAATTTTTTAACAAATAAAAATTGGGCATGCAAAATTATTCAGCCCCCTTAAGTTAATACTTTGTAGTGCCACCTTTTGTTGCGATTACAGCTGTAAGTCGCTTGAGGTATGTCTCCATCAGTTTTGCACATCGAGAGACTGAAATTTTTGCCCTTTCCTCCTTGCAAAACAGCTAGAGCTCAGTGAGGTTGGATGGAGAGCGTTTGAACAGCAGTTTTCATTTCTTTTCACAGATTCTCGATTGGATTCAGGTCTGCACTTTGACTTGGCCATTCTAACACCTGGATATGTTTATTTGTGAACCATTTCATTGTAGATTTTGCTTTATGTTTTGGATCATTGTCTTGTTGGAAGACAAATCTCCGTCCCAGTCTCAGGTCTTTTGCAGACTCCATCAGGTTTTCTTCCAGAATGGTCCTGTATTTGGCTCCATCCATCTTCCCATCAATTTTAACCATCATCCCTGTCCCTGCTGAAGAAAAGCAGGCCCAAACCATGATGCTGCCACCACCATGTTTGACAGGGGGGATGGTGTGTTCAGGGTGATGAGCTGTGTTGCTTTAAGTTTTGCATTGTTGCCAAAAAGTTCGATTTTGGTTTCATCTGACCAGAGCACCTTCTTCCACATGTTTGGTGTGTCTCCCAGGTGGCTTGTGGCAAACTTTAAACGACACTTTTTATGGATATCTTTAAGAAATGGCTTTCTTCTTGCCACTCTTCCATAAAGGCCAGATTTGTGCAGTATACGACTGATTGTTGTCCTATGGACAGAGTCTCCCACCTCAGCTGTATATCTCTGCAGTTCATCCAGAGTGATCATGGGCCTCTTGGCTGCATCTCTGATCAGTATTCTCCTTGTATGAGCTGAAAGTTTAGAGGGACGGCCAGGTCTTCGTAGTTTTGCAGTGGTCTGATACTCCTGCCATTTCAATATTATCGCTTGCACAGTGCTCCTTGGGATGTTTAAAGCTTGGGAAATATTTTTGTATCCAAATCCAGCTTTAAACTTCTCCACAACAGTACCTTGGACCTGCCTGGTGTGTTCCTTGTTCTTCATGATGCTCTCTGCGCTTTAAAAGGACCTCTGAGGCTATCACAGTGCAGGTGCATTTATACGGAGACTTGATTACACACAGGTGGATTCTATTTATCATCATTAGTCATTTAGGTCAACATTGGATCTTTCAGAGATCCTCACTGAACTTCTGGAGAGAGTTTGCTGCACTGAAAGTAAAGGGGCTGAATAATTTTGCACGCCCAATTTTTCAGTTTTTTATTTGTTAAAAAAGTTTGAAATATCCAATAAATTTTGTTTTACTTCATGATTGTGTCCCACTTGTTGTTGATTCTTCACAAAAAATTACAGTTTTGTATCTTTATGTTTGAAGCCTGAAATGTGGCAAAAGGTCACAAAGTTTAAGGGGGCCGAATACTTTCGCAAGGCACTGTTTTACGTGTCTCTAGTTAACCCCTTGATAAGCCTTAGTTTAACCTAATCAGCCCTTATGAACTCCTCCTTCCCCTTTTCTATTCAACAATTACTTTCCTGCTGTTTTTTTTTTTTTGCTTTTGTTTTTTTTTTTGTACCATTAATATTTCATTTTTGTGCTTTGGTAATTTAAGTGACACTTCACCCCCCCTTCACATTCAGGCCCATAATTTTTTTGAGGGGGGGGGGGGTGTACCTGGTCTTGACGGGTACCTGCTTCCTCACTTCAGGTTAGATCGCGACAGCGATCCGAGTGGAAGTTCGGCCCTCCTTCCTTCCCCCGCAGCCTTTTGGAACACTTCACGAGTCCCAAAAAGCTTGGGGACCATTTCGATAGCGCAGATAGTATGCCAGGGACTGAAACGCAGTGAAGAAACCAGCCGGTTGAGGACAGTGCTGGATCCTGGGACAGGTGAGTGTTTTTAGAAAAAAAGTCAGCAACTACAGTCTTTGTAAATGTTTTAAAAGATCACTGAAAAATGATTTTAATTTTATTTTAGTGTCACATTTAAAAAAAAAAGTATAAAACTGAAAAAAACTTTATTTATAGATCATTTTGCAATTTTTTGTGCCAGAATCATAATGTTAGTGTCAATTTAAACCATACAATCTATAGAATAAAATGTATGCTATTTATGTACAGTGACCTTACTTTGTTTAAACTAACACTGGTCAAAAAAGAAATGTTTTATTTTTAGTTTTCTTTTTCTACGGCTTACAAAAAAAATCCTTACTTGTTAAAAAAAAAAGTAATATATAAGTAAAGTTATTCCAGAATAAACAACAAAAATGTTTAAAACGCACTGATCCATAGGGGTGTACCGATGTCAGAGCGAAGTAGTTAGAGGGACCCCAGGAACTTAGTGGAGTCAAGTTTAATTTGTTTGTCATTTGCTAGATATGCTGCTGCAAAACCATAGTTATCCATGCTGTTCATCCACTGGCCACATGCTTGCATTTGCATCGCTCTGCTGTTCATCTTTTGATTTGATATATTTGGACAAGAGAAGCCTAGTGGGGTTTTCCAACTACCCAGGGCAGAGCGGATGGGATGGACATGTGAAGGCATTGTGTGAACCTCCCAAGAGCTGAAATTTCCTTGCGACATCTGGTGAAGGACACCAGAAATTAAAGTATATTTTGTATATAAAATTTAATGTCTTGTTCTTTTTCTATAGGAAGTATTATAGAACTTTCTGGATATATGGCAGAATTTTATTTCAGGAATATTACACCCATGATTAGATTTTTTTCATAGATTTTCATCTTTCATGTTCATCACATTTTAAATGTATTTTGTAAAGGTGAATTCCAGCAGAAGAGGGAGCTTGCAATCATATACACAGGAAGAACTACCTACGTTACCAGTTGTAAGATTTTCTGTTGTCTCCCAATGCATGATGAATTGGCTGTGTTTAATGGTGTTTGGCCTGTTTAATGCTGTGTTTAAAACCTATATTTATTTTACTGTATCATGGAACAGGCTTACTCTGACCAATAATTTTCAGTTGTTGTTCACAGTGCAGATAAATTATTTGGTGACCTGCTAATTCATGCGCCTGCGTTTAATATTTCTATAACTGCTAGCACTGTTAAAATTAATTACATTGATAGCTCAGTTTAGGCTGTATATGGTAGATCTAAGGTGATGTATTAGTTGCTGCAGATTAGGGCATATCCCAAACACTCTGTACACTCCAAAACAAACTACTAATAAGCAGGTACCTGAAATAAAATTATAATTGGAAAAACACAAAAATAAAGGCACCGCTAAAATAACTAAAAACTGAATTAGCTGTGAATAAAATGAATTGTTACAAGAAAGCTCATGAACAACTGTCCAAAACTTTCAATAATTGCCACATGAAGTGTTGGAAATCATCCATAAAGAGATACCTTGTGAACCCACCACTAATGGGATTAACACTCGCACGGAAGTCTGGCCTTCAAGTTAACCACTTGCCTACCGGGCACTTTCACCCCCTTCCTATCCAGGCCAATTTTCAGCTTTCAGTGCTCTCACGCTTTGAATGACAATTGCATGGTCATGCTACACTGTACCCATATGAAATTTTTATCTTTTTTTTCACACAAATGGAGCTTTCTTTTGGTGGTATTTAATCAGCTCTGGGTTTTTTATTTCTTACAAAAAAAAAAGAAAAAATACAGAAAATTTTGAAAAAAAAAAAGTTTTTCTTATTTTCTGTCAGTAAATTTTGAAAATAAATAAATTTTTCTCCTTCACTGATGTGCGCTTATGAGGCGGCACTGATGAGCTGCACTGATGGGCACTGATGAGGTGGCACTTATGGGCACTGATGAGGTGGCACTTATGGGCACTGATGAGGTGGCACTGATGAGGAGGTACTAATATGCCGCACTGATGAGCACTGATAGGCGGCTCTGATGAGCACTGATAGGTGGCACTGCTGGGCACTGAGAGGTGACACTGCTGGGCACTGAGAGGTGGCACTGCTGGGCACTGAGAGGTGGCACTGCTGGGCACTGACGGGTGGCACTGATGAGCACTGATGGGCGGCACTGATGGGCAGCACCATCAGTGCCCACACTCAGTGCCCATAGTGCTGCCAGTCAGTGCTCATCAGTGCCTAGATGAGCAGGCACTGATGAGCACTGACTGGCAGCACTATGGGCACTGATGGGGGGCACTGATGGAGGGCACTGTGGGCACTGATGGTGAGCACATTGTATTTTATTTACCTCTGTTGTAATCAGGGCACTGGTGATCAGTGCCCTGATTACATTTGTCTGTGTCCCCGAACGGCTGATCGGCTCTGCTCCTTCCTCACACTGCAGTCTCTGTGTGAGGAAGGAGAGCTGGCGATGAGAGATGATCTCATATGTTTACATATGAGATCATCCCTCATTGCATGGGCCGATCACGTGGTAAATGGCCGCTTTGATTGGCCATTTACCACGATCTGTGATTGGCTGTGTCCAAGGGACACAGCCGACACAGATTTTCCCCGATGCGCGCTCGCGGGAGCGCGCGGGAAGCCTGTCTCTGGGAGGCCGTATAAAGACGGCCTCCCGGAAATTCGAGTCCGCGCTGTAGCCGTACTTCGGCTATAGCGCGGATCTGAAGAAGTTAAAGATAGGTCAAATATGTTGCAATCCAATAAGTATCCCAAACCGACAAATAAACATGTGCTTCTCAGAAGAACTTCCTTCAATATATTATTATTATTATACAGGATTTATATAGCACTAACCGTTTACGCAGCACCGTTACAATATAAAGGGGGACAGTACATGTACAATATAGTTCAATATAAAGGGGGACAGTAAATGTACAATATAGTGCAATACAGAAGTAATTGGAGGGCCCTGCTCATGGAGCTTACAATCTAAAGTAAGGGGGAGGTAATACAAAAGGTAATAAGTGCAGGGGATGATCTGATGGAGGTGACTCAAGTACAGTAATCAGTGGAGGTGGGATAGGCTTCCCTGAATAAGAAAGTTTTCAAGGATTGCCTAAAGGCAGACAGGGTAGGAACTGACTGGACATACTCGAGGATGGGGGAGGCTCTGGAGAAACCCTGAAGGCGAGCATGGGAGGAGGTAACAAGGGAGCTAGAGAGCAGGAGATCTTGGGAGGAGCATAGAGGGCGATATAGGTGATAACTGCAGATGAGCTTGGTGATGTAGCGAGGGGCGATATTGTGGATGGCCTTGTATGTTGTGCTTAGTATTTTGAATTTTATGTGATGGGGTAAGGGAAGCTACAGAAGAGATTGGCAGAGAGGGGCAGCGGTCACAGCATGGAATCCGCAGGGTTTGCAATTACCCCCTATGACAGGAGAAAAACCAGGTATCCATAGACACACAAGATGTCTATCTGCATATTCCCATATATCCACCGCATCAGCGCTTTCTGCTCTTTGCAGTGGCATATAGCCATTTGCAGTTTGTCACAGTTGCTTTCGGCCTATCCTCCATTTCCTGAGTATTCAGAAGGTTAAAGCACCTTTACTTTTGTCTTTATTAGAGCATCCAAGTCACTCATTATCTAGCTGACCACCTCTTAAAGGCTTCACCCCTTACAGCTGTCTAAGTGCCACTAAATGCCGAGTACAACCCTTTAATGTACAGGATTAGGAACATATCTATATTAATAAAATCCATGTGTCCCTGCGTCCAGTTTCCCTGTGTCCGTGGGATTGCGCTACTGCGCATGTGCCCCACGGACAGCCGTTGGGACGCACACACCGCCGCGGGAAAATTGCTGTCACGGACGAACCAAAGGTGCTGGAGACCCAAAAATTGTATCGCAGGTGGCCAAGACGCTCCCCTACAGCTGAATTTGGGGTTTCGGGGATGAAAGGGCGCGGAGCAGTGACCCCGAGAACTGGGCCTCCCCCCGCCATAGACTCCAATGTTAAACCTGGTCACCTCGCGGTTAGGTCACGGCCCGGTTCTCGGGGTCACTGCTCCGCGCCCTTTCATCCCCGAGACCCCAAATTTTATCAGCTGTAGGAGAGTGTCATGGCTACCTACGATAATTTTTTGGGGTCTCCAGCACCTTTGGTTCGCCTGTGACAGCAATTTTCCCGCGGCGGTGTGTGCGTCCCACCTCAGCCCCGCCTCCTCTCAATCAGCTGTTCGCTAAGTCTTAGAATTTCATCGGACCTTGAAAATGTAATGCTATGAGGTGACTGAACCCCGGAACTCCTCCGTCCGTCTCCGCTGTCTTACCGTACGGTGTGTGCCGGGTCACCGACTTCCCCAGGGTGAGTCCCAGGCCGCCCCTCTGTGTGAGGGGGAGGGGGGGTTAGACCCTCAGCCGGGGGAGGGGAGGTGGTGGTGGATTTGGGGGTCTTTTCCTATTGGATGATCCACTGTTCTGTGTGTGTGTGAGGAGCTCCCCTCCTCTCTGATTTCCCGCCCTCACATCTCCTCTCCCCCACACCAATCTCCAACCCAACATTTATCGTTCAATCCCCCCCATACACTACAATCCCCTCCCCTCCATACACTACAATCCCCCCATACACTACAATCCCCTCCCTCCCCATACACTACAATCCCCTCCCCCCATACACTACAATCCCCTCCCTCCCCCTTACACTACAATCCCCTCTCCCCCCCCCCACACTACAATCCCCTCCCTCCCCCTTACACTATAATCCCCTCTCTCCCCCATACACTACAATCCCCTCCCTCCCCCATACACAATAATCCCCCCTCCCCCATACACTATAATCCCCTCACCCCATACACTACAATCCCCTCACCCCATACACTACAATCCCCTCCCTCCCCCCCCACACTACAATCAACACTACAATCCCCTCCCTTCCCCATACACTACAATCCCCTCCCCATACACTACAATCCCCTCCCTTCCCCAACACACTACAATCCCCTCCCCCAACACACTACAATCCCCTCCCCCCCACGCTTCAATCCCCTCCCTCCCCCATACACTGTAGAACCCCTCCCCCATACACTATAATCTCCCCCCCCCCCATACACTACAATCTCCTCCGTCCCCCCATACACTACAATCCCCTCCCTCCCCCATACACTACAATCCCCTCCCTCCCCCCATACACTACAATCCCCTCCCTTCCCCCATACACTACGATCCCCTCCCCCCCCCCACTACAATCCCCTCCCTCCCCCATACACTACAATCCCCTCCCTTCCCCAACACACTACAACCCCCTCCCTCCCCCCCAACACACTACAATCCCCTCCCTCCCCCCACGCTACAATCCCCTCCCTCCCCCCACGCTTCAATCCCCTCCCTCCCCCATACACTGTAGAACCCCTCCCCCATACACTATAATCTCCCCCCCATACACTACAATCCCCTCCGTCCACCCATACACTACAATCCTCTCCCTCCCCCATACACTACAATCCCCTCCCTCCCCCATAAACTACAATCCCCTCCCTCTCCCCCCCCCCCCATACACTACAATCCCCTCCGTCCCCCTTACACTATAATCCCCTCTCTCCCCCATACACTACAATCCCCTCCCTCCCCCATACACTATAATCCCCCCTCCCCCATACACTATAATCCCCTCACCCCATACACTACAATCCCCTCACCCCTATACACTACAATCCCCTCCCCCCATACACTACAATCCCCTCCCTCCCCCCCCCCACACTACAATCAACACTACAATCCCCTCCCTTCCCCATACACTACAATCCCCTCCCCATACACTACAATCCCCTCCCTTCCCCAACACACTACAATCCCCTCCCCCAACACACTACAATCCCCTCCCCCCCCACGCTTCAATCCCCTCCCTCCCCCATACACTGTAGAACCCCTCCCCCATACACTATAATCTCCCCCCCCCCCATACACTACAATCTCCTCCGTCCCCCCATACACTACAATCCCCTCCCTCCCCCATACACTACAATCCCCTCCCTCCCCCCATACACTACAATCCCCTCCCTTCCCCCATACACTACGATCCCCTCCCTTCCCCCATACACTACGATCCCCTCCCCCCCCCACTACAATCCCCTCCCTCCCCCATACACTACAATCCCCTCCCTTCCCCAACACACTACAACCCCCTCCCTCCCCCCCAACACACTACAATCCCCTCCCTCCCCCCCAACACACTACAATCCCCTCCCCCCACGCTACAATCCCCTCCCTCCCCCCACGCTTCAATCCCCTCCCTCCCCCATACACTGTAGAACCCCTCCCCCATACACTATAATCTCCCCCCCATACACTACAATCCCCTCCGTCCACCCATACACTACAATCCTCTCCCTCCCCCATACACTACAATCCCCTCCCTCCCCCATAAACTACAATCCCCTCCCTCTCCCCCCCCCCCCATACACTACAATCCCCTCCGTCCCCCATACACTGTACAATGGGTTCTACATCCATGTCAGGAGATGGAGCAGAGTTTGTACAATTAGATTGTATCCCGTCTGATCCACTGTCACTACATTATTATATATATATATATATATATATATATATATATATATATATATATATATGTTTTTGAATAAAGTGTGGGAGAATTAGAACTCCTGTAAGAGATGTGTGTGTGTGTGTGTATATATATATATATATATATATACATATAAAGTCCAAGTGTCTCTGCGTCCAGTCCCTGTGTCCGTGGGATTGCGCTACTGTGCATGTGCCCCACAGACAGCCATTGGGACTTGGATCGCAGAGACTTCGGGCGGCTGGTGTCCTGTCGGATAATACCTCCCATCGAAAAATGCATCTGACGGACTGCGCATGCATGGTAAATGATGTCACTCCAGCTGACTGCTCCGCTCAGCTGGGGTTGACGTCATTATTGCGCGTGCGCAGTCCGTCAGATGCATTTTTCGACGGGAGACAGTGCGGGAAGAATAATTATAGCGAACAGCTGACTGAGAGGAGGCGGGAGGCATTGTCCGACAGGAAAGCGGCCGTGTAATCTGTTCTAAGTATACTAAATAATAATAATAAAAAATAGATAATAAAAAATAAGAAATTAAGAAATACAAAATATAACGAAATACTAAAGATACATATTAAAAACCAAATATGAAATATTAGTATTAAAAAAAATTATATATATATATAGCTCCTTCTGTTCTAAGTATACTAAATAATCTATACATATAAAGTACAAGTGTCTTTGCGTCCAGGCCCTGTGTCTGTGGGATTGCGCTACTGCGCATGTGCCCCACGGACAGCCGTTGGGACTTGGAGCGCAGAGACTTCGGGCGGCCGGGCAAAACTGTTGAAGCGGCGGGTGTGCGCGGGCTCACAGCGCGTGCGCGCTCGCGTGGACTTACTGCTAAGTCTGTTTTTACAAATGTTTGACCACATATGTTCTAGCGCCCGTTAATTTAACGGGCTTAATGTCTAGTACAAGAATAAAAAGCAATACAAGCCCATCATTGTGGATGTGGTTGCAAGTTGTTGGGCCGGTTGACCCTTGTTGTTGGGCCTGTTGGCAAAGTTCTGTTTGCATAGTTGTTGCTCATCCATCTCATTTAGGTGTACATTTAACCACTTCTGGACCGGAAGATTTTCCCCCTTAATGACCAGGCCATATTATTTTGCGATTCGGCACTGCGTTATTTTAACAGACAATTACGCGGTCATGCGACACTGTACCTAAATAAACTGATGTCCTTCTTTTCCCACAAATAGAGCTTTCTTTTGGTGGCATTTGATCACCTCTGCGATTTTTATTTTTTGCGCTATAAACAATAAAAGAGCGACAATTCTGAAAAAAGAAAACAATATTTTTCACTTTCTGCTATATAACATTCCCCCAAAAAAATTTAAAAATCAATTTATTTTAACTTTTTAGGCCAATTTGTTTTCTGCTACATATTTTTGGTAAAATAAAATTGCAATAAGCGTATTTTGATTGGTTTGATATTTTTTACACCTTTTGGGGGGTCCAGTGACATTACTACAGTAATCAGTGCTAAAAAATATGCACTGTTACTGTAATAATGACACTGGCAGGGGAGGGGTTAACACTGTGGGTGATCAAGGGGTTAAATGTGTACCTAGGGGTGTGTTTCTAACTGTGGGGGGGAATGGCTTTTGAAATTATTAGAGACCTGTATTCCTATATAGAAGGATCACAGGAGCTCTGTGATCTTTCCAGGGATAAGAATGGTCAGCTGTGTTTACAAAAGCTGATCGTTGTTCTCTCTCAGCGGGGAACGATCGTGGGTGTCAGGCGGCAATCGGAGCGCCTGCCCCGTGCATCGGCTTCCCCGCTGACAAGCGGGTTTGGGAGCTGGAGAGCAAGGTGGGTGGGGAGCGTGCTGCCGGTGACCAGACGATTGAACTTTGGAAAGGGGCTGGGCCTGATAAGAGCGCCTTCCAGGGCCCCCCTTCCTGTTGGGATCATTTTTGAGCTCCTGGAGTCCCCCCCCCCCCCCCCTCCTCTGGGAGTCACGCAGGCCACCATTTTCTTGTAGCTTTTTATGCTACAAATCCGCAGCCAAGTTTGTGTAGCTTCAGTGGCCAGTTTCTTGTGGTTTCCCATTGAAAATAGCGGCAGTCATGTTTTTAAAGCCGGATGAGCAGTGATCGGCAGTGGGAGTCACCTAAGGCTGATCCCTGGATATTTCTCTTCCTGATCTCCGCACGGTGTGCAGTTAGTTCGGTGCTGTAAGTGCCTGATCGGTGGTGATGAGTTTTTTTGTGGTCGTGCTCTGTGCTGGGCCTTGTGGTGGGGTGTCCCTTGCAGTGTGATACTTTTTTTTGTGTGGGTTCCCCTCTCTAATAATGGAGTCCCTGGAGCATATTTCACCACCTGATCCCCTCTCAGAGGCTGCCGGGTCCCGGGTCGACAACTGACTGCACTCACGGCAGTCCTGAAGTCCTTGGTGTCCAAGGTAGATTTGGTCCTGGAAAAACAGGCTAGCAAGAAGCATCCCCCGCCTTCACCTGCTTCCTCAGTCTCATCAGATCCTGAATCTGATTCGGTCTCCGCGGATGCGAGTTACCCTTCTGGGTCTGCGTTCATGCACCCTGCGTGCTCAGATAATGAGGATGATTCCTCTGCTCCTCTAGACGCGCATGAAAAGGCGCTAGTGGATGTGCTGATTGTATCAGTGGGGCAAACCTTAAAGATGGCGACTAACGCAGCATCAAAGGTGTGGGTCACCTTTTGCACCCACAGGTCCTCCAAGGCAGCGAAGGCGTTCCCCTTTCATGCTTTCTTTGACAATATTGTCCCAAAATGCACTTTTGCAATCCCTTAGCGTTTTGCGGTACCCTTATGAGGATTCCCTCATTAAAAAATAGACGGTTCCTCCTCTAATGGACTCACCAGTTTTCAGGTTGAATAAAGCCACTGTAATTCTGGTTGAAGAGTCCCCCGTAATTTACAGATCCGGCTGATAGGAGGTCGGAGGCCTTGACCCGCCATATGTTCACTGTGGCTGGTTCGGCACTTGGGCAGGTATTTACTATTGCCCTGGTGTTGCAAGCTATGACTGAGTGGGCAAAACTTCTGCGTCAGTACCTGGGGAAGGAACCTTCTGACAGGTCTCGAGCGCGTCCTCCCACTCTTCATCCTCCACAGCTCCAACATCTCGCTCCCAGCGAGCCTTAAGAGCATATGAAATCACAGTGGAAGGGGGCGTGTGGAGCTCGTAGAGTAGAACATGGAGATTAGGTGTTTTGGCTCTGTGCTCTTAATAATTTCATGAGCCGGGATAGGTTCAGGTCTGGGCGAACCGCCCGTGAACTGAGAGCGGTACGCAAGTCCGATCTGGAGGTATCTACAGGGAGTGCAGAATTATTAGGCAAATTAGTATTTTGACCACATCATCCTCTTTATGCATGTTGTCTTACTCCAAGCTGTATAGGCTCGAAAGCCTACTACCAATTAAGCATATTAGGTGATGTGCATCTCTGTAATGAGAAGGGGTGTGGTCTAATGACATCAACACCCTATATCAGGTGTGCATAATTATTAGGCAGCTTCCTTTCCTTGGGCAAAATGGGTCAAAAGAAGGACTTGACAGGCTCAGAAAAGTCAAAAATAGTGAGATATCTTGCAGAGGGATGCAGCACTCTTAAAATTGCAAAGCTTCTGAAGCGTGATCATCGAACAATCAAGCATTTCATTCAAAATAGTCAACAGGGTCGCAAGAAGCGTGTGGAAAAACCAAGGTGCAAAATAACAGCCCATGAACTGAGAAAAGTCAAGCGTGCAGCTGCCAAGATGCCACTTGCCACCAGTTTGGCCATATTTCAGAGCTGCAACATCACTGGAGTGCCCAAAAGCACAAGGTGTGCAATACTCAGAGACATGGCCAAGGTAAGAAAGGCTGAAAGACGACCACCACTGAACAAGACACACAAGCTGAAACGTCAAGACTGGGCCAAGAAATATCTCAAGACTGATTTTTCAAAGGTTTTATGGACTGATGAAATGAGAGTGAGTCTTGATGGGCCAGATGGATGGGCCCGTGGCTGGATTGGTAAAGGGCAGAGAGCTCCAGTCCGACTCAGATGCCAGCAAGGTGGAGGTGGAGTGCTGGTTTGGGCTGGTATCATCAAAGATGAGCTTGTGGGGCCTTTTCGGGTTGAGGATGGAGTCAAGCTCAACTCCCAGTCCTACTGCCAGTTTCTGGAAGACACCTTCTTCAAGCAGTGAAGAAGTCTGCATCCTTCAAGAAAAACATGATTTTCATGCAGGACAATGCTCCATCACACGCGTCCAAGTACTCCACAGCGTGGCTGGCAAGAAAGGGTATAAAAGAAGAAAAGCTAATGACATGGCCTCCTTGTTCACCTGATCTGAACCCCATTGAGAACCTGTGGTCCGTCATCAAATGTGAGATTTACAAGGAGGGAAAACAGTACACCTCTCTGAACAGTGTCTGGGAGGCTGTGGTTGCTGCTGCACGCAATGTTGATGGTGAACAGATCAAAACACTGACAGAATCCATGGATGGCAGCCTTTTGAGTGTCCTTGCAAAGAAAGGTGGCTATATTGGTCACTGATTTGATTTTATTTTGTTTTTGAATGTCAGAAATGTATATTTGTGAATGTTGAGATGTTATATTGGTTTCACTGGTAAAAATAAATAATTGAAATGGGTATACTGTATATTTGATTTTTGTTAAGTTGCCTAATAATTATGCACAGTAATAGTCACCTGCACACACAGATATCCCCCCAAAATAGCTAAAACTAAAAACAAACTAAAAACTACTTCCAAAAATAGTCAGCTTTGATATTAATAAGTTTTTTGGGTTCATTGAGAACATGGTTGTTCAATAATAAAATTAATCCTCAAAAATACTCATTTGCCTAATAATTCTGCACTCCCTGTATAATGCATGTGGTTGGGAAGAGAGAATTGATCCTGCAAATCCTCAAACCTTTTTTAGACCGTTCGCTGTCAAAATATGTTATGGCAGGAAGATACCCCTTCGCTCCACAATGACTGGTCAGGGATCGAGAGGAACTCCCGAAGGACCAGATTGTGCCACAGGGGGGTGAGGTCATGTATTGGAGAACTCTCTAGTCTGTCCATAACAACCTCCCAGACCCGACTATAATGGTAAAGAAGTGACCCAGGGTCCAAACTCTCCTCTGAACCTCGTACCCCCCCCCCCCCCCCCCAGAGTATGACAGACAGAGGGTCTCCAGATGGCAGGACGCACCTGGGGCACAAGAAGGTCAAAAAACGCTCTCCGTCTTTTTTATCGACATGGTATAATTGGGACAACTGCGACGCTAAGTAATACAAATTAAAATCAGGTAGAGCTACACCGAGGGATTTGTAAGTTTAAGGGATCCTTAAGTAAGGAAGTGTCAGTCCTCCAAGTAAAGCAGGGTATCGTCAGCATACATGCTGATCTTTTCCGTAAGAGATCCCTTGCGTAAACCGCGGATCCCTGGATGGGCTCTAATGGCGATGGCCGTTGGTTCCGCCGCTAAAGCATAAAGCAGGGGGGATAAAGGACACCATTGTCGAGTGCCCCTCGAAAGAGGAAACTCCGCAAACGTCCAGCCGTTAGCCAGGACTTTCGCCACAGGAGCACTCTAAAGTAATTTTACCCACTTTATGAAGTTGGGGCCAAATCCGTAGTTCTCAAGGAAGGGCCACTCTACTGAGTCAAAGGCTTTGGCCGTGTCTAAGGTTACCACTACCCTTCTGCCTGCCTCCTCATGTTCAGCTTGAAGGTTCATAAATAGCCGACGAAGATTGAAGGTGTTCCTGCCAGGCATAAAACCTACCTGGTCAGGGTGGATAAGTGAAAGGATTACTTGATTAAGACGGAGGGACAAGATTTTAGCCAGAATTTTAATATCAACTTGCAATAAGGAGATATTGCGGTACGACTCCGGGAGGTGAAGTTCTTTGCCCGGTTTAGGTATTAGCACAATTAAAGCCTCTTGCATGGAAAATGGGCTACTTTTTAAACCGCACTGTAACCGGATCTGGTGTGGGCAAACGCCCTGCATTTTTAACCCGCATTTGGGGTGCCCTTACCTTTCTATTGACACTACTGCAGATTGCAAATAGAGTGAATTTTGCATGTGTTCTGAATTGCACAGGAATTCACAGTGCATTTCTCTGGGATTCATGTGCTGGCATGGTGTGAACCCGCCCTTAGAAAGAGAGTACATGTCAATCCTACATGTCAGCTGCCAAGCATCAGACATGCTAAGGCTGGCCATACATTATTAATTTTTTTTAACCAGCGAGTTGAACAAAAAAATGACTTGATTCACCCATTTACACACTCGATGTATGTGGATGGGGAAATAATTTCCACTGAGCTATTGTGTTCTGACAGCAGGGAGACTTCCCCTCTTTCTGTCAGAATACTGATCAGTACTGCAGGCTATAGCTGGCAGCACTAATTGATCTGGAAAAACCTGACTATTTGACTTTTTTACCTCCAGCCTGCCCATGCATTAATTGAATTTCAGCCAGTCCCTGCTGAACCAGTCAAATTTCAATCCATGTACGTCTGGCTTAAGATAACAGTCTCATGTAGTAGGAAATTTGCACCTCTCTGTCATTGAGGTCTACTGCTCTCCTGTTTCTCAGCATAGATGTTCACTCTGCTCTGACATTATATATGCATGGTATGTAAGTGCTGCAAACATAAAATGGTTCTAGATGAACACATACCCTGCAGTCTCTAATAGTGTTGTCCTGAAGCAGTCATTGACCCCAATGAGCACTGAAATTCCTCTTCTACACTGAAAAAAGGCTTTAAAAAACCTGGTCTGACTTGGTGTTAAGTACAGGGGATTTAACACCAAGTTTACACCGGTGTTCAGGGCTGCTGTTAGAAATCGCAGGGCCCTGTGCAGACTACCTGGCAGGGCATCCCCAAGAAAATATTAAGGATATACTTAGCTAAAATTACAACAAAATCACTATTTGCAGACTCAAATATAACATAACACACAATTCCTTCTAAATCTAAAAAAAACAAAAAAAAAAAACGATGTTAATAAATGTAGATGAGATGAAAAAAAAATATACAGGCTGGGCAGTTGGAGCTCCATGATCAGAGAGACAGAGGGAGAGAAACAAAATTACAAATAAACTCCTGAGCAGATATAACATTAGAGCCAGTGCTGGGAGGGGGGGTACACAGGGAGGGGGGTTAGCGAGGGACAACTGTCTCTTTCTCAGCAGATAAAAGCTGATAGCAGGGAGAGGGACAGAGATCAGATTCAGGTGCTGGAGGAATATTTCTGTATTTGTTGTCCATCACTAATACCCCTCTCTGTGTGCCCCCCCCCCCCCTGTGTGCTTGGCCAGTGATAACACTTCTCTGAGCTTACACAGGTACATTCCTATACTAAAACTGTAGCTAACACAGAGACAACACAAAGTGAAGAGAGGAGATATTTGGTTCCTACCTTAGTTAACACAGTTTATTAAACACCTAATAGGAAATTTCCACCCTGATTCTCTGTGATGAGGCTTAACACAACTTAACACTGTTTATTAAAGGTAAACTTTGTTTGGGGACATTCCATTGTGAATTATTTGCCTGTGTACTGTACGATTAAGAAAAGAGGAATTTTGACTTACCCTGTACATTCTATATCCTTGAGTACAGTGGAGGACCTCTTCCATTCCATGGTTCCACTGCAGTGCTTGTTACAAAATGGAGGGCTCATGGGGGCATATCCTCCAAAGCTTTGCCACTGTCTAACCATCTGAAGGTATAAGCCTATATCCCAGAGGCTATGAAAACTGTACCTTTCTACTGTGCTGTAGTCCAAGATATGGATTTTACTGCCTTTTTGGATGCTATTTAGGGCACATCACTGCTTTTGTGCAGAAAGTTATATAAAGACTACAGTCTTACAGATCTCCCTTGTGCCAGTTAGATAAAGAATGCACTCCGATTAGCTTTAGTGATAAGAATACTGATTCTTCCCACCCATTTCTGGATCTTGACATTTGTGGAATCTGAGTTTTTCTTTAAAGTATAACTGAGGTCCAAGCTTTTTTTTTTTCCAAGTTTTAAACAGAGTGGATAAGATTTAGAACACTTGTCAGGATTTTATTAATGTCTGTGTCCCCAATAGGGAGATTAACCCCTTTCTATTTGTCATTTTTAACATCAACAGCGAAAGTGAAAGAAAATCCCAAATTTTGGGATGTCCCCCAGAACAGTTACAGAGGGGAAATCCTTCAGTGGGAACACCAGTTCTGGTGACGACCAGGGATTCCCTCACTTTGTTTGGATTTCCTCTCACTTCTTGTTTTGGTTATGGGACAGGAGGTTAAGGGAAGACTCCCCAGTGTGGCACAGATGACCAAAAAAAAGGGATTAACACTCTTACTCTATCCAAAATGAAAAAAACTTGCCTTTAGTTCTACTTTAAAGCGGTAGTATCCCGCTTTTTGACACTTTTACCTACAGGTAAGCCCATAATAAGGCTTACCTGTAGGTACAAATAATATCTCCTAAACCGGCATGGTTTAGGAGATATTTACAGTGCATGCAGCCGCTCGCGCGAGCGGCGCATGCGCTCTGAAGGTCCGGGGGGACCTTCAATTATCTTGCCGGGAGCTTGCCGGAAAAATCACTCCCGCGCGCATGCGCGGGAGTGACGTCATCGCGGCTCCGGCCAATCATCGCGCCGGAGCCGTCTCTTCCGGCCAATCACCGCGCCGGAGTCGCCGAACCCGGAAGAGACGGCGAGGGATCATGGCAGCGCCCGCAGCGATGTCCGGGGGTCCGTGTCTGGGCTTCGTTCTAAGGTAAGTTACACATAATGGGCTAGTATGCGATGCATACTAGCCCATTATGCCTTTGTCTTGCAGGTTTTTTTTTTTTTTTTCTAGGGTTTACAACCGCTTTAATAGCATATTAAAGTGGAACAAAAGCCGCCAATTTAACTGTTTTCTAAAACTGGTAAATTAAAGGCATGCCATGATTGATAGCTGTCATCGTTGCTTGTGCTTTCAACCAAATCAACTGTCAAATCATCAAATAGTTTGTGAGCTAAATGATCACTTATTTTTAATTTAAAAACTATAGTTTGTTGGCTACTAGAAAAAGTCTACCCTAGCACAGTTTTTTTTTTTTTTCTGGAGGTTTGGAATGCAAGACAGACCTTACTGTCAACAAATATAATTTGTGTGTAATCATTTAGTGATATTGCAGTTTTCTGGTGCTTGATACCTAATATTTTCCTATATATTCTGTGTTTTGTTGAGATCTCTGTGGCAGGAATATCTTGCTTTTGGAGCACTCAAGAAAGACCAAAAGGTTCTACCTGTAACTAAAATACCACTTTAGTATGAACTGGATCTGTAAAAAGTAGTTCCAGGAGACTAGGGCAGTAGGTGCACTGTGCTAACATTAGCGTGTGTTACTTCGGATTTAGAAAGCATTTCACAGGGTCTGGATGACACTGCAGCTCTCTTCATTGTACGGTTTGTAGTAGTGAGAAAGCAATGGACTCAGAGGGAGGGCAGTGTTGAAAATATTTAAAACACAATTTCTAGTAACATATTGTATAAAATTGAATTTGTGAGGCACAACTATTAAAAAATATACTTTCTTTATTCAATTAACTATAAAAACATACTAATATACCTTACAATATTCCATAAAATAGATCCATAATACAATCTTATTTATTGGTTTCACCAAAACATTTTGTAGAAGTGATATACATATATACTGGGCTTTTGTGGTCAGACGCATTTTATGGGAATGCCGAAAACCTGCAGCCTGTACAATGTGCTGGAAGTAATGTGTCCCTCCAGTGCCCAGGGGTCGCTGGTGGCTTGGGATTCCATCTCCAAGATGTCCTGCTGGCACATGTACACAGCAGGCTTTTTTTTGCTGTGGCCATTTTGGTACCAGAACCAGGGCTTTTTTTCAGCTGGAACTTGGTGGAACTCAGTTCCACCACCTTTGGCTCAGGCCCTCGCCTCCCTGCTCAACACTGTCACTTGTAAACACAGAAGTCTGGCTTCTGTGTTTACAAGTTACATCTTGTCTACCCACGGCTCCCACAGATCTGATCTCCTGAGTGTCTCCCACTGGGTGCAGGATGGGGACAAGGGAGACGCAGGTGCCTGGGGTGCAGTGCAGATGCTGACACCCCTATTGGATGATCTCCCCGAAAGTGAGAGAGGCACAGCCAACTACAGTGTGTGGGGAAGTACCTGAGCCAGCTGGGTGCTTCAGCCTAATACAGCAACAAAAGTAAGACGTGGAAGATGGTGGAGCTTTCAAGGAGGTGATGGGTAGATGGGGGCATTAGATGGGGGGTTGCATGCAGAGGTTAGAGCTGAGGAGGGGTGAAAGTGAGCTGTGGATGAGGGGTGTGGAGGTAAGCAGCTGTGGAAGAAGGCTGAACTCTGTACTATATATGCAGTACACCCCTGAACTCCGCACTGTATACGTAGCAGACTCCTGAACTTTGCACTCTATTTTTAAACTCCCCCGTGCATTTGATTGCATTTGAAGTGTGTGTGTGTGTGTGTGTGTGTGTGTGTGGGGGGGGGGGGGGGGGGTCGTGGTTAAGTTCCCGTACCTTTTTTCTAAGAAAAAAAGCCCCTGACCAGAACCCACTGTGAATGCACCCTGCAGCAGCCATCTTGAATGCACCCTGCACCGGCCACCTTGCAGCGGCCAATCTTTTACAATACATTACTAGAAATTTACAGTACAGAGGTGTACGTCACTTTATAAGTAATTTAGCAATTAAAACACAACATGAAAGGGAATTTACGAAGACTGGAGCAACCAGAATCCGGTACAGCTGTGCAGGGCAACCAGTCAGCTTTTAGCTTTTATTTTTGAAGCTTAACTGAACAAGCTGTGGTTATCAGCTTTATGGTTACTGTACACTGCTGCTCCAGATTCAGTGTGCTCCCGTTTTAGTAAATCCCCCCCCCCCCCCCCCCCCATTATGATTAGCACACTCATATTTAGGACCTGAAGTGATTTTGCTTGCAAGGCAGCCAACTGCCTAAAGTGATTGTAAACAATCACCTTGTAAAACCAACCCCAACCCATCAAGTTTGCAATGGAAATGAAAGGCAAAACATTTGTGTATAGATATATTAAAAAAAAAACTTTTTTAAATGAGTGATTACATTCCCTCAGTTCTCAGCACTGGGGAGAGGAGAAACAACAGTTTACACTGGTCTTCCCAGTGAAAGACCATGCAGTGGGGGCATGTCAAGACAAGTCTAATCATTGTAGGAGAGCACACTGAGTTCCCAGCACAGCTAGAGAACTGACCTGCTTAGTGTGATCAGTTTGTAAAAAGGAAAAGCAGAAGGACTGGCGGGGACACCAGGGAATTCACACATAGGAAACAATACAAATATCAACAGAATACTTTTTCGAAGTACAAATACATGGTACAGCAGGCACACATCAGGAATATGAAACGTTGGGTTTACATACAGTTTAACCACTTGCCTACTGGGCACCTTAACCCCCTTCCTGCCCAGGCCAACAGGCCAATTTTCATGTAACAGGGTACCCAAATTAAATTTTTATCATTTTTTTCAAACAAAGGGAGCTTTCTTTTAATCACTACTGGGGGTTTTATTTTTTGCTGAATAAACAAAAAATGTCAGAAATAAAAAAAAAAAAACTGTTTTTTTATAGTTTTATAAAATTTTGCAAACAGGTAATTTTTCTCCTTCATTGATGTGCGCTGAAGAGGCTGCACTGATGGGCACTAATAGGCTGCACTGATGGGCAGTAATAGGCGACACTGATGGTCGGCACTGGTAGGTGGCACTGATGGGTGGCACTCATGGGCACTGGGCATTACTAGGTGGCAATGATGGACACTGATAGGTGGCATTAATGGGTGGAACTGATGGGCAATGATAGGCACTGGTAGGTGACGCTGATAGGCAGCAGTAATGATGGGGCACTGATTGGTACTAATAGGTGGCACTGGTGGGCATTGATAGTGGCACTGGTGGTCACTGGTAGATGGTACTGACCTGCACTGATAGGTGGCGCTGGTGGGCACTGGTAGGTGGCACTGCTGGGCACAGTTGCTCTTCCTCTTTAGGACCGATGTCCCTCTGACAGCAGCCGGCGATTGGCTTTTTTTTCTCCTCACATTGACAGTGCGAGGAGAAAGAAAAAAAGCTGATCGCCGGCTGATGTTTACTTCACGTGATTAGCTGTCATTGTCTGACATCTGATCACGTGGTAAGGGGCCAGGACCGATCTGTGATCAGCCGAGTCTCGTGGACTCGCTGATCACAGAGCAAGCTGCGCACGCTCCGCAGGAAGTGCACAGGCATCTCATGCACAGGGGGACGTAAATTGATGCCCTCCTGGCAGTAAAGGGCACAAAGAAATTAAAGATGAAAAACGGTAAAAATTAGAGCTGCGTAATGAGTAAGCCTTGTTCCAGTCAGTTTACATGTAAAATATTTCGAATTTACTGGAGTGGCGTCAGTCAGTTGTATTTAATACCTGTATTTTCCTTCTGGTTTGCATGCGTTATGCTTTAGGTTTGCATGCATTTTGCTTCTGGTTTGCTTTAGGTTATTGTGCATTTTGTTTCTAATTTGTGTACTGGGCCAATGAAAACAAAGAGTATGTATTCAGTTCAGAAAATTGTATTGAGAAGCAGCAGGACATTTTGCTAAACCAAATCCCACAGGTGCTCATAATTGTAAACTGTACCATTGAAGACAAAGGCACAGGCATTTTTTTAAGCCTTGTACACACGGGTCAGATATCGGCTGGTTCAACAGAAATTGGCTGACATTCGGCTTGTGTGTATATCAGCCTGTTCGACAGAAGTCAGCTGAACGGGCATGCTGGAAAACCAGCACCCGATCAGCACTGGCAACCAATGGCTGTGAGTGCTGACCAGTGTGTTCTGGCGGGGAGGCATTCCCCCTGTCAGAACACAATAGCTCATTGAGGAGATCGCTGTACTAACATCAGATAGTACGCAAGCTCCTTCTGAACTCCTCAGTATTTTTTAGTTTGGCCAAGTTGAACAAAAAATGAATAGGGTGTACCAGTCTTTACCCTTTTTTGTGGTTTTAGTTTCATACTAAAACTGCCAGCAAACTGCAACTCTGGACATTGACCCTTAAAAACAATGCAATTTTCAATTCCTGGCCATATGAGTTATTCAATTTATTGTTAGTTCCTGTTGCTGTAACATGTTTACAGCATAAACTAAAATTTGCTACTTTCATAAGAAACCCAATCACATTTGACAGTGTAGGGTTCAGCTATAAACACACGATCTTGTGCTTCCTATCCAATACCTACTAAAAATGTCTACAGGATAGAAGTTTTAGACAGCTTTCTAGGCAGTATCCCCTCAGAAAATAGATCATGTTTGCAAGATAAACAGTTTGGTTTGCTTTGCACTTTGATTTTCCTAAAATGCTTAGAGCTACTACACTTTGTAAATATCAGTTATCTTTTTCAACAGTTATTGCCTACCTCTTCTGGATTACCCCCTGGTTGGGAGGAAAAACAGGATGACAAAGGAAGGTCATATTACATAGATCACAACACAAGAACAACTACCTGGGAGAGGCCTGAAGTACAGGTACCAGGACACAATACAGCACTGCTGAATTCCGCAGTATTTTCCTTTCTTTTTCTAATAATTAAGCTGTCATTGCTCAGTATAATCACATCCTCTATTTCCAAAACCGACAAATAACTAAAACCCTAATTCCAAAAAAGTTAGGAAATGGCCATGTTTACCATGGTGTAGCCTCCCCTTTTTAGTTAACAGCACTCTGACAACATATGGGAACTGAGGAGACCAGTTGATTGATCTTTGAGAGTAGAATGTTTCATTCTTGCCTGAGCTTTGCTACTCTAAAACCCTCATATATCTTTCAGCATTGATGGTGCTTTTTTGAGATACCCAAGCTGCCCTTTCCATGTGCACTAATGCACCCCTATATCATCAGACATGCAGGCTTTTGAACAGAGTGCTGATAACAAACCAGAAGGTTCCTCTCCTCTTTAATCCAGAGGACATGGCACCTATGGTTGCCAAAAAGAATGTCAAATTTCGATTTGTCTGACCACAGAACAGTTTTCCACTTGGCAACAGACCATTTTAACTGAGCTTTGGCCCAGAGAAGATTGGTGCATTTTTGGATGGCACGGTGACCTTGGCTCATTCAGTGATGTCCATTACAGAATCATGCCTGTTTTTAATGCAGTGCACTCTGAGGTCCCGAAGATCACATGCCTCCAATCTTGTGTTTAGTCCTTGTTACTTGAACACAGAGATTTTTCCAGACTCTTGGAATCTTTTGATGATGATATGCACTGTAAATGATGATATATTTAACCACTTACCCACTGGGCACTTAAACCCCCTTCCTAACCAGACCAGTTTTCAGTGCTCACATTTTGAATGACAATTACTCAGTCATGCAACACTGTACCCATATGAAATTTTGTCCTTTTTTTCACACAAACAGAGCTTTCTTTTGGTGGTATTTGATTCCTACTGTATTAAAGTGTACTGTATTTTGTACTGTCTACCTTCAAGTTGTAAAGCGCTGCTTAAACTGTCGGCGCTATATAAATCCTATATAATAATAATAATTTAATCATCATTGGGTTTATTTTTTTTGCGCTATAAATGAAAAAAGACCGAAAATGTAAAAATAATATGCATTTTTCTTTGTTTCGGTTTTACAATTTAGCAAATTTAGTAATTTTTCTTCATAAATTTTGGCCAAAATTTATACTGCTACATATCTTTGGTAAAAATAACCCAAACAAGTATATATTATTTAGTCTTAGTGACGGTTATCTAGTCTACAATCTATGGTGCCAATCATTTAAAATTGATCACACCCGATGTACTGGCAGCCTAATTCTTGAGACCCTAACAAGCCAGTAAAGTACAAATGCCCCCTAAATTACCCTTTTTTGGAAAGCAGACATTCCAAGGTATTTAGTAAGAGGCATGGTGAGTTTTTTGAAGTTGTAATTTTTTTTCCACGAGTCTTTGCAAAATGAAATTTTTTTTCTTTTTCTTTTTTCACAAAATGGTCATATTACCAAGTTTTCTCACACACTGTATAGACATACTTTCAACTAAACCCCAAAATACATTCTGCTGCTCCTCCTGAGTATGGCGATACCACGTGTGTGGGACTTTTCCACAGCCTGACCACATACAGAGCCCCAACATCCAAGTAGCACCGTCAGGCATTCTGGGAGCAAAAATTTCCTGACAACCTATCACATTTTTGAAGGCCCTGGAGCACCAGGACAATGGAAACGCCCACAAAATGACCTCATTTGGGAAAGCAAACACCCCAACACATAATCTAGGAGGCATAATGCATCTTTTGAACATGTCATTTTTTTCCCACAAGTTTTTGGAAAATGTGGAAAGAAGATGAAAACGCACTTTTTTTTTACACACAGTTTTCCAATTATAAGATATTTCATATATATATATATATATATATATATATAAATTGATATTATATTATATATATATATATATATTACACATAGCATGTACATAGCAAACATGACACCCCAAAATACATTCTGCTACTCCTCCTGAGTATGGCGATACCCCATGTGTGACACTTCTACACAGCCTAGCCACATACAGAGTCCCAACATGCAGGGAGCACCGTCATTTCCTAAATTCCCATTACAATTGTATGAGGCACTGTAGTGGCACTGATGTGGCATGGATGAGGCACGGATGAGCACTGATGTGGCATGGATGTGGCACGGATAAGCAATGATGTGGCATGGATGTGGCACAGATGAGCACTGACATGGCATGGATGTGGCACGAGTGAGCACTGATGTGGCATAGATGTGGCACGAATGAGCACTGACCTGGCATGGATGTGGCACAGATGAGCACTGACATGGCATGGATGAGGCACGGATGACGACTGACGTGACATTGATGTGGTATGGATGAGCACTGACGTGGCATGGATGTGGAACGGATGACCACTGACGTGGCATGGATGAGCACGGATGTGGCATGGATGAGCACTGAGGTGGCATGGATGTGGCATAAATGTGGCACGGATGGGCATAGATCAGTATGGAGAAGACGGGATGGGTGAAGCTGCAGTTTCTCTCCTCTTCTTGCATGCTGTACTGATCACTGTGTACAGCTTGTGAGTAGAGCAATTAACCAGACATGCGCCGGTTTGTTTGTTGTCATTGGACGGATCGATGATGTGGTAAAGGGCCGCTGTCGTTGGCCCTTTACCACAATCCGTGATGCGCCGAGTTCCTGGGACCCGGCGAGCACGGATACTCCCGTGTGCGTATATTTCTTTGGAAATTTCTGCAACGGCATTAGTGCAATTATTTATTACAGCCCTAAGCGCTTTTTTTGAGAGTTTTTTTGTTGTGACTTTTCCTAGCATCCTTGTTCCCGAGGATGATCCTCTCTTGCAGCTATGGGCATCTGATCATCACATAAGAACTGTCACCAAACCTCCTGGCGCTTAGTCTCTTTTCTTGGGTATTACAAATTTTAACAATGACTCTTTACTTCATGAAAAAGTGTTGTCTGCCTTTTCTGTATTTTGCATATTATGTAACCTTTTCCATAATACTTTTCTTTACTGGCACACTAATATAACATAAATTAGCTACAATTTACTTGCTGTATTGTCTATAATCCTTTCTGTTCCTTTGTCATGCACTCCACGGATTTCTTTGTTGGGTAAACTAGAGGAACAATGGCCTTAGTACACTAGAATTGTGCTAAGGGAAACAATATTTCTGGCCCGTAAGGCTATAGCTATTAAGTGGAATCAATCTTGCCCCCCCCCCCCCCCCCCTCCGTCTGTCAGTCAGTTGATACAGATGGTGAATGAGATACTTCCTTATGAAAAATGTATTTTTGAGCATAGGGGTTGCCCCAATAAATACAGCCAGGGGTGGGATGCCTGGAGCTCCTTTCACCATTACTAATACATGAGATATCTGTTGCATCTACTCATGCAACTCAGTGCATTCACAAAACATGGACAGTCAGCCTAAAGAGCACACTCTTAGTTTTGCTGTGTTAGTGTTGCTCATAACATTAGAGCTCATTGTTAATTGGTTATAGCTATCATTGCTTTTTGGAGATTGTCATTTCAGGATAAACATAGAAAAACATAGAAATACTGACGACAGTGTTAAGCTGGTCATACTTTACTCATGGCTGAATGCACTGATTGTCTGGAAATTTTCCAACAAACCCGTTCGTGAAAAGTCGATTAATAGATCAACTTCTCATCAACGGGAACAGCTATACATGGATCGAAGTTTCGATGGCCAGCTTTAGTTGTGTAGAAATAACACCCACCCACAAGGTACCTCTAGAGCAAACTTTTATGATATCTTCATTATTATCAGCTGCATGTACTTGCTGCCTTTTGTTTATAGTAATACATAAGAAGCTTCTAGGGAACTTTTAAATGTAAACTCTGAAGAGTTGAAAGGTACTCTCAAAGTGTCTTAAACACTGAATCTCTACAGCAGGCACCAGTGGAAATGGCACCGGCACCCTCAGTACAGAGTATCCCTACCAGTCGTCAGCTTCAGATACCAACTAACGAATCTTCAAAACTGTCGGTGGACCGGGATCAGAGCTTCTTCCCTAAAGGCTGGGAAATGCGGCATGCACCCAATGGAAGGCCTTTCTTCATAAATCATGTCACCAAAACTACTACTTGGGTATTGGGTTTACATTCATATGGTATTCTTAATTATATAGTATCAGTAAATTGTTTAAATATACTATGTAAATATGAGAGATGATGGTCAACATATACAAAAATTAGTCAAAGTAAAAAATGTTGTGTGCTTTTTTGGGCTAAATTCACACTAGAAGGACAGCTTTTGGAGTACTTGTACTTCCCCAGCAGCTCTCCATTCCCGACTGCGGTAGGAGGCAGTGTGGTGCGGGATTTAGTGCATCACATGGCTCTTTTCTTTTTGTACAAACTTTATTTGTGTATAAAAGTATACCTCATGGCACTGTACAGCAGCGGATTTTGCCGAGCTGCTCCACACAGTGCCATATGGTTCTGTACAGTGCGCTGCGATAAAATGCAGCATGTCTGCAATTTACCGCAGACACAAAATGGGTTTGGTTCAACAAATGGGTTGAATGAAAAAAACTGACCTGATTCCCCCATCTGCACATTTGATGTGGATGGAGGAATCCTTACATGCTGTCATATTCTGACAACGGGGACATTCCCCTGCCATCAGAATACACAGATCAGAGCTGCAGTCTATTTGCTGCTGCGCTGTTGCAGCAAGGGTATACTAACAGGGGGGTTGAACAGAAGTCGATCTGTAGATCTCTGTATGGCCAGCTTTAGTGTCTCAAAGATTATAGGTCCTAAATCAAGGATTCCGCAGCTATTTAAACGCTGTCTCCTAGAAACATGGTTTCTAGGAAAAAATAAGTCATAATAGATACCCTGTTCTGGCAGCTGTTGCACATTTAGGTCTACCCAAACTATCTCTGTCCCAGTTCAGGATATTTCCCTGTGACCATATGGACAATGAGAGAAAATCTCCCTCAGGGGAATTCCAACAGCAATAAAAAAAAAAAAAACTTACAAGGGTTCTAACCCTTCTCCACTATGTGCAAAAATAAAATTTGCCTGGAGTGGTTTTCTTATTAGTGTTTTATTTCTGCACGCAACTAGTTTGGTGCAACGCTGTTTTATTGCTGCATGCAACTAGTTTGGTGCAACGCAGTTTACCAGAGGTGGTTGATATCTATCATACAATACAGAAGAAAGAGTCATACGATATACACTATTCTGAGCAGCTATAATGTATTCTTGACAAACTGTTAGATGAACCGAACCCCTCATACTGCTCACAGACAAGTGTGTATCCTCAGTTCCAAGCAACTTTGATTCCCTCCAATCGGGGAAGTAAAGGGGAGAGAGGGAATTATATTCTTCTAATCTTTTCATTGCATTTTTTTAAGCTCTACTGATATAATTGGTCACTGCTTATCCCTTCCATAACAAGATTTCTGATTTATTATAGGATGATCCAAGGTTGAGAATTCCAGTTCAGCTAAGGCCAAAGCCACCCATTGATCTCTTAGACCTGGGACCACTACCAGTGAGTGAAAAATAAAGCTAAATTAAATAGACATGCAAGTAATTCCTTTGTTCCGTTTATTGTTGTTGCTTTCCTTCCATACCTTATTTAAGCACATTTTCGTATGATTGTTGCATCTCTCTCCCCTTATTTTCCCCCTAAATCTCTGATTAATGTTACCACAAAGTGCCCTTTCGCCAACAATTATTTAAGTACTGGGAGAACTTTGGTGGTCTAAAATCACCAATGGCATATTATATCTCTTCAGATGCCTAACTCCAGCTTGAGCAAAAAAATGCAATATGTCAGACCTCGGTAGAAGTGAAAATTAAAAAAGCGGCTCCAGTTGATATGCTCACTCAACCTCCGGTGTTTTGCCCTTCAGGCTCAGTAATTCAGTAAAGCTGCCCAGCTCCTTTAGGTTGAATATCATTCAACCTATTTCCTGTATGTCCAGGGCGTCAAGGCTCTGCCCCCCCCCCCCCAGACTAAATGCACAGAAATGCGACATTACACTTTTATATTCAAGATATTTAATGGTTTTGCAACAAACTTTTGCATCTGTAAATTGTTATTTCTTATTGCTTTGTTTTTATTTCTTTTTCAGCCTGGCTGGGAAGAGCGAACACATACAGACGGCAGAGTCTTTTATATTGACCACAGTAAGTTACAATCTGTTTTTGTCTTATTGTACAGACTAACACATTATTAAGCTTCTCTATTTTTTAAAAACTATTTTATTATTGTTATTTTAATACCATAAATATGTCTGATAATTACAGTATTAGGCAGACAAATTATGTCATAGCTTACGTGACCAGAAATTAGAGCTATCAGACGCACAAATATACCCCCAACACAAAGAATCATGCTGGGGAAAGTTGATATACAGATTGTGAGAATAATGATTTTGTGTTAATAATGTTCATTTCAGACACAAAGAAAACACAGTGGGAAGATCCACGATTGCAGACTGCAGCAATAGCTGGGCCAGTAAGTTTTTGTATTTTGTCTTGATCTTCTAGAATCACTTTGATCTGTTTTACAGTGCCTTGAAAAAGTATTCTTACCCCTTAAAATGTTCCACATTTCTCCATGTTACAACCAAAAACTTAAATGTATTTTATTGGGATTTTATGTGATAGACGAACACAAAGTGCCACATAATTGTGAAGTGAAAAGAAAATCAAATTTTCAAAATCTTATACAAATAAATATCTGGAAAGTGTGGAGTTCATTTGTATTCAGCCCCCTTTTTTACCCCTAACTAAAATCTAGTGGAACTAATTGCCTTCAAAAGTCACATAATTAGTAAATAGAGTCCACCTGTTTGTAACTTAATCTCAGTATAAATACAGCTTTTCTGTGAAGCCCTCAGAGGATTGTTAGAGAATCTTTGTGAACAAACAGCATCAAGACCGGTCAGAGATAAAGTTGTGAAGATGTTTAAAGCAGGGTTACATTATAAAAAATAGCATGTCACTATATGCATGAAGGTAAAAGAACACCTCTGTGCAGCAGCTCCCCCCCCCCCCCATGCTTACCTGAGCCCGATCTTCCTCCGGCATTGTGTGTGAATGGACATTTAGCGCAGCGGCTCGGGAGTGAGCCTGCCTGGGTGTCCTTATAGCAACCTTCTTGCTCTGGGGGCAGGAGGGAGGGGCCTGGAGCGAAAAGAGGAGCATCAGGGCTGCTCTGTGCAAAACCACTGCACAGAGGAGGTAACTAAAACATGTTTATTATTTTCATGTAAAAAAATCCACAGCTTTAATATCACTTTCAGTTACACATTAAGCACGGAGGGGATGCTTCATGTTAAAAAAAAAAAAAAAAACACAAATGCAGCTTACTTTAGATAAATTCTTTCACATCAGTGATTACAGTCAGTTTCCTAAGTGTTATATTAAATTTTCCATACTTTTTTTTTTTTTTGCTTTGAAGGCTGTGCCTTATTCACGGGATTACAAAAGAAAATATGAGTATTTCCGGAAAAAGTTAAAGAAGCAGGTAAATTTCTCCTAAACACCGTTGGGGTAGATGCACAATGATTTTGTTTGTTAAGTGTCAAATGTAGAGTTAGGGCCTGTGTCGAAAGGTTTTTGTTTGTGGCAGGTGGGTTTTGCATCCCGATGCAATTCTGTCGTGATTAAAGCCTGCTTAAATGATAAGCTCACCTTTGGGGAACATGTTACTTTTTCCACCCGATTTTAGGGTGGAATATGTAACATGTTCCCAATGCTGCAGTGCTGCCTGATCCCTCCCTCCCTGTGGCAGCAGTATGGGGAAAAGTTCCCTGTACTGGTTGGCACTGTTTGAAAAACAGAGCTGCCATACAGGGCTCGGTCCACATGCCCGCGTCATTATTACACAGCTCCGTGTGTCTGAATAAACTACAAGCCCCGACATCCTTAGCAGCTGTCAGCTTGTAGTTCTCAACTGCCACAGCGCTGTGGAGCGCAGTGGGTAGTTCATTGAGTGTTCATGTCAATGAGTATAAGGTTACCCGTACGGGATGTACAGGCAACCCAATACACCAACAGGTCTGCAGGAGACCTGCATGGCATCAGCAATCTGATCGCTGGTGTAATGCTTTCCAGGCTCCTGCAACAAACAATAATAAATACACATTTTTTTTACCTGCAAAAAAATGTGCATTTATTTATTTATTTATTTTTTAAGTTAACTTATCCTTTAAAGCTAATCAAGAACCGACTAGATGGAGGTCAACAGAACATCAAATGCAACTGCCACTGGATTGGGAATGATCTCAGAGGCCTCAAACGGATGTAACCAACACAAGTCCAAAATGTACTGATAGAATTACTAGTGTCTCAGTTAAATTAGGTACTTTTTATTCATGGTATTGTATAATTTTCATCTTAAATATGACATTTAAAATTGTTTTTTTTTTCAACTGTGTTTTCAGTTTAGGTTAGCCATTTGACACTTGACACTGAATCACATTCTTAAATACACCCAAAAAAATGTAACTAAAAATTGTGAAACAAATGTAAAAAATCCAAAATGTTTTTGAGAGAGAGGAGAGCAGAATCTGTGGGTCTCATAGAAACTTAGTGGGAGACCTGATGCCTGGGCTACAAAGGAATCCTTATTGCCTGAGCCTGCAAAAGCGTGTATTGACCACGTTGCTTAAATGCAATATCTTTTGGTGAGTGTGTATTTTTACCATTACATGGGGAATTACACTTCTTTCCTGCATTAGCTTGGACGGTTGGTGTGGATAAGCACAAGTATAAAGTGAAAATACATGTGGTGTGGGGACATCAATGTTCTGATATATGAGTTTAATACAAAAATTGATTTATTTTCACAGGACACAGAGTCATAAATCATAACATATGGGTTATATAGCCACATACAGGTGAAGGACACTGGCATCCAACCAGAAAGGATGTCCCCCTATATAACCCCTCCCACACCGGAAGTACCTCAGTTTTTTTTCACCCAGGTCTAAAGGTGTTGGTCATGGTGGAGAGTCTCTCTACATTTTTTTCAAAGAAGAAAGAAGATTATGCTATATACCTCAAGTAAAGATCACTGAATCTAAGGGGATAGTTATCAGATCTATCAAAAAAGTCAGTGGACTAAAAAGATGGTACCTGAGCCTCAGGAAGCAGATACAAGGTTTTGCCTGTAATGTTGTCCTTTTTAGGCGCTTGACCCTGGGATCCGGACCCTTGGTAATACCAAATCCCAAAAGCACTCTGTGCAGGGTGCTCTGCAGGTCCAAGGCCGTGGCCACTCTAATACAAGGGGACACAGTCCTTGAAGGTCGCCAAGACAAAGCTCACTGTGATGGGTGAAGATTGGATTCTTGTTTCAAACAGAATCCTGCAGCAGGACTAGTAAGACCAATTAAAAATATTTACACATATAGCAAATGTAAATATTTTATTCACTGTTCCCTTTAACCACTTCTGGACCGGAAGGATTTGCCCCCTTAATGACCAGGCCTTTTTTGTGATTTGGCACTGTGTTAATTTAACTGAAAATTGTGCAGTCGTGCGACGCTGTACCCAATTGAAATTGATGTCCTTTTTTTCCCCACAAATAGAGCTTTCTTTTGATGGTATTTGATCACCTGTGCAATTTTTATTTTTTGCCCTATAAACAAAAAAATAGCGACATTTCTGAAAAAAAAAAAAAAAAAACATTATTTTTCACATTCTGCTATACAACATTCCCGAAAAAAATTAAAAATCAAAAATTTTCATCCTTTTAGTCCAATTTGTATTCTGCTACATATTTTTGGTAAAAAAAATCAAAAAAATCGCAATAAGCATATTTTGATTGGTTTGCGCAAAAGTTATCGCGTCTACAAACTAGGGGAAAGATTTGTTATTTTTATTTATTTATTTTTTTTACTAGTAATGGCGGCGATCTGTGATTTTTAGTGGGACTGCGACATTGCGACGGACAGGTCGGACCCCCAACTGACATTTTTGACACTTTTGGGGGGATCAGTGACTTTACTACAGTAATCAGTGCTAAAAATATGCACTGTTACTGTAATAATGATGACATTGGCAGGTAAGGGGTTACTCTAGGGGTGCTCAAAGGGTTAAATGTGAGCCTAGGGTGAATGTTTACTAACTGTTTGGGGGATAGGCTTGTGAAATGATCATAGAGACCTGTGATCCTATATAGCAGGATCACAGGTGCTGTGTGGTCATTTCAGAGAGAAGAACGGTCGGCTGTGTTTACAAAAGCTGAACGTCCTCCTCTCTCAGCGGGGAGTGATCTTGGATGCCTAGCAGCAATCGTGGCCGCCGTCCCCGTGCATCGGCATCCCCACAGCCTATTGGGGGCGGGAGCTACGTCAGTTCACGCAGGAGAGGCATCCTGCCTCAGTAAATATGCGGCGGGCGGTCTTAAAGGTGTTAAAAGATAACAGAGAATGAATGCCATGTGACTCTCCACATAAGACTATGAATGTTAGGCTATGCAAAATACATCTTGTTATAGCTCTGGCCTTTCCTCAGGGATTAAATGTGCCAATTTTATCAATTGTGATTATATGAGCTTGTGCAGTTGTGGCATTGATGCAAAGTTTGTTTAATCATTCTTTTGTTTCTTATTGTTTGACACACTGTTTTTACCCTGGGCTGATCACCTGAAAGGTATCAGCTGTGACAAACAAACAAGCCTAAGCTGCTCTCACCCCATGTTGCTGTTTTCGCCTTGGCACATAAGCGCCCGCGTGTTTGTCTCCTCTCTCGATAGCGTGTTTGTGGCAAAGGCCCATCCGTGCGTGTGAATCTTCGCTTTTTAAAACAGGCGTACGCCGCATGGAGGACGTGTTTTAATGCGATTGGCGGGCACGTGGATGCCACGTAGTACGCCGCACATGTGCAATACAGCATTAAAGGGCGCAATTTATAAGGAACGGTTTCCAATGTGCTAGCCTCTATCAGAGGCTGGAGAGGACACAGAGCAGCAGCAGCTGGGTTGCGTTGAGTCATTGTGGGTGTAGATTACTTGCACAAACCAGTCCTGTATATTGGGATAATCAGTGCTGTGTGTGATAAGCTGTATAAGCTTGGCACAAGCCTTAAGTACACTGAAGTTGGTACCTCAAGTTTGTCTTGCTATAAAGCAGTGTCTGCCTGAAAAAGGGCTGGAGGAGGCACAGTTGGAAGGGGCACTGTGATGCCACCATCAGGCCTTGAAGGTCCTAGCTATGCTTCCTCTGTGTCTACTCCCACTGAAGAGCCAGAGGCGACTAGCCAGTCTGAGCCATTATGGTTGTTAGGCATAGTGGCTACTCCATTTGCTTCTGCCGCAACCTATGTCACTAAGGACGATTTGACATCATCCGGTCTTGGGCAGAGAAGTTTGTGCCATGCCTGAAAGCAGTTTTTATTCCAGGAATAGAGAACTGGCAGGTGGATTTTCTGAGCCGTCAACAGATGTTTCCGGGGGAATGGCTCTTACATCCCGAGATTTTTCAATCAATCTGCCTACGCTGGGGGGTCCCATACGTAGATCTGTTGCCATCCAGGTTCAACAACAAGTTAAAGAGATGTCTGTCCAGGACAAGGGATTCCTTGGAAGGAGTATTCTCTGATTTTATGCCTTTCCTCTGGTACAGCTGATACCACGTCTGTTGCGCAGGATCCAGCTAGAGGGGAAACCAGTAATCCTGGTAGCTCCGGCATGGCCGAGGAGGGTTTGGTATGCACTAATCTAAAGGTTGGCAGTGATGAGGCCTTGGGCCCTTCCACTGCGTCCGTACCTACTCTCTCAAGGTCCGATATTCCACCCTGCTATATACAGTCTTTAAATTTGACATCTTTGCAATTGAAGCCTTAATCTTGAAGGAGCAGGGTGTATCTGGCCCTGCAATTTATACCCTGATAAATGCTAGGAAACCAGTCTATAGAAACATTTATAACAGGGTCCGGAAATCCTACATTACCTGGTGTGAATCCAGGAAATGGCATCCCTGCAAATATATCATTGGGAGAATTCTAGCTTTCCTTCAAGCAGGGGTAGATATGAAATTAGCCTTGAGCTCTATTAAAGGGCAAATTTTCAACCTTATCGGTTTTCTTCTAAGAACCGATCTCTTCCCATTCGTTGGTTCAGACCATCGTCCGGGGATTGTTACGTTTTCTTCCACTTATGAAGCTACCACTATGTCCTGGATTTAAATTTGGTGCTGGCAGTTTTACAAAAACAGCCTTTTGAACCCATGGGGCAGGTTACCCTGGTTCTTCTGACCAAGAAACTGGTCTTTTTGATTCTGATAACTTTGGCCAGAAGGGTATTGGAACTAGCAACTCTTTCTTGTAAAGAGCCATTCTTGATTTTTCATCAAGATAGGGTGATTTTACGTCCACACCCAGGTTTTTTGCCCAAGGTGGTGTCCGCCTTTCATTTGTATCAGGACATTATACTACTTTCCTTTTTTCCAGATGCTCACTCAGAGGAGGAAAAGTTATTGCATTCTCTCGATGTAATGTGTGCACTAAAGTTTTACTTGGAAAGATCAGCTCGGATGTGTAAGACCAAGAGCTTGTTTGTGCTGCCAGAAGAGCCCAAGAAGGGGTTGGCAGCATCTAAGTCTACGATTTCTTATTCGATTCGCCAGGTTATTAACCAGGCATATAATTTAGAGGGGAAGGTGCCACCTTTTCATGTAAAGGCACATTCTACCAGAGGGAGAAGGTGCCTCTTGGGCACTTCGTCATCAAGCCTCTATGGCTCAGATTTGTAAGGCCGCGACCTGGTCGTCGGTGCATACGTTCACTCGTTTCTGTCGAGTGAATGTTGGGACCCAGGAGGACTCTGCATTTGGCCACAGTGTTCTGCAGGCAGGGGTGTAATCCTTTTTGTGGTCGGATGGCGGTATTTTTTGGTGTCCCCCTCCCCTCAGATGCATTGCTTTGGGACATTCCATAAGTTATAATTAATGGCTCTGTGTCCCATGATTTACCTGTAAAATCCATTTCTTGAAGTACATCACGGGACACAGGTCCCTCCCCGCTTCTATGGGGCCTTTAATGCTTGCTACAAAACTGAGGTACTTGCTGTGTGGGAGGGGTTATATAGGGGGAAATCCTTTCTGGTTGGTTGCCAGTGTCCTTCACCTGTAGGTGGCTATATAACCCATATGTTATGATTTATGGCTCTATGTCCTGTGATGTACTTCAAGAAATTGATTTTACATGTATGTATTAAAAATCAATTTTAATTTGTGACCTAATCACTCACAATCACAATTTTTAATTTACATTTTTGTGAGTATTCAGAGATGATTCAGTGTCAAGCGCCTGCTTTTTGTTTATTAAATTACTTAACAGTGCATATGATTACTCTTGAAGTGGCAGCTTCATTAGAGTTTATATTGAATTATTGTTGGGGTCCTCAGCCAGACTGTGGAGAGTAGAGCTCCTCTAGCATTTCTTTCTTCCTACAAATTAATTGTTGCCTGTTTCAGTTAGTTGCAGTCAGTTTAGGAACTGATTCTGTTTGCATTCTAAAGGAGGACAGTGGGTACTAATCTGTCTGATTATATGTCTGAGAGCATTCTGCAACCTTTTCAGATATTCCCTGGTCTGTTGGATATTGTGAGAAAAATCAAATTTTCCAGCTGATCATTATTACTCAACCCAACTAGTGCAGGAAACCACTGTGCAAAAATTTGCATGCTCAACAGATATTCACATGTATAGTTAGACCAGTCATTTAAACAAAATGTATTTGCCATATTTTTTTACTTCTATTTATTGATTTCTGTTCTTTCACTTATTTACTTTGCTGTGACAGTTTAATTTTAAGTTTCAATTTTTCACTTCTAGAGTATACAAATTAACTATATAGTATTTTTTACAGCAAAGCCCGTCATGTTAAAACATGGAGGAGGCAGTTGCTGATGGTCAGTTTTAAAAATGCTGATTGTCTGTTGCCTGGTTGCCTCTCTTGCTTAACGTGGTTGTAAACCTCAGACATGAAATATGAACAAAGGATACCCCGCTATATTATGCTCTTGTCTCATTTAAGAGCACTAAGGGTTAATTCTCTCTGCTGCTTTGTTGTTCTGCTTTTAGCATGAATCACTTCTGACCAGTTTTCCTGACACCAAGAGAAAAATAGTGATGGGGGGGGGGACATTTAGCTTATTGGCGGCCTCCGCTATGTACCTGTATGCTGTTTGAAGGGGGGTGCGTCCCTTCCATCCAATCAATTCTCAGAGCTCTCCTCACTTAACTCTGCAGAGTATAACTTCAGCTCTCTGTCCCCTTGTTGCTGACAGCTCAGATGAGCTTTATAAATTCTGGACTTTGAACAGATGTTTTTGAAGAGAATATTTTAGATAAACAGGTACAATTTATGTAGGAGGATTTGTTTCATATCTGTGTAGCACCTGATGCCAGTCACTTCACTGGGTATATGTAAGGGTTTACAACCACTTTTAAGTACTTTGATCTGCTCACCTAGAATGAGTAAGGACTCCTGTCTACAGATCTACATACATGTTGCAATTCACTAACTTAAACTGCAAAAGTAACACAGCATAAATGCCAGGCAGCTAGCATCTTATAGAAGCAGGCTACACCTGTATTTCTTCCACAAGGCTGCTTATAATTCATATAAAAATTAACCAGCTAAATACTGGTGAGAGCGAAATTACTGACCAGGATATTTGCTTTAGCTTGATATTCCTAATAGGTTTGAAATGAAGTTGCGTCGTACAGCCCTATTTGAAGACTCCTACAGAAGGATCATAGCGGTGAAAAGGCCTGAGTTCCTTAAAGCAAGACTCTGGATTGAATTTGACAATGAGAAAGGCTTGGATTACGGAGGGGTTGCCAGAGAATGGTTCTTCCTTATTTCCAAAGAAATGTTCAATCCTTATTATGGCCTCTTTGAGTATTCAGCAACGTAAGTATGTCTTCAGTTGTAAGGGAAGCTCAAAGGTGCAGTGAAAAATAGCCTTTTCTGTACAAAAATTGTGCAAAGCACGTTCAGATTTTAAGTGCTTACAATCCTTTCTTTAACTACTTGCCAACCAGTGACATATGCGTACGTCGTTGGACTTTAAGCAGTTATGCTGCAGGCATAATCCTGGTACCGTTTTATAGAGCCGGCGGTCGGCTCTTTTGTAAAAGTATAACTAGCCGCTGGATTGCTTTTACAAGCAGCGGGAGCAGACATTCCCTGCCCCCTTTTGCAGGTTTTTCAGGCTGTCTTGTCCCACCAGGAGACTCGAACAACCAGCCGGCACATCCGCAAGCTAGCCGGACAGCCAAAGAAAGCCAGGATGGGCATTCGGCTATAGTAACCCGGAAGCAATGGCCTGACATCACTTCTGGTTTACCCTGTCAACGACACCATTTTTGAAAAATCAAAGGCATTCAAAAACACAGATCTTGGGGTTTTTGAATGCTTTAAAGCTCAGCGGAGGGATTTGGGGTCTTATAGACCCCAGATCTCTCCATAAAGAGGACCTGTCGCATGCCCGTTGCTGTCGTGACAGCAATAAAAGTGATCCCAAAAAAATAAATAAATAAAACAGTGTAAAGATGAAAAAAAAAATATTATTAATAAAAAAAAAAATTCAATGTGCCCCCCGTGCTCACGCTCAAAGGAAAACATCCACGTTGGTCCTGCACACACGCAAACAGTGATCATCCCACGCATCTGAGGTATCACATCTAAACGTCAGATCATGCGCAGTAATTCTAGTACTAGACCTCCTGTATGAATGTAAAGTGGTATTCTGTAAAGGCTTTTAAATCATCACCTATGAATAGTAAAATTGACATTGTTTGTCGCCATTGCACAGGCATGCACAGTTTTAAAGATTGATATGTTTGGTATCTATTTACTTGTGTTACTAGTGTAACATCTTTTATATTTCTCTATCGTTCATTGACAGATGCATCTCCATATTATTCTTGACCATTGGGTTATGCTGCGTCCTACAAGATTAGGACACTAGGCAGGAAAAATCTTTACCACGCCTATGGGGCAGTCCCTGCAGGCATACACCCACTCACTCTGCTATAGGATTCAGTTTGTTTCTGCCTAGTTTAGGAGTAGGACCTAGTTACCAGCTGGGACTTTGGTCTTAGCTTGTCTTTTTTATTTTAAAGGGAACCTTTGTTAAAAAATAATTTTTTTTTTTAGCTAGTTATGTTCCTGAGAGAACTGAAATCAACAGCCGGGCTGGGTTTTGGACTGGATATCCTAGATCCTTAAGGTCTCCCAGCCCGGCCAACAAGCGTGTGCAGGTTATAGCCCAGCGCTAGGCCTCGCCATGACAGAGCCCCAATGGATGGGGGCTGGCCCGTGAGTGAAACACCTCGCCGGGACGCACGCGACCTTGTTCGGCCTGAGTCACAGCGTACCCATTGGCTGTCAGCACCCCCACTCAGAGTGGAGAGGTAGTCTGTCCAGAGTGGTGCCAATCTGATGTCGTTGGTATGATGATTAGTGTCCCCCCATAGTTCTGGCGGTCTCGGGGCAGACGTGAACCCCTCCCTGGGATGGACGGACCCTCAGGTACCCCTCATTCCCCCTGGCCTCTCGGTATGTACCAGGCTCCCTCAAGGCCTCTTTTCCCACCATCATAAAGGTCCCTACCTCAGTCAGCGATGGGGGTCCTTGGGGGGGGGGGGTGGACGCGCCAATGCCGCTATAGTGGATGCGCTGGGGGGGTTATTCCTGGTGGGGACCCCCCGATGCCACTAATCGTTTGGACCCCTTAGTGGGTCCTGGAGACCACATGGGGAGCCGAGGAGGCCGCCATTTTACTGTAGAATCATTAAGCCTCATTTTGCAGAAGTTCCCATTGATATGCATGGGCAGCCATGTTTTTGTGGTTTTCCCACAGGAATGCATTGGGCATCCATTTTCTCGGAGTTCGTGAATGCTGAGCAGCTAGGCCTTTACTCTAGTGATGACCCAGGTACTTCCTCTTCCTGTGAAGATCGTTTTCTCTGCACAGCAGACCGATCCTGTTCACCGCCATATAAAATGGTGGTATGTCTATTGGGGTCCCTGTAGGTCTCTCTCTCTCTCACCCTGCAATCTTTAAAGTGACACTGTGCTATTCCAGAGTTCATATGGAGTCCCAGGAACAAATTTCACCAACGGATTTCCTCCCTGCAGTTGCGGGGACCTCCGCGTCGCAACTCCTGTTTGCCTTAACGGCGGTTTTGGAAAGCCTGGTGTCAAAAGTGGATTTGGTTTTAAAAAATACCACTAGTAAAAAGTGCCCTATGCCCTCTCCTGTATCCTCAGATTCTGAGGTAGATATGGCCGCCGCGGATGCATGTCACCCTGAGGGTTCTGCGTCATCGCACTCGGATGGCGAGCACGACATATCCTCGTCTGCAGCCGCGCGGGAAAGTGCGCTGGTGGAGGCACTTCTGGTGTAAGTGCCAGAAACTCTAAAAATGGCAGATGATTCTGCAGCGTCAGGGACGCAGGTGTCATTTGGCACTCACAAATCCTAGAAGTCGGGCAAAGTTTTTCCCTTGTCCGGAACTTTTTGACTAAATTGTCTCTGACCAATGGGGGGGCCTCAAACAGATGTTAGTGGTGCCGATGAGTTTTAAGAGGCGCTATCCTTTCGCAGACGCAGTATCCATTCTCCAGACTGAACAAATCTTCTGTGGTTACTGTGGATAGAAGGATTGATGTGATGCGTCGCTTGATGAGGCCCCTTTTGTAGCCAGAGTAGCTGCAGTGGGGGTAACTATTAGACACATGGTGTGGCTATAAAGTTGGTCTACGGATCAGGCTTCAAAAAAGGCTCTATCGCTCCCCTTTATGTAGGGCTGTTTGTTTGGATCCTCATTGGATGAACTGATCAAGGGTCTTAAAGATGGGAAGAGTACTCTTCTTCCTCAATCTTCCAAGGGCAAGTCACCATGTAATAGACAGGGGCCTTATTTTACAGCCCACAGGCAGCCCTTTCGTGCCTGCAGAATCTAAGCCATTTAGGTCTTCTGGCGGTTCCAAGAAGACCTGGTCGGGTAAGCTGAGAATAGGCCAATCCAGATCTACAGACAAATCCCCGTCTGCATGAAGGGACACCCTCACCTGTAAGTGGGGTGGGGGGACGTCTTTGCTTCTTTCTGGAACCATGGTCCTCCTTGATTCAGGACAAATGGGTCCACGAACAGATCCGATCGGGTTACAAGATCGAATTCAGGTTTTGACTGTCGGACAGATTCTTCCCGTCCAACCTACGCCTATCTCCAGATCTGTACAAGATCTGCTGTTGCAAAGGGTGTTTGTGCCGGTTCCCTCTCAGGAAGGCTTTCAAGAGGTTGTAAACTCAAATTTTTTGTTTTTTTTTCTTTTTCACCCTGAAAGAGAAAAGCATAATGGGCTAGTATGCATCACATACTAGCTCATTATGCAATACTTACCTTAGAACGAGCCCCCGCCGTGCCGACCGCTCACCTCTATGACGGGCGACATGTTCAGTCGCCCGTCTTCCGGGATCACGGCATCAGGCCATCTGATTGGCCGGAGCCGCGGTGAAGTCACTCCGGCGCACGCGCGCAGGAGCCGACGGTCACGGCACGGGACTCTGAAGGAACGGCACCAGCGGCCGTTCCTTCAGAGCGCATGTGCCAGTGACGTCACTGGCTGCATGTAAGGTAAATATCTCCTAAACGGTGCATGTTTAGGAGATATTTACAGTACCTATAGGTAAGCCTTATCATAGGCTTACCTATAGGTAAAAGTGTCTGAGGAGGGTTTACTTCCTCTTTCAGGGGTTCTATTCAAACCTGTTCACTGTTCCCTGGAAAGTGCGTCCAATCCTGGACCTCAAGGCTCTGAACCGCTTTGTGTGGGTACAGAAGTTTTGAATGGAGTACATTCGCACAGTAGTGGCGTCCCTACGCCAAAAAGACTTTTTGGCCTCCATCGATATCAAGGACGCATATCTGATATCCTCAAGGACACCAGCGTTTTCTTTGCTTCTCTGTAAGATAGGAGCATTATCAATTTGTGGCGTTACCCTTTGGTCTTGCCTCTGCTCCCAGGGTCTTCACCAAAGTGTTGGCTCCGGTATTGGCATTACTGAGACAACGGGGGATTGTGGTACTGGGGTACCTGGACGATCTTCTCTTAAGAGCAGACTCCCATTCAGTCCTGTTGGGCGACGTGGCAATCACTGTACAGACTCTGCAAGTTCGATTGGAATGTCAATTTCCAAAAAATCATGCTCTGGTACCATCTTCAAAACTGGATTATCTGGGCCTGACTTCTTCCCCAGGAAAAGCTGCAAAAGTTGCAGAGGGCGATTCATTTGCTGTTATCCAGCAACCTGTCCGCTCTCTACGGCCTTGCATGCGAGCCTTAGGTCTGATGGTGTCAACCTTCGAGGCAGTTCCGTTTGCTTAGTTTCACGCGAGACCCTTGCAAAGGGAAATTCTTGTCAAGTGGAACAAAGATCCAAAATCCTTGGACACTATGATTCGGTTGAGTTCCAGCACAAGGAGTGCTCTTCTGTGGTGGCTTTGGTTGTTGGCTCTACTCCATGGCAAGTCCTTCCTCCCATCGTATTGGACCGTGGTAACCAGGGATGCCAGCCTGTCCGGCTGGGGAGGAGTGCTTAGGAAGCTGTGTGTACAGGGATCCTGGACCGTGGAGGAGTCCAGACTACCGATCAATATTCTGGAACCCAGAGTGATAAAGCGTTGCCTGAGTCACTGGACAAATTGTATGCAGGGTTGTCCAGTTCGGATTCAATCGGATAATGCCACGGCTGTGGCTTATGACAATCATCAAGGAGGCACCAAGAGTGTCTTGGCGGCCCGGGAGCAGGCTGAGATCCTGAAATGGGCAGAACATTTTGTTCCAGCCCTTTCCGGCATGCATATCCTAGGAGTGGAGAACTGGCAGGCGGATTACCTAAATGGTCAGGTGTTGGATCAGGGGTAATGGTCCCGGCACCCGGAGGTATTTTACCTGCGGTGTGTCCGGTGGGGGACACCCGAGGTGGACCTGTTAGCCTCTCGACTCAACAAGAAGGTACAGAGGTTTGTATTATGAAATATATACTCCAATAGGTGTATATTCTTCGCGCCTATGGATGGCCTACTTAGAGGGGGTAATTAATTGTGAAGGAATAAATTAAAGGGAGGGTAGCAGCTGGTATAGAATATGTGTAGGATGAATGAAGGAAACCCCAAAGTAATTGGGATTATTATAGCGCTTGCTGTTGGGGACCAGGGTGCACAATAATCTAAATAAATGATGTGAAGTCAATATAAATATTGGAACGCAAGCCGGTAGTTACCGCTCTCCACGCTACAGGCACCAATACAGCGGGCGCGATCCTCTAGATTTTAACTTTTCTTGTACTGTTTGATCAGCAACCTTTAATAAAATCCTTCTTATGCCCCGTACACACGTGCAGATTATCTGCAGACTTTTGTCTGCAGACTTACCTTTTCTATGTAGTGCAAGGGCCTGCCGGATTGCATACAAATTGAAAGTGTTTAGGTTTGACCTCATATTATATGGTTTTGGTAAGTCTGCAGACAAAAGTCTGCAGATAATCTGCACGTGTGTATGGGGCATTAACGGTACTGCACTATTTGGAGCAATTATTATTTTTCCCTAACCGGACCCTGAGGACTCCAGCACAGCGTATCCAGGAAGGGGATCTCGGATTGCAGGGGACTACAAAGCCCAGCAGTTGCCATCTCTCGGGCCGAGGAGGCCATCAGACTCTATAGGTCTTTTTGCCATAAGGTAATTAAGACCCACATTCTCTGGTGAGTTTACATCTTTACTATTTCCTGAAGCCATTTCATAGGATTGGCGGTTGGACCACTGGAGGACCCAGCACATAGCACTTGCACTTTTTCTTCCTTTTTTGGCACTGAAGTTTACCTTTCTGCACTTAAGTCACATATGAACTTTGATTGGACTCAATTCAGCACTTATTTTGCACTTTATCGGCACTTATGTGATTTGAATTATTTATAGTCTGACATTTTATGAATATTTATTGATTTTACACTGCAATATTGTGTGACATACTATTATCCAGTTTATGATTTTTTTTAGTCACAAATCAACGTTCTTATATATTTATATTGACTTCACATAATTTATTTAGATTATTGTGCACCCTGGTCCCCAACAGCAAGCGCTATAATAATCCCAATTACTTTGGGGTTTCCTTCATTCACAGAGGTTTGTAGCCAGGTCTCGGGATCCTCTGGCCGACATCACAGATGTTTGTGTAGTCCAGCTGGCATTTTGTGGTGGTTTGCTATTAAAAATAGCACGGCCATGACAGTGGAGCCCTGTGGGCGGCGATTTCGGCGGTGGGAACCCCTCCTCATCCCCGTGTGCTGACTCTCTGGATCTTTTCACATTCTGATCACCGCGCGTGGAGTGCAAATTATCCTGGTGGCTGCAGGTGGCTGTTTCTGCTGGGTGATGAGTCTGATGGGGTTCTCCCCTTCTGCTGGGGATCGCGTAGTGCTTTGTGCCTGGCAACTAGGTGGTGCTGCCAGCATGGTGGGAGTTGTCCCTTTTGCAGTTTTTTTCACTTTTTGTGGGGTCCCCCTGGTAACTCATGGAGTCTTTGGAGCACATTTCCCCACCTGATCCCCTCTCTGAGACTGTAGGGCAATCCGTGTCCCAACCATCAATCGATGCACTGACGGCAGTCCTGGAGTCCTTTGTGTCTCAGGTGGAGGTGGTTTTTGGCGATGGGCTAGCGAAAAGCACCTCCTGCCTTCCCTTATCTCATCTGTCTCAACAGATCATGAATCTGATTAAGCCACCTCGGATGTGGGTCACCCTGCTGGGTCTGCGACCACGCGCCTGGAATCCTCAGATAGGATGATTCCTCCACATCTGACACCGCGCACAAAAGATCCCTAGTGGAAGCACTAATTGTATCTGTGTGTGAGACCTTGAAGATGGAGGACGCAGCTGCGACGGAGGCGCAGGTTCCCTTTGGCACTCACAAGCCATCTATACAAAGGTGTTTCCTTTCCCTGCCTATTTTGACAGAATTGTCGCTAAATAGTGGGGACGACCAGAGCGTCCCCTTGGGGTCCCTAAGCCAAAATTACTAGGCGTTATCCTAGGAGGAGTCCCTTTTTAGGAAATAGACTGTTTCACTGATGGTGGACCCTTCGGTTTCCAGATTGAACAAGGCAACCGTGATTGCAGTTGAAGAGTCCCTGGCCTTTAAGGATCGGGCTGACAGGAAGGCAGATGCTGTGGCCCCCAATATGTACAGTCTGGCTGGTTCTGCACTGAGGCCGGTATTCACCATAGCCCTAATGTCGAAAACTCTGACCGAGTAGGCTAAGCTTTTACGCAGTGACCTGGAGAGAGAACACCTCCCCCCTGCCTTTCCTGAGCTGGAATACCAGCTGGTCCAGGGGCTGCAGTTTATCTGTGATGCCCCTTTGGATGCAGCTCCCCTAGAGGCTTGGCCCTTTGTTTCTGCAGTGGTCCTTTGGTGTGTCTTTTGGCTTAAATGCTGGTCTGCAGACCAGACTTCTAAAAAAAAAAAAAGGCCTTGACTGATCTTCCCTTTCAAGGAGATTGCCTGTTCGGTGCTACATTAGATGACATCATTAAAGGTCTCACAGAGGGAAAGAGTACTTTTCTTCCGCAGGGTACTAAGGGCAAGGAACCCCCTAGTAGATGTGGGTCCTCTTTCTCAGCTCATAAGCGTTTTTTTTTGTCCCTCAGGTGCGATTGACAAGGGCTGGAAGCCTTTCAGGGCCTCCTCTGGGGGATCCAAACGAACCTGGTCTGGCAAGCGGAAAGCGGGCTTCTCCAGATCCGCTGACAAGGCTCCTTCAGCATGAAGGTGAGTCCTTACCTGTGTCGAGGGTGGGGGGACGTCTTTGTTGGTTTCCGGACCCGTGGACTTCCCTGGTACAAGACAAGTGGGTCCATAAAGTCATTCAGTCTGGCTACAAAATCGAATTTCACTCTTGTCCCCCGGCAAGGTTCTTTCTTTCCAACTTGCCCCTGTCCCTGAACCATTTACAGGGTCTGTTTTGGGTGGTACAAGCACTTTTGCTTCAAAGAATGATTGTTCCGGTTCCGACTTCGGAACGTTTTCAGGGTTTTTACTCTAACTTGTTTACAGTTCCCAGGAAGGAAGGCAAGGTGCGTCCAATCCTGGACCTCAAGGCGCTGAATTGTTTTGTGCGGGTGCAGAAGTTCAGGATGGAGTCCATTTGCACGGTGGTGGCATCCCTGCATCAGGGGGATTTTCTTGTCTCTATCGATATCGAGGATGCTTACCTTCACATTCTAACATGTGCCGGTCACCAGGGCTTCCTCTGCTTTGCCCTGGGAGAGGAGCATTATCAGTTTGTTGCGGTACCCTTTGGTCTCGCCTCTGCTCCTCAGGTCTTCACAAAAGTGTTAGCCCCAGTGCTAGCATTGTTACACCAACGGGGGGATCGCGGTACTGGGCTACTTGGACAACCTCTTCCTGCAAGCGGAGTCTCCTACTGAGCTGGTGGAAAACCTGGAAATCACCATATGAAATCTGAGGGAGTTCGGCTGGATTCTGAATTTTCAGAATTCTGCTCTGATTCCATCCACAAACTATGAACTATCTGGGCTCTGGACTCGGCCTTAGCCATGGTGTCCCGTCCTCTGGACAAACTCCAGAAATTGCAGGCTGCTATTCGTTTCCTGCTGTCGAGCAGATGGTCATCCCTCCGGACTTGCATGTGGATGCTGGGCCTGATGGTGTCTCCTTTCGAGGCGGTTTCGTGTGCACAGTTCCATGCAAAGGGAGATTTTGGCCAAATGAAACAAGAATTGGCAGTCTCTGGACAATCTGATGTGGCTGAGCCGGAGAACAAAGTAGACCCTGATATGGTGGCTTTGTTCTCCGGTGCTTTGGCTGGGCAAATCCTTCCTCCCCTTGTATTGGACAGTGGTCACCAGGGATGCCAGCCTGTCTGTCTGGGGAGGCGTCCTCTGCAAAAATTCTGCTCATGGAATCTGGACACTGGAAGAGTCCAGACTACCAATCAATGTCTGGGAACTCTGAGCGATCAGGATCTGTGCCTGGACCATTGGACAGATCGTCTTCAGGGATGTGCAGTGCGCATTCAATCAGACAAAGCCACGGCCGTGGCTTATGTCAATCACTAAGGGGGCACAAAAATTGTCCTGGCAGCTCTGGAGGTAGCCGGCATTCTAAGGTGGGCAGAACGGTTTGTTCCAGCCCTCCGCCGTACACATTCCTGGGGTGGAATACTGGCAGGCAGATTACCCCAGTCGGCAGGCATTGGACCAAGGGGAGTGGTCCCTTCATCCAGGGGTTTTTCATCAGTTACGTCTCAGGTGGTGTATGCCTGAGGTGGATTTGTTGACATCTTGGCTCAAAAGAAAGGTGCAGAGGTTTGTGACTCATTCACAGAATCCTCTGGCGGATGCCACAGATGTGCTGGTGGCACCGTGGGATCAGTATCGTCTGATTTACGCCTTCCCTCCTCTCAAGCTCCTGCCAAGACTTCTACGCAGGATCGAGCCAAAAGGGATTTTGGTCATCTTAGTGGCTGTGGACTGGCCTCCCTGGGCTTGGTACGATGATCTGGTGCGGCTGGACATTTCTTGGAAGCTTCCTCTCAGGGAGGATCTGCTGTCCCAATGACCAATCTTCCATCCTGCTTTACAGTCACTGGCTTTGACAGCTTGGCTGTTGAATGCCAGGTGCTAGTGGATAGAGGTTTATCTGAGTCGGTGATTCCAACGCTGTTAAAATCTAGGAAATCTACTTCTAGGGAGATCTACCATTGTACGTGGAAGATGTACATTGCGTGGTGTGAGTCTCTTGAAGTTCATCCTCGCTCCTTCTCGGTGGGTAGGATCTTGACCTTCCTTCAACAGTGGTTTGAACAGAAATTGGCCTTGAGTACCATAAGGGTCAGGTGTCGGCTTTGGCGGTCTTCTTCCAACGACCCTTGACCACACACTCCCAGGTGTGTACCTTTCTTCAGGGTGTTCGATATTTGGTTCCTCCAGTGTGGTCTCCGTTACCGCCTTTGGTCCTTTGCACCTCAATTTGGTGCTTTCGGTCCTCCAGAAGCCTCCCTTTGAGAATCTTCGAGAGATTCTCTTGCTTACGCTGTCTGCAGGGTGTCGGAACTGGCAGCGTTATCCTGTCACCTTACTTGGTGATTTACAGGGATAAGGTGGTTCTTTGCCCCTGTCCATCGTTCCAAAGGTTGTCTCTGATCTTCATTTAAATTAAGACATTATGTTGCCTTCCCTGTGTCCCAGGCCAAAACATCCAAAGGAAATAGCTTTGCATGCCTTGGATGTGGTCCAGGCAATTTGGGTGTACCTGGCAGCTAGAGTCTTTGAGGAAGTCAGACTCACTATTTGTGCTCATGGTTGGGTCTCGAAAAGGGCAGTCCGCTTCCTCTGCGACCATTTCCAGATGGATCAGACAGACAGTTATTCAGGCCTATTCTATCAGGGGTCAGGTTCCTTGTTTGCTTGAGTAAGGCGCACTCTACTCGGACACTTAGTGCCTCCTGGGCCTCCTGTCATCAGTGATGCAGATTTGCAAGGCGGCCAACCTGGTCAGCTGTGCACACTTACACAAAATTCTATAAAGTAGATCTGTTGGCATCTGTGGATACTTCTTTTGGCTGCAAGGTTTTGCAGGCTGCTGTTTAGAGGATCTGGTCCTTCTTGAGGATGTATTGTTTTTTTCAGGTGGGCTCCAGTTGTTTTGGTTGAGCTCCTGTTGCCTGGTTGGCTACTGTTTAGCCTTGGGAATTTATTTTTAGCTCTTCCCACCCCTCATGCCCAACACTGCTTTGGGACATCCCAATGGTTAAGAAGATCAGGAGCTGTGTCTGTCAATGAATGAAAGAGAAAATGGGATTTTTGACTTACCGTAATATCCATTTCTCTGATGTTCGTTGACGAACACAGCACCCACCCCTCTGTGGAGTTGTAATTCTTCTGACACTGCTTGTAACAAAACTGAGTACCTATTGCTGAGAGAGGGGGTATACCCCCTGGGACTGGCCATAGGCGTAGCCAGATTCTTTTTCTGCCTAGTGTCCTACTCCTGTAGAGGGCAGTATAACCCAATGGTTATGAAAATCAGGAGCTGTGTCCGTCAATGAACATCAGAGAAATGGATTTTACAGTAAGTCAAAAATCCCTTTTTTTTTTTAACTGGGGCATTTTTAAAAGCCACGGTATGAATACCACGTGACATAAAAAATGGCAAAACCCATAATTGTATTGTTTAGGGCCTCTGCTTTAAAAAAACATATAATGTTTGGGGGTTATAACTAATTTTCTTGTAAAAAAAAAGATACTGATTTTTACATGTAAACAAAAGTGTCAGAAAAATGCCTGAAGCTGAAGTAGTTAACCCCAGACATGTTCTGATATGTAACACCATATAGTCTTTGTAAGCCTTTCCCAATGTTCCACCAATAAAGTAGTTGTTAACAAGTGCCAATTTTCCTGCAAAATAAAATGTATTTTCCTGATAAACTTCAGCAGGAAGATTAGCTCAAATCGTTCTGGAAAATATGCTAATACCCTGCAATTTTATGGGCAACATTCTGTCACTTCTTTCAATTTAAAGAATGTCAGCAAGTAATGTACATCTTCCATGTAAATGGTACTTAAAAAGTAACATACAATATGAAAAGTGTCTTAATAATTATATTAGCACCATTAGCATCCTATTATGTAACTAAATTTTCATGTCGGAGAATATTGACACCAATTTCTGATTCTCTTTTACAGTGATAATTATACATTGCAGATAAATCCAAACTCTGGCCTGTGCAATGAAGACCATCTTTCCTATTTCAAATTTATTGGTCGTGTGGCTGGGATGGCAGTCTACCATGGAAAGCTGCTAGATGGTTGGTTTGTGCTTTATATAACTTTCCATAACCATAGTATTAGGTAACATAGGGACACGTTCTTTCTTCCTTAGACAAGGACTGATAAGTATATATGTTTACTTAATAGATGACATGTGATATGCTTAGGTTAACAGAAGTTGTTTTGCTGGTCATAAGACGGGAAGGTACTTAGAATGTGATCCACTGGTTCACAAGCCCTGTATACACATAATTCTTTTTTTTTTTTTCAGTGTTTTTCTGACTTGAAAACTGTTTATCATAGATTTGAAATAAAATAATGGAAAGCGGTTAATAAATAGCCAAGTACAAAGTATATCCAAACATAAATTTGTTTTTATGAGTCCACTCATAGACGAATAATGCTAAATGAAATGCTTAGAATTTGTGAGCCGAATAAAAACGTTACTATATATAATTTTTTATTCCTAAATGTCCTACCTGTTTTTAAAAAAAAACATTTGCTTTGTAAGTAACTTAAAGTGATTCTAATGGTTAAAATGAAAAAGAAAAAAAAAAAACTAGCAAACGTGTTATACTTACCTGCTCTCTGCAATGGTTTTGCACAGAGCAGCCCTGATCCTCTTATTTTTGGGTCTCCATTGCCAATTCCGGCTGCTCCTCCTCCCCCCTGCCGAGTGCCCCCAATGGCAAGCCTCTTGCTATGGGGGCACTCAAGCAGGCTCGCTCCTGTAAATGGACATTGTTCATTCACAGGAGCGATAGGGATGCTAGTTCCATTGACCTGGTGGTCCCCAAAGGATTCCCCTAATTTTCAGGAATTTCCTCCTACTTCCTGTTTCACTATAGGACAGGACCTGAAGGAAAAACTCTGCAATGGGAAACAGATAGCTAAAACAAAATCTGATGGGGATTATAACCCACCCTTTCTGTATCCAAAATGGAACAAAAACGTTTTACCTTCAGTTCTGCTTTAATGCATAGAAAATCTGCTTTTAGAACCACTTTAACAGTTACGGAAGTAAATGCATTATCTCAGGTGTACAGTACAGGACACAGCAAAGTATTTATAGACCCTGGGTTGTAGGCTTGTGCCTCAGATGATTGGACACTAGAACGCTCTTGAGATCACCCCCACCCTCAGGGTGCCTCCCCCCTTAGTTTTTTTGCTAGTTTCCTGAGGTGGTGGATGGCCAACACAGGTGGCGAAGAAGTGGCACAGTGCATTACATTAGCACTAATGCAATTTGTTGCACTTTATTCATCTTGAATGGTCACTTTTTTTTTTTGCATCTTTTGTGCACTTTACAGAGTCTATTGCACACCTATGATCGTTTCTGGGGTTACCCCTGTCCCTTTTCTGTAGGTCTATTTGTAAATGCATCAAAGTTGAAGGGAAACTCCAGTCAAAAATGATTTTTTTTCCTATTAATAGTATGTTAAATATCTTTATCTGTGATAATATTCATTTTCTGGCTAGCTGCATGTGTCTTTCTTAGACAGGCATGCCTAAACCTACCCAGCCCCACCTCTATCCCTACTATCCTTCACAGAACATGATCTCCTGTCTTCTTAGCCTGGTTTAGGCTAGCAGCTTTTCCTGAGAGAGAGGGAGGGGGTCACGTGACCGGTGCAGTATACAAAAGAAATAGTGTACAAAGGAATATTTTTGAAAGTTTAGAAGGATACAGATCAATTTCTATTGCTCATTACATGTGAGTATTGAGTTTAAGGACCCGTTTCCACTAGTGTAACTTGTCATGTGACTTAGGACTCATAAAGGTTTTGACCTGAAGAAGAGGCCTGCCCCCGAAACATGTAGTTGTCCTACAGCTGACTTTCCCTTATTCTCCCATCCACGCCGAGGTCTGCTCAGTGTCGCACTCCTTCGCTGCCCTTGCATTACCGACACAGGCTTCCAGTTCCGCCAGACCCGTGACATAATTTCCAGGCGACATGCGCGGCTCCCATCGTGGGCCACACTGCACTCTCCTTGCACTCTGGGTAACTTGGGCAGCCGCAGCTGGCACATACAAGAACCCACTCCTGCACAGGTTCCTTCACCGGCATGTGAGATGTGAGACCTCTTCCCGCACAGATGCTGTTTCAGCATCTCCTCTTGTCCTATTCAGCCGAGTGGTCACCCCTGGAGTCCTTGGATTTTCCTGTTACATATGCAGCTACCTCCCCCAGGTACTTTATCTGCTGGCCCAGTGTTGGTGTGCACAGTTGGTTCATACTTTGCGTGCAATGCTCAATAAACTGATAATGTCTTATTTTTTAAGAAACTGGTGTTTTAATTTCATTTAAGAGTCGCACTAGTATAAACGTAGCCACTAGGCTAGAGTGCGACTTTGAAGTGTGACTTTGAGTGCAGCTTTGATCCAACTTTTCACTCACTTTATCAAAGTTGCATCAAAGTAGTGCAGGTACCTTTTCAAGGTCGCTGATTTTCAAAGTCGCATAGATGGTAACAGGTGCCTTTGAAATCAATGGGCTCTGACTTGTCATGCGACTTTGTGTGTCCAAAATCGCATGACAAGTCGCACTAGTGGAAACGTAGACCTAGTGTGGTTGCCTGTACTATGATCATTGTAGACTGAGAGCTGAGACCCCAGAGCACTTCCAGCTACACTGACAGTGTCCAGCTTACTTCTCCTATGGTAGTTTTCATTCAAAGCCCAGCACAGCTATACTGTATATGTGCACTGCACCTTCCCCCACCGTGTCCTGTGTGAATTATTTCTTAATTTTTTCATGAATTTGGATGTACAGTGCATACTTACTGATGAGAGAACACTGGGCGGGACCCTATGATCCGCTCCTCCCATTCTGTATACGCACACTGGCTACACAGGTCCCTCCCTGGAAGTAATGTCACTAGCTTTCAGTAACCACACCCACTTGGACTCAGCAGGAAGAGGAATTGAAGTCATGGGACAGCACTGAATACTGCAAAATACAGGTAGCAAAACTGTGATTTTGACACATAAGGCTGAACTCTGCTCACATTAATGATTGCAGGGGAGAATTTAAAGGTATTAGGCTGTACTTCCACTTCAAGATTGCACAAACTAGATCCTTCAGCTTAATTTTTAATCCAATCTCCTTTACACCATCTTCTGTCTACTGTGGGACCCTGCCCTGAGGGACTCCACACTGACAGAACCCAATCACGGGAACTTATTAATTAGTACCAGTGGTGGATCCCTACTTTCTGACCTCCTTTTAGACAGTAGTCATGCCTTAGACTTTCCTAACGTCACTGGCACCCCTAAAAAGAAAGTTTGTTTCCATTACCCAAAAGAACTACTCTAGACATATAATTCTTACTAGAGGTTATGCGCTTCCCAATATCATGTAGGGGTTCTTCTCAGGTACCACACCCTAGATGGCCTCAAGGTTTTCTCTCGTTTTTAAGTTCTTTATGGACATTCTGTCTTCCTCCCAACAGCACAAGCTGAACAGGGATCTGTCTCAGAGGCCTACGTTTCTTTCAGTTTTATCGCTTAGCCACTAAGGAAAACCTTTTTCAACAACCTTGCGGTGGTCCATTTATGTTCTTAGGGCCCACTATACATATACATTATAGCTGTGTGTGTAAATGTAAGTTTTCTCTTACGTCCTCTGACAGTCGCCGCCCACTCATTCAGTCTTCACCCATGGGTATTGACCTCTTATCCATAGGAGCAAGCTAGGCATAAGACTTGTTAGAAACAAAGCAATTTACATAGACACACCTGTAGGGGGCTGTCCCACTGGTCCAATACCCCCCTGCTATCAGCATTCCCAACTCTGTTTGTCTTCTGCCTAGTTAGGAGTAAGATAGGCTATCCCTGTGCTGGGGCTACGGTCTCAGCCTTTCTTCTGTTTTTTATTACTTTTATTTTATACAAAGTGTTTTCTTGCACTACTAGCTTTTTATTTGTTCCTGCGCTAGTTAGTCGGATCTTCGGAAGAAGATCCGAAGATCCAGGACGCTCTGTGGCGGGTTCCTTGCTGAAACCTATTTTCGCCTCCGTCATGGTGTCTCAGGCTGTGGTAGATTAGGCCAAGCTGCTCAGACGCACCCTCTTGGCTGATTCCGCCCCTCCTACTACTTTGGAGATGGTGGACCAGATTATTTAGGCTGTTCTGTACCTGTGTGATGCCCCTTTAGCCGGTGTCGCGGTGCTTACCCGTCGCTTGGTATTCCTGAAGAGCTGGTCGGCTGACCAGACTTCCAGGAAGACGGTGTCTGACATCCCTTATTCGTGGACTCGCCTTTTTGGGGACTCCCTGGACGAATTGGTTAAAGGGGTCACTGGGGGCAAGAGCACTCTGCTGCCTCAGAATCCCAAGGGTAAGTTTTTCCGCGGTAAGCGGGGCCCTTTCTTTAAACCAAATCAGGGGTCCTTTCGTGCCTTCAAAGCACAGGACAAGGGGAAACCCTTCATGGTGGCCAGAGGAAGCCTTGGGCGGGGAAGTCAAAAGCCGCCCAAGCTCGCGCATTGGCCCAGTCCAACCCCACCTGAAGGGATGCCCTCACTCGTTACAGTAGTGGGGGGACGTCTGCGCGTTTTTATCGAACCTTGGCTGCTTCGGATTCCGAACAGGTGGGTTCAGGAAATCATTCGATCAGGTTACAAGATCGAATTCCTTTCGCGGCCAGTGGACAGGTTCTTTCCCTCAAATCTTCATTTGACCCCAGATCTTTGCAAAATCTTCATCGGGCGGTTCAGGATCTTCTCCCACAGGTGTGATCGTCCCGGTGCCACATCGGGACAGATTTCGGGGGTTTTACTCCAATCTGTTCACTGTGCCCAGAAAGGAGGGCAAGGTACGTCCAATTCTGGACTTGAAAGCTCTGAACCGCTTCGCGCGGGTTCAAAAATTCCACATGGAATCCCTCCGTTCGATGGTAGCCTCCCTGAGCCTGGGAGATTTCCTGGCTTCCATCGACCTCAAGGATGCGTATTTACACATCCCCATCTTCGAGGGTCATCAGAGGTACCTCCAATTCGCAATCGAGGAGGAACACTATCAGTTTGTGGCGTTACCTTTCGGTCTCGCTTCGGCTCCAAGGTTGTTTACCAAAGTGCCGGCTCCTGTTCTAGCCCTGTTTCGGGCGCAGGGCGTTGCGGTCTTGGGATATCTGGACGATCTCCTGTTAAGGTCGAGTGCCAGCCAGAGCCTACTACGCGATCTGTCCACTACGGTTCAGACGCTCCAGGAGTTCGGGTGGACCATCAACGTTCAGAAGTCGACTTTGTCTCCTTCTGTTCACCTCCCTTACTTGGGGATGGTCCTGGACTCCGCCCAAGCAAAAGTGTTTCTGCCGGAGGACAAGCTCCGGACTCTGCAGAACGAGGTCAGGTCCCTCAGGGACAGCGAATCCTCGTCACTCAGGACCTGCATGTGGTCCCTGGGATTGATGGTGTCAGCCTTTGAGGCGATACCGTTTGCACAGTTCCACACACGATCTCTCCAAGCGGAGATCCTGGCCAGGTGGGACAGGCATCCTCAATCCTTGGAAAAGAGGATATCTTTGAGTCGCCAAGCCAGAGAGGATCTTCTGTGGTGGCTCCAGTCTCCGGCCATGACGGAGGGGAAGTCTTTCCGGCCGTTGTTGTGGACGGTGATCACCACGGACGCCAGCCTATCGGTGCTGGGGTGGCGTTCTGGGCACTCTGACTGCCCAGGGCACTTGGTCGGAGGAGGAATCCTCCCTGCCGATAAATATCTTGGAACTGCGAGCGATCAGACTGTGCTTGCTCCGTTGGTCGGATCATCTTCGGGGCCGCCCTGTGCTGGTGCAGATGGACAACGCCACTGTGGTGGCTTACATCAATCACCAAGGGGGCACCAGGAGTGCCCGGGCGGCCCAGGAAGTGACCAAGATTCTGTCTTGGGCCCGAGACACACTCCCCGGCGATTTCGGCAGTTCACATTCTGGGTGTGGAGAATTGGCAGGCCGATTATCTGAGCCACCAGACCCTGGACCAGGGGGAATGGTCCCTACACCCGGAGGTGTTTCAGATGCTGTGTGCGAGATGGGGGTCCCCAGATGTGGATCTGTTTGCATCCCTGCTATACAACAAGGTAGGAAGGTTCGTGGCAAGAACGCGCGGTCCTCTGGCAGACGCCTCAGATGCGCTGGTGGTGCCTTGGAATCAGTATCGCCTGATTTATGCCTTCCCCCCGATTCAGTTGTTGTCCAGGTTCCTTCGCAGGTTGGTCTCGGAACCAAAGTTGTTGATTCTGTTGGCCCCGGACTGGCCGCGCCGGTCTTGGTACGCGGACATCATGCAACTGGTCTTCGAGCTTCCCTGGCGGCTCCCGTTACGGGACGATCTGCTGTCTTAGGGGCCGATCTTCATCCTGCTTTACGGTCGCTGGCTTTAACGGCGTGGCTGTTGAAAGCCAGGTTCTGAGAGATCGAGGTCCCTCTTCGGCGGTCATTCCTACCCTGCTTAAGGCTAGGAAGGCCTCGTCCGGTAAGATCTATTACCGTACCTGGAAGGCTTATTTTGCCTGGTGAGTCCAGGGGCATCCATCCTCGCTCCTTTTTGGTGGCGAGGGTGCTGGCCTTCCTGCAAACTGGTGTGGACCAGCGTCTTGCGCTGACCACAATTAAGGGTCAGTTGTCTGCGCTGGCAATCCTTTTCCAACGCCCCTTGGCGTCAAACTCTTTGATACGCACCTTTATTCAGGGTGTGCGTCACTTGGCTCCTCCTAGGACAGCGCCTTTACCTCCTTGGGATTTGAATTTGGTCCTGTCCGTTTTACAACGGCCTCCCTTTGAGAACATCAGGGAGATTCCTCTGCCTGTGCTGTCCCGAAAGGTTGCCTTTCTGGTGGCGATCACATCTGCTCGCAGAGTGTCGGAGTTGGCGGCTCTGTCTTGCCGTTCCCCTTACCTGGTGGTTCATAGGGATAAGGTGGTCTTGCGACCTAACCAATCTTTCCTACCTAAGGTGGTGTCGGATTTTCACCTTAACTAGGATATTGTCCTGCCTTCGCTGTGTGCGAATCCTAAGCATCCTAAGGAGTTTGCTTTGCATTCCTTGGATTTAGTCCGGGCGATCAGGGTGTACCTGGCGTCTACTGAATCCTTCAGGAAGTCGGATTCCCTTTTTATCCTTCCCGAGGGCCCTAGGAAGGGTATGGCTGCGTCTGCGGCAACCATTTCTAAATGGATCAGGCATACGATTGTACAGGCCTATTCTATTAGGGAACGGGTTCCCCCCTTCCCTGTCAAGGCGCACTCTACCAGAGCGGTGAGTGCGTCATGGGCTTTCCGCCATCAGGCTTCGGTGGCCCAGGTGTGCAAGGCAGTGACTTGGTCGTCCGTGCACACCTTTTCCAAATTCTATAAACTTGACGTTTTGGCATCAGCAGATGCCTCCTTTGGCCGCAAAGTTCTGTGTGCGGCAGTGCCTTAAGGGGGCCTTGGCGTTGGCCGGTCCCCTTCTGTTGAGGTTGTTTTCTCCCCTTTGTTTATTTGCTTTCCTGGGTTGTTTGCTCCAGTAGAGCTTTTCTGTTACTCAGAGTTTTAACCTTTCTGCTCAGATAAGGTTCCTTTCTCTGACCTGGGTGCTGCGTTGCCTTTGTGACGGTTGCGCTTCCCACCCCTCATGTCTACACTGCTTTGGGACATCCCATTGGTGAAGACTGAATGAGTGGGCGGCGACTGTCAGAGGACGTAAGAGAAAACTGAATTTTTGTAAAATCTTACCGGAAAATTCCTTTCTCTGAGTCCTCTGACAGTCACCGCCCCCACCCCTCTAAGTGGGGTTCTTTTGGACTTTTAACTGCTTGCTACGAAATTGAGTTGGGAATGCTGATAGCAGGGGGGTATTGGACCAGTGGGACAGCCCCCTACAGGTGTGTCTATGTAAATTGCTTTGTTTCTAACAAGTCTTATGCCTAGCTTGCTGCTATGGATAAGAGGTCAATACCCATTGGTGAAGACTGAATGAGTGGGCGGCGACTGTCAGAGGACTCGGAGAAAGGAATTTTACGGTAAGATTTTACAAAATCTCTGTTTATTGCCACCACTTCATTACCTGATTATTCCCCCATATCCTATAGGATTACCCCATATTTGGACAATAGTGGCTCCGGTTACCCTGATTGCAGCAACACTTTAAGGCAGGATTTGTTAACCCTTAATGGTGGGCACCTGTTGCCTAGTTTTTTTCCCACCCCAAATTTGTTGTTTGTGGACATGGTCCCCATGGTCTGTGACTATTTTGCCCGTGTCCTGTACTGTCTGATGAAGATAAGAATTTTGACATTCTTATTTTGGAGTACAGTACAGGATACAGGTAATACCCCACCCCTTTCTCATACGCACGCACACACACATGCATGCACACAATTTACCTAATTAATCTGCTAAAAACTGAGGCAGGGTTATAGGGGGAGGTACCCCAAGGGGATGTGTCCTCAAGAGCTTGCCAGTGTCCGATCACCTGAAGGTACAAGCTGATAACCAAGGGTTTTTGAATACTTTGAGCCTTATACTGCACTCCAAGATATGGAGTTTAAATATAAGTCAAAATTTATTTTCTCTTCCATTCATTGACAGACACAGCTCCATATTCTTTACCTTAGCATTATGCTGCCCTCTGCAGGAGTAGGATTAGGCAGACAACACAAAAGCTGGGCTACGCCCCATGGGCTGTCCTCGGCTGGCATAATCCCCCTCTCTGCTTAGAGATACTCGGTTCTTGTTTGCCTAGTTCAGGACAGTCGATTGCGACATAGCACCACTGGACGGGGCTGGCCTGCAAGTTAAATGTCTCCCACGGTCGCATACGACCGTGTCTTGGCCTGAGTCACAGCGTTCCTTCTGGCTGACTGCTCCCCCACTTCAGTGCAAAGAGGTTCAAGTCTCTAGTGGCGAGGAGGGACTCCTCCTCTCCTTCCCTGGATGCGGTGTGGAGCGCTGGTACTTCCTGGGCTGGTTGATCCCTCCAGGGTTCTCTTGTTTACTATGGTTGGTGCCTTGTTGCGGCCTGTTTTGGCCTCCGCTCTGGTGTCTCAGGCACTGACGGTGTGGGCGATGCTTTTGCGTCTGGCCATGGGGGGCGGCCAGTATGGCAAACTGTTGGATCGGTTGGTCCAGGGTCTGTAGTTTGTCTGCGATGCATCTTTGAATGCGGTTCCCGTAAGTCTCTAAGCTATCTGTCTCGGCAATGGTACTTTTTTGTGGCTGAAGTGTTGGTCTGCGGATCAAACCTCCAAAAAGGCCCTGACTGAATTGCCTTTTCAGGGTGAGCACCTCTTCGGGGCTAGGCTGGATGACATCATTAAGAGTCTGACGGGAATTAGAGTACTTTCCTTCTACAGTCTGGGAAGGTGCCTCGCCGGCGGCGTGGGACCTCCTTTTCAGCCCACAAGAAGTTTTTTCGTCCCGACCTTCGGGAGGTTTCTGGTGGCCTTGGTCTGGCAATCAAGAGGGCAGGCTTCTCCAGACCTGCTGACAAGGCCCCTTCGGCATTAAGGTTTGCCCCTATCCATGTCTGGGGTGGGGGAACGTCCTCGCTGGTTCCGGGGTCGTGGACCTCCTGGGTCAGCGACCAGTGGGTCCACGAGGTGATTGTATCTGGTTCCAAGACAGAATTCTGTTCTTGTCCTTCAAAAAGGTTCTTTCCTTCCAATGTGCACCTGCCCCCAGATCGGCTGCAAGCTCTGTTGTGGACAAGGCAGGACTTGTTGTCCCAGGGCGTGATAGTCTCGGTTCCGGTGTTAGAATGTTTTCGGGGGTTTTGTTCGTACCCTTTTTTGGTTTCAAGGAAGGAGGGCAAAGCTCATCCTGATTCTGGACCTCAAGGTCCTGAACCATTTTGTGTGGGTGCAATAATTCAAGATGGAGTCCATTTGGATGGTGGTGGCGTCCCTGCATCCAGGGAGTGCCCTGGCTTCTTTGGAGGACAAAGATGCCTACCTGCACATTCCAATTTGCACCCAGCATCAGCGATTCCCCTGCTTTGCTGTGAGAAATGAGCACAATCAGTTTGTGACGTTCCCCTTTGGTCTAGCCTCCGCTCCTCGGTTCTTCACCCAAGTGTTAGCCCCAGTCTTACGGTTGCTGTGTCAGCGGGGAGTTGCTGTGCTGGGGTACCCGAACGACCTAATTTTTGCGAGCAGAGTCTCCATCGGCTCTGACGGTCGATGTGGAAATTACTCTCCAGACTTTTTGGGAGATTGGGTGGATTCTGAATTATCGGAAGTCTGCCCTGGTTCCAACCAGGAGATTGGATTTTCTGGGTGCTGACTCTGGATTCAGCTCTAGCTGGAGTGTTCCTTCCTCTGGAAAAGTTGCAGAAGTTGCATTCTGCAATTCAACTGTTGCTAGCCCAGAAGTGGTCGTCCCTTCGGGTGTGCATGCGAGTGTTGGGACTGATAGTTTATACCTTTTTGAGGCAGTTCCGTTTGCACAGTTCTACATGGGACTCTTTCAAAAGGAGATTATGGTCAAATGGGACAAGTGTCCCAAGTCGCTGGACAATGTGAGTCGAGCGGCAAATAGTTCTCTGGTCTAGTGGCTGCGCTCCCCGACCTTGCTACAGGGCAAATCCTTTCTCCCCTTATACTGGACAGTGGTCACGACAGATGCCTGTCTGGGTGGGTAGGGGCTGAACTTGGACCAGAGCTGTTGGACATTGGATGAGTCCAGATTGCCCATCAATGTTTTGTAACTTCAAGCTTTGCCTGAATGATTGGATGGAGCAGCTCCTGGTGCAGATTCAGTCAGACAACGCCATAGCTGTGGCTTATTTAAATCTCCTGGGCAGCACAAAGGGTGTGTTAGTGGCCCTGGAAGTGTCCGGAATCCTCCAGTGGGCCGAATGGTTTGTTCTGGGGAAGAAAATTGGAAGGCAGATTTACACAGTTGTCAGGCGTTGGACATGGGGGAATGGTCCCTTTATCCGGACGAGTTTCATCAGATTTATCTGTGGTGTGGCGCCCCCAAGATCAATCTGTTGGCATCTCAGCTCAATAGACAGGTGGCGAGGTTCATGGCCAGGTCCCGAGATCCTCTGGCAGACGCCATGGATGCTCTGGGCGGTACCATTTAATTTACGCCTTTCCTCCACGCCAGCTTCTTCCGCAACTTCTACACAGGCTCGAGGCCGAAGAGATTCCGGTCATTCTGGTGGCTCCAGACTGGCCTCGCTGGTCTTGGTACGTTGACCTGGTGCGACTGGTCGCCGATGTCCCCTGGAGGCTTCCTCTCATGGATGATCTGTTGTCTCAGGGGCCGTTCTTCCATCCTTTTTTTTACGGTTGCTAGCTTTAACGGCCTGGCTGTTGGGAGCCAGGTGCTGAAGGACAGGGGCTTGTCTGTGTCGGTGATTTCGACCAAGTTGCAGGCAAGGAAATCAAAGTCTTGAAAGCTTTATCATCGACCATGGAAGGCGTACATTTCCTGATGTGAAGTTCGAGGAGTCCATCCTCATTCCTTTTCGGTGGCTCAGATGCTGGCCTTTCTTCAACAAGGTGTTGATCAGAAACTGGCTTTGAGAACCATGAAAAGCCAAGTGTCTGCCTTGGCAGTCTTTTTCAAAGATCTTTGGCTTCCCATTCATTGGTGCCTACTTACCTTCAAGGGATTCTTCTTTTTACTCCACCTGCATGTTTTCCTCTGCCACTGGATTTTGAACCTGGTTCTATCGGTTCTTCAAAAATGCTCTCTTTTACTTTTACTTACGCTGTCCTAATAGGTGCCTCTGCTCGCAGTGTGTCAGAGTTGGCGGTTTTGTCTTGTTGTTCTCCCTATCTGGTGGTTCACAGGGATAAGGTGGTCCCGTGACTACTGCTGTAGTTTCTCCTGAAGGCTGTTTCTGATTTCCATTTGAATGAAGACATTGTGCTGCCATCCTTGTTTCCCAGGCTGGCTCATCCCAGGGATTTGCATTGCATACTCTGGCTGTTGTTCGAGCAATTCGGGTATATTTGCTAGCCCCTGAGTCCTTTTGGAGGTCAGACTCGCTCTTTGTGATTACGAACGGACCGCGGAAGGGGCTTTCTTCTTCCTCTGCTACCATTTCCACATGGATCAGACAGACAGCAACCCAGGCTTTTTTGCCTAAGGGTTGGTTTCCACCCCTTCCCTGTGACGGCACATTTTACTCGGGCACTTGGTGCTTCTCGGGCTTTCCGTCATCGGTGGCCACTTGGTTGTCAGTGCGCACTTTTTCAAAGTTTTACAAAGTGGATATTTGGGCATCTGTGGATGCCTCCTTTGGCTGAAAGTTTTGCAGGCTGCGATTTAGAGGGTCTGTTTTCCCTCTTGAGGGTGTATTTCAGGTTGGGCTCCTGTTGTTCTATTTGAGCTACTATTACCTGGATTGGCTTGTGTTTAGCTTTGGGTTTGTTTTCCCACCCCTCATGTTTGGCGCTGCTTTGGGACATCTCTATGGTACAGAATATGGAGCTCTATAATCCTTTTCTCTGAGTTCATTGACAGACACAGCACCCACCCCTCTAAGGAGTTTTTATGCTTCTGTTACCGCTTGTTACAAAACTGAGTATCTCTAAGCAGAGAGGGGGATTATGCTAGCTGAGGACGGCTCACGGCGTGTAGCCAAGCTTTTCGGTTGTCTGCCTAGTCCTACTCCTGCAGAGGGCAGCATAACCCTATGGTACAGAATATGGAGCTGTGTCTGTCAATGAACTCAAAGAAAAGGATTTTATGGTGAGTACAAAAATCCTATTTTATTTGCCAGTTCATTGTATGAATTTTCTAAACATCTATATTCTTTTTCCAGGGTTCTTCATTCGACCATTTTATAAAATGATGCTTCAGAAGGCAATAGCACTGACTGACATGGAATCTGTGGTATGTATCGATTATTGTAATGCAAGTATTAGTATGTCATGCACTGCAGTTCATATAAATATTTGTGATATTCTGGAAAAAAAAAATATTTGTGGTATATGTATGACTTATAGGCTAACTCCTGATAACGGTCAACCAAAGCTCCAAACGTATATTTTTACTACAACTATGCAAGTCATTACTAAAGCTTGCAAGACCATTACCTTAAACTCTTCCAAAGTGAAAACGCACTTAGCATGGATGATGGTTATTGAAAACCCTATCAGCAATGCTGATGAATACAGTAGAAAAATTCTGTATGACATTGATACCTCAATTAACCCATTATCTTGCAAATTGTAACTACACTTTTCTGACCATATACAATACTGTACAAAAGTTTTAGGCAGGTATGAATAAATGCTGTAAATATGAATGCACTTTTATTTATTTCATTGCTCTAATACCTGCCAGTCTCTACCGGACGCCCCACTCTCGATACACCATGGTGCTCAGGCCTCTTTCCATATATATTATTTGACCAATGGTTGTCTTTATGTCATAGCTATATTGCTACCATTTGACAGTTAAATTGATCACCTATTAGTAATAGCTGTATAGATGTTGATGAGGATCTTATTCCACCCTTGATGGAATGCGTTCCTTATGCACAGTGTAGTGTGGTCTATGGAGTGCATTTTTCCAGATATTCCTGTGTAAGGATTTTGCCTTATTATCTACCCACGTGGGTGCCTGAGATTGCTCTGTACATTCTCTTTTCTCCTTCAGGAGGGTTTTTTTATTGCTATATGAACCAATATTACCTTAGTATCTCTTTTGCTATGATGATGGTAGCCTGTGTATATTTGCAGCTTGTTGTTCTCCTATTTTCTCTATCGTTCCTTGACGGACATAGTCTCTGATGCATATCAATAGGGTTATACTGCACCCTACAGGAGTAGGACACTAGACCAAAAAAAAGTTCTGGCTACTTCTATGGGCAGTCCCAGAGTGTACACGCTCTCTCTTCTTGCATAGGATGTCATTTTTAATCTGTCTAGTCAGGAGTAAGGACCTAGTTCCCTGCTGGGATCTCTGGTTCTGGCAAAGTTTTTTCTAGATAATTTTTTTTAATTCGCTTTTCTCTGGATTTTTTCCTGTGAGATCTACAAGCAACGATGCCGGATCTGGGCAACAGGCTGGATGTAAAGATCCAGCGGTCACCCCAGCCGGCCAATGAGCGTGCGCAGACCTTAGCTCCACGCTGGGTAGGCCGCGACATAGTTCCACTCGACGGGGACTGGCCCAGCGAGTTAAACGTCTCGCCAGGTCGCACACGACCGGGTCTAGACACGAGTCGCAGCGTTCCTATTTGGACAACAACTCCCCCACTTCGGCGGACAGAGGTTATGTCAGGAGATGGCGCCCCCCTGTTCCGGTATGGTGAGTAAATGTTCCCCCCTCCTCCCCTGGCGGATTTTGGGGAGGACGCAGGCTCTTCCCTGGGAGGGTCGGACCCTCCCAATCCCAGGTTCCCCTCTGTCCTGTCACGCACCCCCCCCACCTACCTGCTCCCCCTCACTGCTGGGGGCTATTGGGCCTACTTCCCAGGGGCTGGGACCACGTGGCAAGCTGCATGTGGGGGTGGGGGGGCGCCGCCGTCAACGGATGAACCATCGTGTGGGGGGGTCTCTACCTGTCACTTTAGGGCCCACCTTCCAATCAATCCTGTTCTGGAGTCTGGGGGGGTCCCCACGAGGGTCCTCCGTTGCTCTGCAGACCGCGCGGGGCTGCCATTTTCTTGTAGCCTCATGAGCTGAGGTGATCGGTGGCCATCTTGGTACACCCGGCACGACCATTTTGCGGTGGCTTTTTCTAATAAAAATCGGGATGGGAGTTCCTGGAGGCGTTTTTTGTGGGCGAAGCCCCCTCCCCATACCCTGGGCTGCTCTTCAGATCCTCCCCTTTTGGATACGAGATTGCTGCTGACACGTGTTGTGCAGCCGTTCTGGGCCTCCTGATGCATCTTTGGTACAGTGAGTCTGGGAGTCTCTCTCTCTCTCTGCTGGAGATCTCTAGTGCACTTTGCCTTACCTCGGGGGGGGGGGGGCGCTGTGGCGTGGTGGGACACCTTTTTGTTATTTCAACTATGGCTGACGGGTTTCCCTGGTGCAGCATGGACCCTACAGATCATGTGTCACTCTCTGACCCTCTCAAGGAGGCAGCAGGGCCTTCCGGCCCCCAGCTGTCTACATATGTCATTTTGGCTGTCCTGGAATCGTTTGTGTCCCAGGTAAAGGTGGCCTTTAAAGGTTGAGGTGCAAAGAAACGACTTCCGCCTGCCCCTGTCTCATCTGATGTCTCAGATTCTGAGTTGCGGGTCTCCCTGCCAGGTCTGCTACCTCGTGCCCTGTCTCCTCTTAAAGTGAAAATGACATTTCTACCTTCACTGCCGCACAAGATAAGGCATTGGTGGACGCACTGGTTGTATCTGGAACCCTAAAATTAGAGGAAGCAGCTGCGGCTGTGACTGGGGCGCAGGTTACATTTGGCCCTTACAAGCCATCCAGAGTGGCAAAGGTTTCTCCCTTTCTCGTGTATTTTGACAACATGTTCAAAAAAGAATGGGACCGTCCAAATCGTTTCCCTGGGGTGCCTAAGCGGATTGCTAGACACTACCCTTTTGAGGAGTCCCTGATAAAGAAGTGGACTGTGCCACCTACGGTGGGCCCTCCGGTCTCAAGACTGATTAAGGCTACAGTTATCCCAGTGGAGGATTCCCCATCCGTTACGGATCCGGAGGATAGGAAGACTGAGGCTGTTGCCCGCAATATGTACTCCCTGGCGCGGTCTGCCCGGTGTTTACGGTTGCCCTTGTCACACAAACGTTGACTGAATGGACTAAGTTACTACGCCATGGCCTTGGCAGTGGTCCTATGGCGTATAGTTTTGCTGAAGTGCTGGTCTGCGGATCAGACTTCAAAGAAGGCTTTGACTGATCTGCCTTTTCAAGGAGATCGCCTGTTTGGAGCTACCCTGGATGACATTGTTAAGGATCTTACAGGGGGGTAGAGTACCTTTCTTCCACAGGCTAACAAGAATAAGGACCCTCGTCGCAGCCAGGGTCCCTCCTTTTCAGCACATAAAAAGTTTTTTCGTCCCTCAGGGTCAGTCGATAAGGCAAAGCCCTTCATGACTCCCTCAGGCGGTTCCAATCGACCTTGGTCCAGCAAACTAAAGTCTGGTTTCTCCAGACCTGCGGACAAGACCTCCTTGGCCTGAAGGTGTGCTCTCATTCGTATCTGGGGTGGGGGGACATCTTTGCCGGTTCCCGGACCTGTGGCTATCCCGGATACCAGACAAATGAGTTCAAGAGGTCATACAGTCCAGTTACAAGATCGAGTATCGATCCGTCCCACCGGTAAGGTTTTTCCCTTCCAATGCGCGACTGTCCCTGTATAGCTTGCTAGCACTCTCTGGGGCAGTTCCGGACCTGGTTCAACAGGGGGTAAAAGTTCCGGATCCGTGTCCGGAACGTTTTCAGGGCTTTTATTCAAACCTGTTCACGGTTCCCAGGAAGGAAGGCAAGGTGCATCCAATCCTGGACCTGAAAGCATTAAATTACTTTGGGTGAGTTCAAAAATTCAAGATGGAATTGGTTCGCACGGTGGTGGCCTTCCTACATCAGGGGGATTTCCTGGCCTCCATAGAAATCAAAGATGCCTTCCTTTACATCCCAATCTGTGCGGGACACCAATGGTTTCTCCGTTTTGCAGTGGGAGAGGATCACTATCGGTTTGTGGCATTGCCCCTTGGTCTCGCCTCTGCTCCTCGGGTCTTCACAAAGGTGTTGGCTCCGATCCTGGCGCTGTTGCAGCAGCAGGGGATATCAGTCCTGGGTTACCTGGACGATCTGCTTCTCTGTGCGGAGTCTCCTATGGTGCTGCAAAACAAATTTGGAAATCCCCATGAGAACTCTGGAGGAGTTCGGGTGGATTCTGAACCTTCGGAAGTTGTCCTTGGTCCCTTCCATGAGACTGGACTACCTGGGCCTGACTTTATAGTCATCCTCAGCCAGGGTGTTTCTTCCTCTGGAAAAACTTCAGACTGCAGTTCAGCTGTTGCTTTCCAGCAAATGGTCATCCCTTCGGACCTGTATGAGAGTTCTGAAATTGATGGTGTCATCCTTCAAGGCAGTCCCCTTCATTCAATTCCACACGAGGATCCTCCAGAAGGAAATCCGTCTCAAATGGCACAAGAATCCAAATTCCCTGAACATTCAGATCCAGCTGAGCCGGGTGACCAGGGAGTCCCTGATCTGGTGGCTTCGGTCCCCGATGCTCAAGCAAGGAAAATCTTTACTTCCTATATTTTGGACAATTGTATCCATGGATGCAAGTCTGTCCGGGTGGGGGGGAGTTCTCGGCAGGTTATCTGCTCAGGGAGTCTGGTCCCTGGAGGAATCCAGGTTACCGATCAATGTTCTGCCGCTGAGAGCGATCCGGGTGCCTACAGGGTTGCCTAGAGCGCATTCGAACGGACAATGCCACGACCGTGGCTTATGTCCATCACCAAGGGGGCACCAAAAGTGTCCTTGCAGCCTTGGAAGTGGCAGGCATCCTTCGTTGGGCGGAATGCTTTTGTTCCAGCTCTCTCCGCTGTTCACATTCCAGGAGTGAAAAATTGGCAGGCAGATTATCTCAGTCGACAGGCCTTGGATGCAGGGGAATGGTCCTTTCATCCGGAGGAGTTCCAGCAGTTGTGCCTTCGTTGGGGCACTCCAGATGTGACTCTGCCTAAAGCGAGGAAAGCGATTTCTAGGAAGATTTTTTCATCGTGCATGGAAGTTGTCTATTGCGTGGTATGAGTCTCTTGGGACTCCCCCTTGCTCTTACTCTGTGACTCGGATATTGGCTTTCCTTCAATGGGGAGTTGATCAAAAGTTGGCCTTAAGTACTATCAAGGGTCAAGTTTCGGCCTTGGCAATTTTTTTCCAAAGGCCGTTGGCCACCTATTCCCTGGTGCGTAACTTCATCCAGGGGGTGCGACACTTGGTACCTCCGGTGCAACCTCTATTGCCACCTTGGGACCCTAATTTGGTGCTGTCGGTTCTTCAGAAACCTCCTTTTAAAAGTATTCGTGAGATTCCCCCGCTTACCTTATCCCAGAAGGTGACCTTCCTGGTGGCTATTACTTCTGTGTGCAGAGTGTCTGATCTGGCGATATTGTCCTGTCGTTCTCCCTATCTGGTGGTTCACAGGGATAAAGTGGTACTTCGTCCAGATCCGTCCGTCCTTCCGAAGGTGGTTTCCAGTTTTAACTTAAATGTGGACTTTGTGTTACCTTCTTTGTGTCCGATGCCAAAACATCCTAAGGAATTCGCACTACTTACTTTGGATGTGGTTCGGGCAATCAGGGTTTACTTGGACACTACTGAGTCTTTTCTGAAGTCAGATTCGTTCTTTGTACTCACGGATGGTCCAAAGAAAGGGCTGCCTGCGTCTGCTGTGACTATTTCCAGATGGATCAGACAGTTGTGCAGGCTTATTCAGTTATGGGTCAGGTTCCACCTTTCCCTGTTAAGGCGCATGCTACTCGGGCGCTTAGTGTTTCCTGGGCTTTTCGCCATCAGCCATCTGTGGTTCAGGTTTGCAAGGCGCTATCTGGTCGTCTGTTCACACCTTTACCAATTTTTTTTATGGTGGATGTGCTGGCATTTGCTGATGCCTCTTTTGGCTGCAAATTTTTTCAGGCTGCTATTTAGGGGGCTTTTTGGCCGTCCTTGAGGGTGTTTACGGTTTGTTTCAGGTGTGTCTCATCTTGTTTTTCTGATGAGTCCTATGTTGCCTGGTTGGCTATGTTTAGCCTTGGGGACTTGTTTTTTTCTGCTGTTCCCACCCCTCATTTTATGGCACTGCTTTGGGACCACTGGGTAGTGCTGCCACAGCAATTCTCTACCCACACAGGTCTCCAGGGTCATACCAACACCACGGATGACTTACGCATTTGTGTATAGTTGTTTTAGCAATTTTTGTATTTAATGCCTTCTTTGCATTCTACCACCTTAATAAAGTTTTTGATGCACCTTTAACCTTGTGAGCCCAGTGTCTGTGCAACTTTTCTGAGATGGTCACTTCCACCTCATATCCTTTTTGCTGATTAGTATTTTTTGGTTGCCTGAGGTTCCCGGTTATATTAACCGTTAAGGTATAGCTGACATTTTTTCAGACCCACTGATATAGTAAGGTCTGACGATCCCACTCACATCCTAGGTTTTAGCCAATCTCCTGTGGATGTAGGCTGCCTCAAATCCTTTGGTCTCTTCATGTAATCCCAGACAGACTCGATGTTGTTGAGATCAGGTCTCAGTGGGGGGGGCAAACCATTACCCTCAGGACTCCTTGTTCTTTTTTTATGCTGAAGATAGTTCCCAATGACATTGGCTGTGTGTTTGGGGTCGTTGTCCTGCTGTAGAATAAACTTGGGGGCCAATCACACTCCTCCCTGATGGTATGACATGTTGGATAGGTATCTGCCTGTATTTCTCAGCATTGAGGACACTATTGTACCCGACCAAACCTCGACCTTCATTTGTAATCCGAAGTACAGAAATTCATCAGAAATGCAGCCCCAAACTGGCAAGGAATCTCCATAATGCTTCACTGTTACCTGCAGACACTCGTAATGTACTGCTCTCCAGCCCTTCGGCAAGCAAACTGCCTCCTGCTACAGCCAAATATTTAGCTCATAAGTCCAAAGCACCTGGTACCATTTTTCTGCACCCAGTTCCTATATTTTTGTGCATAGTTGAGTCACTTAGCCCTGCTTCCATGTCGACGGTATGGCTTTTTGGCCGCAATTCTTCCATGAAGACCACTTCTGGCCAGACTTCTCCGAACAGTAGATGATGTACCTGGGTCCCACTGGTTTCTGCCAGTTCTGTGCTGATGGCATTGCTGGACATCTGGTGTGGAAGGGAAGTAAGCATGATGTGTCTTCCATCTGCTGCACTAGGTTTTGCACTGCATCTACAGTCTTCACCGTTGCCCGTTTTTTGTGCTTCTTCAAAAGAACTCCAACAGCAAATCTTGAAAACCCAGTCTTCCTTAAAATCTTGCCTGTCTTCCATAACCTCACCTTAGTAGAAGAGTTTGCCTGTTCCTCACCCTTTTAACCTTCCTACGCAACAGTTTCTGTTTAAGTTAATAACTGTTTCAACCTACATATACAATATATATTCATTAACACCTGCTTGTTATAATTAGTAAAGGAAAACTCAAGTCAAAATTTTTATTTTTTTTTCCTGTTAATAGTATGTTAAATATCTATTCCTTTGATATTATTAATTTTCTGGCTAGCTGCTTGTGTAGCTTAGAAAGTCTTATCTAAGCTAGACAAACAGCTTCTTCCTGTCTTCACCGACAATGCTCTCTCCCGTTATCTGAATTAGCTAAGCTGTCTTTCACTTCCTATCAGTCTTTCTTAGGCATGCTTAGACCTGCCCAGCCCCACCCCCATCTCTCCTATCCTTCACAGAACATGATCTGAGAGGGAGAGGGGGGTCACGTGACCAGCACAATATATGAAAGAAGGTACAAAGAAACATTTTTGAAAGTTTAGAAGGATACAGATCGATTTCTATTGCTCGTTACAAGTGAGTAATGAGTTAAAGGCTCCGTTTTGCGACTTGTCATGCGACTTTGGACACATAGTCACATGACAAGTCACAGCCCATTGCTTTCAATGGCACCCATTCCCATCTATGTGACTTTTAAAAGGTCCCTGCACTACTTTGATGCGACTTTGATCCAGAGAGTATGAAGTTGAATCAAAGCTGCACTCGAAGTCGCACAACTTAAGTCGCACTAGTGGAAACCTAGCCAGAGTGTGACTTTGGAGAGTGACTTTGATGTGACTTTGAGTTCAGCTTTGATCCAACTTTACACTCTCTGGATCAAAGTTGTAGCAAAAGTTGCATCAAAGTAGTGCAGGTACCTTTTTAAAGTCGTTGATTTTCAAAGTCGCATAGATGGGAATGAGTGCCATTGAAATCATTGGGCTGTGGCTTGTCAAGCGACTTTGTGTGTTCAAAGTCGCATGACAAGTCGCACTAGTGTAAACGTAGACTTAGTGTGGTTGCCTTACTATTCCTTTAATGTATAGTGATTATTGTAGACTGTGATCTGAGACCCCAGAGCTGCGCTGACAGTCCCCCCCCCCCCCCTCTATGTCCAGCTTCCTTCTCCTGTGGTAATCTTTGTTAAAAGCCCAGTACACCTATACAGTATATGTGCACTGCAACCCCCCCCCGTTCTGTGTGATATATTTTTTCATTTTCTCATGAATTAGGATGTGCAATGCATCCTTACTGATGAGAGAACACTGGGCAGGATCAAGATCAGCTCTCCCCATTCTGTATATGCCCACTGCCTACACAGGAACAGTGTCCTTCTAGCTTTTAGTAACCACACCCACTTGCTACTCTTGAACTCAGAAGGAAGAGGAATTGAAGTCATGTGACAGCACTGAAAACTGCAAAATAAAGGTTGAAAAACTGGGATTTTTTTCATTTTGACACAGGCTGAACATTAATGATTGCAGTGGAGAATTTAGGGTATTAGACTGCACTTCCGCTTTTAATCTTACATCTAAATCTAATCCTACAAAATCCCTGACTTTGTGCAAATGTACCAAGTGTGCAAGTGTAAGAACCAATGCTTGTTTAAAGCCAAAGGGTAGTCACATCAAATATTGATTTGATTTAGATGTTTCTTCTGTTTGCTCATTTTGCATTTTGTAAATTGATACAAATAAACAATGAAAATATATTTTTCCCTATTGTCCATTGACAGACGCATCTCCATATCTTCTTTAGACCAATGGGTTATGCTCCTCCCATCAGGAATAGGACACTAGGCAGGAAAAAGCCTTACTACACCTATGGGGGGCTCTCCCATCAGGCATAACCCCACGCACTCTGCTACAGCCTCCAGTTTGTTTCTGCCTAGTTCAGGAATAGGACCTAGGGATTTTGGTCTTAGCTATTAATAGGGAAATTTGTTATTTTGTGATTTTTTTTTTTTTTTTTTCACTAGTTTGAGTTCCTGGAGAACTACAAGCAACAGTCGGCTGTGGTTTGGGACTGGATATTCTAGATCCTTAAGGTCTCCCAGCCTGGCCAGCAAGGTCAGCAGGTTATAGTCCAGAACTAGGCGTCGCTATGACAGAGCCCCAATGGATGGGGATGAGCCTGCGAGTGGACAAGTCTTGCTGGGACGAGATCGACCTGGAACGCCCTGAGTTGCAGCGTACCCCCTGGCTGGCAGCACCCCCACCCCAGGTGGGAGGTGGACTGTTCGAAGTGGCGCCCACCTGGTACCGTGGTATGGCGAGTTGTGGATGTGGGCCCTCTCCCTGGAATAGTCAGACCCTCTGGGCTCCCTCGGTTCCCCTGGCCTCTGGGATATTAGGCCTATCCCCTCCAAGTTTTTTCCCCTACCCATAGCAGGTCTTATCTTTGGGGGGCGGAAATATTGTGGGCCGTGGCAGCGTTTTTTTTGTGGGGGTGGCCTTGTCCTGGTGGAGTCTCTTTCTAGGGACTCTCTGATGCCTCTTGTCTGGGATCCGGGAAACCGTATGGTGCGCCACGATTTTGCTGTAAATTCATGCTTTCTATTCTCCCATTGAAATGCATGGGCAGCCATTTTTTGTTAGTTCCCCGTGCTGGCAGTCTCCTGAGCGGTTGGTAATGTTTTCTGGGGTCCCCTGTAGGTTTTTCTCACCCACTCTGTTATTAGATTGCATTGGATTGGGACTAGGTATACCGCTAAGTTAGCAGTGGGATTGCGATTTAGCGACTTTTTAAAGTGACACTGAATTATTTTCATCTCACTGTAAAATGGAGTCCCAGGATACTATTTCACCTACAGACTCCCTAGATGCGGATACGGATCCTTCTGGGTCGCTGCCCCTGTCTGCGTTTACAGCAGTCTTGGAAAGCTTGGTGTCAAAGGTAGATTTTGTATGTAAAAATGTTGCTAGCTGCAAACATCCTCTGCCTTCACCTCCCCTGGTAGTTTCCTCAGATTCTGAGGCAGATCTGGCCGCCGCAGACGCACCCCACCTAGAGGGTCAGTGTGTTCGCATTCTGATGGCGAAGAGGATCTGTCCTTGTCAGCCGCCGAGCGGGAATGCACATTGGTGGAAGCACTTATAGTTTCAATGCGACAACTTCGCAGGTGTCTTTTGGCTACCGAAAATCAAGCAAGGTGTTTCCTTGCCCAGAGCTTTTTGACAATATTGTTAATGAACAATGGCGCCGCATCAAGCACATGCTAGTGGTGCCTAAGCCCTTTAAACGCTGTTATCCTTTTGCAGATGCAGTTTCCACTAGGTGGACCATGCCACCAAAGGTCTATCACCTGTTTCTAGGCTGAATAAATCTAATTTGGTTCCAGTGGAAGAATCCCCGGCCTTTGCGGACCCTGTGGATAGAAAAGTGGGGTCTCTGTCCCACCATCTATACGTGCTAGTGGGTTCCATCTTGAAACCAATACTTGTGAATGTTATGGTGTCAAACGGTTACTGAATGGGTGAACTTACTAAGAGGTAACTTGGAAGCTGAGCAGCTCCCCCCAGCGGTGCTGGAACTAATGGACCAGAGGGCTCAGGCCCTGGTGTTCATGTGTGTGATGCGTCTCTGGATGTGGCTCCCCTAGTGGTCAGAGTGTCGGCAGTGGGGATTGTGATTAGACGCATGGTGTGGTTAAAAAGCTGGTCTGGGACCAGGCTTCCAAAAAGGCTTTGACGGGTCTTCCCTTTATGGGGGAGAGGTTGTTTGGGTCCTCTCTCGATGAATTGATCAAAGGCCTTATGGGTGGGAAGAGTACTCTTCTTCCTCAGTCCTCTAAGGGCAAGGCCCTGCGTCATAGCCCTTCCCTCATAGGCCTTCCTTCACTGCTCATAAGCGGCTATTTCGTACCTCTGGGTCACAAGGAATAGGAAAGCCGTTCAGGTCTTCTGGGAGTTCCAAGTAGCCATGGTGAGGTACATCAAAGACCGGCCAGTCCGGTTCTGCAGACAAATCCTCGTCTGCATGAAGGGGCTCCCTCGTCTAATTCTGGGGTGGGGGGACGTCATCGCTTCTTTCCAGAACCTTGGATTTTCTTGATTCAGGACAAATGGGTTCACAAACTGATTAGATCAGGGTACAAGATCGAATTCTGGTCTCGTCCGTCGGACAGATTCTTCCCTTCCAAAATGCGCCTATCTCCCGACTCATTAAGGAATCTACGGGAGGCGGTACAAGATCTGCTGACCCAAGGGGTGATTGTGTCAGTTTCCTCTCAGGAACGCTTTTAAGGGTTTTATTCAAACCTTTTTACTGTACTGCGCCAACGGGGGATTGTGGTACTGGGGTATCTGGACAATCTCCTATTGAGTGCAGACTCTCATTCAGCCCTGATGAGCGACCCGACGATCACTGTCGGCTCCCTGCAGGAGTTCGGGTGGAACATCAATTTCAAGAAACCCGCCCTGCTGCCTTCCTTGAGACTTGATTATCTGGGCCTGACTCTGAATTCAGCTTTGGCGAGGGTCTTTCTTCCCCCAGACAAGCTGCAGAAGTTGCAGGGGCTGACCCGGTTGTCTGTCCTCTCTGCGAACATGCATGTGGGCCTTGGGTCTGATGGTATCAACCTTGGAGGCGGTTCCGTTTGCTCAGTTCCATACAACACCTTTGCAAAAAGAGATTCTGGTCTAATGGAACAAGGATCCGAAGTCCTTGGACACTTTGATTCGGATGAGCCACAACACAAGATCTACTCTGTGTTATGGTGGCTTCATTCACCAGAACTATGCCAGGGCAAGTCCCTCCTCCCGTTGTTTGGACGGTGGTAACCACGGACACCAGCCTGTCGGGCTGGGGCGGGGTACTGGAGAAGTTCTGTGCCCAGGTAACCTGAAAAGTAGAAGAGTCGAAACTGCCGATAAATGTTTTGGAGCTCAGAGCAATAAAGCTTTGTCTGAGCCACTGGACGACTCGTCTGCAAGATTGTCAGGTTCTGATTCAGTCGGACAATGCCATGGCTGTGGCTTACATCAATCACCTGGGGGGCACCAAGAGTGTCTTGGCGGCCAGGGAGGTGGCCAAGATTTTGGCCTGGGCTGAACAGTTTGTTCCAGCCCTCTCTGCTGTGCACATCCCAGGTGTGGAAAACTGGCAAGCGGATTACCTGAGTCGTCCGGTGTTGGATCAAGGGGATTGGTCCCTACACCCGAAGGTGTTTCATCTCCTGTGTGTCCGGTGGGGGACACCCGAGGTCAATCTGTTTGCTTGTCGTCTCAACAAGAAGGTGCAGAAGTTCGTGGTCAGGTCTCGAGATCCTCTGGCCGATGCCACAGACGCGTTGGTGACTCCTTGGGATCGGTATCGGCTGATTTATGCCTTTCCTCCGCTGAAACTCCTGCCAAGGCTTCTACGCAGAATAGAGGTGGAAGGGATTCCAGTCATTCTGGTAGCTCCAGACTGGCCTCGCCGGTCTTGGTACGCAGACCTAGTAAGGTTTGTCACCGATGCTCCGTGGAGACTTCCTCTCAGGAAAGATCTGCTGTCTCAAGGTCCGATCTTCCATCCTGCTTTACAGTCGCTGGCTTTAACAGCATGGCTGTTGAAAGCCAGTTGTGAGATATAGAGGTCTTTCTGACTCTGTGATTGCTATACTATTGAAGGCTAGGAAGTGGACTTCCAGGAAGATGTATCCTCGTACGTGGAAATCTTACATTTCTTGAAGGGAGTGCGCATATGGCTCCTCAGGGATGGTCCCCGCTACCTCCGTGGGATCTAAATCTGGTATTATCTGTTCTTCAAAAGCTTCCTTTTGAGAACATTCAGGAGATTCCTCTGCTTTCATTGTCTCAGAAGGTTGCCTTTTTGGTGGCTATCTCTTCTGCCCGAAGAGTATCTGAATTGGCGGCGTTGTCTTGCCACTCACCTTATTTGGTGGTTCACAGAGATTAAGTGATACTCCGACCTAATCAGTCTTGTCTTCCTAAGGTGGTTTCTGATTTGCATTTGAATGAAGACATTGTGCTGCCTTCACTCTGTCCCAAGCCCAAGCATCCCAAGCAAATTGCCCTGCATTCTTTGGATGTGGTTCGGGCTATTAGGGTTTACCTGGGGGCCACTGATTCTTTTAGAAAATCAGATGCTCTTTTTGTCCTTACTGAGGGACCTCGTATAGAATTGGCTGCGTCTGCGGCGACCATTTCCAGATGGATCAGTCAGACAGTTGTTCAGGCTTATTCGCAGAAGGGTCAGGTTCCTCCTTTCCCAGTGAAGGCACATTCTACTAGATCGCTGAGCACCTCTTGGGCTTTTCGCCATCCGGCGTCTGTGATGCAAGTTTGCAAGGCGGCAACTTGGTCGTCTGTACATACGTTCACAAAATTCTACAAAGTTGATGGGTTGGCATCTTTGGATGCCTCCTTTGACCGCAAGGTTTTTCAGGCTGTTGTTTAAAGAGAATCTTTTTTGTTCTCTTTCAGGGTGTATGTTTTTTCTAGATGAGCTCCAGTTGTTCCTGGTTGAGCACCATATTACTTGGTTAAATACGTTTAGCCTTTGGGGAATTCCGTTCTTCTTTGCGTTGTTTTTCCCACCCTTCATGCATTGGGACGTCCCATTGGTCTAAAGAAGATATGGAGCTGCGTCTGTCAATGGACGATAGAGAAAATGGGATTTTTGTACTTGCTGTAAAATCCTTTTCTCTGAAGTCCATTGACAGACGCAGCACCCGCCCCTCTACTTTTGAGTGAAATGTTTTTTTTTTGTCTTCTAACACTGCTTGCAACGAAACTGGAAGCTCTCGCAGAGTGTGTGGGGTTATGTCTGCAGGGACATCCCCCATAGGCGTGGTAAAGCACTTTCCTGCCTAGTGTTCTATTCCTGATGGGAGAAGCATAACCCATTGGTCTAAAGAAAATATGGAGCCGCGTCTGTCAATGGGCTCCAGAGAAAAGGATTTTACAGTAAGAACAAAAATCCAGTTTTTAATGCATTCTTACTTTACAGCATTTCTTCACACCTGCCTAAAAATTTTGCACAGACCTGTCCTGCCAAAAAATTTTGCAAAGACCTGTTTCCACCTCTCTCTACCCCCTTATTTGTGTAGCATTTTCCTCTTGTAGTCTAATTACCCTCTGGCCCCTGAACGCTTTATATTATATCAGGGGTAGGCAACCATAAAGAGGTGATCTACCTGAAAAACGTGGGAGAAGTCAAAGATCACCAGGCACAATGTCAAACTCTTCACACCTGATTTAAACTTCTAATTTCCGTACCGTGTCGCAACCAAGTGCATTGCACGGCAATAATGGGTTTAAATCTGGTGGTGAGGAAGTAACCTTACGCCTTCTCACAACCTGTCAAACAGGTGCCTGCTTCACTTGCAAATGTGCCCCTAGTTGCATTCGGCAGCTGGGCACTTTCACACGTAAAGTTGGGGGGTGTTAAAATCCCTAACTTACTTAGCTGCTGAGTCAGCAGCCAAAGGTGTACACATGCCGCAGCAGATATTAAGCCTCCTGCTGCTTTTGGTTGGTGCTACTGTCTGCCAATCGTGACCCATTCAAGTAAATGGGGCCACTCTGCAAGGGTCTCGCAACTGCATGCTTCTGTGGGATTAAAGCAGGTGGTGAGAAAGCAATGCTGCCTGCTTTAACCCTTTGTTTGCTGTACTGCACAAGGTTGCAGGGCACTTTCAGAGTGGCCAAATTCACTTGACTGGGCGTATAACTCTTGCTTCGACTGTGACATGTGTATGCCCCTAGCCACTGCAGCTAAAGGGGGTGGAAAAAAAAAAATTACCAAGGGGTTTTACCACCCCTCAAACTGCAAATTTAAATGAACCCTTAACCTCAATTTACACTGAATGTGGCTTTGAAATTGCGCTACTTCAGCACGTTTTCAAAGCCGCAGGACAGTGCGAATTCATCTGCAGCTTGCTGACATCTGTTCGATTTCATGCACAGATACCAATGTAAGTCACACATGAAATCGTGAAAAATAGTGCAGTAACTATTTTTTAGTTTGCGCTATTTGAAATCGAACCTATTAAAACTGTGCCATAGAAAGACATTAGATGCGACTTCAGGTGTGATTTGTAAGTCACATGTCAAATCTGGAGTCGCATCGGTGTGAACGGGGGCTTACTCTTCTTAGCCCCCTATAAAACTGCTTTCACACTGATGTGCTACGGTTTACCTGTACCGTGGGGGCAGTGTAGTGCATCTGCAAACTCAGGAGTTTTGCTGCACTTTCAGAAAGTGCACCAAACCCGCAAAAATGATGCAGGTACGCTGCACCTATACTTTTTTTCCCCAGTGTATTGCTTCACACTGACCTGAAAATCTCTTCCTGCTGCTGGGAATAGATATTCTTGTAGATACAAGTCACATAAAGTATATAAATAAAGTATTAAATAAATTAGTATAGTATTCCATCCTTATATGTACACATTGTAGCACCAGTTATGAACTATATTTGAATATACTGTATGTCCAGACTGTGCTTCTGTATTTAAATGTAAATCCGATGGCAAGAGTGTGCTAATACAGATCATGATGTTTCAAGGTATTCATGCCTTCATTAAAATAATATTGTGTACTTCTCTATGGTATATTTCATGTTTCCCAATACAACTAAAGTAAAATTCTAGCTAAACTCCTAGCTTTAAAACTGCACTCCCCCCCCCCCCAAACATCTGTGCTAACCTATTTGTGTAAGAAAGGTGTGTACGATTACCTATTTTCTGGCTGTGCCAGTCCGATCAAGTATTCCAGCTCCCTGTGTCGGCCAGGGGGGCTGCAAAGGAGAGGGGGAAATGCCTTCAATTGATGGGCAGTTGAAGCTCACGGGTAGCGTCAACCCTCCATGCTTTACTAACTGTTGTCAGAAAGTTCTCTCCTCTCCCTGCAGCTGGCTGTCACAGGGGAGATCACGTAACATGTTTAGAGTGGCCTGAAAACAGTATAAGTATATAACTATTTCTTACACAGGTTAATTAACATAGGTGTTAGGAGGGTGGAGGGAGCATTTATAAGGCTACTTAGGTGTATAGCCAGAATTCCACTTTAAGCTTTTCTTTAATGTTTTCCTCTGTAGAAAACCTTCATTTAAGGTAATGAAAAACAAAGTGTAAGAACATCAAAAAACATGTTGCCAGTAGCAACTAGATGGCTTCCAACTCTCATTTCTGTGTTGCAAAGTTGAATATAAAAAGTTAATGTATTTTCTTACCTAAGTTCTGCAAGACCGCAACTGGTAAACAATCTTGGGAGGTTTATTTATTTCAACAGTAGGGCTTCTGTGTAGTTCTAAATGTCCAGAAAAGCTGGCTTTGTAAGGCCTATGGTGGCCATAAAAGCTTCCATAAATGATTGATTTCTTTTTTGGTCAATCTCTTCCGATAAGAATTAATCGATTTATAGTTGACAACCCATTTAATAGATATGCCACACACAAAGAAGTGGGTTTTGATAAATAGTTCAAATACGACCTTATCTTGTGAATGTAAGTTATAGATTGCATCTCTGTTTCCACCGTGCAAACCTATAATATGATCAATCGAAATACGATAGTAATCATGTGCTATCAGTCGATGCAAAATGATCCATAACTTTCTTTCCTGGTTGAACAAATAGAAATCAAGTCATAATCGAAGCATAAGAAAAGTTATGCCTATTAAATTGTTTGCGGATTCCATCATTTTGTTTGAATGGCACATTGATCGAATTATAAAATCCGAGAAAAGTGTGGCCACCATTACTTAAATACAGTAGTAGTAGAAAAAATATAACAGAGAGGCATTGGGTTGATTTACTAAAACTGGAGACTGCATAATCTGGTGCAACTGTGCATGGTAGCCAATCCGCTTCCATTTTTTTCTGTCAAAGCTTAATTGAACAAGCTAAAGTTAGAAGCTGATTGGCTACCATACACAGATACACCAGATTTTTCACTCTCCACATTTAGTAAAGCAACCCCATTATCTGTTACAAAGATGGACGAAATGTGTAATGTCCAATATTTCTGATAACAGAGGCATTGTAATATTTTATCCATTCTTTCTTGAGGTTTCCTCAATCACAGCTTTACCTAAGACAGCCCATACATGAGGCTTTTTTTTTTCATTTCAAAAACTGACTGGCTTCCGGCATCCAATTACTCAATGTGGTTGGGGGAATTCTCCCCACCGCCAAAATACTCTAATCAGCACTGCTGGCTACAGCCTGCGGCGCTGATCGAGTGGGGAAAACCAAACAGGGCGGATGTACATACATTGATCAAAATGCGGCTGGTCGCTGCTAAACTGGATGAATTTCAATCCATGTATGACCAGCTTAAAACTACACCTTTTTATCCAGTATTGACAAAAAGAATCACTACAGTAAAGTAGGCATTCAGGTGTCTAGACAAGTAGATCCAAGTAAGTTCTATTCTTCTGTTGTGTTTTTTTTTTTTTTGTTAAATGAAACTAGTACATTACCAGTTTAAATTTTTTTTTTTTTTGCAGAAAACATTAATATTTTTTTACCTGCAGTATCAAAGGTGGTCTTTGTCCCTCTTAAAGCGTTTGTAATGCTGAAAAAAAAATGAAAATGGATCCTGTTCCCTTAAAGCATAATTAACCGCACAATCCTTGTGCTGTGTCATTTGGCCCCTTCTATCATCTAAAAAACCTGGCTGATCCTGACAGTTTCTACCCTCCCCTCTGTACACTGACCACAGTGTATTATGGCTGCTGAGCACCGTGGCCAGTGTACGTGCCTCCGTCATCCGCAGCTCTGCTCTCCTGTGTCCTCCTCTGTTGTCCTCCCCCCCCCTCCCTTCCCTATCAGCTCTGTGTCAGCCTCCCCCCCAGCTGCTGCAGCAGAAATAACTGTTAATATGTTATGTAATCCTCTTCGTTTTCTAAGCCTGTGTGCCTCCGTCTATGTGTTTTATTAAAACAATGCTGTGAATACCTTAATTCAGTGTGCTGCTTTGTGATCATGTGACCGTCTCTCTCTCTCTCTCTCTCTCTCTCTCTCTCTTCCATCCTCTCCTCCCCTCCCCTCCCGAGTGGCGTCAGCAGGGGAATCTTGGCCCCGCCCCCTGCTGCTGTCAGACGGGGAAAGGAGAGAGCCAGCTAGTCACATGATTGCCAAGCAGCACACTGAAATAAGGTATTCACTGCATTTTTTTTTTAAATAAAACACATAGAGGCACACAGGCTTAGAAAACAGAGGATTATAGAAAGACATACAAGTGGCTTAACAACCACTTTAATATCTAGTTTATTTCTTTATAAGAGTCATCAACTCTATATAGCCAGATGTCCTCTTGTTTACTGTCAAGTGGAAAAGACGGCACATGCACTTGGCATTTGCTGTTGACTTTCCTGATAGTCACATGAACAAGACCATTCCTTAACAAGAATTTCAGATGATGACTTTACTGTGTTTTATTTTACAAGCAGTCAGGTTTAAAAAAAACATGATGCTGCTTTATCACCACACACATTCCACTTCTCTAGTGCACAACCTATGCTGTGTGGAGTGATATTCTGAGTTCATTTACATTTCCCCCTGGTTACTTTAGGTCAAAACGTAGTCAAGCAGTACACATTTAAAGAATACATACATGTGAATGTGTTTACCTGTCAAAATATTTGTGTTTCTGTTTTATTAATCTTGTTTTTCACTTACTGTTGCCACCCTGCATAGTGGCAAAGGGACAGTATATTTTCTGTTGCAGTTTTTCAACTTCCCATCTGTGTATCATATCTCCTCAGACTACTAAAGAGAATGGTCAAATTGTTTAGGTCCTCCTTTTATGTCCCCTCTTTCTTTAAAGTAGTTTGCTCAAGTTTTAAAATATGCAGTTAAAAGTTTGCAAGAGAACAGGTAATATGCTCACCTCTTTTGTGGCTCACGTCTCTTACTTCCTCGCTGTTTAAATGACATACTGAGGGGTATTTTACTAAAATCTGCTGCAGCCCTGCATAGGAATCAATTTGCTTCCAGGTTTTATTTTTAAAGCTTAATTGAACAAGCTGAAGTTAGAAGCTGAATGGCTACCATGCACAAGTCCACCAGTTTTAGTGAATCTCCCCCACTGTATACTTCCAGGAATTTCAGATCGCTCTGTCCCCTGCTGCTTGCTGTGGTTACTTCTTCCAACCCCTACATCACTACAAAAATCAGAAGTGATTTAGAGATAGGAGGATGGAGCCACAGTGCACAGCAGGGTAACACAGGTATTTGACACTCCAGGAAGTGTTGAATGCTGAAGAGACTGGCAAAGGTTGCATTTCTGGAACAGATGGATTGTAGGAGACACTGGCCACTAGAGAGGTAAGCATAATAACTTTCTCTTGCAAGGAATTTTCAGCTGCCTTTTTTAAGAATATGCCAATGTCTCTTTAAACTGCTTTAACCACTTCTGGACCGGAAAGGTTTTGCCCCCTTAACCTCCCTGGCAGTAATCCCGAGTGTGGCTCGGGGTTCATTTTCGGTACCAAGAGCAGTAACCCCGAGCCATACTCAGTGTTACCCTGTAGTGAAACTTACCTTGTCCCTAAGATCCCCTGATGTCCTCCCGCAGTGTCCTCCTGCTGATGCCGGCATCCGTCTTCCGGGTTCCCTTCCTCGTGAGCGCAGTGACTCGGGGGAACCAGGCGGGAAATTCAAAAAAATAAACAAAACATGACATACACATTGTAATACATTGTAATCTGTTAGGATTACATTACTGTGTGAAACCATTTCACCTCAGTTTTGTCCCTAGTACTTTGTCCAGTGCCCTGCCTGTACTTTTACTGTTGTTTCTGCCTGGAGACTTGAGAACGTCTATGGCTTCCAAAAAGCGTTCCTTTACGTCAAAAGCGTTTTTAGACCAGCTAGAAAACATTGATAGTGAATTTGAATTACTTAAATAATTGAGTGATAGTGATTGGTGGGGAAATTCGTCATCCGACACTGAAAGTGACGACAGCGATGATTCTGCGACTGAGCTCAGTGATGTGCGAACTTGGTGCATTATTGACTGTGGTACAGATCAGGCAGCGCCCCCAAGATTCCCATCTACTGGAGCACCTGGTATGAAAGTAGATGTTGAACACGACAACCCCTTGGCATGCTTACACTTATTTCTGACCAATGAGGTTCTTGAAAAAATAGTTACTCGGACAAACTGGTACAAAGCAACAATTAGCTACTCTGCATCAGAAGTTTTCAAGAAGCAGAAAGTGGGAACCAGTGACCAAAGATGACATTTAGAAATTTTTAGGCCTAAAAATACTTCAGGAAGTGGTGCGCAAACCCCTACAGAAGTGGTATTGGACAACTAATACATTACTTTCCCCTCCATTCTTGGACACAGTCATGTCAGAGTACAGATTTTCCCTGATTCTGAAATATTTACACTTCGAAAACAACGAAGAATTTGATGAAATTATTCATCCTGCACAAAAACTAAAGAAAATTTGGGAAGTATCTCAAATGATTCTAAAGAATTTCTAACAAAGCTATGTGCCAGAAAGAGATATCAGCATAGATGAAAGTCGAATGGCTTACAAGGGAAGGCTCAGCTGAGTAAAATACATTGCATCAAAGAGGGCACGATCTGGCGTAAAATCCTACATGCCATGCGAATCGTCAACTGGCTACATTTGGAATTCAGTCATATACACTGGAAAAGGAACACAATTCTATCCAAAATACAGCAACTATGTAAAGGCAACATCTTCCGTTCTTTCACTCATTGAGCCATTGCTAAATCAGGGCTATTGCGTAACAACCGTCAACTTTTATACGTCTCCTGAACTTTGTTTCTTCTGCAAAACAAAACCGATGCCTATGGAACCATTAGGGCTAACCGGCGCGACATGCTGCCAACGTTTGGCAATAAGAAGCTAAATACTGGAGAAATGGTTGCCTGGCAGAAAGGCAAAATTATGGCACTGCGATGACGTGACAAGAAAGATGTGTGCCTAATGAGTACAGTTCATAATACCTCCACTGTTATGGTACGCACGAAAGGTGGAAAAAAAATCATGAAGCCACAGGTAGTGATAGACTACAGTAACACCATGGGAGATGTCGACAGAGCTAACCAAGCAAAGACATTCTACCCAGCAATGAGGAAACAGCAAAAGAAATACTACAATAAAATCTTCAGACACTTTCTTGAGCAATGCTTGTTGAATTCCTGCATTCTACTCAAAAAAAAGTAACAAGCATGTGATTCATTCTGACTTCATTTGAAAAGTTGCCTAACGCATCTTTGTGAACCACCAAACACCATCAATGGCTGTGGATAGAGCTGGACGTCATGCTGTTGGCATTGTCGTCCCTTCATGGACTACATCCCGCCAACCGAGAAATAGTCAGCACCTACAAGGATGTTCATGATATGGTTATTCTAAGCGAGATGACAGTGGGAGGAAAATCAGAAAGGAAACCAGGTTCCATTGTCCCGATTGACGTCGGACTTTGTGCAGAACCCATGTTTCAAAACTATTCATACCAGGATGTTTACTAAACCAATATGCAGTGTCTAGTATTACAGTGATTAGTAATATTGCACCCTTACAGATTTCAGTGTTTTTGGTTTGATTATAATATTGAATAAAATGTGTTATTATATTATAATTTTTGATTTTGTGTTTAAAACTTTATCATACCAGGGATATCTACTAGACTCTTGTTTGGACAGATTTAAGTGCCGGTTCACATTTCTGCGATCACAGAGATCGCATGTAATTCGCACTGCTCCTAAAATGACATGCGATCTCTGTGCGATGCAAATTCAGCCATACAGTTTGTATGGCTAGATTCGCACCGCAATCGCACAGGACCCTTTTTTTGGCCCGCAGCAGAATCGGATCGCATGGTGGTTCACACTAGTGGGATCCGATTCTGTGCAAACTTTCAGATCGCACTGGGATATGTGATCTGATCTGGGGGTGTCATTAACTTCTAATTGACACCCCCAGCGTATCGCATATGGCAGTGTGAACTGCCAGGGGTGTGGATGCGATGCGGGAACACGCAGTATATTCGCAGCATTCCCGCATCGCAGAAATGTGAACCGGGACTAAGTGAGTTATTCCTAAGAAGTACAGGCCTACAATATAAAACCACAGATTTCCATGCAAAACAATGTACCGCTTTGACATTCAATAATATTGACATAATCAGACCGCCAGGGAAGTTAATGACTAGGCCATTTTTTGAGAGATGGCACTGCGTTACTTTAACTGACAATTGCGTGGTCGTGAGACGCTGTACCCAAATAAAATGTATGTCCTTTTTTTCACACAAGTAGAGCTTTCTGTTGGTGATATTTGATCAGCTTTTTTTGGGCTATAAATAAAAAAAAAGTGACAATTAAAAAAAAAAAAAAAAAAAAAACAATATTTTTTACTTTCTGCTTTAAAGCACAGCCAATAAAAAAAATGTAAAAAATCTAATTGTTTTTTTTTTTTTTTTTTAGCAATTTATGCCAATATGTATTCTGCTACATATTTTTGGTAAAAGCAAATACCTATAAGTGTTTGATTGGTTTGCTCAAAATTTATAGCGTTTACAAATGATAAAAGAAAAAATGGTAGCACACTGCAACATGGTCAAATTGTGAAAACTTCTTTATTGGTCAATGCCAGACAAAAAAAATCACAGAAAGGTTGACACGTTTCACATAACCAATTCGTGCTTAATCATAATATTAATGTGGTCCGAAATCCTGGAATTTAAGAGCACACCTACGGTAAGTGCAAAACCCGGGATAATTGGCCAGGCATTGCTTGACAATTGATAAGGTGAATAAAAGCATTAATACAAACATATAAATAAAACCAATATAATTGAAAAAATAATAAAAACGAACAGAAAAAGGACAAACCAAGTGAAAGACGTGATAAACATCATGAGATGTAGAAGAATAAAAAAAATCCCTAATCCCTATAATTACATGTACGTGGTGTATTGCTATGTACAGATTTCTGTGAACACATCATAACCACAGAAAAATCAGTTGCTGGTAAAATAAATATAGGCATGTACATAAATACCCCCACAAAGTATATATACAAATACCTCCATTTCACCAGGGATCGTCTTATGAGAGAAACACATAAACCCACCAGATAAATGATACATAAATATTCCCATACAAAATAGTGGCAATAACACATGATGGATAGTGTAAATATAGATAGAGAAAAAAAAAACATTTCTTTCCATAAATAGACCATCCGTGTGTATGTATCCCCAAAAGAAAACAAAGGGATTATATAATGAAGTGCCCAAATAAAAACAATATACATGTAATACACATAAGAGCAAGTCCCTGCATCCCACTGTACATCCCTCCTAGTTATTTATATAAAATGTATCAACTTCTAGCAAGAAAAATAGTGTAGCAAAGGGCACAGAAAAAAGAAACGGAAAACCTGCAAAGAGAAAAACACAGAAGAAAACCCGATTGAGTCTCCTAGAAAAAAGAATGTAGAAACCAAGCACGAAGCTCACAAGAAGCAAACATGGCATATCCCAGCAATGGTACTCTCGGGCATAAACACATATAAACAATGCACATGTGTATATAATACGTGTACTATTGTGTCAAAAGACCCATGTAAAGGAATTAAAAAAAAAAAGACCCATGTATGTATAGAGACAGCTATATATGATAAGACAAGTGTGAATAGCCTAGAAAAAAGAATGTAGAAACCAAGCACGAAGCTCACAAGAAGCAAACATGGCATATCCCAGCAATGGTACTCTCGGACATAAACACATATAAACAATGCACATGTGTATATAATACGTGTACCATTGTGTCAAAAGACCCAGGTATGTATAGAGACACCTATATATGATAAGACAAGTGTGAATAGCCCTACCAATGTAGTCCACCCTGCATATATGTATATAGATAACTAAAGAACAGAGAGAAGGGGAGAGTGTATGGATCAATCATAAAAGTGGGTTGTATCCCATTCAAAATTTAAACCATACGGAATATGGGTTCTAAACTGGAATATCCAAAAAACTTCCCGCTTACATAGGAGTCGAAAAACATCCCCCACTCTCTTTGGTGTAACCACTTTTTCCAAAATTTGTACCCCCCCCCCCCCCCCCCGCCAAGAGGTCTCCAGAATGATGTTGATTAACCACTTAAGCCCCGGAAGATTTTACCCCCTTCCTGACCAGGGCCTATTTTGCGATTCGGCACTGCGTGACTATAACGGACAATTGCGCGGTTGTGCGACGCTGTATCTAAACAAAATTGACGTCCTTTTTTTCCCACAAACAGAGCTTTCTTTCGGTGGTATTTGATAACCTGTGCGATTTTTTTGATCATGCGCTGTAAACAAAAAAAGAGCGTCAATTTTGCAAAAATAACAATATTTTTCACATTTTTTTTATATGAAATTCCCCCCCCAAAAAATGTAAAAATCAAAATTTTTTAACATTTTAGGCCAATTTGTTTTGTGCTACATATGTTTGGTAAAAAAAATCGCAAAAATCATATTTTGATTGGTTTGCGCAAAAGTTATTGCGTTTACAAATGATAAAAGAAAAAATTGTAGCACACTGCAACATGGTCAAATTGTGAAAACTTCTTTATTGGTCAATGCCAGACAAAAAAAATCACAGAAAGGTTGACACGTTTCACATAACCAATTCGTGCTTAATCATAATATTAATGTGGTCCGAAATCCCGGAATTTAAGAGCACACCTACGGTAAGTGCAAAACCCGGGATAATTGGCCAGGCATTGCTTGACAATTGATAAGGTGAATAAAAGCATTAATACAAACAGATAAATAAAACCAATATAATTGAAAAAATAATAAAAACGAACAGAAAAAGGACAAACCAAGTGAAAGACATGTGATAAACATCATGAGATGTAGAAGAATAAAAAAAATCCCAAATCCCTATAATTACATGTACGTGGTGTATTGCTATGTACAGATTTCTGTGAACACATCATAACCACAGAAAAATCAGTTGCTGGTAAAATAAATATAGGCATGTACATAAATACGATTATATAATGAAGTGCCCAAATAAAAACAATATACATGTAATACACATAAGAGCAAGTCCCTGCATCCCACTGTACATCCCTCTAGTTATTTATATAAAATGTATCAACTTATAGCAAGAAAAATAGTGTAGCAAAGGGCACAGAAAAAAGAAACGGAAAACCTGCAGAGAGAAAAACACAGAAGAAAACCTGATTGAGTCTCCTAGAAAAAAGAATGTAGAAACCAAGCACGAAGCTCACAAGAAGCAAACATGGCATATCCCAGCAATGGTACTCTCGGGCATAAACACATATAAACAATGCACATGTGTATATAATACGTGTACCATTGTGTCAAAAGACCCATGTAAAGGAATTTTAAAAAAAAGACCCATGTATGTATAGAGACACCTATATATGATAAGACAAGTGTGAAAGATTTTTGTTGTTTTTTTTTTTTTAACAAGTAATGGCGGCGATCTGCGATTTTTTTTTTTTTTTTGCGGGACTGCGACATTGCGGCGGACAGATCGGACCCTTGACTTACATTTTTGACACTTTTGGGGTTACCAGTGACATTACTGCAGTAATCAGTGCTATACATATGCACTGTTACTGTAAAAATTACACTGGCAGTGAATGGGGTTAACTGTATTGGAGAGGGAGGGGTTAAGAGTAGGGGCATGCTTCTAACTGTGATTGGACATGGCTACTGGTGTAAGAACAGAGATCAACGGTCCTACATAGTAGAACCGTCTGATCTCCATTCTTACACAGGGAAGAATGACAGGCGGCTTTGTTTACATCAGCCGCCTGTCTTTCTTCCAGTGTCACGGACGATCGCAAGTGCCCGGCGGACATCGGGCCCGCCGGGCACACGCGCGGGGGGGGGTCCGTGCCTCCGGCGGCGCGCTCGCTCCCTAGAAGCCTCACAGGCTAGCGACGTAGACCTACGTCGCTTTGCCTGTGAGGGGCTGACCGCCGCAGTAAATAGTCGTGCGGCGGTCGGCAAGTGGTTAAAGTGTCTAGCCACATTAGTGGACTGATTCTTTTCGATACTAGATAGGGGTTCATAGAATCTGTCCCTCAAGCACCATGTGGTGCATCCTATATACTGCACATGGCACATTCTACAAGTAATAATGTAGACAGCATACTTAGTATTACAATTAAAAAACAATTGTATTCGGTGTTCCCTTTCAACTGAATAAGAACTAACAAAATCTCCCTTGATAATGTGTTTACAACAAGGGCAAGTATCCCTGCCACAGCAGTAGTTGCCCTTGAAGTGGAGCCATGTTAAAGATTGTTTTTTACCAGGACTAAAAAAACTAGGAGACAATGAATTCCCCAGTGTGGGAGCCCTTCTCGGAACAATATTTATACCATTGCTGAGGAGGTCGGCACATATCCTATCCTCAAAGAGAATGGTTAAATATTAAAGTACAATTTTGCCAATGTCACTAAATTCTAAACTAAACGGTGTACTAAAAGTGAGACATGCTTTGTTAAATTTCCTGCTGTTCCGATTGTGGACACCACTATGTTTCAAGAGATCATCTCTTTTATTGGAGCTAGCAATAGATAAAGCTTTATCCAACATCCAATTAGGATAGCCCCTCTGCAGAAAACGCCTATAAAGTGCCTTGGCCTCTTTTTCTTGTCAAATTTGTTTTATTGACATAGCACATATTGCACCTTTCAGGTACTTCACCCACCTCCCTCTCTGTCACTCTCCTCATTTGAGGTCTTTTCTCCCCTGTTTCTCGAAGGATAGCTGTGATCTACTGCCCCCCTGGACCAGTATCGACCTTGATGACTTCTCTGCCTGTCTACCCTACTTTCTCTCTTCTGAAATCCCCACAATCATTCTCGGCGACTTCAACATCCCTATTAATACTAACACTCCTACCACTTCCAAACTTCTCAGTCTAACCTCATTTGACCTAAAGCAATGGATACATGCTTCTACTCACTCTGAAGGCAATATCCTTGACCTTGTTTTCTCCCACCTATGCACTACGCACAACCTTTCAAACAATTCTTTCCCTCTCTCTGATCACTACCTTATTAGTTTCACTCTCTCCCTCTCCTCCACCTCCTCTCTCCCCAGCTACCTTACAGTTACCCGCAGAAACCTACGCCATCTCAACCCTTCTCTTCTCTACTCTGCTACTGACCACCTCTATGACAAAATCGCACCCCTGTCCTGCACCAACCTTGCCACTTCTGTCTACAACGCTTCACTCTTAGCCTCCCTGGACACACTGGCCCCCCTCACCACACACCGAATCACCACACCCCGACCCCTTCAACCTTGGCAAACCGATAACACTACAAGTCTGAAAAAGCATAGCCATGCTCTTGAGCGCCTATGGAGTAAGACTAGGTCTCAGAAGGACTTCAACCGATATAAATCTGCCCTCCAAAAATACAATTCCAGTCTCCACACTGCCAAACAGACCTAATTTATCTTCGCTACCTTTAATTCTTTACTCCGTCCTCCACTACCCCCTCCCACCGACTCACTCACTGCCCAGGAGATTGCCTACCACTTCAAACAGAAGATTGATACAATTCGTAAGGAGATCATTGCTGTTCAGATACCTTCCATGCCTTATGCTTCATGCCCACAGGTGCGATAATTTCTTCCCTCATTCAACCCCGCCACTATAGATGAGGTTGCTAAACTACTTGCTAACGTCCACTTAACGACCTGCCCTCTGGATCTTGTTCCCTCGCAAATGCTACGTTCACCTTCTGGCCCTATTCTACGCTCTCTAACCCACATCTTCAATCTCTCCCTCTCTTCTGGCATCTTCCCCAACTCTGTAAAACATGCACTAGTCAGCCCCATACTTAAAAAGCCCTCACTGGACCCAACCGATCTGAACAACCTACGCCCTTTTTCCTTGCTCCCCTTTTCATCCAAACTCCTCGAACTTCTAGTCTACAACCGACTGTGCGACCACCTTGCCGAGAATAGCCTCCTTGATCCCCTTCAGTCTGGATTTCAGCCTCAACACTCCACTGAAACTGCTCTCCTAAAACTGACAAACGATCTACTAATGGCCAAAACCAATGGACACTATTCTGTACTCCTACTTCTGGACCTTTCTGCTGCCTTTGATATGGTTGACCATCCCCTCCTCCTTTAAAAAACTCCATGCCTTTGGTCTCCGTGACTGTACTCTTCACTGGTTATCTTCCTACTTATCCAACCGCACCTTTAGCGTTATGTACAATTCTACTTCCTCCTCTCCTCTTCCCTTCTCTGTTGGGGTCCCCCAAGGCTCTGTTCTTGGACCCCTCCTACTTTCAATCTACACCTCCTCTCTGGGTCAGCTGATAGCCTCCCACGGCTTCCAATACCATCTCTACGCTGACGATACCCAAATCTATCTATCCACCCCTCAGCTCTCTCCCTCAGTCTCCTCACGTATCACTAATTTACTATCAGATATATCGGTCTGGATGTCTCACCACTTCCTCAAACTCAATCCATCCAAAACCGAGCTTATAATTTTTCCTCCACCACGTGCCCCTTCCCCTGATTTCTCTGTCAATATCGATGGCATTACTATCAGCCCATCCCCACATGCCAAGGTCTTAGGTGTTGTCCTGGACTCTGAACTCTCCTTCAAACCCCACATCCAATCGCTGTCCAAATCTTGCCGCCTCAGCCTCCGCAACATCTCCAAAATACGCCCCTTTCTAACCAAAGACACAACAAAGCTCTTAGTTCACTCCCTGGTCATCTCGCGCCTTGACTACTGCAATTCCCTTCTCGTTGGCATACCTCTACACAGGCTATCCCCCCTTCAATCCATCATGAATGCTGCCGCCAGACTCATCCACCTTACCAATCGCTCAGTGTCCGCTGCTCCTCTCTGTCAAGCCCTCCATTGTCTTCCGCTCACCCAACGAATTAAATTCAAAATACTTACAACATCTTACAAAGCAATCCACAGCTTAGCCCCTAGCTACATCACTAGCCTAGTCTCAAAATACCAACCTAATCGCTCTCTTCGTTCCTCTCAAAACTTCCTTCTCTCTAGCTCCCTCGTCACCTCCTCCCATGCTCACCTCCAGGACTTTTCCAGAGCCTTTCCAATCCTTTGGAACTCCTTACCCTTATATATCTGATTATCTCCTACGCTTTTAGGGGATCTCTGAAAACCCTCCTTTTCAGAGAAGCCTATCCTACCCACACCTAACAAATGTACCTCCATTTTCTCCATCAGCCCATCCCCCATGGTTATTGCCTTTTGTTTCACTTGACCCTCCCTTCTAGATTGTAAGCTCTAACGAGCAGGGCCCTCTAGTTCCTCCTGTTTTGAAATGTATTGTAACTGTATTCCCTCACATTGTAAAGCGCTGCGCAAACTGTTGGCCCTATATAAATCCTGTATAATAATAATAATAATAATATTGAGTTTTAACATGTTAAACAAGGAGGTTTAGATGCAACAATAAGAAAGTAACATTATAAATTATGGGTATAAAGATAATTACAGATACATTGTAATATAGTGAATACCATGTAGTAAAAATAAGTATAGCGAATAAGCAAATTCATCCTTGAAAATATCTAGAAAGGATCAAAATCTAGTATATCATAACTGACTAAGATGTGAAGCTTATTAAAGTACAACAATATAATGTTACAAGTATAGAAAGCATAGGTATAAATGTTGCTACCTGAACCACTTTGGAAGAGTAAAAGAAGGGAAAAAGAGGAGCAAGAAAGTAAGGAGAACAGGAAAATGAAATGGGAATAAGAGGAAAAAAAAAAGTCTAGGGATAAAGTTAAAGATAATCCCCGGGGTAATGTGCGACCTCAAGCATTTAATATACATACAAGAAGCTTGAATTTAAAAATACATCACCAAGGCATCAATAAGGATTGATCAAAGTTGGAGGGTAAATAGTGTGTGACCCAAGGGCGCCAAATTTTCTCAAAGTTGCAAATTTTGTCATGAGTAATGGCTTCTATTTTGGCATGCATCATAGCTTGGTTAACTCTGTTTGGCTTCAGCCATTATCAGCGTTGGCGATTTCCAGGCCTTGGCGATGGTCTGTTTCGCAGCCATAGTGTCTTGCAGAAGGAGTTTAAAGTGGGATCGGTTGAGGTTAGCCGGTCTTAAATTTAGAAGTGCTACGAAGGGGTCAGGAGGGATGGGCTCTTCAAACAATGTAGAAAGCATATGGAATATTTTCTTCCAAATTTTTTTAACTACCGGGCAATCCCACTAAATATGTGAATTTGACCTAAGGGCAGTGCAACCTCGGAAGCAAGATGCAGGGCAAATGGAGGTAAATTTTGCAATCCTGGCAGGGACCAAATACCATTGTGTGAGTACTTTATAATTTGTTTCTAATGCAACTGTATTCTGCAAGGATGATTTTGTTGCATCCCATATCTCATTCCAATCAGTTGTTTCTAACTTAAGCCCAAAGTCAGACTCCCATTTAGCTACATAGGTAGGGGGTTCAGCATCAGTTTTGGCAATAAGTTGGGCATAGAGATTCAAAACCAGTCCTTTTGTCTGGGGATCACGTTTACATATGTCTTCAAAACGGGATAGATTATCAAGTCTAACTCCGTCATGAATATATGGTATGAAATTTTTTTTTATTTAAAGGTATGGAAAGCGTTCTGATTTTGGAAGTCCCTGATTTTCGCATAAAGTGGGTACTGATTTGATTGAGGTAGGAGACGTCTATTCGGAGAATCTGAATTAGATTAGAAGCAGACCATGTTTGAAAAGGAGATCCAGGCAGGATAAAAAAAAGGGTTTTTAACAAATGATTGAAGTGGGATATGTGGGGATTGTAATTTGAATTTGTCCCAAAGAGCAAGAAGATGCTTGGTGATTGGGTTAGTGAGTTTTTTGCGATCTGACCATAGGTTGGCCAGAGACATAGGTTAGCCAGAGACAATGGATCGCAATCCACGGATTCTAACATTACCCAAAGTGGGACTTCAGAGGTTGCGTGATATTTGGGTAGTTGTGCTAGTTGGGCTGCATGGTAATAGGTAGTAAAAAGAGAATTCAGAGGCCACCTCTATTCTTAGGAAGGTATAGGGTGTGTTTCAACACTCAGAGTTTTGAAGAGCTCCAGACAAAAGTGGTTGCTTTGCGCTGTATTCCCCCTAAACAATATGCCGGGACTGGAATAGGTAGGACTCAGAAGAGATAAATGATTTTAGGTAAAATTGCTATCTTAATACCATTAATTCTACCCATCCTAGATGAGGGAAGATAAGACCATTGGGATAATAGGTTATTAATTTGGCATAATACCAGTGGAAAATTAGCAGCATAAAGTTCAGAGAGGTTAGTTGTAAGTGTAACACCTAGCTAAGGCAGGTGAGAGGAGGAGCACGAAAAAGGTAGGAATGTTTGTGCTTGCAAATCAGAAGAGGATAGGGATATATTTAATGCCGTAGATTTATGAGGGTTGATGGTAAGACCTGAAATATGGTCAAAACATTCAAGTTTTCGAATGAGGTTAGGAGCTGAAATATGCGGGGAAGACATAAAAATTAGGATATCATCAGCGAATAAACAAAGTTCTATAAGTAAAGTGAATAAAAGTGGGGATAGAGGGCATCTCTGACATGTGCCTCGCACATTTCAAAGAGATTAGATTTATATCCTGCATATTTAACATAGGCTCTCGGTTTATTGTATAATGATGAGATTCAGCCAAGGAATCCCTAACGCTGCAGAACATAATGTAGATAAGGGCATGATACCATATCAAGGGCTTTTTTGATATCTGGGGACGGAAAGCAGAGGGGAATTTTTTTCGTGATTTAGCAGCATATAGCAATAAAGTGGCCCTACGTATGTTATCTCCCGCTTGGCATAATGGTATAAAACCAACTTGATCTCTATGGGTTAAGGACCCTATTACTGTATTTAGTCAGGTTGCTAAAACTTTCGCTAACAGCTTGATGTCAAGATTGAGAAATGAAATAGGTCTATAGTTGCACCAAGATGAGTCATCAGAATTAGGTTTAGGTATCATTGAAATTATTCCCGTCAAAGTCTTAGGCCGAAAATAAACTTTTTTTGGTCACTGCTGATTCTCAAGAACTGGCCAACAGGGATACCCTTAATTGTGTGTAGAGGGTGTCCTGATTTGGCCATAAGAAGTGTATTCCCAGAAAGTGGTTTTCTGTGAAGACCAGTATAAACACTATTTCCATCGCTGCATAGATGTACATCCAAATCACATCTCTTTTTTGTCCATCTGTCCAGTAAACTGTAGGTTTTTGTCATTATCATTTAGGTATCCCAAAAGGAATTCCAAATCACCCATACGTTCATCCACTATAAATATCAAGTCATCTATGTAGTGATAAAACAGGTTGATATGTTGTCTAAAGGGATTATGTACTCCATAGATACTTGATCTTTCCTACCACCCCATGTAGAGATTAGCGAGTGAGGGCGAAAATTTTGCCCCCATCACTGCTTCACACTTCTGCAGAAAGAGTTCACAGTTAAAGACAAAAAAAGTTATGTGTCAATAAATACTGCAGGACATCCAGAATGTACAGACAAATCTCTGGGATGAAATGGGCGTAATGCTCCAAAAATAAATGAACCGCTTCAATGGCCAGGTTATGAGGTATAGAGGAATATAGGCTAGTAACATCACAGGTAATCTATGCGGCATGATCATCCCACACTACATCACCCGCAATGTTTAACAAATGATTAGTATTCTTAAGGTGACTGGGGAGATTATATACCAGCGGTTGTAAAATGTTATCAAGCCATTGGCCCAATCTCTCATTGAGAGAGCCAATGTCAGAAATGATGGGTCTCCAATGTAATGGATTTAACCCCTTATGTGTCTTAGGGAGATGCTGAAAAATGGATACCACGGGATGTTCAGAAATAAGACTAGTGCTCATTTTAGTGTAAAAAATGCCCTGTTTAACCCCTTCATTAACCAATGTGGACAAAATGACTTTAAATCCTTTTGTGGGGTCACTTTTAAGCTTCAGGTGTGCTCCTGTCTGACAATTGTCACTCAGCTTCCTGTCTGTAGTTATCCACCCTCATCACGATCACAAGCCCCCCTTATCAGAATTATGGATGACAATGAAACTATCCTCCAAAGTGCTTCCCTCTCCTTAAATGAGAGATTATTCAGTTTTTTTGCACATTTCCATAGATGTTTGTGTAGCCAATACTGCGAGGTCTCTCTCCACCAATCTCTGGAATTTATCCATCTCAGGACATTGTGAATTCATGGGATAAAACTCGGATCTGATTTTTAAGGACGGGGCTAGATCAACACTGATATCTTTGTCTGGCATTGATCAATAAAGACGTTTTCACAATTTGACCCTGTTGCACTGTGCCACCATTTTTTCTTTTGTCAGCTATATCTCTAGTGGGGGGCCTGGGTGTGCACCTGCGGGGGTTAATCCACTAACTATGATTGGATTGTCTACAAATGATGCAATATTTTTATAGCATTTTTATTTATGTATTTATTCTTACTAGTAATGGCGGTGATCAGTGATTTTTAGCGGGATTGCGGCAGACAAATCGGACGGCTGACACTTTTAAAACTTTTGGGGACCAGTGACATTATTACAGTGATCATTCCTAAAAAACAAATTGCACTAATGACACTGGCAGGGAAGGGGTTAACATCAGGGGTGATCAAAAGGTTAAGTGTGTCCCTATGGGGTGCTTGCTAACTGTGTGGGGGTTGCTCTGACTGGAGGAAGACAGATACTGTATCCATGTTCCTGCTTAGCAGGAACACAAGATCTGTCTTTCTCCCTATCAGAACGACGATTTACCCGGGGAGGTTCGTGGGTGGCCGGTGGACATCGGGTCTGCTGGACCTGCTGATTGACATCCCCGCTAGCCAATCACAGCGCGATCACCACTCCGGCGGTGCCATCTAGTGACTGTTAAACGAAACAACGTTCAGGTACGTAGTTTCACGCAAAAGAGCCACACTGCCGCAGTATATACATGGCGTACGGGTGGCAAGTGGTTAATACCTCATGCCCCCTGGGTGCTTGTACCCTTGGGTCTCGCAATAAATAATCTCTCCTTTGGTTTCTGATGTGCAAGGGTTTGTAGAGAGATAATAAACAGATTTCAGCAAGTGATAAGTCTGTACCAGAATTTTAAATAAGTTTCGTTTTCTTTTTCTTTGTACGTAAATGGAGTACCGCTTTTAATCATTTGCTGTTACTTCCATAGGACAGTGAGTATTACAATTCTCTCCAGTGGATACTAGAAAATGACCCCACTGAATTAGACCTACGGTTCACTGTAGATGAGGAACTTTTTGGACAGGTAATAAATTATATCACTTAATATGTAATATAAATTTGTAGACTGGAATCTATGTACAGTGGGTACGGAAAGTATTCAGACCCCCTTAAATTTTTCACTCTTTGTTATATTGCAGCCATTTGCTAAAATCATTTAAGTTCATTCTTCTTCCTTATGAATGTACACATAGCACCCCATACTGACAGAAAAACACAGAATTGTTGACATTGTTGCAGATTTATTAAAAAAGAAAAACTGAAATATCACATGGTCCTAAGTATTCAGACCCTTTGCTGTGACACTCATATATTTAACTTCTGATCATCCTTGAGATGGTTCTACACCTTCATTTGAGTCCAGCTGTGTTTGATTATACTGATTGGACTTGATTAGGAAAGCCACACACCTGTCTATATAAGACCTTCCAGATCACAATGCATGTCAGAGCAAATGAGAATCATGAGGTCAAAGGAACTGCCTGAAGAGCTCAGAGACAGAATTGTGGCCAAGGTTACAAAAAGATTTCTGCTGCACTGCACAGTGGCCTCCATAATCCTCAAATGGAAGACGTTTGGGACGACCAGAACCCTTCCTAGAGCTGGCCATCCGGCCAAACTGAGCTATCGGGGGAGAAGAGCCTTGGTGAGAGAGGTAAAGAAGAACCCAAAGATCACTGTGGCTGAGCTCCAGAGATGCAATCAGGTGATGGGAGAAAGTTGTAGAAAGTCAACCATCACTGCAGCCCTCCACCAGTCGGGGCTTTATGGCAGAGTGGCCCGACGGAAGCCTCTCCTCAGTGTAAGACACATGAAAGCCCGCATGGAGTTTGCTAAAAAACACCTGAAGGACTCCAAGATGGTGAGAAATAAGATTCTCTGGTCTGATGAGACCAAAATAGAACTTTTTGGCCTTAATTCTAAGCGGTATGTGTGGAGAAAACCAGGCACTGCTCATCACCTGTCCAATGCAGTCCCAACAGTGAAGCATGGTGGTGGCAGCATCATGCTGTGGGGGTGTTTTTCAGCTGCAGGGACAGGACGACTGGTTGCAATCAAGGGAAAGATGAATGCGGCCAAGTACAGGGATATCCTGGACAAAAACCTTCTCCAGAGTGCTCTGGACCTCAGACTGGGCCGAAGGTTTACCTTCCAACAAGACAATGACCCTAAGCACACAGCTAAAATAACGAAGGAGTGGCTTCACAACAACTCCGTGACTGTTCTTGAATGGCCCAGCCAGAGCCCTGACTTAAACCCAATTGAGCATCTCTGGAGAGACCTAAAAATGGCTGTCCACCAACGTTTACCATCCAACCTGACAGAACTGGAGAGGATCTGCAAGGAGGAATGGCAGAGGATCCCCAAATCCAGGTGTGAAAGGCTTGTTGCATCTTTCCCAAAAAGTCTCCTAGCTGTATTAGATCAAAAGGGGGCTTCTACTAAATACTGAGCAAAGGGTCTGAATACTTAGGACCATGTGATATTTCAGTTTTTCTTTTTTAATAAATCTGCAACAATGTCAACAATTCTGTGTTTTTCTGTCAGTATGGGGTGCTATGTGTACATTCATGAGGAAGAAGAATGAACTTAAATGATTTTAGCAAATGGCTGCAATATAACAAAGAGTGAAAAATTGAAGGGGGTCTGAATACTTTCCGTACCCACTGTATATGTGTATATTCAGGTCAGTGTGTGATATATAGTTAAATGCATTGGAAATGTATGTTGTGTACATTTTATGTGATAATATTTAATCTTTTTCTAGACTCATCAACATGATCTTAAGCCTGATGGATCCGAGATTGTAGTTAACAACAAAAACAAGAGAGAATATATACAGTGAGTGACTTTGTGGCAACATTATTGCTTCTACACACAACATTTAAAGGCAGTTTTAATCAAACAGTGTAAAATGGTCAACGATGTTGGTGGAGGGTTGGTTTGGTCGATCAATTGTCCCTTGGCCGAGAGGCTCCCCTACTTCGGTGGGGAGGAGTTCTATCTGTAGCTTTACCCGCACCATGGAAGGGTAAGTGCAGTCCCCCCTCTCCCCTTTTTCAATGGGGGGATGTGGGTAACCTCCAGGCACAGGCAGACCTGCCTTAAATTCCTCACCGAGCTGGGCTTCCCCCACTCCATTTCCCTCGTGTCTAGACCTGGAGTCTGGGGGGGGTCCCAGGGCAGAGAATGCAGCAGAGACCCCTGGGGTCTCCCCCGCTATCCCCACTCTGTAAGGTTCCTGGGATAGTGTGTGTCCTGCCCTGGTGGTCTGAAGGGGTCCCAGTGTTGGAGACCCCTAGGTGCATGCCCTGCTGTTTGCAGTGTGGGTATAGTGCAGGGGGTCCCAATGCAGTGTGCACAGCAGAGTCTCCCCTAAACGTGTGTCCTACCGTTGGGGGGGGGGGGGTTCCCTTGCAAAGAGTGCAGCATTGCAGGGGATGCAAAGAAAGATCCTGGCAGCATGCTTTAGTGTAGCTGATGGGTGCCATTTTCCCTTAGTCTAGCTGGTCTCCAGTTGGCGGCCATGTTTGTGTAGCGGATGGTGTCACAGGGATACTGGAGGACTGAGACCTCGTGGACATGTTGAAGCTCCTCCTCTTGCTCTTCCTCCTTAGAGGAATAGAGTCCATGATGATGCTAAGTTTGAATTCTCTGCACTCCTCCGGTCGCTAGGGGGAGTCTTTGGGGGTCCCTGTTATCTCTCTCTGCTGATAGGTACCCTGAGCCTTGGGGGGGGGGATCCTTTAGTGGTGCTAAAAATACTGTTTTTGTACTTCGAGGTCTTTCTTTCCTTACGGAACCTAAGGGTCACATCTCCCTAACTGAACCTCTCATGGAGGTGGCAGGTCCCTCGGAACCCCAGATTCCCATGGTTGCACTGATGTCAGTCCTTAGTGTTCCGGGTGGAAGTGGCGTGTTGGCAAAGGCCCAGGTGGAAGCGTCCCCCACCTTTCCCTGCTCAGTCTGTCTCATCTGATTCTGAGCCTGCTGCCGCCGTGGATGCGGCCCATCTAGGGGGGCTTAATATCACACCCCCAGATCCATCCGATAGTGAGGACGATTTCTCCATGGTCATAGCAGCGAATGAAAAACCGCTGGTAGATGCACTTATTACTGCAGTGCGTGAGACTTTAAAAATGGAGACTGCAGCTGATGTAGCCACAGACGTGGCTGTGTCGTTTGGTATGCATAAGTCACCTTGCACTCCAAAGGTGTTTCCTTATGTGCCTTATTTTGACAGGTTTTCCTGTGAGGAATGGGAACAACCAAAAGTACCCTTTGTGGTCACCAAACGTTTTGCTGTACATTCCCCATTTGAGGAGTCACTTTTAAAAAAGTGAGCTAGTCCACCAGTGGTGGACCCTCCTGTTTACAGGTTGAATAAAGCAACCATGATCCCAGTAGAGGAATCCCCATTCTTTAAGAACCTGGCTGACAAGAAAGCGGAAGCTGTGGCACGCAGTATGTTTCCTATGGCTGGTTCGGTATTGCGGTCAGTCTTTGCCATGTCCCTGGTGTCTCAGACTCTAACTGATTGGGTCAAGCTTTTGCGCCAGGTTCGGGGGGGGGGGGGTGAGCAGGTCCCTGCTGCTTATGTTGATTTAGCGGACCAGTTGGTCCATGGGCTGCAGTTTATTTGTGATGCAGTTTTGGATACAGCTCCTGTGCTGTCCAAACTTTCTGTTTCAGCGGCGGTGATTAGGTGTGGCTTAAGAATTGGTTCGCAGACCAAGCCTCTAAGAAAGCTCTCATTAATCTGCCCTTTCAAGGCGATCACCTGTTTAGGGCTACCCTGGATGACATTAGGGGAACATGGGGGGTAAGAGTACCTTCCTTCCACAATCTAGGAAAGTGAAGGAGCCTGGTCGGGGGCCCTCCTTCTCAGCATATATAAATTTATTTTGTGCTTCTGGGACAGAGAATAAGGGAAATAGATCTTTTAAATCTTCCCCGAGAGGTTCCATGCAACCTTGGTCTGGTAAGCCTAAAGCTAGCTTCTCCGGACCCGCAGACAAGACCCCTTTAGCATGAAGGTCTGCCCTCACCCATTATTGGGGTGGGGGGACATCTTTGCTGGTTTCGGACCTCGTGTACCTCCTTCATGAGCATCAAGGGGATCCATGAAATTATTATTTTGGGGGTACCCAGAAAGGGGGACAAAGATTTTCCTTTTTTGTTTTTTTAGGTCCTGAGTCTCCTTGTGCAGATTGAATTCCAGCAAAGATTCAGGTGATGTCTGAACTATCTAATGTCCCCCTATCCCTGTCCAGGGAATTGATTTACCTAGGTCTGATTTTAATTCTGACCAGGGTGGTCCTTCCTCTGGTTACATTTCAGGAATCACACGCCGTGATTCATCGGCTGCTGTCACACAGATAGTTCTCTCTTCTGATTTGCATACAGGTTCTCTGTTTGGTGGTATCTACCTTCCAGACAGTTCTGTTTGCACAGTCCTACATGCAGCTTTTAGCAGGTCCGGCCCCACAGGAGGATACCAAAGTTCGTGGCGTGACCAGGGGGTCCTCTGACAGATGCCGCAGGCATCCAAGGTCCACGAAAAGGCCAGCATCATCCTCGGCTCAGGCTTCGTCTTCAGTTCCTGTGAGGAATCAAGAGCCAGGATCTTCCAGCCATACTGCTTTACAGTCGCTGGTTTTCATGGCGTAACTATTGAAAGCCAGGTACTAAGGGATAGAGGTTTGTCTTGATCAGTGATCCCTACTATGTTGAAGGCGAGGAAGTCATCTTACAGCAAGATATACCATCGTAAGTGGAAAGTGTACATTTCTTGGTGTGAGTCGATTGGCGCTCATCCTCGATCCTTTTCTGTGGCTCGGATCTTAACCTTTCTTCAATGGGGCGTTGATCACAAGTTGTCCCTGAGTACCATCAAGGGCCAGGTGTCTGCCTTGGCAGTCTTCTTTCAGCGACCCCTAGCCATGCACTCTTTAGTTTGTTCCTTCATTTAGGGGGTTCGACATGTGGCTCCACCTGTACAGTCTCTTTTACCGCCATGGGATTTAAATTTAGTGCTTCCGGTTCTCCAGAAACCTCCATTTGAGAATAGTCATGAGATTCCCTTGCCTCCATTATCCCAGAAGGTGACATTCTTGGTGGCTATTACCTCTGCCCGCAGGGTATCGGAGTTGACGGCATTATCCTGTTGCAGTCCCTATTTGGTGGTCCATAGGGATAAAGTGGTTCTTCGTCCCTGTCCATCATTCCTGCCCAAAGCTGTCTCTGACTTCCATTTGAATGAGGATATTTTCTTGCCATCCTTGTGTCCCAAGCTGGCTCATCTAAAGGAATTTGCTTTGCATACTTTGGATGTAGTTTGTGCGATTCTGGTGTATCTGGCAGCTACGGAGTCTTTTCGGAGGTCAGACTTGCTTTTTGTGTTTACAGACGGACCAAGAAAAGGGCTGGCCACTTCTTCGACTACGGCTTTCCCTGTCACGGCGCATTCTGCTTGGGCGCTGAGTGCTTCTTGGGCCTTCCGTCATCAGGCTTCAATATCACAAGTTTGCAAGGTGGTCACTTGGTTGTCCGTGCATACCTTCAAAAAATTCTATAAGGTCGATACTTTGGCATCTGCGGATGCTTTTTTTGGCCGCAAAGTTTTGCAGGCTGCTGTTTTAAGAGGGGCTGTTCCCTCTTGAGGGGAGTTTTTTCTTTAAACCTTTATTTTTCAGACAGGGCTCCTGTGACCCGGTTAAGGCTTCTGTGTCCTGGTTAAGGGCTCTTATTTGTAGCCTTAGGTTATTTTCCCCACCCCTCATTTTCCTTTTGGCACTGCTTTTGGACATCCCACTAGTTATGATTTATAGAGCGCTGTGTCCGTCGATGAACGAAAGGAAAAAATTAGATTTTTGTACTTATCGTAAAATCCATTTCTCTGAGTTCTTTAACGGACACAGCACCCACCCCTCTATGGACTTCTGATACGTCTAATACTGCTTGCTACTAAACTGATTACCTAGAGCAGAAAGGGGGGGTTATATACCAGCTGAGGACTTCCCATGGGCGTAGCCAGGTGTTTTTTGTTCTGCCTAGTCCTACTCCTGAAGGAGGCAATATAGCTCACTAATTATGATTTATGGAGCACTGTGTCCATCGATGAACTCAGATAAATGGGTTTTATCGTAAGTTTAGCAGGTTTTCCAGGCCTGTGGCCTCATGTGGGTCTGCCATCGGTACCAGTTACCCCTCCAGCCCTTGTGAGCTGCGGCCCTAGGTGTAAGCACTGAGACATTGACAGCTCTGGCATCTTTGTTTTGTGTTTTTATTGTATTTAAGAGGATGGGAGAAGGGAATGAGTGGGATACTCCTTTAGGCTCAACTAAATACAATTGTGGGACTTTTCTGGCAAAAATGCCTGTCTTGACGCCAGCCGACGCTGGCCAATGCTTCCTGACGCTTGAACACTGTGTAATTACTGAAACTGTGCTGGATCCTCGACTTTAGTCCAGAAGATCCAGGACTGTAAAACTGCTTGACTTGTAACACTGCAATAGCTCAGAGTCACTGAATGGCTCCCTCCAGCACTGCACTGGCTGAGAAAACTCCTTGTAAGGTCCTGTACTGCCGCAACTATCAGCTGGCACACTTCACACTGTGCACTAGCACTTCAGGACCCAAACCGCAGATGCCCTCTTTACACTTTAAAATCTTCAGGGTCCACTGACTATGTACCCCCTCTGTCACTTCAGGGTCCTCAACCTAGGTACCCCCTTTCACCACTAGCTGGCACTGGAACCCCCGAACCTCTTCCAGAGTGGTCCCCTCTAACTTCTGGCAGACCCCCAGGGGCAATCCTGAGTACTCACGACCTGTGTAGGCTTTCCGCGGACTGGACCCCTCTGACTCTCCGCAGGTTCTCGGCACACCGGATCCCCTCAGCTTAGCTCAGCACTCTCTGGATCTTCAGGCAGCACCCCGAGATCCTCAGATGGGGAGACAGCCGTTCTCTCCCTCCTGGGACTCAGCTCCCGCCAAAGACATTGTGTCATGCACCACCCCCAAACTTATACCCACTCCCAGAATCCTTTGCAGCACAATCTGCCTTCTGGGGTAGTTACAAGCCTGGATGTGTCCCCTGATTGTGTTTCCTCCACCGCCCTATGAGAAGCCTCTCACAGGAGCCAGTGGGGAGACTACCCCTTCAGCAGGCACACCTGGAAACCATGACTCCCTGACTAATAAATGACAGCCCTGCTGTTAGGCAGACAAGGCCACCACTATACCTTTACCTAGCACCTACCTGTAGAGTGCTACATAAGTAAAAAAAAAATCAAATTTTTTTTTGTTTAAAATAAAGATCATGAGTCTCAGCATAACATTATATTTCACATTATACAAAAAATTGGGCTAACTCCACTGTTTCATTTTTTTTTTTTTTTTTTTTATTAATTGAAGTGTTCTTTTTCCCAAAAAAATGCATTTGAAAGACCGCTGTGCATATACAGTGTGACATAAAATATTGCAACAACTATCACTTTATTCTCTAGGGTCTCCACTAAAATATATATATATATATATCATGTTTGGGGGTTCTAAGTAATTTTCTAGCAAAATATACTGATTTTAACTTAAGCAACAAGTGTCAGAAAAAGGCTTAGTCTTTAAGTAGTTAAACTGACCTCATTTACAGACCAAAGTTCATCCCTTTGATCTAAACGAACTAAATGATACAATGTTTCTCTATCTCTCAGCACTAAGGCTCCGTTCACATGTAGGCGTTTTGGGGCGTTTTTGGGGCGTTTTTCTGCTCTAGGATCAGCTCTCAAAACGCCCAACAAGACAAATCCTATTCATTTCAATGGCCCCTGTTCACATCTGAGCGTTTTGAAGCTGTATACAAAACGCCCAACGCTCAAAAAAGTACATGAGCTTCTTTTTGGGCAGATTACAGGCGTTTTCCATTGATCTCTATTGAATCTAAAAACGCCTGCACAAAAATCGCGGTAAAAATCGCGGTAAAATCGCGGTAAAAAACGCGCGAAAAACGCTACGCTCAGGTGTGAATGTAGCCTTAGAAATGTTGTGATAAACTTTGCTGGCTGTTTTTTTTTTTTTTTTTTTTTTTTGACAGATCTGAGCAGAGAATGGCTCTGCGCTGTTACATGAATCCTGGAAATGCCAGATAAGGATCGTGAGGAGGGTTGAATCGAGATCGCAGTTTTTTCAACGCATTAATTGTGCAGCTTTAGGCGGACCCAATCACACGGATTGTGTGAAAGGGACCTTAGAGTACTGCACACATTACAACTCAGACAAAGAGAAAGGAAGGCACAACGTGCAAGGTGCTTGAGCCTTCCTGTCTCCTTGTTTTTGTAGTTCCACTTTGGATTCCCCTATCCATGGAATGCTGCACCCGCCACCATTTGAAATTGTTGCACAGTCCTGTTTAAATAGCTGAAAGTGATAGTTTTGTACTGCATAATCTCTAAATTTACCAAATCAATGTCATATGAGGACAAATCATTGTAATATGATGACAAATCTAAACATTCCATTCAGGTGATATTCATTGCATACATAGGCCCTTACATAACATAGTTTGTAATAGATTTAAAAGAGATTGGACAATCAGATTTGTAAAATGTAAGGTCACAGTCATGTTCTGCAGCCCTGAGTACAGTGATCAGTAATAGTTTTGCTTAGTATATGTTCAGTATAAGTTTTCATACATTTCTTTTTCTTTTTTTTCCAGTCTTGTCATCCAGTGGAGATTCGTGAACAGGGTGCAGAAGCAGATGACTTCCTTTAAAGAGGTATTGCACTAAGTGTATGCTTATATGGTTACAAAATAGTTGTTCTTGTTTAATAAAACCCAGTACATTCTACCACTGGCAGTATATCATTATTTTGTTGTGCTGATTTCCATTGTTTCTGGGTTTGCACTGCACTGCCCCTATTCCTTCCGAACCACTGTGACCAGGATATACATAACAACGTTCTGTAAAATGCTGACTTTAATTATCTGTCATTTTGAAATGCTTTGTTTAAATATATATATAAAAAAAACTATAAAAACTGTCATTAGTGCTCAGTGACAACACTTACTTTGTATTCAACTTCATCACTTAAATCAAACACTGTAAGTGAATAGCTTTGCTCAAGTGTATGTTGCATACACTTGAGCAAATTATCTATTTGCTCAAGTGTATGCACTTATCTATTAATGCTTATTACAAACCTAGCAATCATACAAAGTAAATGTGAACATCATGATATAAAAAAACATAAATGAAACCAATTATTACAATATCCACAGTGATAATAAAATACACATATATGCATGTGTGACAAAAGTCCATATATAAAGTGCAGGAAGTGTCAAAGTATTCAGAAGCAATTCTCCCAAAAAGTTCTTCACACCACACCGTTAGTGCGCCAAAACACCTCTCCCCATAAGATGTACACTTTCTGGAGCTATTTGCCTAACACAAGCATGTTTGCCAGATAGGCAGTTACCCCCACAGGGTTGATGTCTCCAGCACAGAGCACTCCGCTTCTTGCAGTTATAGATAGAATTTGCTCAAAAAAGGGGAGAAAAGAGAAAGCTCCACTAGTGTAATATTTCTAAAAAAACATAATCAATTTATTAAAATCTTCAGACATTGCACTTACAATTTTAACATTAAAACGAGCATTGGGGGAGGCGTGATTGGGCTGTGAGCTGGACAGACGCGCAGGCTGAGATCTCCGGGACCATCCGTGTTCTAATCCTACTGAGTGTCGGATCCCTTCCTTCCGCGTGCAGCTACATGTTGCCTAGGAAGCCAGGACTAGTTCTAGCCACCCGGGATGTCTTCTAAGGGACAGGGGAAGCTGGCAAAAGCCCTAAAAACTCTGAGCACTTCCAAAAGGGCGGGGCTCCGCTGTGGCTGGCACCATTTTAACCCACATGGACAGCGCGGCAGGCCGCAACTCTCTACATGTGGGGAAGTCTCCTGCTACTCCCATGGCTGGTACGGGTGAGTCACCCCCCTTCTCTGCCCCTGCTTCTCCGGCAGGCATTGACTCAGAGCAAGAGGCAATTACCAAACCGATCCTGGGATCTAAAGAAGGTTGCAAAGCAGCCCTTATGCTGTGCATAGAGCAGTTGGCATCTGAGTGCACATTATTCAGGCATGACTTGGACAAGTTTAGGGGGAGGCTCATGGAGGCAGAGGATCATATAGGTGCTGCGGAGGACATACAGGGCTCCTAATCTAATCAACTGGCTGAACTACTGGTGAATAAGGTGGAGGATGTGAAAAATCGCCAGATGCGCAACAATAACAGGGTTGTGGGCCTTCCAGAGGGAGGTGAGGGCCCCAAACCAGCGGTGTTTGCGGATGCCTTCTTTAAGCAACTGTTGGACATGCCTCCTACGTATATCGTGGAGAGGGCGCACTGAGTACCGACTGGGGTGTGTCCTCCGGGAGCCCTTTCATGTCCCTTTCTGTTGACTCTTTAATTTCAGGGATCAGGATATGATCCTAGCAGAAGCCAGGAAACGTCCGGAGCTTCCCTATGAAAACACGAAGATCATGCTTTTCCCTGGTTTTTCGGCTGAAAAAGAAAAGATCATTCAAGGAAGTGCGACGCCGCCTGAGAAAGAACAACATCAGCTACAGCATGTTTTATCTGAGCCGGCTTTGGGTCTCACACACCGTGGGGTAGTTAAATTCTTTGATACTCTACTGGAAGTTAGCGACTGGTTCGATACCCTATAAACGCTTGCTGTCGCTGAACTGACCACATGTGCCCTCTCAAGGCATTCTCTACAGATGTTCATTGATCTCCGGGAGGGGGAGGGTTTATAGGTTTTTCCGTTTTCTGCGGACATTCTGTTAGACCTGTTGCTCCTACCCCATCTCTACATTTTTCAAGGGACAAACTGTAATAATGCCTGGATGTTTGTTGGGGGACAACCATTTGTCTTTTGTGAACGGTGCCACTAAAGGATTGGGCTCACAACAATTTGTTGTCAAATGCTGTGGTCACTGTCGCTTCTTGCTCTTGCACTGGGATCCTGGCACGCTAGATACCTGGACTGCCTGGAGCACAGCCCTTCTAGTTGAACAGTGTTAAACTCTTGCTGTCTTAGGCATGGTTACGCCTCTACATTAATATTCAGTTTAGGGCTCAGGCTGCGTGTATAGTTGGCCTTGTGGCTTGTTTGTTACTACACAGCAGCAGGGAATTTTTTGTTTTTTTGGAATGTTTTTGAACCTGCAGTGCAATACCCTTCCTTTTTCTATTGTCTGTTTTATGACAATTTGCGTGGTGTGTGTACCTCATGTGATGCCCTAAAGATTGCAACATCTCTTGTGTTACTGCTTATATATTTATTTGCATTACAGTGTTGGTTACTAAACTGCAGCTGATCTCCTGGAATGTCAGGGGGTTGAATGATAAATTTAAGAGAGCCAAAGTGCTCTAATATCTTAAACCTCTTAGGCCCCATGTGATATTCTTCCGGGAGACACACTTGGACAGCAGCAGGGTCTTGGCCCTCTGCCGCTCCTTGGTGCAAAGAGCGATGCATGCCACACATTCAACATGTACCCGGGGAAATGGTTCCATGTACTATACACCAAATCATTACTGACCCGCGGGCCGCTATATAATTCTGGTGGCTGATTTATTTACTTGCAAAATGGTATTGGTAAATGTGTACACTCCTCCCCAATTTCAGGTACAGGTACTATATAAGGTGGCGAGTAGACTGGCTCCGTTCATGCACCCCTGCCTTTTTCTAGCCAGGGACTTTAATGCCATTTTAGATGCTATGCTTGACACCTCCAACCCTTCCCGCTCTGCATCCTCTGACCTCTCTGCATGGGCGGACTCTATGTCCCTGACAGAGCTGGGGAGATGGAAGCACCCGGAGGGAATTGGCTTTTTGCATCTCTCTAAAACACATAGGGTCCTCATCACGCATTGACTTGGCCTTTGTCAATTCCCTGATGCTTCAACTTGTTCGCTCTGCGGTGTATTTGCCTGGTGCTAACTCCGATCATACTCCTTTATCAGTCATTGTGGGATTCCCCCTCACGGGCATGGGGAGGTGCATGGGGCTCGAGTTCTGGATGGCTTGAGGAGGAAAGTGTGGTGTCTCAGGTGACCACTGCCTGTTCCACGTATTGGGAGGACATCATTTCCTCAGCGACCCCCTTTGTGGTGTGGGATGCATTCAAAGCCTATATGAGAGGGAGATATATTTCGGCTTTAAAGGCAGCCAAGCAGGATCACAATTCTACCCTACGCTGGCTACAGAGGCAGGAGCGGAGCTGTGAGCTTGCTCATGCTTCGTCCCCTTCCCCTGTTAGAGGAGAGGTGGCAGCTCACTCTTCACATCACGGAGTTAACTCAGATTTCTTGGGAGCGGAGAGCGGAAACCCTTTTTGAGCCGGGTGATAAGAATGGCAAGCTGTTGGCGATGTTGGTGGCAAATCAGCGGGTGCAAATTAATATTCCGTGCATTTTCACCCCTACTAGTGAACTGCCTTCCGAACCCGGAAATCATTTTTGAAACATTTCTGACTTAGTATAAGAAACTATACCTGATTAGAGTGTGGCCGAGTTGGAGAAATTACTTTACGACCTTCTTATTCCCACTCTCCTGCCCTAGTGGGGTTGGGCTGCTGGATAGGGACTTCACTATAGAAGAAATTGAGGTGGCTATGATATCTTTTCCCCCACATAAGTCCCGTGGTCCTGATGGTTTCCCAGGAGGGTGGTACAGAATGCATGTGGGGACCCTGGGACCAAGACTTAAAGCCCTATATCAGTATTGGATCAACAAACCATAAAATCAGCGCAAATCTACCCTACAATATATATCTTACAATATATTCAGCAAGTGTCTTCCCGACATCTGGGCTCAGTGAAGATGTCAAGTGACGAAACTAGTAGGGCGGGGACTAGGACTCTGGACATTACCGCTCATGCTCGATTTGCGCTCGCGGCTTTGAATGTGATAGCTGGATGCGAAGAGCACATATACAGATGCTGGAACCCTTAGTGTCGGGAAGATACTTGCTGAATGTTAGGTTTTTTACCTACTTTTATTAAACAAAGAATTTGTTTTATAGAATTACGCTATATGGATTCATTTTTCCTCCTCCAACACGGTATATCCCTACCTGCTGCTTGTGATGGGGAAAATATAGAGTGGATTGCGGACCTGGTTGCTGGATATATATGAAAAGGCGCAGTAGCTGGTTTATAATTTTACCAGCCACTCCATCTGGTGAGTCAGTTTGGGGTGATTGGTGAAAGGAGCACACTAGGTGTGGTTTGGCACGCAATTTTTCACAGAAGATTCGTTGCACAGAATATACTCACCTTTCTGCACTTTATTTGAATGCGTTTGGGACTTTATTAGAAACATTAATGGATGAACATTGTTTATTACTTTTTTGTGATTTTCAATAGAATTTTTTATTGATATGAATTGTTATTTCACTGATATGAATTGTTTTTCATAACATCATTTTTCAACATTTTTATCACTATTTTTACAACATTTTTTTGTACTGATTAAGAGAAAAAGTTTTTCTTTTTTCATAATTAATTTTATCCATCATGACTATTGCACTTGCACTTTTTTGTAAAGATATTATAGGATATATAACATTGTGGGGTAGATTTGCGCTCATTTTATAGTTAGTTGATCCATTTTATGCTGCGCACACCTGCAGACAATTAGCTGGAACTATATATTTCTTGATCGCAACTTGCTGCCACTGATCGTTCTTGGTGCCAGATCTCTTTTCACAATATCAGTATTGTTTTGATCATGATGTATTACCCAAATCCCTGTCAGAGGCTCATGTGATTCTACTGCCGAAACTGGGCAAGGCTTTACTTGAGTGTTCTTCATATAGAGAAATTGCTCTGCTTAACCGGGATTTAAATAAATCCTCACTAAGATTCTGGCCAGCAGGCTCTCACAGGCATTGCACTAATAGACATAGACCAACTGAGGTTAATTCCAGGGAAGTCAACAGATACCAACCTTAGAAGGCTATTTTCCCACCTACAAACCACGCACGATGACACAGGGGCCTGTGTTGTGCTCTCCCTAGATATGGAGAAGGCCTTTGATTCAGTAGACTGGGGCTATATGGCCTCAGTGCTGTGTCGTATGGGCTTCAGTCCCCATTTTATGGCTTGGATTTCCTTATTATATTGGTGCTCTAAAAAGCATCACTGAAGATAGGCACTGGACTTTCGGCGCCTTTCCAGATAGGACGCTTCAGGGATGCCCACTCTCGCAATTTCTGTTTACCCTCGTGATGGAGCCTATAGCACTTAGGAAGTTCACGGCAGTCAGTGCTCTACGGGTGGGAGGAATAAGAGAATGCACAGACCTTCTCATATTCCTACAGGATCCTGGGTCATGTCTTCAGGCAGTTTTTGACATACTGAATACCTTTTCCATTTGCTCGGGGGTGAAAGTAAACTGGGAAAAGTCAAGAATTTTGACAATTGATAGTGGAGCCCAGGCACTGGCTGCCCCTAATGTCCCCATTCCCTGGGTAACACAAATTAAATGTTTAGGTGTTGCGGCCAGGGTGCTGGACTTCATGGCTCTCAATCTCCATCCCCTAATTCTGGCATTTAAGCAGGGTTTAGAGGCTTGGAAACATTTACCCCTGTCACAAATCAACTTAATTAAAATAAACATCCTGCTTATTATCTTATACGTCCTTAGAATTTCACTAGTGTGGATCCCTAGCTCTAATTTTAAAAGGATAGAAGGTCTGTTTAGCTCCTTTTTGTGGTCCTCCTCGCACCCCAGATTGGGAATTCGGGTTCTCCAGGAGCCTGTAGGCCAAGAGGGTGTTGCCCGATCTTTATAAGTACTTTTTGGCCAGTCAGATGGTCTATGCGCGTAGGTGGTTGACCAGGGACGATGGAGATGCAGCTATAGTTTTGGAGGCTGCACTGGTGGGTCCTTATGAAGGACTCCATTATCTTTTGTTTCGGGAACCGCTGAATGGTAGGGCACTGACTGGCTCTATAAAGGTCACAATTAAGGCATGGGACAGGGTGAGACATATTATGCAACCAGAGGCTTGTGGAAATACTCCTGCTTTGGAAATACACCGCTTTGGTTCAACCATCGCTTGCCACATTTTGCTACCATTCCAGACCCTTGTGTCTGGGTGGTGAAGGGAATTAAACAGCTGAAAGACATTGTGGATGGAGGGCGGTTGCTTACAATTGATGAACTTAAGTCCAGATTTCAACTCCATAACAGGTTCTTTTTCTACTACCTACAGCTACGAGATGCTCTCTTTTCTCATATTGGTGGTAACACCCTGCAGTTCCAGTCTTCTGACTTGGAGCAGTTGTTGACTTCGGAACGTCTTCCTAAGACACTGTCTGTAGTTTACAAGGAACTATTCTTAACCCGCCCAAAGCCAATTCCAGACACCCCAACCTGCAAAAAATCATTTCAGGGAGGTGGCAAAGTCATTTCATGGAGGGGAGCCCCCCCCCCCCCCCACATGCCGCCACCCCCCCCCCCCCCACGCACGCCTGCGCCGCACCCCCCTTTCCAATTTAACACTACCAGAGAATAATGAAATGTAATCAGTATACCTGGTCACTGGTGCTGGTCACTGGTGCTGGTCACTGGTGCTGGTCACTGGTGCTGGTCACTGATGCTGGTACTGTTCACTGGTGCTGGTACTGTACTGGTCTGGTAACTGGTGCGGGTACTGGTCACTGGTGCTGGTACTGGTCCACTGGTGCTGGTACCGGTCACTGGTGCTGGTACTGGCCTGGTCACTGGTGCTCGTACTGGTCTCTGGTACTGGCCTGGTCACTGGTGCTGGTATTGGCCTGGTTACTGGTGCTGGTTACTGGTCCTGGCCTGGTCACTGGTGCTGGTACTGGCCTGGTCACTGGTGCTGGTACTGGCCTGGTCACTGGTGCTGGTACTGGCCTGGTCACTGGTGCTGGTCACTGGTGCTGGTACTGGCCTGGTCACTGGTGCTGGTACTGGCCTGGTCACTGGTGCTGGTACTGGCCTGGTCACTGGTGCTGGTACTGGCCTGGTCACTGGTGTTGGTACTGGTGCTGGCCTGGTCATTGGTGCTGGTACTGGCCTGGTCACTGGTGCTGGTGCTGGTACTGGTGCTGGTACTGGCCTGGTCACTGGTACTGGTGCTGGTCACTGGTGCTGGTACTGGCCTGGTCACTGGTGCTGGTACTGGCCTGGTCACTGGTGCTGGTACTGGCCTGGTCGCTGGTACTGGTGCTGGTACTGGTCACTGGTGCTGGTACTGGTGCTGGTCACTGGTGCTGGTACTGGTGCTGGTCACTGGTGCTGGTACTGGCCTGGTCACTGGTGCTGGTACTGGCCTGGTCACTGGTGCTGGTACTGGCCTGGTCACTGGTGCTGGTCACTGGTGCTGGTACTGGTGCTGGTCACTGGTACTGGTGCTGGTCACTGGTACTGGTGCTGGCCACTGGCGCTGGTACTGGCCTGGTCACTGGTGCTGGTACTGGCCTGGTCACTGGTGCTGGTACTGGCCTGGTCACTGGTGCTGCAGCTGGTCACTTGCTGGTACTGGCCTGGTCATTTGCTGGTACTGGCCTGGTCACTGGTGCTGGTCACTAGCTGGTACTGGCCTGGTCACTTGCTGGTACTGGCCTGGTCATTTGCTGGTACTGTCACAGAGTGGGGTGTCACAGTGTCACGGTCCCGCGCGCGCCAAAATGCCTCCTGGAGTAGAATGTGGCTGTAGTAAAGAGCAAAGCCGCTTCTTGCTCTTTGCAGCTCCTCCCACAGGCGGAGTGCATGACTCGTATCACTCCGCCTGTGAGCCGGATCTACTTCGGCTCCGACGTGATGTCTGTGCAGGCTCAGCTTGCTGACAGCTGTCACACTCTTGCCTGCATCGATCGATGAGTCATCTCATCTGACTCACTCACTCAGACTGACTCACACACAGAGCCGGGATATTGCCCTGAGCTCGCGGGTGTCCGTGAGCTCCGGGCGGATAGCGGGAGTCTCCCGCGACTTGCGGGAGACTTGAGATGTCTGCAATTCACAAATGTAGGGAGAGGTGGATGTCTGCGATACCTGACCTTCAGGGCGATGACTGGGATGATATGTGGGATTACCCTTTTAAATACTTGGTGTCTTCCAGAGATCGCCTCATACAATAGAAGATTCTCCATCGGGTTTATACTCCGGCCAGGATTGCTGGGTTGTATGTCTCTGGCTCTGCGAACTGTTTGCAGTGTAGGCACTCTCTCCGGCAGACTTTTAGCATGTATTTTGGCAATGCCCTGATAAAGCAAATCTGGCGGGAGGTGGTTAAGACTTGAAAATGTTGCGGCTCTGAGGGTGCCTCTTGCTCAGGCAGTGTGTCTTCTCGGCTTGGTGGAGGAGCTAGCACCATTGCTGGCACAAAGGACTGTATTGCCTGTCATTTTGTTCTGTGCGCTTAAGGCCATCCTGCTATACTCGAAGAGGGAGTAGACGCCCTCATTGAAGTACTGGAAGACCCTCATTAATAAGGCTTTACCCTTCTATAAGGCTATATATCAAAATAGAGGTTGTCTTAAAAAGTTTCAAAAGGTATGGCAGTGCTGGATCTCAGATTTGTCCACCCTTGACTGAGGTGGAGGCACTCTACCACGGGTGGTGGCAATGGTAATTTTGGTTGAGCAGGGGGGACACCTCCGGAGGCTTAAGCAAATATGTCACGTACCTAAATAACCATTTGACGCAAGCAGGTGATGCAGACACTTGATATAAGCTGGGGGCCCATGTGGGGTAAACATTACCATGCTGAAATGTTACTTGGATATCCTTTGAATATATTTGATTGTATGATGCTCTTTAGGTATTGCACTGGAGAGGGGGATTTTTTTTTATGTCGTGGCTATTGTATTGTTATTTTCTGCTGCACTTAGTGGTGCGCATTGTTTTGGATAACTTGTTTTGCATGTCTATTCATAACAGTAATAAAAATCATTTTCTAAAAAACGAGCATTGAATACACACATCCCAGAGCGTTACAGCAGTTTCAATCATAAGTCAGCCGGCAATGTCTCACCAGACTGGAAACCTCGCAGAAACGTCACTTCCGATAATCCTAAACTTCACATGCAGTCATTTCATTATTTGGCGCAATGGTGGATGGGTGTTTTTTACCTGGTAAGTCACTCATTTATACACGATTAAAAAAATTTAAGGAACACTTTAAAAACACATCAGATCTCAATAGGGAAAAATATCATGCTGGATATCTATACTGATATGGACTGAGTAATGTGTTAGGAACTAAAGGATGCCTTATTGTTTAATGGAAATGAAAATGATCAACCTACAGAGGGCTGAATTCAAAGACACCCCAAAAATCAAAGTGAAAAAAAAATGATGCAGCAGGCTAGTCCATTTTGCTGAAATTTCATTGCAATAACTTAAAATGGTACTCAGTTTATACAATGTGGGGTGCCATATAATAGTTTGTATGGCCCCCAACATGCTTGTAGGATGGTGTCCTGGGGTATTTTCTCCCAGGTATGGACCAGGGCATCACTGAGCTCCTCAACAGACTGCGGTGCAACCTGGCCGCGTCAGATGGACTGAAACATAATGTCCCAGAGGATTTAGCTTAGTTACGTGTGGGGGCTATTCAGTGGTATCAATCCCTTCATCCTCCAGGAACTGGCTTCCTACTCTCGACACATGAGGCCGGGCATTGTCATGCACCAGGACGAATCCAGGACCCACTGCACCAGCGTAGGGTCTGACAATGGGTCCAAGGATTTCAGAGTCTGACTCTGGACTCGGCCTCAGCCGGAGTGTTTCTTCCTCGGGAAACACTCCAGACATTGCAGGAGGCAATTCAGCTGCTGTTGTTCAGCAGACGGTCATCCCTCCGGGTTTGCATGCGCATGCTGGGCTGATGGTGTCCACCCTCAAGGTGGTCTGTTTTTGCTAGTTCCACACAAGATCTTTGCTAAAGAGTTTTTGGTGAAATGGATCAAGGATCCACGGTCTCTAGAGGTGGTTCACTCTCCGGCTCTTCAACAGGGAAAATCCTTCTTCCCCTGTATTATTCCAGGTTCTTATATAGCGCTGTCAATTTACGCAGTGCTTTACATATACATTGCACATTCACATCAGTCCCTGCCCCCAAGGAGCTTGCAATCTAAGGTCCCTAACTCACATTCACACATACATAGTAGGGCCAATTTTATACAGGATCCAATTAACCTACCAGCATGTCTTTTGGACAGTTCTCTCAGCGGAAGCCAGCCTGTCCGTGTGGGGAGGCGTCCTCAGCACAGATGTGCTCATGGGGGTCTGCCCTTTGGCAGAGCCCAGACTGCCAATTAATGTACTGGAACTCCAAGCGATCTGACTTTGTCTGGCTCATTGGACAATGGTCTTCAGGGGTGTCCAGGACGTATTCATTCGGACAATGCCACGGCCATGGTCTATGTCAATCACCAAGGGGGCACAAGAAGTGTCTTGGCGGCTCGGTAAGTAGCCGGCATTCTAAGGTGGGCTGACTGATTTGTTCCAGCCAAACTTCTGCCATGATTCCTGTGCAGGTTTCAGGCAGAAGGGATTCCGGGCATTCTAAAAGCTCCAGACTGTCCTCACCGGTCTTGGTATGCCGATCTGGTACCGCTGGTCACCGATGCTCCTTGGGGACTTCCTCTTCCTCCCAAGGACCAACCTTCCATCCTGCCTTACAGTCGCTGGCTTTAACGGCTTGGCTGTTTAACACCAGGTGCTGAAGGATGGAGGTTTTTCTGAATCAGTGATTCCTACGCTGTTAAAAGCTAGGAAATCTGCCTCTAGGAAGATATACCATCGTACGTTAAAGACGTACATTGCGTCGTGTGAGTCTCTTGGGGTTCATCCTCGCTCCTCCTCGGTGGATCGGATCCTAACCTTTCTTCAATGGGGGGTTAAACAGAATTTCGCCTTGCATACCATCAAGGGCCAGATATCGGGTTTTGGTTGTCTTTTCCCCTGGTTCGTAACTTTTTCTCCTGGGTGTCTGACATTTGGTTCCTCCAGTGCGGGCTCCGTTTCTGCCCTGAAATCCTAATGTGTTGCTTTCAGCTCTATTGAAGTTTCTCTTTAAAAATATTCAGAAGGTTTCCCTGCTTACACTGCCCCAGAAGGTGACCTTCTTGGTGGCTATCACCTCTGCATGCAGGGTGTCTGATCTGATGGCGTTATCCTGTCGCTCACCAGATGGTCATATTTCCGGGCTTGCATTCACAAGGATAAGATGGTGCTTTGCCTCTGTCCGTCATTCCTTCCTAAGGTGGTTTCTAACTGTCTTTTGAATGAAGACATTGTGTTGCCTTCCCTGTGTCTTAGGCCTAAACATCTGAAGGAAATTGCCTTGCATGTCTTGGATGTGTTCCGGGCAATAAGGGAGTACCTGGCAGCTACGGAGTCTTTTAGGAAGTCAGACTCTCTATTTGTGTCAGCCTCTTCTGTGACCATTTCCAGTTGGATCAGATGGTGGTTCAGGCCTATTGCATCAGGGGTCAGGTTCCCCCTTTCCCTGTTTAGGAGCACTCTACTAGGGCCCATAGTGTCTCCTGGTGCTTTCCTTCATCAAGCATCACTGACGCAGGTTTACAAGGCGGTCACCTGGTCGACGGTGCATGCTTTTACAATGTTTTTGTAAAGTGGTTGTGTTGGCATCTGTGGATGCTTCTTTTGGCCGCAAGATTTTTGCATGCTGCTGTTTAGAGGACCTGGTCCTCTTTGGGGGTGTGTTGTTTTTTTCAGGTGAGCTCCAATTGTTTATGGTTGAGCTCCATGTTACCTGGTTGGCTATGGTTAACCTTGGGAATTTTTTGCTGCTGTTTCCCACCCCTAATGTTTGACACTGCTTTGGGACGTCCCAATAGTTAAGAATGACGGGAGCTGTGTCCATCAATGAACGAAAGAGAAAATGGGATTTTTGACTTACTGTAAAATCCATTTCTCTGATGTTCATTGACGGACACAGCACCTGCCCTTCTATGGAGTTGTTTTTTTTCTTCTGACATTGCTTGTAACAAAACTGAGTATCTATAGCAGGAAGTGGCAGTATATCCCCTGGGACTGCCCTTAGGCGTAGTCATTTTTTTTTCCTGCCTAGTGTCCTACTTCTATAGAGGGCAGCATAACCCAATGGTCAAGAATGACAAGAGCTGTGTCAGTCAATGAACATCAGAGAAATGGATTTTACGGTAAGTCAAAAATCCCATTATTACAAATTTAGGAAAACCGTACACAACCTGCAGAGTATTAGAAAATATCTGTACAATTTACACATGCCCAAACTCTATCCTTCCCAGCAAATTAGCACAGACAATGTATGCAATAAGTATGTTGAACAGCTTCCTAACCACTTTACCACCGGAGGATTTTGCTGTCTTCCGTCCAGGCCACTTTTTGCGATTCGGCGCTGTGCAAATTTAACTGACAATTGCGCGGTCGTGCGACGCCGTACCCAAACGAAATTTACGTCCTTTTTTTCCCACAAACAGAGCTTTCTTTTGGTGGTATTTGATCACCTGTGCGATTTTTACTTTTTGCGCTATAAACAAAAAAAGAGCGTTTATTTTGAAAAAATAACAATATTTTTCACATTTTTTTTATATGAAATTCCCCCCAAAAAAAATGTAAAAATCAAATTTTTTTTTAATTTTTGGCCAATTTGTTTTTTGCTACATATTTTTGGTAATAAAAATCACAATAAGCGTATTTTTATTGGTTTGCGCAAAAGTTATTGCGTTTACTAACAAAGGGAAAGATTTCTGTCATTTTTGGTGTTTTTTTTTTTAACGCGTAATGGCGGCGATCTGCGATTTTTTTTGCGGGACTGCGACATTGCGGCGGACAGATCGGACCCTTGACTGACATTTTTGACACTTTTGGGGGTACCAGTGACATTACTGCAGTAATCAGTGCTATATATATGCACTGTTACTGTAAAAATGACACTGGCAGGGAAGGGGTTAATTTTATTGGAGAGGGAGGGGTTAATGTATGCCTGGTGCTTACTGACGTGTGGGGGGGGGAGGTGATAGAGTGACACAAGGACAGATCCAGGGTTCAGCTATTCTGAACACTGCGATCTGACCCGGCCTGTCACTTCAGAGATCCGCCCGCTGTGTTTACACACAGCGGGCGGATCTCCACACTCGATCCCCGACGATCGGGTAAGAGCAGCGGTGATCGCCGCTGCTCCTCCTCTGGCCCGACTCCCGCTGTGACTGAAAACAGCGGGAGCGAGGCTCCAGCGGCGCGCGCGCGCAGCCCACAAGGGGCGGAGTCCAGCGACGTAGGTCTACGTCGCTGGACGGGAACGAGCCACTTTGCTGCAGTAGCAGCAAAGTGAGCGGGGGTATAAAGTGGTTAACCACTTGCTAACCAGCCGCCGTAGTTATACTGCAGCAGGTAGGCTCTGTTACGCGAAACGACGTACATGTACATCGTTTCGTGTAGCAGTTTTTGTGGGCGCGCGCACTGCCGGAGGGGCACGCCTGCGCCAGTTGGCTAGAGGGGGAGCCAATTAGCGGGTCCATTGTCCGCGATGTCCACCGGGCACTAGCGAGTGCTCCCCATGGCGACGGAATGGCGTTCTACCGATGTAAACACGGTAGACGGCTGTTCTGTCAGTGATGAACACAGGGATCCCGTGTTCCTTCTTTTTAGGAATACAGGTCTCTGTGTTCATCCAGTGATCTCATCCCCCACACAGAAAGCACCCCCTAGGCATACATTTAACCCTTTGATTGCCCCTGGCATTAACCCCTTTCCTGCCAGTGTCAGTACAGTAACAGTGCATAGTTTTAGCACTGATTACTATAGTAATGTCACTGGTCCCCCCAAAAGTGTAAAAAATGTCAGGTGTCTGATCTGTCCGCTGCAATGTCGCAGTCCTTCAGAATTGTCACTTTTTTTTGTTTATAGGGCAAAAAAAGGACATCAATTTGATTTGGGTAGAGCCTCAATAAGGGGGTAAAACTTTCCGGTCCTTAAGTGGTTAAAGTGGACTTTTAGACTACCCTATTAAAATGGGCTAACAAGCAGGATTTTTTATTGCAGAAGAGAAATGCTTTGTCTCTTCTGCATTAAAGTTGCCTACTTGCCTGTTCGCCCCTGTGCAGTGAGCTGAGCATGTGCAGCTCACCGTACAAATTCAGCACTTATGACATCATACCCACCCAGGCAATGAAGGAAGCCGGCTGGGAAGATGTCAGTAGCATATGGGGAGCTCCAGGACGTCGCATCATTGGATCCAAGGTGAGTATAGATCCTCTTTACCTTAGGTTTTCCAGGTGATAGAGTTTTCTTACTGCTTTCCTTCCAGCAGTCTCAGTAGTCGTGGTTTGTTCAAGTCCTCTTTTTCCACTTCTACTTCCTGTAAACTCATTACCTGTCCTGAGCTATACAAACTATTCCAGCCAGTTCTTTAGCATATCAATAGTGGAATCTTTGCTTCTAAACAATACATGGTCTTGTGATTCCATATTTATTCTTTAAAAAGCACTAAAATAGCGAAAGCAAACACACCAACCACCAAAAGATCATCTAGTTCAATGTTAAACACTTTTCTCAACACACATTGCTCAGTGGTGGTACCAGGAGCTGAAACTGTAAGAGCACGGTCAGGCAGATATTAGTCCGTGTGACAGTACCCTGTAAAAAGCATAAGGAGAATAATGAAGCCACTGTGGGGCAGATCTAAGTCTGCTGCAGCAGTGGCCAGTGTTGGAACCTCTAAGAAGAAACCATGTATTAGAACATTAGAACATTCAGGCAATTACATACCTTGCTGATAATGGAAGTTATTGTACACTGGATTTAAAGTACTATATAGTGGACAGTGGTGACCATGAAGGGGGAGACCTCATTTAAAAAATAAAATATATTGGGAGAACCTAAATAAATGTAATATATACAGCATACAGCAGGAAAAAAAAAGGAGTTTCAGGAATGAACCCTTTAAATGTATTTTGAGAAAACAAATGTGGTGTTTTCAATATGAGGCTGAGATTCAGAACATAGTTCAAGAGTAACGTTCTAAAGTATTATTTTGCTGAAAGTGCATTGTATGTTTGGAATAGACTTCCAGCAGAAGTATTTAGGCAATCCCCAATAAAGTAACTATAGGCAAAACTTTTTTTTATTTTTTATTTTTTTCAATTTATTTTGGAATAGAGTAAGGGGAGGGTTATAACACCTGTAATTTTTTTTGTAACCAGTAATAAATGTGCATTTACTTATTTTTGTTGCAGGAGCCTGTAAAGCATTGCACCAGTGATCAGCAGATCGCTGATGCCATGTAGGTCTCTTGCTCGTACCTTGTATGAGCAAGCTGATACCCGCTGACAGGAATAATCAATGAACTATCACAGCACCATGGTAGTGTAGGCTGTCTGAACTTGTAGTTTTCCATTCGCAGAACACTGTGAATGAGTGACACGGCCAGGTGGGGGGAGCCCAACATGGCCACCTTCTTTTTTTTTTTTTTTTTTTAATTTGTGACAGCTAGCAGTGGGAGAAGATATATACCCAGTAACTGGGCTCAGGTGATACACAGAGATTAAATAAATTCTCCTACATAACTTGTATCTGTTTATCTGCAGCCCTCTCGCCTTAACTTACTTATCAGAAGTGACTCGTGTAGAAAGGAACAAGGCAGCCAAAACAAATTACACTTTGTGCTCTGGATTGAGACAAATACACACTATAGAGGGATATGCTTTGTTCCTATTTCATGTCAGAGGTTTAAAACTACTTTAAATGTAAGGTGCTAGACCTCTAACCAGTATTTTAAAGATTTTCTTTATCTCTTTTTTTGTTACTTTCATGAAACTAAATTCATAAAATGTTTTCTTTTTTTTTTCTTTTTAAAGGGCTTTTTCGAACTGATTCCCCAGGATCTCATTAAAATATTTGATGAGAATGAATTGGAGGTATAGTACTTGTCTTGTGCATATACTTTTATATTTCCTTTTATATGTGGTTGTCTCTTATTTACCTTTCTGTTTTTCAGCTCCTCATGTGTGGATTGGGAGATGTGGATGTCAACAATTGGAGAGAAAATACAAAGTATAAGAATGGTTACTCTCCTGGACATCAAGTTATACAGTGGTTTTGGAAGGTGTGTGTAATGTTGGTTTATGCAGCATATTTTACAAAGATATCTTTTGTAGGACAAGCCATTTTTTTAAGCATAACCACACTAACCAGTACAGAAGAAGTGATAAAGTTGGTGTTCTGGTGCTCATGAAACCCATTGCATAGCCATTACTGCGATAATTATTAGATAACTTATAAGGTGGTAGCAAAAAAATTCAAAATACAAACAGTAACTTTCTCTGCCGCTCATTGACAGACGCAGTCCTCTTGATTAATATCAAATTGGGTTATACTGCCCTCTACAGGAGTAGCACACTAGGCAGAAGGAAAACGTTCTGGTCACACCTTAGGGGCAGTCCCAGAGGGTATATCCTCTCTCTGCCTGCTACAGGATGTCAGTTTTTTTCTGTCTAGTTAGGAGTAAGGACCTAAGTTCCTTGCTGGGATCTTTGGTCCTGGCAAGATTTTTTAGAAAAACATTTTTTTAGGCAGCTTTTTTCTCCAGTTGTTCCTGTGAGATCTTCAAGCAAGTATGCTGAAACTGGGCGACGGGCTGGATGTTGAGATCCAGTGGTCACCCCAGTCAGCCTACGAGCACGTGCAGGCCCTAGCTCCGCGCTGGGTCGGCCGCGACATAGTCACACTGGACGGGGACTGACCCTGCGAGTTAAACGTCTCGCCGGGACGCCGATGACCAGTTGGTAACTGAGTCACGGCGTCCGTATTGTTCGACAGCCCCCCCACCTCGGTGGAGAGGGGTTCTGTCAGGAGTTGGCGCCCGCCTGTTCCGGTATGGTGAGTAAATGTTCCCCTCTCCCCCTGACGGGTTTGTGGGTGGACGCGGGCTCCTCCTTGGGATGATCGGACCCTCATGATCCTGGATCCCCCCTCTATCCTATAACAGGTCACAGATCCCCCTTTTTGAGGGTGATTTGGTGAATAAGAACCAGGGGGCTTGGTTTGGGAGCTGACGATCCAAAGTCACTGTATGAGTGGGCACTGTAAAGGGACCATGACTGAAGTCAGTGGCTGGCATTACTGTTAGGATGGCCATGTAAGAGGGTGATATGATCCTACCTGATACATAAGGTTGCAATGCCTAGACTACCGCCATCCGCCGCCGCCATCCTCCCGCAGGCCGCACACCTCCCGCAGGCCGCAAAGGCCGATGCCTGCTTGCCGCAGTATGTAGCAGTCGCTGCCATCTTTCCACAGAGGCCGCCATCCTCCCGCAGGTCGCGCGGGGCCGCCATCTTGGCGTAGCCTCGTGTCTCCGGCATGGGGGCGGCCATTTTGGAGATGACCAAGCTACCTCGAGGAGTAGCATGGGAAGCGCCGGAAGGCGTGGAAAGGGGCGGAGCCGCCTCCTTTTCCTGGGAAAACGATCCAAAAGTCTTCCTGTCTGTAAGAGACAGCGCTGAGAGCAGGTTGGTGAAACTTCTGTGCTTTAGGTGGTGAGCCCTTGGGGTCTCTCTCTCTCTCTGTGGGGTCCAAAGCAGGTAACACTGAGGGGCGCTGTTGCGCTGGGGGATTACAAAAAAAAAAAAAGTTTTTTTCTTTGCAATTATTTTTTGTTTGCTGGCAAGTGTCTTGAATAATCATGGACCCTGCCACACATGTATCCCCGCCTGATCCCCTCGAGGTGGCCGCAGGACCCTCCAGTACCCCACTTGTGATTGATGCATTATCAGCAGTTTTGGAGTCTTTGGTATCCCGGGTGGAGGTGTCCTGTCAGGGACGGGGGTCAAGAAAGCAACCCCCGCCTACCCCTATTTCATCTGACACTTCAGATACGGATTCTGAGCTGGTCACTGCAGCTGCAGGTCCCTCTTCTGGGGCTGCTGTCTCGGGTATGGTCTCCTCAGACAGTGAGGAGGACGTTTCGGCCTCTGCCATAGCGCAAGAAGAAGCGTTGGTGGACGCACTAGTCATGTCTGTCCGGGAAACCTATAGTCTTGAGGTTACACCGGCAGAGGTAGCTGACACTGAAATTCCCTTTGGTACCAGCAAGCCTACTAAGATGGCGAAGGTTTTTCCCTTGCCCAAATGTTTTGGTAATCTAATTAAAGAAGAATGGGATCGTCCGAAACGAACCCCTGCTATTTCCAAACGCATTGCTAGGCGCTATCCGTTTGAGGAATCCGTCCTTAAAAAATGGACGGTACCACTGTTATCCCGTTGGAGGACGCTCCGTCCTTTAGGGATCCGGTGGATCGAAAAGTGGAAGCAGAATCCCGCTTCATTTTTTCCCTGCCAGTGGTTGCCATTGGTTTAGTTTCACAAACATTGACAGAATGGACCAAAGTGTTACGTCGGGACATAAAGGGGAGAAGTATCCCCCCAGCAGTATCAGATTTGCTGGAGCAGATTATACAAGGGCTACAGTTCATCTGTGAAGCCGCCCTGGACGACACTCCCTTGCTAGGGCGTGCATCGGTTTCAGCAGTGGTCCTCAGACGCATGTTGTGGTTAAAGTGCTGGTCGGCGGATCAAGGTTCCAAAAAAGCTTTGGCTAATCTCCCTTTTCAAGGGAATCGCCTATTTGGAGCCACCTTGGATGAGATTATAAGGAGATTCTTTTCAGATGGAATCGGAATCCCGATTCTCTGGACAATCGGATCCGGTTGAGCGAGCGGACCAGGGAGTCTCTGGTCTGGTGGCTTCGGTCTCCGATGCTCAGACAGGGGAAGTCATTTCTTCCGATAGAATCCAGGTTACCAATAAATGTATTGGAACTGAGAGCGATCAGACTTTGTCTGATTTACTGGACCGAGCAGCTTCAGGGCAACCCGGTTTGGATCCAGTCGGACAAGGCCATGGCCGTGGCTTATGTCAATTACCAAGGGGGCACCAAGAGTGCCCTGGCGGCCATAGAAGTGGCCAGCATTCTTCATTGGGCGGAACGGTTTGTTCCGGCTCTCTCCGCGGTATTCACTCCGGGAGGTATTTCACCAGCTGTGCCTTCATGGGGGCACCCCGGAGGTGGATCTGTTGGCAGCTCGGCTCAACAGGAAGGTGTGGAGGCTTGTAGCCCGCTCCCGAGATCCTCGAGCGGACGCAGCAGATGCGCTGGTCGCCCCGTGGGGACAGTATCAGCTACTGTATGTCTTCCCTCCTCTCAAGTTGCTGCCGAAACTTCTTCGCAGGATAGAGGTGGAGGGAATTCCAGTTATCCTGGTAGCTCCGGACTGACCTTGTCGACCCGGGTACACCGACTTGGTCAGGCCGATCTTCCATCCTGCTTTACAATCGCTGGCTTTAATGGCCTGGCTATTGAGACTCAGGTGCTGAAGGACAAGGAATTGTCGACTTCAGTTATTCCTACTTTCATTAAAGCAAGGAAAGCGACTTCCAGAAAAGTCTATCATCGCACATGGAGGTCTTATATTGCGTGGTGTGAATCCTTTGGATTTCCTCCACATGCCTATTCGGTGACCCGAATCTTGGCTTTTCTGCAACAGGGGGTTGAGCAGAAGCTGGCCTTGAGTACTGTCAAGGGTCAGGTTTCAGCGTTGGCAATTTTCTTTCAGAAACCTTTGGCTACCCATTCCTTGGTGCGGAATTTCATCCAGGGGGTGCGGCACCTGGCTCCGCCAGTGCGCGCGCCCTTACCGCCCTGGGATCTTAATCTGGTGTTGTCGGTTCTTCAGAAACCTCCCTTTGAAGATATCAGGGAGATTCCCTTGCTTACGTTATCCCAGAAGGTGGGCTTCTTGGTGGCCATTACTTCTGCACGCAGGGTGTCAGAACTGGCCGCATTATCTTGTTGTTCCCCATATCTGGTGGTTCATAGGGATAAGGTGGTTCTTCGTCCGAATCCATCCTTCCTTCCTAAAGTGGTTTCAGAGTTTCATCTGAATGAAGATATTGTGTTACCTTCCCTGTGTCCTAAGCCCAGTCATCCTGGGGAGTTTGCGTTACATTCCTTGGATGTGGTTTGGGCAATCAGAGTATACTTGAAAACTACGGACTCGTTTCGTAAGACGGATTCACTTTTTGTGATCACGGATGGCCCCAAAAAGGGGTTGCCTGCATCTGCTGCGACTATCTCCAAATGGATCAGGCAGACGGTGGTACAGGCTTATTCTATTAAGGGTCGGAATCCTCCGTTCCCTGTTAAGGCGCACTCCACTCGGGCGCTTAGTGCTTCCTGGGCCTTCAGCCATCAGGCGTCAGTGGTCCAGGTTTGCAAGGCGGCTACCTGGTCGTCGGTTCATACCTTTACAAAATTTTATAAAGTTGATGTGATGGCATCGTCGGATGCCTCTTTTGGCCGCAAGGTTCTGCAGGCCGCAATTTGAGGAGACCGTTGGTCTACCTCGAGGGTTTTTTTCTGTTGGGTTTTCAGTTGAGTCTCATCCTTTTGTCTGATGAGCCTTTAAAACTTCTAGTTGGCGCCGGTTGGGCCTTCTAGATTGGATTTTGATTTCTGTTATCCCACCCCTCATTTGTGGCACTGCTTTGGGACGTCCCAATTTGATATTAATCAAGAGGACTGCGTCTGTCAATGAGCGACAGAGAAAAATGAATTTTTGTAAAATCTTACCGTAAAATCCTTTTCTCTTAAGCTCATTGACAGACGCAGTACCCGCCCCTCTACTTTTGAGTTGGGTTGGGTTAAATTCTCTGACACTGCTTTGTGACATAACTGACATCCTGTAGGAGGGAGAGAGAGGATATACCCTCTGGGACTGCCCCTAAGGTGTTGCCAGAACGTTTTCCTTCTGCCTAGTGTCCTACTCCTGTAGAGGGCAGTATAACCCAATTTGATATTAATCAAGAGGACTGCGTCTGTCAATGAGCTTAAGAGAAAAGGATTTTACGGTAAGATTTTACAAAAATCCACTTATTAACGAGGGGGTTGGGGTTTTTGATTTCGAGGTAGTATGAGTAGGTTTTTGCCTCCGTCCCTTATATCTAGAAAAGAGGGGGTTTTTTGGTGTCTCAAGCCAAGGTGGTGGGACTTTGTGGGCAAGTAATGATATAAATCAGAGAAGTAAAAAGATTTTGGATTTATTCCATTAATATATATTACATATAAACATACATATTGATAATGTGAGAATTGGTGCTTGGGTAAAGGCCCAATGTGATAAAGGTTTATGAAAGAGATTCAAGCGAATCTGTGACATATGTGGTAACTTGTGACAAAGATATGGATATTGTCTCTGTGTTTCCTGTGAAAATTCCAGGAAAAGGTGGTTCACAGAGTTCATCCAAATCTTGACGCGTTTCGGCTGTTTATAGCCTTTTTCAAATATATTTGTCACCCAGCTGTAATGTATAAACATTAACATTTCAGTTATTGAGAATATATATGCAGTTTGAGTTGCAAGAAATGATAATAAAAATATTTGTACATACATAATTTGTCTTTGTTTCTGCAAACCTTTTTCTCTGTGTCCTTAAAAAGTCTGCAGCAAGGAACCGTGGTGTACCTTGGTCTGGAAGAATGTATATTGTATATAGGTTTAGTAGCGTATATAAGCGTTATACCATGTGATTTTTAAGATATTTTCATTTACTCACAATTAAATTGGGTATAAACGTTCATGTATGGGTAGCCAGGTAAGTTGCAGCACTATCCTGAATGATCCGTTCTAGGGAGATTATATAGGTGTTGGTTTAAATGCTTTTACATCAAAATGGTGAAATTAGCAATATTTATTGATGACTTTTCGGTGTTTTCATGGATCTCAAGGTCCATTGTAACTTACTTTTTGTTGTGTAAAGGAGGAGGGGAGAGGAGAAAGTGGTTCTTCCAGCGCTGCAGGTCCGTGTCTGTCCTGTTCCCTCTCCTAGAGGGAAGTGAGGAGAGACGCCGGCTCCCCGGCCTTTTGAAGCTGTTCGCGCATGCGCAGGCGGCGCTGCATGTACTCAGCTTCCTTGTCCATGACGTGGCACCTCCGTACTGCGCATGCGCCTGGGTGATGCGCGCGCAGTACGAGCCAGTCTGACTTCGGCCGCCGACATGGGATAGGAGACTTGAGGTCATCTGACCGCAGTCAGATGGGGAAGCATCTTGTAACCCTTTCAGGTCTCTTTTAGCAGCCGCTGTCATTGGGGATAACAAGGGCTTACCGTGCCGGGTGCAGAATTTAGGGGACAGAGATGTTTGCAATTCGGAACAAAGAATACATTTATATTCGTATACAGACAGTAATCTTTTATTTCATCATTTGTAATTCGTGCTAGTAATATGAAAGTAAATTATAACATATCATAGTTTTAACAGCAGTTATAATATGATGATAGCCCAAGGTATATACCCTCATAGGGGATGTTTCAGGTATATCCTATTAGTTAGACATACCAGAGGTGTTTTTTGTCGGGGATTTTTGAGGCATTCAGTTTATTCCATCATTATGGAGCCTAACTAGATCCTTATGATCATTCAGGATAGTGCTGCAACTTACCTGGCTACCCATACATGAACGTTTATACCCAATTTAATTGTGAGTAAATGAAAATATCTTAAAAATCACATGGTATAACGCTTATATACGCTACTAAACCTATATACAATATACATTCTTCCAGACCAAGGTACACCACGGTTCCTTGCTGCAGACTTTTTAAGGACACAGAGAAAAAGGTTTGCAGAAACAAAGACAAATTATGTATGTACAAATATTTTTATTATCATTTCTTGCAACTCAAACTGCATATATATATTCTCAATAACTGAAATGTTATTGTTTATACATTACAGCTGGGTGACAAATATATTTGAAAAAGGCTATAAACAGCCGAAACGCGTCAAGATTTGGATGAACTCTGTGAACCACCTTTTCCTGGAATTTTCACAGGAAACACAGAGACAATATCCATATCTTTGTCACAAGTTACCACATATGTCACAGATTCGCTTGAATCTCTTTCATAAACCTTTATCACATTGGGCCTTTACCCAAGCACCAATTCTCACATTATCAATATGTATGTTTATATGTAATATATATTAATGGAATAAATCCAAAATCTTTTTACTTCTCTGATTTATATCATTACTTGCCCACAAAGTCCCACCACCTTGGCTTGAGACACCAAAAAAAACCCTCTTAACATTTAAATATTGACACTCAAAATAACCAGGAAGAACTAGGAAGTAAATGCTTTGTTTGAATGGCCATGACTTATCTATTTTGCTACACCTTCCCTGGGTACAGAGTGTTCATGCAGCACTCTTTGATCCTTGCAGGATAACGCTACAAGTCTGCTGTTAACCACTTAAGCCCCAGAGGATTTGGCTGCTAAAAGACCAGGGGGTATTTTGCGATTCGGCACTGCGTGACTTTAACAGACAATTGCGTGGTCGTGCGACGCTGTACCTAAACAAATTTGACGTCCTTTTTTTATTGGGGCGGACAGATCGGACCCTTGACTGACATTTTTGACACTTTTGGGGTTACCAGTGACATTTCTACAGTAATCAGTGCTATATATATGCACTGTTACTGTAAAATTACACTGGCAGTGAAGGGGTTAACTTTATTTGAGAGGGAGGGGCTGTGTGTGTCACTAGGGGCGTGATTCTAACTGTGATTGGCTGTGGCTTGAGCTGTAGGAACAATGATCAACGGTCCTACATAGTAGAACCGTATGATCAGTGTTTCTACACAGGGGAGAATGACAGACGGCTTGTTTACATCAGCCGCCTGCCTTTCTCCCTCTCCCCCGACGATCGCAGAGTGACCGGCGGACATCGGATCTGCCGGTCACACGCGCGGGGGGGTCCGTGACCACGCGGGAGCGTGCCGGCGGCGGCGCACGCGCGCTCCCCAGACCCTTACAGGCTAGTGACGTACCGATACGTCACTCTGCCGGTGATGGGCTGACCGCCGCAGTATATGTACTTGCGGCGGTCGGCAAGCGGTTAAACATCATAATTATTTTTGACCAAATACATAGCTTTCCTCTAGGCGCCTGATGCTATGGAGATATCTGGGATAGAAACCAAAATATTTGTATTATCTTAAAATGATCAGCATAAAAATGCCCTACTATCATGTTCAATAGAGGACAGAAAGTATGACCTGCTGGGACTCTTTTCCGAGAAATAAACCGAGCTGAAACAGATCTTCCATAACGTGATATGAATAATACAGAAAGACTCATCTTGAAAAAGGGCTGTTCTTTAGAGAAGGATTGAGTGAAATTTCCAAACAGAATCAACAGGAATGAGATATCTTTGTAAGAAGAATAGTCAATTTGGAATTCCCTACTGTGTCACATTGTTTTTGAGGATTCCATTGGGTTCCTCTGTTTGATCTCCTAGAATTTTAATTCTGTTAGCCTAGAATAAAGATGTTTGTACCTAAAGATCTGACAGGGGTGGAGAACAGGTTACAGCATGCCATGAGCCAGTAATTCAGTCCTTGTGTTTTTTTCATAACGCTTGTACAAAAAGACTTACCGGTAGCTTTTTTTAGTTAGATCAGTTTATTGCATCTTGGGCTGCAGATTGATTTACCTGTGATGATGTCTTGCTTTCATGGTTACAGCTGTTTAATTGTTTATGGGGTTATTTTTTGCAGGCAATGCTAATGATGGATGCTGAGAAGAGGATTCGATTGCTTCAGTTTGTCACTGGTACCTCCAGGGTACCTATGAATGGATTTGCTGAGCTTTATGGTAGGTATTTCAAATGTACAGATCAAATGGTGCGATCCTTGGTGTATTCATAAATACATAATACTCCATATTGTTTTAATTTGAATCCGTTTTATATACGGTTCTATTCTTGTGTTACTTGTTTAAGTAAACTATGTCTATTTTTGCTTTTTGGACTACCGATAGGTTGGTTTAAGTGGCTCTTCCTTGGTTGCAATATACTAATTTAAGTGATTAATACATTTGTCAATGCATTTCAAGAGGAGATACAAATACATTCGTATCATGCCCTGTGAAAATAGGATCAAAGAGAGGCAGTTGTATCAATAAATACAAAGGACTTAAGCTAGATGTTCTGAACTTGTGAACGTGTCAAATCCAGAAAAGACATCATTTCTTGAAGTGGCTGTAGGCTATATGTGTCATATGTGTTCCTCTGACCACAGAGCTGTCTTAATGCACTGTTCAGGCCCTTCAGGTGCATGGGGGCCACATGGTAATCTTGCATTTGGCTGTGACATTATAGGCTGACAGTTCTTGTGGAATGCCGGCTGGGTTTCGGACTGGCTATATGAGAGCCTTACGGTCTCCCAGTTTGTGCCAGTAAGCGCTTGCAGACTGTAGCTCCGCGCTGGGTCTCCATAGCGACTAGTCCCACGGACGGGGACTGGTGAAACACCCTGCCGGGACGCACATACCTGGCAGGCCAGCGCCGCAGCCTGCCCCTTGGCCGACAGCGCCCTCACTGCGGTGCAGAGGCAGTCTGTCAAACACTTTTAGTGGGGGGTCCCCTATGTATGCATGGGGTCACATGCTCATCGGCGCGAAGCTGCCATTTTGCCGTGGCCTGCAGCCTTAACAGGCCTCAGCAGCCTGCCTGGGTATCCTTATCACTGTAATGCCGGTGGCCATTTTGCTGGAGCCGGAGACAAAACAGCACAGGAGCTTCTAGCTCTTGTGGGCGGGGGCATTTCCTTCTACCTTCTCTTCTCCATGCTGCTGATGGATCTTGCTGTGTTCTCCATGTGGTAACTACTAGAGGAGTTTAATTACTCTGGCCTTCACCTTTTCATCTTCAGAGGGGTTTCAGGCCTTTAGGGGGCTTAGGATTATCCCCTGGAGTAGTGCTGCGTGCATCGTGATTGCCTCTTAATGGCGCAGTGCACTCTGGTAGTGGCGGACCTGCTGGGACCTGTGGTTCCTTTGTAACCTCACTTAGCCTCAGGGGAGTTAATATTTGGCGATTGGGCACGGATTGCTCCCTCTTAAGGCATTGCTCCTGTTTTCAGGAGAAGCTTCTGTTTAACCCCTTGCGGTGCAGGTTCCGGTATTTCCCCGTTTCCCTGTCTGCTCTTTACATTCTTACTGTGCAATCCTACTGTTTGGCCATATGTATAACATGGATTCCCCAAGTTTTGCTGCGACCCCCGATGTATCGCTGGGGCCCGCTTCTGATGCTCCTGATTTGACTTTGTCTGTGCTGCAAGAAATGTCCAGAAAAATGGACAAAGTTATTGCGGCAGCATTTAGTAAGAAACCCCCTAGGCCCTCGCCTGCCTCATCTTAGACCTCAGATTCTGAGGCCGATCTGGTCACCGGCGACGCAGACCCCCTTTTGGAGGCTGCGCCCCCGCATTCAGACTTTTCTGACATGGAACAGGATGTTTCCACACCCGCCTTGACACAGGAAAAGGTGCTGGTAGATGCTTTGATATCCTCAGTGAGGGACACCCTAAAAATCACAAATGCGATTATTAAATACCAAAGAGCCTTGGTATCCTTTGGATCCCTCAGGGCAAAGAAATCGGCCAAGGTTTTCCCTTGTCCCGAAGTCTTGTCCGCCTTGGTGGAGGAAAAATGGTGGCGACCTAATCACACGCTTGCAATTCCCAAACGTTTGGCTAGACGCTGCCCGTTTGAGGAAGAGATCTTACGCAAATGGACGGTTTCCCCTCAGGTGGACCCCTAGATATGCGGTATTCACAAGGCCACGGTTTTACCAGTGACAGAATCCTCATCTCTCCCTGATCCGGTTGACAGACGTATTGAGGTCTTATTCTGACACCTGTATACAGTAGTGGGATCTATTCTCAGGCCTGTCTCTCAGACTATGTTTGAATGGGTAAAGGCTCTTAAAGAGGCACTAACGGTAACCCAGTTACCGTCATCTGCCCTGGAACTCGCTGACCAATTATCGCAGACTCTGCAATTTGTATACGATGCCAACCTGGACATTCTTCTGCTCGCAGCCAGAGCGTCAGTGGTAAGTGTGCTCATCAGACGTGCGATCCGGCTAAAGCCCTGGTCGGCCGACCAGGCTTCTAAGAAGCTTTTGGCGGTTCTTCCCTTTCAGGGTGATCGCCTTTTTGGTTCCTCCTTGGAAGACTTGATCGAGACGGTCACTGGGGGAAAGAGCACACTCCTTCCTCACTCAACTAAGGGTAAGTCTCCCTCGCGTAAGGGAGGCTCTTCCTTTACAGCCCAGAAGCGTCTTTTTTGTGCAACCGTGGCGCAGAACGCAAGCAATCTTCGGGCGGAAAAGGATCCGGGAAACGGTGGGCTGGTAAGCCGAAATCCTCTGCCCCTAGCACCTCCAGAGTGCCCTGGCGGCTCTGGAGGTAGCCGAGATCCTGCGCTGGGCAGAGGACTATGTCCCAGCCCTATCCGTCGTGTACATTCCCGGCGTAGACAATTGGCAGGCAGACTACCTGAGTCGTCAAACCCTGGATCAGGGAGAGTGGTCCCTGCATCCATATGTGTTCCACCAGTTGTGTCTCCGGTGGGGGACCCCGGATGTGGACCTGTTCGCCTCCAGACAAAACAGGAAAGTTTCAAAGTTTGTAGCTCGGTCCAGAGATCCTCTGGCCGACGCAGTAGATGCCCTGGTGGCTCCCTGGAGCCAGTACGGGCTAATTTATGCGTTTTCTCCTCTGAAACTTTTATCTCGCCTGCTATGCAGGGTCCAGTTGGAGGGGATTCCGGTAATTCTGGTGGCTCCCGATTGGCCCTAGAGATCCTGATACACCGACGTGATTCGGCTGAAGGTCACAGGTCCGTGGACACTTCTTCTGCGGGAAAATCTTCTATCTCAGGGTCCGATCTTCCATCCTGCTTCACAGTCGCTGGCTTTAACGGCTTGGCTGTTGAGAGCAAGGTGTTAAAGGACAGGGGTCTGTCGAATTCTGTGATCCCTACTTTACTCAAGGCTAGGAAGTCCACTTCTCTGAAGATTTATCATCATACGTGGAAAGCGTGCATTGCTTGGTGCGATTCGCTGAACCTGCATCCTAGATCCTTTGCTATCAGCAGGATCCTGACCTTTCTACAGAAAGGGGTTGACCAACGTTTGGCGTTGGGCACTCTTAAGTGTCAGATCTCAGCCTTGGCTGTGTACTTCCAATGCCCTTTGGCTACGCACTCTTTGATTCATACGTTTTCTTCAGGGGGTTCGCCATTTGGCTCTCCCCAGGAGGTCTCCGTTACCTCCTTGGGACCTTAATTGGTTCTATTGGTTCTTCAGAAATCTCCTTTCAAGAACATAAGACACATTTCCTTGCTCGCCTTGTCACAGAAAGTTGCCTTTTTGGTGGCTATCACCTCTTCGCACAGGGTTTTTGAACTAGCGGCATTATCTTGCTGCTCTCTTTATCTGATAATACACAGGGATAAGGTAGTGTTATGGCCTAATCCGTCGTTTCTTCCTAAGGTGGTTTCAGACTTCTATCTGAACGAAGACATAGTGCTTCCGTCACTCAGTCCGAAACCTTCACATCCTAAGGAAATTGCTTTGCATTGCTTGGATGGGGTTTGGGCGATACGGGTGTATCTGGAGACTACTGAGTCCTTTCGTAAGTCGGACTCTGTTTGTGAATACGGATGGACCCTGTAAGGGTCAGGCTGCATCTGCGGCGACCATCTCTCGATGGATCAGATGGACAGTGGTGAAGGCTTATTCTTTTAAGGGCAAGGTTCCTCCTTTCCCTGTCACGGCTCACTCTACGCGGGCGTTGAGTGCCTCTTGGGCTTTCCGCCATCAGGCGTCAGTGATGCAGGTTCACCAAGTTTTACAGAGTGGATGTGTTGGCATCCTTGGATGCGTCCTTTGGCCACAAGGTTTTGCAGGTTCGCCATTTAGGGAGCAGTCAACTTTTCCTTCTCCTTTATGATTTTGCTACAATTGAGCCCCAGTTATTGCTTGTTGGGCTCCATGTTATATAGTTGGCTATGTTAACCATGGGAATTGCATTCTTTTAAGTTTGTCCTTTCCCCACCCCTCAGTGGTTACAGCTTTTGGACGTCCCATCTGTCTCAGATTTAAAGCAGCAGCTACGTCCGTCGGTGGACAAAAGCGAAAATGGGATTTTTTTACTTACCGTAAAATCCATTTCTCTGAGTCCACCGACGGACATAGCTCCCACCCCTCTTTTCTCTAAAGAGTTGGGTTTTGGTTATTATTCACTGCTTGCAACTAAACTTAAGATGCAATGGTGAGGCCAGGGGTAATAACCCAGGGATCCCGCCCACCCTGGGAGTATCAAAGCCTTTGGCTCTACCTGGTCACTCCTAGTGGGAGGGGTTTATTACCCATCCCTCTATGATTTAAGGCAGCAGCTACGTCCGTTGTTGGACTCGCTTTCAGAATTCAGGTCCTCTCTAAAGTTTATTTGTAATCTATACACAAGGAAGACAGACATCGTTCAGTTTCCATGTTCATGTAAAAATCTTTGTACCACAGTTGCTTTCACAATGGCAATTATAAACTAAATTTAAAGTTGTTGTAAGCTCTCACATATACCCAATGAAGTGAACAGCCTCAGATAACACACAGAGATATAACAAATCTTCCTACATAGATTTTACTTGTTTATCTGCAGCCCTCTCTTTCCTACACCCCTTCAAAATAGAAAAATTGTGTTAAAATCCTTCTGCATCAATAAGTATCACATAGGGGGTGGAGGGCTGCAGTTACAGTGTGCGAGAGCTGATTGGAGGAAAGGAACACACCCCCTTTACACAGCAGAACTGTTTTGTGAATAAACAAGCTCCGTTCTGAGCGCTCCCTCCCCGACACAAATTTATCTCATGTGTTGGGAAAACTTCTCAGAAGTTACTCATGCTAATAACCAGAACTAAGTAAACACTACATATACAGTATCTCACAAAAGTGAGTACACCCCTCATATTTTTGTAAATGATTTATTATATCTTTTCATGTGACAACACATAAAGATGGCCTAGGTTATAAGAAGATTGCCAACACCCTGAAACTGAGCTGCAGTACGATGGCCAAGACCATACAGCGGGTAAACAGGACAGGTTCCACTCAGAACAGGCCTCACCATGGTCGACCAAAGAAGTTGAGTGCATGTGCTCAGCGTCATATCTAGAGGTTGTCTTTGGAAAATAGACGTATGAGTGTTGCCAGCACTGCTGCAGAGGTTGAAGGGGTGTGGAGTCAGCCTGTCAGTGCTCAGACCATATGCCACACACTGCATGGCTGTTGTGCCATAAGGAAGCCTCTTCTAAAGATGATGCACAAAAAATGCACAAAAAAGCCTTCAAACAGTTTGCTGAAGACAAGCAGACTAAGGACATGGATTACTGGAACCATGTCCTGTGGTCTGAAGAGACCAAGATAAACGTATTTGGTTCAGATGGTTTCAAGCATGTGTGGCAGCAACCAGGTGAGGAGTACAAAGACAAGTGTGTCTTGCCTGCAGTCAAGCATGGTGGTGGGAGTGTCATGGTCCGGCACTGGGTAGCTACAGTTTATTGAGGGAACCATGAATGCCAACATGTACTGTGACATACTGAAGCAGAGCATGATCCCCTCCCTTCGGAGACTGGGCCGCTGGGCAGTATTCCAACATGATAATGACCCCAAACACACCTCCAAGACGACCACTGCCTTGCTAAAGAAGTTGAGGGTAAAGGTGATGGACTGGCCAAGCATGCCTCCAGACCTAAAACCTATTGAGCATCTGTGGCGCATCCTCAAATGGAAGATGGAGGAGGGCAAGGTCTCTAACATCCACCAGCTCTGTGATGTCGTCATGGAGGAGTGGAAGAGGACTCCAGTGGCAACCTGTGAAGCTCTGGTGATCTCCATGCCCAAGAAGGTTAAGGCAGTGCTGGAAAATAATGGTGGCCACACAAAATATCGACACTTTGGGCCCAATTTGGACATTTTCACTTAGGGGTGTACTCACTTTTGTTGCCAGCGGTTTAGACAATAGGTGTGTGTGGAGTTATTTTGCGGGAACCGCAAATTTAGACTGTCATACAAGCTGTACACTCACTACTTTACATTGTAGCATAGTGTAATTTCTTCAGTGCTGTCACGTGAAAAGGTATAAAATATTTACAAAAATGTGAGGGGTGTACTCACTTTTTGTAAGATACTGTATATGTGCTTTGCTCAGATTTCACGACTGAGGTTGAGAACCACTTTAAATATATAAAAGAAAATTGCAGTTTTCTAGGTTAAAATGTAAAAGGAGAAAAGTCACTTAGCTTAAAACATCAGTCATTTTCAATAGAATCTTCCAAGCAAAGGGTTGTGACTGTCCAGTGGTAACTTAAGTTCATTAATCCTCCAAAGGGCACTCAAAGTGGAAGCATGTAGAGAAACATATAAAATCCAACATAGCGTAATCCTGTTAGGAATCGCCAAGTACATAGGGGAGGGTCACATCTGTGATGGATAAATACACACATGTGCTGATAAAGAGATATTTCTCTCCTCTTCCCCACATGCAGTGCACACTCACCAGAAATTAGCATGTAACCAGCATAAAATGGATGAGGAATCTAAACACACTATGACCTCCTCTCCATAGTCATGCACCAATGGATCACGGCGCTGTAGGAAGTAACAGTAGGTGTGATGTATACTTCGGGATACATCACGCCTACTGATACTTCCTACAGTGCCTTCATCATTTTGTGTATGCCTATGGAGAGGAACTCATAGTGTGTGGAGATTCCTCATCCCTTATATGCTGGTTACATGCTAATTTCTGGTGAGTGTGCACTGCATGTGGGGAAGAGGAGAGGAATATCTCTTTATCAGCACATGTGTGTATTTATTCATCACAGGTGTGACCCTGCCCTACGTCTTTGGCGATTCCGAACAGGATTACGCTATGTTGGATTTTATATGTTTCTCTACATGCTTCCACTTTGAGTGACCTTTGGAGCATTGATGAACTTACCTGTTTTCCACTGTACAGTCGCAGCACTTTGCTTGGAAGATTCTATTGAAAATTACAGATTTTTTTAAGCTAAGTGACTTTTCTCCTTTTTACTTTTTAACCTGGAGCGCTGCAATTTTATTTGATATATTTACATGTGAAGGAACTGTGTATTTCTTATTTTTATTGCAAGCTGCTTTCTTTGTTTTTTGCACGGATGTTCCTTTATTTACAACCATTTTAACTTTCATAATATTGTATACTCTCACTTTTAATACAGTTTGGCCGTTTAGTAACTACTGTCTAGTACTTAGTGTTGTGAACCAAGCATTGCTTACAACTGCTATATACACTTATTTGTCTTCATGTAAGGTTTGCAGTGTAGTCAGTGAATATGTGTCTCTCTCTCTCTAAAAAAAAATAATAATTTTCCATGTTTGATTTTAGGCTCAAATGGACCACAGTTGTTTACAGTTGAAAAATGGGGATCCCCGGAAAAGCTTCCCAGAGCACACACATGGTAAGTTTTCCGTATCTTTGCTGTCTTGAAATATTTGAGTAGCAGACATTTTCCTGATTCTTTCTTTTTGTTTTCTTAGCTTTAACCGATTGGATTTACCTCCTTATGAGACTTTTGAGGACTTGTGGGATAAGTTACACATAGCAATTGAAAATACTCAAGGTTTCGATGGGGTGGATTGAGGATGACTGCACATGCACAGGGAGAAGTGTTAAAAAGTTCTATGTTTACAGCTGAGAATATTGTTTTGTTTTTTTTCCCTTGGAAACCTCTGTAGTGTTATTTTGCTGTTCTGTTTGAAAATTCAGTTTATTGAAAAATACAAACAGAAAGATGTACTGCTGAAACTAAACACAGCAAGATCCACACTGAACCCTCCTGTGTTTCACCTTTATAGTGACATTGGTTTAATTTAACTGTTACCTCTTAGGGTAGACAACTTACACCATCACAAAACTACTGAAGTAAAAAGCTGTGAAAAGTGTTTGAAGCATGTGATTGGTTAATGAATTTGTGTCTGTTCCCTTCTGCGTGAGATACGGCCATAGAGAGAAAACTTTTTCTCCAACTTATTTGGCTAGAGATATTTTAGCCACTTCAGGACCACATTAGTTTGTAATTGCTGTATTAAAAATAAAACTTTTTATTTTTGTCAGATATCTTTTAATTTGAGTTTTTTTGGATACCTATGGCTTGTGATCATTAGAAATAATATGTAAACATCTCTTGCAGTCATGTCTATTTAAGACAAAATAAAGTTGAAAATTTTGCAGATTACCTCACAACTAACTTAAAAGGAATGTACACCAAACAAACCAGCCAAATATTTATTTAGCTAATTTTTTTTCTGATTAACAACACTGAAAACATTTTTAGCACCTAAAATATTATAACTGCCCAGAATGCACATTAAATCAATATATGTACATTATTTAAACAGCTATTGTAATATTGAATGCATAAGAGAAAAATAATTGCATTTACTACAGTAGATGTACTTAAACCCTAACATGACATTAGGTTTGCTAAAGCACTAACTACTAGTACCAATTCCAATGGTATTTGCTTCATAATATATTTTATTTCATTCATTTTAATTGTATTTCAGTGGTAGTCCCAACCAGGTGTCTGTCTGGTAGGGTGAGAATGCAGGATCACAATTATATTGGGAGACATTAGTATCACAATCAGACATAAAATGGTGGCCTTGATCACCCACGAGGAGATGGGATTAAAAAAAAATCCAGTTACTTTCAGTGAACTGTTGTTGAAACAGTTGACTGAATTCTGGTGATCCCCCAAACTTGGGAGTGCTAAATTACTTATCCTTTTAGCGTTTACTTGCAATCATTTGTGCGATTCTCAGTGGATGGAAATTGTTTTAAATTGGCTGAAAAGGGTATGACTTGCTTATGGGGTGTTGTCAAAATGACACACACCCTTTCTTCTGAATTTCACAGCATTGTAAAAAAAATGAACAGTGATCGTTGTGGCTGTAAAGGTAGCCCAGACCTCAATAGTTGTGAGAGTGAGATCTCCATATAGACTAACAAATCAAGATATGTACACGTCTAGAGGTCCTGAAGTTATTGAAAAGTCAACACTTTTAAAAAAGTTTTTCACAAGTAATAATGCACTAGTTCTTCTGACCAGTCCATATTTTGGTTCCTATTTTGATGTCAGATTTGCTTATGTGAATATGGTTTTAGAGGTCCTGATTTTCACCTATTTATGAAATACTATGAATGTGCGGTGTGCTTTATTCTTTTTTTACCAAAATAACAGCATTAATGTCTGAAGTCTCTTTTCCAGCAGATTACCAGTTTACATGTAACCCCAAGGGTGTGTACATTCATGCTGTCTTTGCAGCAAGGTGCACTACCTTGCATTGTTAAACTAAAAAGGTCTGGGTCTCCCTCCTTAACACATAACTACATCATACTTTGGAACCACAGTGGGGGGGCATCCATTTACACGGATGATGTGCAAAACTGGTATCTCACAATCTCCCTTTATTGTGTTTAAAAAAAAAAAACTAAATATATATATTTTTAGGATATTTTTATATTACTCTAAATACAGCTCTATAACATTCTTGTGTATAATTTTTCATGTTTTCCATTATTACAAACATCCAGTATATTTGCCTTTACATTTACATCTCCCCCTTCCCTACTATTCCTATCCTCACACTTTTTATTTCATAAGCAGTGCTGCCCCACAACACATTATTCCTATTTTCTTCTTATTTTCTGTTTTGTAAGAATTGTGTCCTGTGTTTGTTGGAACCTAGAATGACATTTGCTCTGGCTAGAAAGCTGGTATATTTTTTCCTATGTTGTATAAAATATGTTCACAAAAATGTAAATGAATTCTGTGTTCTAATTAACGAGGAGCAAGATGTGTTAGTATGTAGACCGCTTAATTAGCGTGTACATGAAATCTTGCAACCTTGCACAGTTTTACAGTATAGATTTGTTTACAGACTTTTTCTACGTTTACAATTATTCTAGTTCTCGTATGTATATGTGTATATATATTTATATATACATGTACATACTCAGTCTTTAGCCTAGTTACCAAATGTGGTATAATACCAAGTAACCAAAGTCATTTTGTTATGTTAGTAGTCTATGTTCACTTTGTCGCTCGGTGTGTTGGTGTTATTTTTCTACACATAAATTATTTTACTTTGTGGAACCTTACAATTTGTTTTTCCTTTGTTAATCTAAATACAATTTCCATTTTTGTGTTAAAAAATAAACTTTAAATCTTCACTGATTTTTTTTTTTATTTTGGACTGTTCCTTTACTATAGAGAAAGCCGTTTTGTCAGTTAGACAAGTACTTTGGATTACAGTAGCTCCCTGTGTGTCCACACTTACTAATGTAATTAAATCTGGTCATACAGAGAGAGAAAAAGTTGTGACATGTTCACACAATAATCAGCCTTTGTGTTTTCTGCAACAATTTGTGATAAGCTTAGCACACCATGTCTAATGTAGAAAAAACTTCCTAATTGTTCTTCCCTGTGATGCTCTATAAGGCTCTAGACCCAAAACTTTGGTGTTTGGCCCCTTTCACACGAGCGGACTGATCGGGTCCACCTGTCAAGTCTTTTAGACAGCCCCAATCGGACCCTCCATTCTTCTCTATGGAGCAGCAGGTGTAAACGAATGTGTGTCCATTTTCACCCTCGATATCCAATGAGATCTGATCCATTAAAAATAGATGGATGGGGATTGGTTCCCCTTCCATCTAGCGCATCAAATGGCAGTCGGGTGTGAACTGACAGGCGGTTCATTTACATCCAACCACTCATAGAGGAGAGTGGCCTGTGTTTGTGTCCACTCTGCATAAGCACCTTTGTGGAAGGGGCCTTAGACTAGCCCGGTTGTGACAGCATGTTGGAATCAAAATAATGCACGTTTATTTCGGCAGGTCGATATGTCATGTTTCAGTGGATCTATCCCCGCTGAGCAAAACAGAGTCCACCGATAACCTCTGAGCTTCCAATAGTGGCAGATCCAAAATATCTCTATCCTGATATGTTCTTTTGCATGCCTTGCTTAAATACGTACAAACCACAAACTGGCTTTCTCTCAAGTGCAGGTGGCAGGTCCATAGTAACACTTCAGGAGCTTAAGACACTTTACTTTTTGATATCCTATATACAAGCTTTTGCTTGTGATTGTATATTATATCCGGATGTATTTATGCAAACTTGAATTGGGGCTGATATGTTACTATGCAGTAAAAAAAATATGCAATTGTCATTTACAGTGATGATCACTGGACTTTGTTTTTCAAAAATAAAATCCGAACATACATACTACTGCAGTAACCTGGAAAGGAGATGTTGCCTTTCTACCTTTCCACCAGTATGACTTTCCTGACTCTAATGACCAGTGAGATGAACCCAGCTGCTTTTTGTTTGGTGACTGTATATTGTATTGCTACTTCTAGCATCACTGCTGTTCTAGGAGCCTGCAACGTATTTACAGCAATACAAAGTGGAGCTTATGCTCAACAAGGGGGTGAAGCACCTTATGTCCTAATGAAAGGCACAGAAAACAGAATTTTTCTGGAACGATTTTTGTAATATCCCATTGAATATGTTGTTGTTGTATATGGCTGCAACTTTATTCCTTAAAAGTGTTACTTTGTAAATAATTTATATCAAGATAATTGTTTTACAACACAGTAAGATATTTTGTACAATAGCATTGAAGTAGAGAAGCAAAAGTATAATTTCAAATGTTGGCATATTTGTTTAATCATTTTTAATCTTAATTGCTAACACATAGTAATAATCCTTAAGAAGTAAATAAACAGATTCATTATTAAGCTTTTTCTTGTCTGGTTTTATTCATGTATGTTGATTCTCATATTTTCTGTTGGTGAAAAAGAAAGTGTAAATGGAATGATTACATTTTCTGTTTATCATGGAAGATAATGGAGATAAAGTGGCTTTTATTTTTTTGTAAACAGTGAGTTTTATTAAGGTTTCGGTACAATACAAAAAAAGTTTTGCAAAGACGGTAAAAAATAATACAAACATTCACTGTGCAAGTATAAAGGAATAAACAACAATACAGTGTGCAGCAAAATGCAAGGACAAATGACAATACCAGTCACCTGAGAAAAAAAATGCCAGGTGAATATGGGGCAGACTTAAAGAGTATTACAGGTTCCTGTCAGGACATTGGACCCATCTATCCCAGATTTTTTCAAATTTGTGGGGGCAGCTTCTATGTTTATATAGGAGCCTGTGGAAAGTAAGGATATCATTAACCTCTTTGAGCCAATTCCCAAAAGTAGGGGGGTGGCTCCTTATCCAATTTCTAGCAATCAGTTTTCTGACAATAAACAATGATTCCTGTAGAAAAGCAGTAGTGAATTTATCCACGTCAGCGTCTGGGTATATGCCCAGGAGGCACTCCTTAGGGGTGAGCTGTAGGGGAGATCCCATTTTGTCATGGAGGAAAGTGACTACCTGTCGCCAAAGACCCTGTAGCTGAGGGCAGTCCCAGAGCAGGTGGAAGAAAGTGGCCTCCACTCCACCGCACATTGGGCAGTTAGGTTCAGAGTCAGTCCAGTATCTCGCTAGTCTAAGGGGTGTTGGGTAGGCCTGGTTGGAGTATGAAAGTCTGGGTCAGTCGGTCTGATAGTTTCGGGAAGACCCGTTGACATGTTTCGAGTGCATCCTCCCACTCCTTATCCTCTATAGATCCTATGTCCCTCTCCCAGCGAGTCTTAAGGGCATATGCAAGCGTATTGGAGGGGGACGTGTGGAGCTCCGAGTAAAATATGGAGATAAGGTGTTTGGGCTCTGTGCATTTAACAATTTCCAATGCCGGGATAGGTTCAAGTCTGGGTGGGTCATCCGCGAACTGAGATCGATGCGCATGCCCAATCTGTAGGTATCTGTAATGCATAGGGACTGGGAGGGAGAATTGCTCCTGCTAGGCTTCAAACGATTTCAGCCCAGTATCTGTGGAGATGTGTTGCAGCAGGAAAATACCCTTCCCACTCCAACGAGTGGCTTTTATTTTAACATTGATTTTCAAGAATACAACTGATATGAGCAGAAGTTGCAACCTTTACAGTTCTGGGACTTGGAGAAAACAGAAATTGGAGAAAAGAGCTCTTTCCTTTTGAAAACTCTTAAAGTGATTGTAAAGTCTCATTTTTTTTCCTATAAAAATAACAAACATGTTAGAATTACCTGCTTTGTTGCAGTGAATTTGCACTGAGCAGTCCCGATCCTCCTCTTCTCGGGTCCTTGGCAGGAGCTCCTGTCCCCTCTCCTCCTGTTGGGTGCCCCCATAGCAAGCATCTTGAGCCATGTAACAGCTGCCTGTCTCTATTCAGACATGGAGCCCTGGCCCCACCCCCTCTTTCCCCTGATTGGCTAGCTGACTTTGATTGACAGCAGTGGGAGCCAATAGCCCCGCTTCAGTGTCTCAGCCAATCAGGAGGGAGATTCTCAGACAGCTGAGATACTCGTGGACAGAGAGGGATCTCAGGTAGGTATTATGGGGACTGAGGGGGGCTGCTGTGCACAGAAGGCTTTTTATCTTAATGCATAGATTGCATTAAGATAAAAAACCTTCTGACTTTACAACCCCTTTTAAAATACCTTTAGGTCCCACACACAACCCTCCACACAAAAACCTATAGTTTTGGGTGGCTACCAATTGCCACTTTGCTATTTCTCAAGCTGAAGATTTTCCTGCAGTATTTGTGTTGTTGCTCTTTATCTCAAGTCCATAATAACATGGCCTTCCCCAAACACCACAAGGTTGGAAGTAAACAGTCATTCAAAATGTCTTTGTATGCTGCAGCCAGGGGCCCAGTATTGCCTACCTGACTTTTTACACTTTTTAATCGATTTTTTTTTTACATTTTTTTTTTTTTACAATGATGTTGGGGGGGGCGGGGGTGAAAAATCAGGGGTCTGAATAGAACGAGAAAGGTATTGAGGACACACATTCTTCAATTCCTTTCTCTGTAGCCTCAGTTGTACTGAAGAACAATGAACAGGAGACAGATTCCCTCGTTCATTCGTAAACTGAAGCACAGTAAACAAAGCTTGCTATACTCCGTTATGAATAGACACAGGAATGATCAGTAACAATCCCTCACTTTGTCCAATTCAGAAAAGGAAGGGGTTGGCAAATGTCATATTTACCGCCCCCTTCCCCCACTTTCCATCTACCTTTGTGCCCGAAGCAGCCAGCAGGAGAAAGGTGCCAGCAGCGCTGTGATAGGATGGGGCTTGGGCACACAGAGGGGAAGGGGAGAAACCAATTTTCAGCTGCTGGAGGGAGAGACACAGACACAGTGCATTATTCTGTGATTGTTCTCCCATCCCACCGCACCAAACCCCCTGCTGCCAAGTCCCCTCCTATAGGAGGCAAGACGAAACCAGAAAAATCCCCAGCTCAACTCATTAATCAGTCTGCTTACTAACCAAATTAACATGTCTAACAATATATAGGACTAGAGAGGCCAGTGGTACCACCTATCGGCAGCCCTGGTTGCAGCATTAAAAGTATCTTTCACTGCAAACATCTGAACTCATTTAGAGGGATGTTGACATACTTTTGGCCATTATAATAATCCAGCATGTAATTTAACTTGCAAACAAACATACAAATTTTAGCATAGGTTTGGGGTACAATTGCGCTTTAAGATACCAATTTAAATGTTATTAAATACCGTATATACTTGAGTATAAGCCGACCCGAATATAAGCTGAGGAACCTAAATCTACCACAAAAAACTGGGAAAACGTATTGACTCGAGTATAAGCCTAGGGTGGGAAATACAGCAGCTACTTGACCCAACTGGACCACCACGAGACCCAAAACAGGGGCTGCAGGTATGGTACACGCAGGGTACAGGAGATGGTTCAGGCATGGTATAGGAGATGGTTCAGGCATGGCTCAGGAGATGGTTCAGGCATGGCACAGGAGATGGTTCAGGCATGGCACAGGAGATGGTACAGACATGGCACAGATGGTACAGGAGATGCAGTGCTGCGGGCATGGTACAGGAGAATCTCCTGTATGAGAGAATCTCCACAGGGTGCTGCAGAGGAGTCTCACTTACCTTACATTTTAAAATGGCACCGCCCGGGGCCAACACTGCACATGCGCCATCTGCCCGGAAATAGCTGAACGTGTACAGGCTTTCCCGAGTGATGGGGGCACATGCGCACTGACGGGGGAAAAGGTAAGTGAGACCGTGACTCGAGTATAAGCCGAAATGCTGAAAAAGTCGGCTTATATTTGAGTATATACGGTACATGCTTAAATACTGTATTATTGGCTTGTTGCATTCATCCATCATCCCTAGATATAAAAAGAGTCCTTACTAGGTGGTAATTTGATATGCATGTCAGCATCCCACAGCATTACTGTAATTCATGCCTGCTCAGCTGCTGGGTTTAGTAAGTGTGCATAGAAAATTACTTTGTTCTTCCATACTAAATGATGACATTGGGTGTCAGGATAGCTGTCTTTTCTTATGTGCTGTATACTGCCTACACAAACTGCACATATTTCTGGATCTCATGTTCTTCAGAACTATCTCACACCTCAGAGGAATCCCCATTCCATCATTTAGTTGGATCAGATCTCTTTCCAGCAGACTTATACAGTTTGTCATTTCTTGGTATAAACATTTATTATATCAGTGCTGGATAAATGATTCACTGATAGTTGCATCCTTACCATTATGTAATTTTTTTTTTTTTATTTTGGTAAGTAAAGTGTATCTAAACCCAAGAACAGAATGAAATATTATTGTTCATTGAGGGACACAGGAAGTCGTTCACCTTCAGATGTACTGCTGCCCAAAGGAGTATTGGACACTGGCAATCAAAAACTGTAGGCCAGCCAAGGATAACCTTGTGTTCCAGGAGGGTGTCCTGGGAGGATTGCCATCTTTTTGCAAATACTGCAAAAAGGCTGCTTATATTTTCCCCAAAACTTTTTCTTCATTTCAGGATGCCTCAGGTAAACCAGCTTCCAAGCTGAAGGATTCATTTACTCTATTCCTTCTTAAGATATAATTCACTGATTATGTGAGCGTTTCTTGATCTTTCTACATCAAGCCTTGGTGTTCCAATGCAACATGCATGGTCCTCTGTTCTGCAATTTTTTCCTAACAGGTGGAGGTTGCAGTCTCAACTGATGCAAGCTTTGGGCATCTCCAATGGACCTTAAACAAAGAATTTTACAGTGATTCGGCTGCCATGATCCTGGTGAACTTTTCTGTCCTGAGGCGACTGTGTTGGCTTACTAGAGCGTATGTATTGAAGAACAGCATGGTCACCCTAGACCTTGGCAAAAGCTTGAGAATTCGGGGGAACCTCTGAAATGTTCACATCTACAGCTCACAAAACATTGGTAAGCAGGGCAGAGCACAGGGGGGCAGCACAGCAATATATAGGGGTCAGCAGGGCAGAGTACAGGAGGGCACCGTACACGGAGACAGGAAGGTACGTTACATGGGGGCAGGACACATAGTTACATGGAGCAGGGGGCAGTAGCACTTTCCTTCTCATGCAAAGCGACATGGGGAAAAGGGTGTGATAATCCTGGTTCTGGTGCACTGTTCCCCACTGGCCCTCCTCTCTTGTACATCCCATGTGATATCACATACATGCAACTGGGATGAACAAGAGGGGAGACGGTGAACAGTAGAGGAACGTGCTTGTTGTAGATCGGGGCAGAACCCCTGAGGAATTTTTGCAAGACCCTAGGGTTCTGCGGAACCTTGGTTGAGAAACCCTGCCCTAGACTGTTTTTCTAATTTGGACCAAAACGCTTCCCCACTCCTCATCCTTGTGTAGAGGAATTTTTTTTAAATCGGGAAAGAAAAAAGAAGTAATGCGGTTATTTCAGTTCAGTCCACAGGAAGCTACAGAAGAAATTTTTTTTGTCACAAAGGCCCAAGCTTTAAGCCAGCAGTAATGTTGTAATTATATATATAAAAATCCCCAGCTCAACTCATTAATCAGTCTGCTTACTAACCAAATTAACATGTCTAACAATATATAGGACTAGAGAGGCCAGTGGTACCACCTATCGGCAGCCCTGGTTGCAGCATTAAAAGTATCTTTCACTGCAAACATCTGAACTCATTTAGAGGGATGTTGACATACTTTTGGCCATTATAATAATCCAGCATGTAATTTAACTTGCAAACAAACATACAAATTTTAGCATAGGTTTGGGGTACAATTGCGCTTTAAGATACCAATTTAAATGTTATTAAATACCGTATATACTTGAGTATAAGCCGACCCGAATATAAGCTGAGGAACCTAAATCTACCACAAAAAACTGGGAAAACGTATTGACTCGAGTATAAGCCTAGGGTGGGAAATACAGCAGCTACTTGACCCAACTGGACCACCACGAGACCCAAAACAGGGGCTGCAGGTATGGTACACGCAGGGTACAGGAGATGGTTCAGGCATGGTATAGGAGATGGTTCAGGCATGGCTCAGGAGATGGTTCAGGCATGGCACAGGAGATGGTTCAGGCATGGCACAGGAGATGGTACAGACATGGCACAGATGGTACAGGAGATGCAGTGCTGCGGGCATGGTACAGGAGAATCTCCTGTATGAGAGAATCTCCACAGGGTGCTGCAGAGGAGTCTCACTTACCTTACATTTTAAAATGGCACCGCCCGGGGCCAACACTGCACATGCGCCATCTGCCCGGAAATAGCTGAACGTGTACAGGCTTTCCCGAGTGATGGGGGCACATGCGCACTGACGGGGAAAAGGTAAGTGAGACCGTGACTCGAGTATAAGCCGAAATGCTGAAAAAGTCGGCTTATATTTGAGTATATACGGTACATGCTTAAATACTGTACTATTGGCTTGTTGCATTCATCCATCATCCCTAGATATAAAAAGAGTCCTTACTAGGTGGTAATTTGATATGCATGTCAGCATCCCACAGCATTACTGTAATTCATGCCTGCTCAGCTGCTGGGTTTAGTAAGTGTGCATAGAAAATTACTTTGTTCTTCCATACTAAATGATGACATTGGGTGTCAGGATAGCTGTCTTTTCTTATGTGCTGTATACTGCCTACACAAACTGCACATATTTCTGGATCTCATGTTCTTCAGAACTATCTCACACCTCAGAGGCATCCCCATTCCATCATTTAGTTGGATCAGATCTCTTTCCAGCAGACTTATACAGTTTGTCATTTCTTGGTATAAACATTTATTATATCAGTGCTGGATAAATGATTCACTGATAGTTGCATTCTTACCATTATGTAATTTTTTTTTTTTTATTTTGGTAAGTAAAGTGTATCTAAACCCAAGAACAGAATGAAATATTATTGTTCATTGAGGGACACAGGAAGTCGTTCACCTTCAGATGTACTGCTGCCCAAAGGAGTATTGGACACTGGCAATCAAAAACTGTAGGCCAGCCAAGGATAACCTTGTGTTCCAGGAGGGTGTCCTGGGAGGATTGCCATCTTTTTGCAAATACTGCAAAAAGGCTGCTTATATTTTCCCCAAAACTTTTTCTTCATTTCAGGATGCCTCAGGTAAACCAGCTTCCAAGCTGAAGGATTCATTTACTCTATTCCTTCTTAAGATATAATTCACTGATTATGTGAGCGTTTCTTGATCTTTCTACATCAAGCCTTGGTGTTCCAATGCAACATGCATGGTCCTCTGTTCTGCAATTTTTTCCTAACAGGTGGAGGTTGCAGTCTCAACTGATGCAAGCTTTGGGCATCTCCAATGGACCTTAAACAAAGAATTTTACAGTGATTCGGCTGCCATGATCCTGGTGAACTTTTCTGTCCTGAGGCGACTGTGTTGGCTTACTAGAGCGTATGTATTGAAGAACAGCATGGTCACCCTAGACCTTGGCAAAAGCTTGAGAATTCGGGGGAACCTCTGAAATGTTCACATCTACAGCTCACAAAACATTGGTAAGCAGGGCAGAGCACAGGGGGGCAGCACAGCAATATATAGGGGTCAGCAGGGCAGAGTACAGGAGGGCACCGTACACGGAGACAGGAAGGTACGTTACATGGGGGCAGGACACATAGTTACATGGAGCAGGGGGCAGTAGCACTTTCCTTCTCATGCAAAGCGACATGGGGAAAAGGGTGTGATAATCCTGGTTCTGGTGCACTGTTCCCCACTGGCCCTCCTCTCTTGTACATCCCATGTGATATCACATACATGCAACTGGGATGAACAAGAGGGGAGACGGTGAACAGTAGAGGAACGTGCTTGTTGTAGATCGGGGCAGAACCCCTGAGGAATTTTTGCAAGACCCTAGGGTTCTGCGGAACCTTGGTTGAGAAACCCTGCCCTAGACTGTTTTTCTAATTTGGACCAAAACGCTTCCCCACTCCTCATCCTTGTGTAGAGGAATTTTTTTTAAATCGGGAAAGAAAAAAGAAGTAATGCGGTTATTTCAGTTCAGTCCACAGGAAGCTACAGAAGAAATTTTTTTTGTCACAAAGGCCCAAGCTTTAAGCCAGCAGTAATGTTGTAATTATATATATATATATATATATATATATATATATATACACACACAGTGCATTGCAAAAGTATTCGGGCCCCCTTGAACTTTTCGACCTTTTTGCCACATTTCAGGCTTCAAACATAAAAATATAAAACTGTAATTTTTTGTGAAGAATCAACAAGTGGGACACAATCATGAAGTGGAACAAAATTTATTGGATATTTCAAACTTTTTTAACAAATAAAAAACTGAAAAATTGGGCGTGCAAAATTATTCAGACCCCTTAAGTTAATACTTTGTAGCTCTACCTTTTTGCTGCGATTACAGCTGTAAGTCGCTTGGGGTATGTCTCTATCAGTTTTGCACATCGAGAGACTGACATTTTTGCCCATTCCTCCTTGCAAAACAGCTCAAGCTCAGTGAGGTTAGATGGAGAGCATTTGTGAACAGCAGTTTTCAGTTCTTTCCACAGATTCTCGATTGGATTCAGGTCTGCACTTTGACTTGGCCATTCTAACACCTGGATATGTTTATTTGTGAACCATTCCATTGTAGATTTTGCTTTATGTTTTGGATCATTGTCTTGTTGGAAGACAAATCTCCATCTCAGTCTCGGGTCTTTTGCAGACTCCATCAGGTTTTCTTCCAGAATGGTCCTGTATTTGGCTCCATCCATCTTCCCATCAATTTTAACCATCTTCCCTGTCCCTGCTGAAGAAAAGCAGGCCCAAACCATGATGCTGCCACCACCATGTTTGACAGTGGGGATGGTGTGTTCAGGGTGATGAGCTGTGTTGCTTTTATGCCAAACATAACATTTTGCATTGTTGCCAAAAAGTTTGATTTTGGTTTCATCTGACCAGAGCACCTTCTTCCACATGTTTGGTGTGTCTCCCAGGTGGCTTGTGGCAAACTTTAAACGACACTTTTTATGGATATCTTTAAGAAATGGCTTTCTTCTTGCCACTCTTCCATAAAGGCTAGATTTGTGCAGTATATGACTGATTGTTGTCCTATGGACAGAGTCTCCCACCTCAGCTGTAGATCTCTGCAGTTCATCCAGAGTGATCATGGGCCTCTTGGCTGCATCTCTGATCAGTCTTCTCCTTGTATGAGCTAAAAGTTTAGAGGGACGGCCAGGTCTTCGTAGATTTGCAATGGTCTGATACTCCTTCCATTTCAATATTATCGCTTGTACAGTGCTCCTTGGGATGTTTAAAGCTTGGTAAATCTTTTTGTATCCAAATCCGGCTTTAAACTTCTCCACAACAGTATCTTGGACCTGCCTGGTGTGTTCCTTGTTCTTCATGATGCTCTCTGCGCTTTAAACGGACCTCTGAGACTATCACAGTGCAGGTGCATTCATACGGAGACTTGATTACACACAGGTGGATTCTATTTATCATCATTAGTCATTTAGATCAACATTGGATCATTCAGAGATCCTCACTGAACTTCTGGAGTTTGCTGCACTAAAAGTAAAGGGGCTGAATCATTTTGCACGCCCAATTTTTCAGTTTTTTATTTGTTAAAAAAGTCTGAAATATCCAATAAATTTTGTTCCACTTCATGATTGTGTCCCACTTGTTGATTCTGCACAAAAAATTACAGTTTTATATCTTTGTTTGAAGCCTGAAATGTGGCAAAAGGTCGTAAAGTTCAAGGGGGGCCGAATACTTTCGCAATGCACTGTGTGTATATATATATATATATATATATATATATATATATATATATAGCATGAAAGTGTACAAGGATGTTTTTTGCAGAGTTGTAAAGATTTGCAAACAAGAAGTTTCAGTAGTAACATCTTGAAGAATGTTGTAAGTGTTCCTTTTTACTGTTTGACCACAGGCAACATTTCTGTATTATTCTCATTAATACTTTAGCTAAAAGATGTAACAGGTATTAAAATCCCATATATCACATGGAAACGAAATTGATAGTTGCTACAAGGCAGAAGTGGTTAACTTTGACAGCGCAATGTAGAATATTTGTATATTGTTTTGTTTTACTGTACTCTATGCACCTACTGGTTATGCACAAAATTCTAAACACTGACCAGATTCTGCATGTGTCCGTTTTTGCTCTTTGATTATTATTATTATTACACCACAGGTCATTCCTACTGTTAGACCCCTTTCACACATGTGGACCGTTCATATTATAAGTTCAGTCACGTCAAAATAGATTAAGGGCTCTTTCACACGAACAATCCGATCATCTCCGCCTGTCAGTTTTTTAGGTGGATCTGATCGGATTCCCCATTCATCCCTTTGGGGCAGCGGATGTCAGTGGAGACATGTCCGCTGCCATCCGCATCCGATCCTGTCCGTGAAATCCGAACGGATGGAAACCCTATTTTCCATCCATCCAGGGGATCGGATGGGATTGGATGAGGGCGGACAGGTGGTCCGCTCTCATTCGATTCCCCATAGAGAGCAGCGGGGCTCTGACACCTCCCTCTCCACACACAGAGCGGAGAGGGAGCTGTCACCTGCCTGCTCAGCGGGGATCAGAGTATCGATCCCCCGCTGAACAGCACACAGTCTGCCGACGGAGGCGGACCATGTGAAAGGAGCCTACGTTTTTATCAGTTTTTCATCAGTGATCATCAGTTTTGTTGGATAATATAAACTCCGCGCAAAAGATCTCTATTCGGATGTGCAAAGGGCAAAAAGGTGCAACTATAAGTGACGATGTAAAAGGATAAATGTATAACGCACAAAAGTGTGATAAAAATGTGTAAATATAAAGGATAAAAGATAATAGTGAGGCTGCAGCCTCCCAGAATATTAGTCCGGAGACTAAATTGAAGGTGGATAGGAGATGGGTTTTGGCGCTGCATTACATTAGTTTTCTTTATCCGATCCATTTTTTTAACGGAAGAAAAATAGAGCTTTGATCAGTTTAAAAAAACGGATGATGACGGATGTGGATGTAAAGGGATGATCATCCATTTACATCCTTTTATCCATAGAGATGCATTGATGTCCATTTTTCATCTATCAACGGATGGATGAAAAACGGACAGCATGTGTGAAAGGAGCCTAAAGCCCAGTACACACTATATAAAAAATCATACGAACGATCATCCGGTTTTCCTTGATATTTCACAGCAGGAAACCGAGGATAGTACTACTTGAACAAAAATTCTTGAAAGACAAAGGCTTTTTTTGTTGTGTATGAAAACAGTACACAATAAATTAGAATCGTTAGTTCGATTAGTTAGTGAGTTTGTCCCTTCAGAAATTTTCATTTGGAAATTCTAAATCTGATGTCGAAAGTTGTGTACACACTATATGAAAATCGAACGATCGGGCCTCGTGTGTAAATTTTCTTCCAATTTTTTCATAATGTGTACCCCCACTTTAGCCAATTACATGTGCTACTTGCTTCTTTATAGATTCCTGTGCTTTACCCAATTTCATGTTCGCTGTATCAATGCCCTTACAGGTATGTTTAGTTATAATTTCTGATATAGTTTGACATTTCAGAGATGTTATGCTTTATAAGGAACTGTATACTATTTATTTTTGCTAATTGGCTACTTCTATACCTAATTTATAAAAATCTATACAATATAGAGCTCCCATTGAATGTGTAATTTGTACATGTATTGACAATTTCTTTTTAAAGCAGAACTCCAGGCAAAAATAGCTTTAGAAATTCAAATCTATACTCCACATTATGTCCTTCTTTCCCATTAACAGGTCAACTCTGTACTCTCCCTTTTTCCAGAAGGAAGTTGCTATTGTTAGATTATCAGCAGTGTGCATTGCTGTAGTGACTGATTTTCTCGTATTGCTGGCTGTTCTTTTGCTAGTCCTGCTGTCAGGGCAATGCGGAAAGCTCATTTGAAGACAGATTTGTTCTGCTTAAACATTAAAATACATTTAATGGTTTTGTAATGAATACATAACTGTGTGTTTTTATATTTGCTTGGACATCAAACCTGTTTACCACATGATAACCCATGTGGTATGTTTTACCTTGAGTTATATCCAACACACCTTAAGCCCCGTACACACAGGCCAAATATCAGCTGGTACAATAGAAACCGACCGACATTCGGCTCATGTGTACGGCAGGCGGTTCGACAGAAGCCAGCCAAACGTCTGTCTTCTGTCGAAAGGGCTTGACTGAAACATCGGATTGTTGGTACAGATTCTCCTCCCAAGCTCTTCAGTTTCTTTTTTAGTTCAGCCTGCAGGGTTGAAAAAAAATGATAGCGTGTGCTAGGCTTAAGAGTCTCTTTAAAGATGATGTTACTTTGAAATATGGGCTGTATACGTAGAGCAAAATCTGTACAAAACTATGAAACGGCTATAGTGATTGAGCATGTCATGATGCTGAACACCATCTCCCATAGTTCTTACAACTTCTTATTGTTAAAGCTCAGACTTTTTCAGTAACTAGAAGGCTTAGTCATTAAAGTAACCCTGTCGCAAACAGATGAGTGGATCTGGAGATCAAAGTGGCTTAAGTTTTTTTTCAAATCTGAACTACTCCTAAAAACTCCCATAGTGGTCAGTGCAGAGTTGGATAATCCATAAGGAAACCTAGGCAGGAGCCTTCTGCCCAGTGCATGTGCAGGGGCCCAGCTTCAACCTACAGAAAACGTGGGATAGCTCAGTTGGTGAAAGCTGTGCACCATCCCCACTTCACAAGGCAAAATACATTTGTAAGCAAGAAGTGTTTGATGGGGTGGACCATGTCCAAACACACAATGCAGGTCGGGCAGTTTCTCTCTGCTTTTTACAGCTTATAATAGGATGGTGGGCAAACTCTTTACCAAGTCTAGTGCACCATTCTGCATTAAAGAGTAACTACTTTATCTTTTGTTCATTGTTGGACACAGCTCCTGATCTTCATAACCATTGGGTTATACTGCCTCCTACAGGTGTAGGACACTAGGCAGAAAAAGAATCTGGCTACGCCTATGGGCAGTCCCAGGGAGTATACTCCCTCTCCCTGCTGTAGGTATTCCATTTTTTCTGCCTAGTCAGGAGTAAGGACCTAATAAAAGAAAAGGAATTGGCAACACTCCAGGTTGAGTCAAAATCCAGATTTATTGACTGGACATCCAAATATGACAATCGTGACAAGTGTGTGCTTAATCATTAATTCAGTGTGTGAAACGCGTCTACATTGTCACAATTGTCATATTTGGATGTCCAGTCAATAAATCTGGATTTTGACTCAGCCTGGAGTGCTGCCAATTCCTTGTCTTTTATCAAGTTTTCACAGAGGCGAGCCGGGGCATGCACCTGTGTGAGTCATCAGGCAATTACACCACCTTGAGCAGTGAGTCCTTGTCTGTTCAGGAGTAAGGACCTAGTTCCTTGCTGGGATCTCTGGTCCAGGCACATTTTTTTAGATATCAATTTTTTCTCCTGTTTTTTTCCCCTGTGAGTTCTACAATTAACTGCCGGACGGGCTGGATAATCTAGATCCTGTGGTCACCCTAGTCTGGCCAGCGAGGGCAAGCAGACCTCAGCTCCACGCTAGGTCAGCCGCCACATAGCCCCACTGGAAAGGGGCTTGCCTGCGAGTTAAATGCCTCACAAGGTCGCATACAACTGGGTCTCGACCTGAGTTGCAGCGTTCCTCCTCGCCGTCCGCTCCCCTTTTCGATGACGAAGGGTTCGGTATGGAGCGGTGCCCGTCTGGTTCCTGGTATGGTGAGTAGCTGTCCCCCCTCTCCCCCTGGAGGGTTTTTGGGTGGATGTGGGCCCCTCTTCGGGACGGTCGGACTCCCCGGGTTCCCCTCCTTCCAGTCAGGCATCCCTCCTTTCATCTATTCCCCTACCCCCCTCCACTTATGCTGGGGCTGTGTGAGTGGTCTGGTCCACTTCCTGGGTTGGGGCAGGGCGCTGTGCTGGTGATGGGGGCCAGGGGGTGTGCCACCAGCGACCAGACAATTGGCTGTGCGGGGGGGTTGTACCTGGTGGGGGCTCTTGCCAGGGTCCCCCATCCTGCCTGGGTCTGTCTTTGAGGCCTAGGGATCCCTCCTGGGTCCCTGGGAGCCTCGTGGTGCCACGCAGGGTTGCCATTTTGCTGTAGCCTGTGTTTCTATGTATGGTGGCCATGTTTGTGTAGTCCAGCGGCCATTTAGCGGTGGTTTGCCAAAATAGCAGCGGCCATGACAGTTGAGCTCTGTGGGCATCAATTTCGACGGTGGGAGCCCCTCCTCATCCCCTAGTGCTGACTTCTGGATTTTTTCACTTCCTGATCACTGCCCGTGAAGTGCAGACTATCCTGGTACCTGCAGGTGCCTGTTTCTGCTGGGAGGTGAGTCTGGTGGGGTTCTCTCCCTCTTTGCTGAGGATCGCTTAGTGCTTGTGCCTGGCAACCAGCGCGGTGGGGGCTGTCCCTTTTCAGTATTCCCCCTGGTGGCTCATGGAGGCTTTGGACCACATGACCCCCTCTCTGAGGCTGCAGAGCCCTCCAGGTCCCAACCATCCATCAATGCACTGCCGGCAGTCTTGGAGATCTTTGTGTCCCAGGTGGAGGTGGTTTTCCAGCGATAAGCGAGGAAAAAGCACCCCTTGCCTCATCTGTCCCATCAGATCCTGAATCTGACTCGGCCACCGCGGACGTGGGTCACCCTGCTGGGACTCCTTGGAATCCTCAGATAATGAGGATGATTCCTCCACATCTGCAACTGCACACGAAATAAGGCGCTGGTGGAAGCACTGATTGTATCTGTGCATGACACCTTGAAGATGGAGGATGCAGCGGCAGCTGCAACGGAGGCGCAGGTTCCTTTTGGCACTCACAAGCCATCCAGAGCTTTAAAGGCGTTCTCTTTCCCTGCTTATTTTGATAATTGTCACTAAAGAGTAGGGACGACCAAAGTGTCCCCTTTGGGTCCCTAAGCGATTTTACTAGGCGTTACCATTGCCCTGGTGTCGCAAACTCTGACCGAGTGGGCAAAGCTTTTACGCCATGACCTAGAGGGAGAACAACTTCCCCCTGCCTTTGCTGAGCTGGCAGGCCAGCTGGTCCAGGGGCTGCAGTTTATCTGTGATGCCTCTATGGATGCGGCTCCACTAGTGGCTCGGCTCTCTGTTTTGGCAGTGTTCCTTCGACGTGTCTTTTGGCGTAAATGCTGGTCAGCAGATCAGACTTCTAAAAAGGCCTTGACTGATCTCCCCTTTCAAGGGGATCGCCTGTTTGGGGCTACCCTGAATGAGATTATTAAGGGTCTCACAGGGGGAAAAGTACTTTTCTTCCGCAGGCTACTAAGGGCAAGGAACCTCGTCGTAGAAGTGGGCCCTCCTTCTCGGCTCATAAGTTTTTTCGTCCCCCAGGGTCGACTGACAAGGGCTCAAAGCCTTTCAGGGCTTCTTCTGGAGGATCAAAATGAACCTGGTCTGGCAAGCTGAGAGCAGGCTTCTCCAGACCCACGGGCAAGGCTCCTTCACCATAAAGGTGCGCCCACACCCGTATCGGGGGGGTGGGGGGACGTCTTCGTTGGTTTCCGGACCCATTGACTTCCCTGGTACAAGACAAGTGGTTCCACAAAGTTATTCAGTTCAGCTACAAGATCAAGTTTCACTTATGTCCCCGGCAAGGCTTTTTCCTTCCAACTTGCGCCTGTCCCCGGACCACTTACAGGGTCTGTTTGGGGCTGTACAAGACCTGTTGCTTCAAGGGGTGATTGTCCCGGTTCCGAAATCAGAATGTTTTCAGGGTTTTTATTCAAACCTGTTTACAGTTCCCAGGAAGGAAGGCAAAGTACGTCCAATCCTGGACCTCAAGGCACTAAACTCCTTTATGCGGGTGCATACGTTCTGGATGGAGTCCATTCGCACAGTGGTGGCATTTTGCCTCTATCGACATCAAAGATGCTTACCTTTACATTCCAATATGTGCCGGTCAGCAGCGCTGCTTCTGCTTTGCCTTGGGAGAGGAGCATTATCGGTTTGTGGCATTACCCTTTGGTCTCGCCTCTGCTCCTCGGGTCGTCATAAAAGTGTTAGCCCCGGGACATCACGGTTCTGGGCTACTTGGTTGACCTCCTTCTGTGTCCCCTACTGCTCTGGTAGAAAACCTGAAACTCACCATATGAACTCTGAGGGAATTCGGCTGCTGGAGTTCGGCTGGATTCTGAATTTTCAGGAGTCTGCTCTGGTTCTGTCCACAAAGCTGGACTATCTGGGTCTGACTCTGGACTTGGCCTTAACCAGAGTGCTCCTTCCTCTGGACAAACTCCAGAAACGTTGGTGCTTTCGGTCCTCCAGAAGCCTATCTTTGAGAATCTTTGAGACTCTTTGAGACTCCCTTGCTTACGCTGTCTCAAGAAGGTGGCATTTTTAGTGGCTATCACCTCTGCGCGCAGGGTGTCAGAACTGGCAGTGTTAACCTGTCGTTCACATTACTTGGTGATTCACAGAGATAAGGTGGTTCTTCGCCCCTGTCCGTCCTTCCTCCCAAAGGTTGTCTCTGATTTTCATTTGAATGAAGACATTGTGTGGCCTTCCCTGTGTCCCGAAACATCCAAAGAAAATTGCATTGCATGCCTTGGATGTGGTCCAGGAAATTAGGGTGTACCTGGCAGCTACAGAGTCTTTTAGGAAGTCTGAGTCACTGAGCTCACGGATGGGCCTCAGAAAAGGTTTTCCGCTTCCTCTGCAACCATTTCCAGATGAATGAGACAGGCGGTGATTCAGGCCTATTCCATCAAGGGTCAGGTTCCTCCTTTCCCTGTCGAGATGCACTCTACTCGGATGCTCAGTGCCTCTTGGGCCTTCCGTCATCAGGCGTCAGTGACACAGGTTTGCAAGGCGGCCACCTTGTCGTCGGTGCACACTTTCATAAAGTTCTATAAAGTGGATGTGTTGGCATCTGCGGATGCTTTTTTTTTTTGGCCGCAAGGTTTTGCATACTGCTGTTTAGAGGACTTGACCCTCTTTGAGGGTGTGTTGTTTTTTTCATGTGTGCTTCAGTTTTTTTTTTGGTTGAGCTCCTGTTGCCTGGTTGGCTACCGTGTAGCCTTGGGAATTTTCTTGCTGCCCCCACCCCCACATGTTTAACACTGCTTTGGGACGTCCCAATGGTTATGAAGATCAGGAGCTGTGTCCGTCAATGAACGAAAGAGGAAATGGGATTTTTTGACTTACCATAAAATCCATTTCTCTGGTGTTCATTGACAAACACAGCACCCACCCCTCTGTGGAGTTGTAATACTTCTGACACTGCTTTTAACAAAACTGAGTACCTATAGCAGGGAGAGGAAGTATACTCCCTGGGACTGCCCATAGGCATTGCCATATTGCATTGCATTTCACAGAAAATTACAGCGACTGCAGATTAAAAAAGGTCATTTTTAATAACATTCAACTACAATATGACTTGAGTCACAATTGTATATGCAATATTATTTTTCTTTTATTTGCCTTTCCCCACAAAAGTGGAGTTACCCTTTAAGCTAGTGTGGCTACCTATCAGTTTAGGTTTAATATGGAGCCTTTCCACATTGAAAGGGATGGGGCTAAGCAAAGATTTAACTTTGAAATGAAGTTTTCAGTAAAGGTAGCTGCATAGAGTTCAATGCATTTCCAATAAAAGATTCAGTTCATATTCATAAGGTTTGTGAGGTTTACCTAACAACTATGCTAAGAGTAATATTGCTGTAAAAAGGCTAATAACATCTTCAATTCACAGGTGCTCTGATTAATTAAAGGGAATACGGTTGTTTTTTTTTGTTTTTTTTACCTTTTGCCGACCTTGTAAATCATATGTGCCATGATAAGGAGGGTCGGTTTTAATGCACACATACTGCACATATGCGTTCATGGCAGCCAAGCTTTCTATGTTGAGATTGTGCTCACTCTGCACCTCCAGCACAGTGACTGAGCTGTCAGATAGTTTCAGGTCTTATGATGGGGAGCCAAGCCTGGCTCCTAATCATGTGACAGCCAATCACAGTGATAATGTGATTGGGAAGTCTGTCTTGCCTCCTGGCATGAAGGCCCAGTTAAAGGGCTGCCGAGAAGAGATGGGAAGGATTTAAATTGTGTGTGTGTGTGTGTATGTGTATATATATATATATATATATATATATATATATACAGTGGGTACGGAAAGTATTCAGACCCCCTTAAATTTTTCACTCTTTGTTATATTGCATCCATTTGCTAAAATCATTTAAGTTCATTCTTCTTCCTCATGAATGTACACATAGCACCCCATACTGACAGAAAAACACAGAATTGTTGACATTGTTGCAGATTTATTAAAAAAGAAAAACTGAAATATCACATGGTCCTAAGTATTTAGACCCTTTGCTCAGTATTTAGTAGAAGCCCCCTTTTGATCTAATACAGCCAGGAGTCGTTTTGGGAAAGATGCAACAAGTCTTTCACACCTGGATTTGGGGATCCTCTGCCATTCCTCCTTGCAGATCCTCTCCAGTTCTGTCAGGTTGGATGGTAAACGTTGGTGGACAGCCATTTTTAGGTCTCTCCAGAGATACTCAATTGGGTTTAAGTCAGGGCTCTGGCTGGGCCATTCAAGAACAGTCACAGAGTTGTTGTGAAGCCACTCCTTTGTTATTTTAGCTGTGTGCTTAGGGTCATTGTCTTGTTGGAAGGTAAACCTTCGGCCCAGTCTGAGGTCCAGAGCACTCTGGAGAAGGTTTTTGTCCAGGATATCCCTGTACTTGGCCGCATTCATCTTTCCCTCGATTGCAACCAGTCGTCCTGTCCCTGCAGCTGAAAAACACCCCCACAGCATGATGCTGCCACCACCATGCTTCACTGTTGGGATTGTATTGGACAGGTGATGAGCAGTGCCTGGTTTTCTCCACACATACCGCTTAGAATTAAGGCCAAAAAGTTCTATTTTGGTCTCATCAGACCAGAGAATCTTATTTCTCACCATCTTGGAGTCCTTCAGGTGTTTTTTAGCAAACTCCATGCGGGCTTTCATGTGTCTTACACTGAGGAGAGGCTTCCGTCGGGCCACTCTGCCATAAAGCCCCGACTGGTGGAGGGCTGCAGTGATGGTTGACTTTCTACAACTTTCTCCTATCTCCTGACTGCATCTCTGGAGCTCAGCCACAGTGATCTTTGGGTTCTTCTTTACCTCTCTCACCAAGGCTCTTCTCCCCCGATAGCTCAGTTTGGCCGGACGGCCAGCTCTAGGAAGGGTTCTGGTCGTCCCAAACGTCTTCCATTCGAGGATTATGGAGGCCACTGTGCTCTTAGGAACCTTAAGTGCAGCAGAAATCTTTTTGTAACCTTGGCCAGATCTGTGCCTTGCCACAATTCTGTCTCTGAGCTCTTCAGGCAGTTCCTTTGACCTCATGATTCTCATTTGCTCTGACATGCATTGTGATCTAGAAGGTCTTATATAGACAGGTGTGTGGCTTTCCTAATCAAGTCCAATCAGTATAATCAAACACAGCTGGACTCAAATGAAGGTGTAGAACCATCTCAAGGATGATCAGAAGAAATGGAAAGCACCTGAGTTAAATATATGAGTGTCACAGCAAAGGGTCTGAATACTTAGGACCATGTGATATTTCAGTTTTTCTTTTTTAATAAATCTGCAACAATGTCAACAATTCTGTGTTTTTCTGTCAGTATGGGGTGCTATGTGTACATTCATGAGGAAGAAGAATGAACTTAAATGATTTTAGCAAATGGCTGCAATATAACAAAGAGTGAAAAATTTAAGGGGGTCTGAATACTTTCCGTACCCACTGTATATATATATATATATATATATAGCATTTAAATATATGATGTATTCTTCCAGCTAACAAGTGGGGCTCTAGGCTCATTTTCATGTGTTTCATTGTCAGGTGATCTTCCATATTACAGTGTTTCTCAGCTCCAGCATTGCCCATAACTTAATGAGTCAAAAGACAGGCTTCTCTTGCTGTTCATTAAGAGAGGTTGTCAATTATAAAGAGAGTGAGTGTCAGTAACAGGTGTCACCAGAAATGTGTGGACTGCCACAGAGAATATCAGGCACAAATACAGTGTAAAAGAATATAATTTATTTAAAAGATAAATGAGCAACATAAACGCACCTCCAAAATACCAATCTGAGTAAAACAAACCAGAAAACCAAACAAATAGTGACGCACAATAAACAACTGCCTAAACCAAATATATATATACAGCAATATATATACAGCAAATGGGGAATGCAAAGCGTAATCAAAACAGTCAAGGTCATACATGGGAGATCAAGCAGAGGGAGCTGGGAGCAAGACAGGACAGGGAGGGGGTAACAGGAGATGGATAGAGCAGGTGGGAAGGGATCAGGCTGCAGGGTCATGATCAGGGTCCAGGAACAGGATATAGGATCGCAGGTCAGGGGCACATGGAGTCAACACCAAGGCAGAAAGGAAGAGCATGGACAGAGTTCAAATACATATCCTGCAACAAGCTTCAGGTGATGACTATTACGATTATTACAAGAGATGATCTTCTGGCTGATGAGAGATACCCGCTGGTGGACACCGGAACTGCAGCCTATGGATCTGGGAGTCACAGTGCCACCAGCAGGTGAGGCCATTCCTGACAGTACCCCCCCCCCCCTCTAAGGAGCGGCTTCTGGATGCTCCAAACAGCTATAGCTGAATAAGTCCATAAAAGATAGTCATCTGTAACACAAGTCCAGAGCAAAAATTCCCCGTAAGCTGAAGAAGTGCCGGGTTCTAAACGAGATGCCCTACCACCAAGATCCAACAGTAGGCAAAATGTTGCACTACCTGGGTCAGGTGACTGACTGGGTACCCCACCGATGGGGTCAAGCAACTGGCTGGTCAAATCCTCTGAGATGTACAGCTTTCAACACTCCCAAGTCCCTCAAAATAGCAGGTACCCCAATGCTGAGGTCCCACAAGTTATCTGTAGACTTAGCCTTGGGGTCATGTGACAATACTGGAACTCTGACACCAATGTGTCTCGCCATAATCATGTAGTTTGCCTGGTTTCCAGGACTTACTCTGCACTTCAAAAGCCACCTAGGTCTCTCTGAGGCTCTGGTTACCCGACCTGGGTCCCCTAGTGCACCCGGAGCTGTGGCAATCCCATCTGAAACATGGCAAGGCACAGATAGTACTCTGCCATTACCCGGGAGCTGACCAGGACCATGAATGTAAATGCAGTTACTAGTTACCAAGGATATGTCTGGACCACCAGGCTTTGGAGCCAAAGGAACAACACACTGCCAGAGTGATTCAAACGAGGCAACTGTCAAATGAATCTCAGGCCAAGCAGGCAACCCATATAAGGCGTGTGAGGACTCAGAGCTTTTAGACCCACTAGCAAGTGGACACTTAGCCCTTGCATGGCAGCCTGACTGAGCAGCTGGTATTAAGTCAGTAGAACCCCGCTGAGTGGTATGTAGAAGATAACTAAGGTCAGGCTGATAATTGGCAAGAGGATCGTCGGAAGCAGGCTGGACATAAAGCATGGAACCATCAGGCTGGACATAGCGCATGGGACCATCAGGCTGGATATCTGGCACCGAATCTTCATGCTGAGCAGCAGGCACCGGATCTTCAGGCTGGGCGGCAGGCACCAGGTCATTAGACTGGGCAGCAGGCACCGGATCATCAGGCTGGGCACTGATGCTGACAAAGAAATGCCACTCAGGTGAGACAAAAAAACATTCTGGTGCGAGTCGGATCCGTCATACAGATACTTCACAGCCAAAAACAAAGTTGACCGCACTCAGGAATTGATGAAATGGAAGTGTTTTAATTCCTCATGAGAAATAAATACAGGCAGTGCATCACAGGAACATGCAACAGGTTGACCCATTTCACGATACAAAGTATCGCTTACTCATAGCCACATAGTTGGATGTTGATGGAAAAGCCGCATGTAGACAAGATTGGCACCAGCTGATATTTTGTCTACATATGTGGATTTTCCACCAACATCCAACTGTGTGGTTATGAGTAAGCTATCCTTTGTATCGTGAAACCCGTCAACCTGTCGCATTTTCCTGTGAAGCACTGTCTGTATTTATTTCTCATGAGGGATTAACCACTTTATACCACCGGAGGATTTCGCTGTCTTACGTCCAGGCCACTTTTTGCGATTCGGCACTGTGCGACTTTACCTGACAATTGCGCGGTCATGCAATGCCGTACCCAAACGAAATTTACGTCCTTTTTTCCCACAAACAGAGCTTTCTTTTGGTGGTATTTGATCACCTGTGCGATTTTTACTTTTTGTGCTATAAACAAAAAAAGAGCGTAAATTTTGAAAAAATATTTTTCACAATCTTTATATGAAATCCCCCCCCCCCCCCCCAAATGTAAAAATCAAAATTTTTTTTAATTTTTGGCCAATTTGTTTTCTGCTACCTATGTTTGGTAAAAAAAAACTAAGGGAAAGATTTCTGTCATTTTTGGTGTTTTTTTTTTAAGCGAGTAATGGCGGCGATCTGCGTTTTTTTTTGCGGGACTGCGACATTGCGGCGGACAGATCGGACCCTTGACTGACATTTTTGACACTTTTGGGGGTACCAGTGACATTACTACAGTAATCAGTGCTATACATATGCACTGTTACTGTAAAAATGACACTGGCAGGGAAGGGGTTAATTTTATTGGAGAGGGAGGGGTTAATGTATGCCTGGTGCTTACTAACGTGTGTGGGGGGAGGTGACTGAGTGACACAGAGACAGATCGCAGGTTCAGCTATGCTGAACCCTGCAATCTGACCCTGTCTGTCACTTAGGAGATCCGCCGCTTTGTTTACACAAGCGGGCGGATCTCCAGACTCGATTCCCCGACGATGACCTGATGACGTCAGCCAGCTCTGACGAAACGCGTCGTGCGCGATTACGTCATTTCCGCCCCAATGCAACGCAGATCCGGTCGCTGACCCGCATAGCGTTCCGGAAGTAGCCGCCAGCGAGGGATTTGCGGCCCCTACTGCTATGGACACCGTTAACTTCATGTTTATGTGAGTACCTGATTTTTAAATTTATTGAAATAAAGCATTTATCAAGCGGTACATCACTATATTGGTTCTTCTTCTTGTACACTACCACCATTTGAGGAAGAGAGGCTCCACCACCCAGAGAAGTTCCACTGTCCAGGTGTAAGAGATACCTTCCCCCCCTTGAGAGTCCCACACATCCAATTGGAGAATAAGAGGACAGTATACCAAGGCTTTTTACCCCCGTAGGGGTACTTCTTTCCGGTGAGTGCGGGAGGAATTGGAGGGGTGCACTGGCTTTGTCTCACCCATCACCCAGCACGCAGACCACCCGGAAGATTACCACTAGATTGTGATTTCTTTCTTCACTGTACAGCACCTTCAAAGACTGTTTTTCACCCTTTGGTGGATCACATTTTTGCTTTGTGTTTTAGCGCCATATGGACTAAAAATAATGTTTTTACCACCTTATTGGTTTAATTGCGTGACCAATATTTGCGTGACCACCATTATCATCTTAATCTTTTTTGTATTCACACCCAGTCTTCGTGCACATTAATTTGCACATTTACTATTATATTTATCACCATATTTATTTAATTGTTATGAGCACATCTCCAACTAGAGTATATAAATATCTCAAATTTTGTGCAATACCAACACCACCTGCACACTGGCATATAGTTTTTTGTTTATCAACTTACCTGAATATTTATTGCTTAATATTTATTGCACACATCACTTTGAACACCACTTCGGGGAGAGTGCCCCCTAAAACTGCTTTATAAACCATCTGTTTTTCATGTTTTATACTGTCAATTGTATGCCAGGACTTAAACTAGCACACTAGCACTTTAGATTGTCAGTATTGGATCAAACTCCTTTTTACATTAACTGCATACAACTAGGCAGCGCCATTACACATCACCCATCCCACCTCACCTTCACACTGGCATATAGTTTTTTGTTTATCAACTTACCTGAATATTTATTGCTTAATATTTATTGCACACATCACTTTGAACACCACTTCAGGGAGAGTGCCTCCTAAAATTGCTTTATAAACCATCTGTTTTTCATGTTTTACACTGTCAATTGTATGCCAGGACTTAAACTAGCACACTAGCACTTTAGATTGTCAGTATTGGATTAAACTCCTTTTTACATTAACCGTATACAACTAGGCAGCGCCATTACACCTCACCCATCCCACATTTAATGATACAGTCCCCGGACTATATTTTGAGGTGGGCTGCAGCCCTTTTTCTTTATCCATAAGCGTGGGATTCCTTTCACCCTTTACGATCGGGGAAGAGCAGCGGTGATAACCGCCGCTCCTCCCCTGGCCTGACTCCCGCCGTGACTGAATACAGTGGGAGCGAGTCTCCAGCGGCGTGCACGCCGCCCACAAGGGGAGGAGTCCAGCGACGTAGGTCTACGTCGCTGGACGGGAACGAGCCACTTTGCCGCAGTACAGTCAACTGGACTGGTCGGCAAGTGGTTAAAACACTTCCATTTCATCAATTCCTGAGTGCGGTAAACTTTATTTTTTGCTGTGAAGCATCAGGCTGGGCAGCAGGCACCGGATCATCTGGCTGGGCAGCAGGCATCGGAACATCAAGCTGGGCAGCAGGCATCGGAACATCAAGCTGGGCAGCAGGCATCGGAACATCAAGCTGGGCAGCAGGCACCAGGTCATCAGGCTGGGCAGCGAGCAGTGGCACATCGTGCTGGGCAGCGAGCAGTGGCACATTGTGCTGGGCAGCGAGCAGTGGCACATTGTGCTGGGCAGCGAGCAGAGGCACATCAGGCTGGGCAGCAGGCAGAGGCACATCAGGCTGGGCAGCAGGCGCTGGACAGCAGGCACTGGATCAGGAAAAACTTTTGTTTCTTTTTGGTTTTAGCCACAGAGGTTCTATATATAAATGCAGGGCTGTGAGTAGGAGGAGCAGCTGATGGAAGAGAAGAGCTGAGGAATGGTGAAAAACAGGGAGCAGTTGCTAAGGAGGGTTTTTGGGGGATTGTCACAGGCAGCGGTGAAGAGGACATCTTCAATGGGTTAAAGGCAGGGTTGGTGCAGCAAGTGGGATCAGGGTATTGACAAAATAGTTGGTAGCAGGGTAAACTGGGCTGCAACTGTGGTTGCTGAGGTTGATAGAGATACTTGAGAAAGTGGATGTCTAGCAGCAGGAATGGGTTGTTGAAAGCTGACTGGGGCTGAGTGCAATATATCAGATCATGCTTATAGAGTAATGTTTGAACAAAATTTAGTTTACAATCTGCTTTTCTGACATACACTGCAATGCGTTAATACACTTGGAGCACCCTACAAGGTAGGTGCTAGGTAAAGTATAGTGAGCCTTGTCTGCTTAACAGCAGGGCCATGATTTTTAGCTGGGCTGTCATGTCTCCTGTCTCCCAGGTGTGGCTGTTGAGACTGGGGAGTCTCCCCACTGTGCTCTATGAGAAGGTTCTCATTGGGCAGTGGAGGAAACCAAGCCAATGGCACACTCAGGCCTGTATCTAACGCAGGAAGGCAGATTCTGCCGCACAGCATTCTGGGAGTGGGTATAAGTTTGAGGGGAGCACATGACGCAGCATCTTTGGCAGGGAGCAGAGTCCCAGGAGGGAGAGTACGGCTGTCTCTCCTCCTGTCTGAGGAATCGGATTTCCCAGGTGGCTTGCCTAGTGAGAGGGGACAGAATGCTGGGCTGAGCTGCAGAGAGGATTCTGTGCGGAGGACCAGCGGAGATAGAGGGATCCAGTTTCAGGAAAGCATTCCCAGTTTGTGAGTACTGCAAACTGCCCCTTGGGGGTCTGCCTAGAGAGAGAGGGGACCACTCCAGTAAAGGTCGTGGGGATCCAGGAGCTAGCTAGCCGGTGCAGAAGCAAGAGTAAAGGGGGTGCCAGTGTGTGGACCCTGAAGTGTAGAGGAGGTGCCTAGTGAGAGGACCCTGAAGTGTAGAGGGGGTGCCTAGGGAGAGGACCCTGAAGTGCAGAGGGGGCGCCAGCGGTTGGGCCCTGAAGTGTTAAAGTGTACAGTGTTGAGAGTTACAGAAGCAGTATATAGAGGCTACCTCAGTCGGCAAGGACTGGAGGAAGCAGTGGTTGGGACTTTTGAGCTTACCAGAGTGTCAGAAGTCAAGTTCAAGTACAATTCAGAAAGTCAGTGTTTTGCAAGCTCCAGCAAGCGTTGGCCGGCATGCAGCCGGCGTCAAGACAGCGCTGACAGGCATTTTTCTTCAAAGTGTCCTATTTGTACCTAGTTGAGCATCCCACTCATTCCCTTCTCCCATCCCCAATATCAAATAAACAAAACAAACCAAAGATGCCAGACTAGTCTTTGACTCCAATCTCACACTTGGGTATTCAGCTTAAAGGGGCTGCTGGCCAGTCCGGGAACAGTGGTAGACCCTTATCAGGCCCAATGCCTGGAAATCCTGCGGAACATGCGGAATAGTGCTCAAAGAAATAAGCCGAGTCATCCTCCAATAACCATACCAGTGATTCTACGGAAGGGGGTAAAAAAAGTCATCACTGCCTTTAGGAATACTGGACAAAGCCAGAATCAATGGCTGAACATCATCCTGCCCTGATCAACTAGGAAATGAGCAAGACAAATACATTCTAACAGCTAATCTCTGGCCCACTCCTTCCATATCTGGCAGCAGTATTCCTTTTCCTCTGTCACAAGCAAAGAAAAGTATACAACCTCCTCAGGATCCATCTTGCCACAAACAACAGCAAAGCCAAGATGGCTTCTCTGTGCAGCCACTTCTGGCCAGGACTGCCTTAGTGTTATGTCAATGACAGGTGTGACCAGAAATGTGTGGACTGCCACAGAGAATATCAGGCACAAATTCAGTGTAAAATAATTTAATTTATTTAAACCAAACAAATAGACCAGAAAACCAGAAAACCAAACAAATAGTGACACACAATGAATAACTGCCTAAACCAAATATATACAGCGGATGGGGCATGCAAAGCGTAATCAAAACAGAGCAAAGCTCATACATGGGAGATCAAGCAGAGGGGGATGGGAGCACGACAGGACAGGGAGAGGATAACAGGAGACGGAGCGAGCAGGTGGAAAGGGATCAGGCTGCAGGGTCGGGTCCAGGAACAGGATATAGGATCGCGGTTCAGGGGCACATGGAGTCAACACCAAGGCAGGAATGAAGAGCATGGACAGAGTTTAAATACACATCTTGCAATAAGCATCAGGTGATGACTGATTACATGAGATGATCTTCTGGCTGCTGAGAGACACCCGCTGGTGGACACCGGAATTGCAGCCTATGGATCTGGGAGCCACAGTGCCACCAACAGCTGAGCCCTTTCCTGACAGAGAGTCTGAAAGTAGACCGCTTCCATCGTGCTGCCTTTTTAGAAAACCCATAATGCTCTGTAAATCCTGTGTAATGCATGCACCTTGTATTTTACCTTTGACTGTAAAACAAAGATTTGATAGAAATAGTACACAGATATGACACTTATTCTGTGGGTCATTCCCAGAGTACGGATTTACTAAATAAACCATGTTGTGTTTTTTTTACTTTCTGTATCCTTAAACAGGTATCAAATATTAAATTGAATATATCTACAAAATTGTTTTTGTGTCAAAGTGAAAAAAATATACATAGTTACTAGTCTATGAAGTTCTGTGTCTTCTTACAGGTGCAGTTTCCATTTCTCTACACTGCTACTGGTGCTGCCATCTTGAAGGTTGATAAGGAGCATGTGGCTACATGGGACCTGGTATAGCCCCGCAGTGCATGCATTGAATACCCCTGCACATGTGTAGACTTACCGTGGTGCCATCGTTATGGCGGAGCACTGGAATGTACTAGCTTTTGCACAGAATCCAACACATCACCTCCTGGGACGTACGGTGTTGACATCCCAGAAAACAGTGGTGTCCCTATACATCATCCTAATCCAAAATCTTTCAATCCTAAATCAATCCATCCATCATCCTTTTCCAAAAAATATAAATGTTTATTTACAGTTTTCTGTAATTAAGAGGGTGGGGGGTTGAGGCAAGTGAGATGAGTGAAAGGTCCGCTTTACTATGCATGGGTACAACTGTGAAGTGTAATGGCATTGGAAAAGAAAATAAATTCAAAAACCGGTTTAACCATAAGAAATAAGTAATGTATGTGTAGTTTGAATGTTTCCACAAGCACAGTGCCAGTAAATACTTTAGAAGTAAAAATGCTTCCCTTTTTCCAGCAGATTTTGGTGTACAGTACTAGCCATTTCAACTTTATGCATAGTAACTAGCTTAGAATATTTTCACGTGAGAAAATCTCCACCCTAACCCATGACATGGAAACCTGCCAGGAGCTCTCTAAAACCTGCTTCTATTCTATAATCTAAGCAAGCATTAATACATGGGTGTATGTGTAAGGTACTGCAAATTTCTAGCGATATTGAAAACAGCTCCCTTTTTTTTTCAACATGTCAATGTTGTCTCAGTTAATTTTTAAAGCATTTCTATCACATAAAAACCAAAAACGCAAAAAAAAAAAAAAAAAGATCATGAACACAGAGCTGTGTCCCATGATGCAATAAAAGCTTCCCTTCTATATAACTGAATAAAAAAGAGGGTTGGGACTTTAAATGAAAGACAAGGTATTAAAACTGGTAAATGGTCCCCCGATCCAGTACATATACAGACCAATATGGCAGTTAAACCTGAGTAATAATGGACTCAAGATTCCAACATAATAAATATAGTATGATCCTAACATCACTAAACTCGATGCGTATTGTGGGCTAATTGTACCACTTCATCAGGAGTTGATGTGTAATTCGTATCGTATCTAAAAAAGATATATATATATATGTGTGTATCTAAGAAAACAGCAACAGTGGTAATATATGAAAACCGAGCAGGAGAAAAAAGGGGGAAACAGTCCCCAAATTAACCAACCTTACGTGGCAATTGAAATAGGCACTGGTATTGGAGTTTGGGCATGGCACCGGGTGTCTCCCACGGGAGCTGATTGAACACAGGGCAGGCAGGAAGAGGAAATTGCCACACACCAAGGAGTGTGGGCTAGGATAAATGAAGTGAGCATGATGCATATGAGCAGCAACAGGAGATGTCTGTCAAAAGATTTATAGTCCCAAACTCCCCCCTTCTTCCCATATGCAATGAGGGATGGAGAGACATGACTTTGGCGAACAGGCATATGTGTCTGACTGCATGTAATAGGCTCATATTATCCCCTAGCCTTAATATGCTATGTCCTACAAATCTGCCTTAGACCAGTAGCCGGCTTTGTGTACTCCTTTTACACTTTGTAATCAGTTACAGTCAGGTCCATAAATATTGGGACATCGACACAATTCTAATCTTTTTGGCTCTATACACCACCACAATGGATTTGAAATGAAATAAACATGATGTGCTTTAATTTGAGGGTATTTACATCCAAATCAGGTGAACGGTGTAGGAATTACAACAGTTTGTATATGTGCCTCCCACTTTTTAAGGGACCAAAGGTAATGGGACAGATTAACAATCATAAATCAAACTTTCACTTTTTAATACTTGGTTGCAAATCCTTTGCAGTCAATTACAGCCTGAAGTCTGGAACGCATAGACATCACCAGACGCTGGGTTTCATCCCTGGTGATGCTCTGCCAGGCCTCTACTGCAACTGTCTTCAGTTCCTGCTTGTTCTTGGGGCATTTTTCCTTCAGTTTTGTCTTCAGCAAGTGAAATGCATGCTCAATCGGATTCAGGTCAGGTGATTTAGCCATTGCATTACTTCCACTTCTTTCCCTTAAAAAACGGTTTGTTTGCTTTCACAGTATGCTTCGGGTCATTGTCCATCTGCACTGTGAAGCGCCGTCCAATGAGTTCTGAAGCATTTGGCTGAATATGAGCAGATAATATTGCCCAAGACACTTCAGAATTCATCCTGCTGCTTTTGTCATTAGTCACATCATCAATAAATACAAGAGAACCAGTTCCATTGGCAGCCATACATGCCCACGCCATGACACTACCACCATCATGCTTCACTGATGAGGTGGTATCCTTTGGATCATGAGCAGTGTTTTTCCTTCTCCATACTCTTCTCTTCCTATCACTCTGGTACAAGTTGATCTTGGTCTCATCTGTCCATAGGATGTTGTTCCAGAACTGTGAAGGCTTTTTTAGATGTCGTTTGGCAAACTAATATGGCCTTCCTGTTTTTGAGGCTCACCAATGGTTTACATCTTGTGGTGAACCCTCTGTATTCACTCTGGTGAAGTCTTCTCTTGATTGTTGACTTTGACACACATACACCTACCTCCTGTAGAGTGTTTTTGATCTGGTCAACTGTTGTGAAGGGTGTTTTCTTCACTAGGGAAAGAATTCTTCGGTCATCCAGCACAGTTGTTTTCCGTGGTCTTCCGGGTCTTTTGGTGTTAATGAGCTCACCAGTGCATTCTTTCTTTTTAAGGATGTTCCAAACAGTTGATTTGGCCACACCTAATGTTTTTGCTATCTCTCAGATGGGTTTGTTTTGTTTTTTCAGCCTAATGAAGGCTTGCTTCACTGATAGTGACAGCTCTTTGGATCTCATATTGAGAGTTGACAGCAACAGATTCCAAATGCAAATAGCACACTTGAAATGAACTCTGGGCCTTTTATCTGCTCCTTGTAAATTGGATAATGAGGGAATAACACACACCTGGCCATGGAACAGCTGAGCAGCCAATTGTCCCATTACTTTTGTTCCCTTAAAAAGTGGGAGGCACATATACAAACTCTTGTAATTCCTACACCTTTCACCTGGTTTGGATGTAAATACCCTCAAATTAAGATGAAAATCTGTAGTTAAAGCACATCTTGTTTGTTTCATTTCAAACCCATTGTGGTGGTGTATAGAGCCAAAAAGATTAGAATTGTGTCGATGTCCCAATATTTATGGACCTGACTGTATTTATATAATACCATAACTTTTTCAGTATGTCTATGTTGCACTCGAGTGGACACTGACGTTTGGGGAGCTGGCTGCTCGGACCGGGAGCTGGATGCTCGCCGGGCGCCCTCTTTTTCTTCCTTTGCCTTTCTTGACGCGGGGGATCTGGTGTGCGGTGTCGGCGCCATGCCCTGCGCTGGTACGTGACGTCATTTCGGCGCCATTGTGCCGACGATCTGAATCCATCCTTAGTGTACTTTAGGCAGCCCACGGGATGGTTTGCACATGGTGCTTGCCATCTTCATGGAGCTCCTATTTCTACACTGGCGTGACGCTGGGACCACAGTGAGAGGCGGCGTCTGGCGGTTGTCAACACACTGGACTGTAGTCTGGGTCACCCCCTTGGTATTTATTTTTTTCATCTTTTCACTGATTCCAGGTCCCGACCTTTCTATGTTTCTCATATCCCCGGTTTCGGTCTTTCATTCTCTAGGCTTCATTTAAGCCTGCACTTTTTTACACTCCTTTCGGTGAGTCTCCACTTGTGTGAGGTTGTTCACTTTTCATCACCTGATTTCATTCACACCTGGGTTATCCGCCTTACACCATTTTCGCCTTACTTCTTTGCACCTCATTGGTGTCACTCACCTCTTTGTTTACATTCACTATTGCATTCAGCAAGCAGCATTTGATATTTCTTTCTAATTTACACAGTTTTACCATACATTTTTATCTACTATATCTTCTTGACAGACATCTCCTGTTGTTGCTCATATGCATCATGCTAACTTCATTTATCCTAGCCCACACTCCTTGGTGTGTGGCAATTTCATCTTCGCCTGCCTGCCCTATGTTCCCTGAGCTCCCGTGGGAGACACCTGGCGCCATGCCCTACCTCCAATACCAGTGCCTATTTCAATTGCAATGTAGGGTTGGTTAATTTGGGGTCTGTGTTTCCCCCTTTTTTTCCCCTGCTCGGTCTTCATATATTACCACTGTTGCTGTTTTCTTATATACATATATATATATATATATATATATATATATATATATATATATCTTTTTTGGATACAAATTAGATACAAATTACACATCTACTACTGATGAAGTGGTACAACTAGTCCACGATACGCGTCGAGTTTAGTGATGTTATGATCATACTATATTTATTATGCTGGAATCTTGAGTCCATTATTACTCAGGTTTAACTGCCATATTGGTCTGTATATGTACTGGATCGGGGGGATTTACCAGTTTAACACCTTGAAGTATTACAATTCTTCTGTACTTCATATATTGTCATGCTTATGTTTGTCATCTGTGATTACAATAAATGTATTCATTGTTATCTTTCAGCCTGGTCATGTCTTTCATTTAAGGTCCCAACCCTCTTTTTTATTCAATTTAACAGGGAGGGAGACGTACGGCCCTTCCCACCGTGCGTCTCATTCAAAGTCCCAAACTCCCCCTTTCTTCCTTTCTATATAACCAGCATGGTCTTTTGATGGGGCGGGCACAGCATAAAAGTGAGTCTAGGCCGAAACAACTAATCGATTATGAAAATAGTTGTCCACTATTTTCATAATCGATTAGTTGGTTAGCCAATTAGTTGGCCTGCATACAGAATGCATTATTTGTTTACATATCAGAAAATACAATGAAGCACATATACAGCTCAGTACACTGTCCATGCATGTCAGAAGAGACAGTGCAGCACACATACAGCTCAGTACACTCCTAGTAAAAAAAAACTTGGGGGCGTGGGCGAGCTGCTGATGTGAACGGTCGCAGGCACCGCTAGCTCCGCCGAGACTCTGTTCAAATATCCTGATTCTAGACTTACCTGCCGGTTCTTCAGTGTAACGCTCCTGCGTTTCATGTATGGTGTGGATTTTCAGCTGCAGAAATATTCCACTTCAGTAGTCATGTAAGAGAGATGCTGAGATACCATTCCCAACCTCAATGACTCATCATGTGTGGAAGGTCTTAATTCAGCTAGTAAATACACACACTCAACAAGCTGGTTCCTAGAGTGACTTTATGTATGTAGTAACACAGTGATGAAGATTTAAGAGACAGGTTGAGTGGAGGTGGTAGGTGACAGACACTTGAAGGTAAGACAGTAGCAGATGGATGCAGGTAGGTTTAGCAATCATGTATGGTAGCAGATGACAGAGTAGCAGGTGGACATACAAGAGAGATCAACCCAGTGCAGGAATAAGTAGCAGTAGTCTTAAGAGCTAGCAATCTAGATATGCAGATGTGATAAATAGTCTTTACTATGCAGAGCTAGATAGTGTAAGCTTAGTATAAGTTTATAGAGGGTTCCCCTGCGGGGTACTTAGCACTAATAGCAATACAGCCGAAGGTTGGTTCAGGAGAAGCGGATGATCCGGAAGCGGGATGCAGGGATCAGCGCAGTGAGGTTCCGTCAGCGAGGTATGCTTGCAAGCACGAAAGCTTCAAGCCAAGTTAGCATCCAGGTAAGGGTGTTTGAACGAACACATGTGAGTGAGAACCGGCGATTTAAATAGCCATCTAGTCCGGCGCTGAGTGATGACAGCTTCAGTCTTAAAGGTGTATGCGCACCTTTCCAAAAGAGAATGGTGGGGCGCATACACTTGTGAAAAGAGTAATTTAGGGTACCAAAGGTACCGGAACATTACAATACCCCCCCCTTAAGGCCGGCTCCTGAAGGCCTCTGGAGCTGGTTTGTCTGGGTATCTCGCATGAAAATTGCGGATTAATCTAGGGGCATGTATTTCAGAGGTGTTTAGCCAGGTGTCGTCTTGGGGCCCATAGTTCTTCCATCTAACCAAGTACTGAAGTCTTCTTCTGTAGATACGAGAATCCAGAATCTCTTTTATCTCGTATTCTTCTCCACCTTCAACTTGTACAGGAGGCGGAGGTGGAATATTAGGCCTTATTCCTTGGTCCGGAACATGGGGCTTCAGTAGCGACACATGGAAAATGGGATGGATTTTTAGGTCTATTGGCAATGTAAGCTGTACTGCAGCTTTTCCAATAAGTTTTTTGATTGGGAAAGGTCCCAAGAACAGAGGTCCAAGCTTTTTGCTAGGGATCTTCAGTCTTAAATTTTTTGTTGAGAGCCAAACGAGGTCCCCGATAGTGTACTGTGGAGAAGGTCTTCTGCGAAGATCATAGTACTTCTTTTGTTGACTGTGAGCGTGTGCAATGGTAGTATTTAATAAACCCAGAGAATCCTTTATTTGGGTAAGATAGTCTGAGGCTACTGGGTTGTTTGAAGGAAGGATGCGTGGTGGAAGAATAGAGGGATGAAACCCATAGTTCAAGTAGAACGGACTCTGCTTGGTTGTACTGTGGATTGCGTTGTTGTAGGCAAATTCTGCCAGAGGGAGAAGATCCACCCAATCATCCTGTTGGTAAGAAGTGTAACAACGTAAATACTGCTCGATGCATTGGTTGACTCTTTCAGTCTGTCCGTTGGTCTGCGGATGGTAAGGAGAAGTGAGCTTCCGCTCGATCCGTAGTATGTGACATAGTTCTTGCCAGAACTTAGAAATAAATTGGGATCCAAGGTCAGACAGAAGAGTTTTTGGGATACCATGTAATCGAAAGACATGTTTCATCAGGAGTTCTGCCGTTTGTTTGGACGAAGGTAGTCTGCGAATAGCAATGAAATGTGCCATCTTTGTCAGATGGTCCACTGACACCAAGGTGGTATTAAATCCTTTGGAAAGAGGCAATTCTACGATGAAGTCCAAGGACAAAACTTCCCATGGAGTTTGGGGTATTGGTAGACTGCATAGTAGACCGGATGGTCTCGTAGTGTCAATTTTGGACCTGGCACAGACATTGCATGAAGAGACGAATTTTTGTATAGATGTTTTCATGTCAGGCCACCAGAATTGCCGGGAAATCAAATTAAGAGTCTTTGTCATACCCATATGTCCTGCCATAGGCACATCATGAGATAATTCCAAGATCTTGGTGCGTAGGGTAGGTGGTATGTAAAGTTTGTCGTTGTAGTAGAGGAAGCCTTCTGCATCAGTATTTAGTTGTGGTGGGGGTGAATCCAAACTTATACCATGCAAAACCTCTTCCTTCAAGGAACGGACAACTCCAATAATGCGTTTGTGAGGTATTATAGGAACGGAAGGGATTTCAAAGTAGTTTTCTTCAGTTAGTCGTGATAGTTACATAGTTACATATAGTTACATAGTAGGTGAGGTTGAATAAAGACAATAGTCCATCCAGTTCAACCTGTGTAGGCATGTGTGGCTGTAATCATCTCCCATATCCCTGAATGTTCTGATCCTTGAGATGTAAGTCTAAGAGTCTTTTGAAAGCCACCATACTACCCGCAGAAACCACCTCTTGTGGTAGAGAATTCCACAATCTTGTTGCCCTAACAGTAAAGAACCCCCCGCGTTGCCTGAGGTTAAAACGCTTCTCCTCTAATCGCATTGTATGCCCTCGAGTCCTCATGCAATCCCTTCGAATGAACAGCTTTTTTTCTAAGCTGGGATCCCCATTAAGATATTTATAAATTGCTATCATGTCCCCCCTCAGACGTCTCTTCTCCAGGGAGAATAAATCGAGCGATTGTAGACGCTCTTCATAGTCAAGGTCCTCCAATCCCCTAATTAGTTTAGTTGCCCTTCTCTGGACTCTCTCCAGCTCCAACACATCCCTCCTGAGGACTGGCGACCAGAACTGGACGGAATACTCCAGATGCGGTCGGACCAGAGTTTTATAAAGTGGAAGGATTATAGTCTTATCTCTGGAATGCATCCCTTTCTTTATGCATGCTAATATTCTGTTGGCTTTGGAAGCTGCTGCTTGACATTGCATGCTGTTTCCTAATCTATCATCAACCAATACTCCCAGATCCTTCTCCATTTTTGATTCCCCCAAGGGCTCCCCTCCTAACGTGTATTGTGATTTTATGTTTTTAGTCCCCAAGTGCAAAACCTTACACTTCTCTACGTTAAACCTCATTTGCCATGTCGTTGCCCACTCTGTTATTTTGTCCAGGTCATTCTGCAGGATATCTGCTTCATGTTGTGAAGTTATTGCCCTGCCCAATTTTGTGTCATCTGCAAAAACTGATATCGAACTACTGATCCCGACCTCAATGTTGTTTATGAATAAATTGAACAAGGTTGGTCCCAGGACTGAGCCTTGGGGGACCCCGCTTACCACCTCAGACCAGTCTGAGTATGCGCTGTTTATTACTACCCTTTGGACCCGCCTTTTTAGCCAGTTCCGTATCCAAGAGCAAACCCTGCTATCGATACCTGCAGACCTTATTTTATAAATTAAGCGCTTGTGGGGAACTGTATCAAACGCCTTAGCGAAATCCAAGTACACCACATCCACTGGTCTCCCCCTATCTAGCTCACAGCTCACCTCCTCGTAGAATGTAAGGAGATTGGTTTGACAAGAACGCCCATTTGTAAACCCGTGCTGATTACTGCTGATGATGTTGTTGTCCTTAGCAAACTCAACAATATAGTCCCTTATCATCCCCTCCAGAAGTTTACATACTACTGATGTCAAACTGACAGGCCTATAATTTCCCGGGATATGCCTCTGGCCCTTTTTGAATATTGGAATCACGTTAGCTTTCTTCCAATCCCCTGGTACATCTCCTGTCCTAATACTGTCAGCAAAGATCAGGAACAGTGGTCTCGATATAACTTTACTGAGTTCCTTGAGTACTCTCGGATGTACGCCATCCGGTCCTGGTGATTTGTTTGTGTTAAGTTTATCCAGCCTTTCCCTGATTTCCCCCTCTGTTAGCCATGGTGGCAAGTCCTGTTTATTACTACTAACCATACAGTCATGGTCAGTGTACCCCTCCTTTTCCTGTGTAAAGACTGACGAGAAAAAAGCATTTAGCACGGTTGCTTTTTCAGTGTCCTCTGTAACCATCCTCCCATCATTGTTAATTATGTGTGCAATATGCTCTGCCTTAGTTTTTTTGCTGTTGATATATTTAAAGAATTTCTTTGGGTTTTTTTTACTATCCTCCGCTATTTGTCTCTCAAAGTTGATTTTAGCCATCTTGATTTCTTGTTTACTTTTCTTATTTGCCTCCTTGTATTGCTCGAAAGCCGATACTGTGCCCTCTGATTTATACTTCTTGAAGGCCAATTTTTTCCCCCTAATAAGTTTTATGACGCTACAGTTTAGCCAGCCAGGTTTGGCTTTGTCTCTTCTAAATTTATTTCCCATAGGAATGCACTGCAAGATGCCTTTGCCTAATATGTTCCTAAAGCATTCCCATTTTTCCTCTGTGGTCAGGGATCCCAGGGTTTGGTCCCAGTTTACCTTTTCCATCATTGAGTACAATTTTGGAAAGTTTGCCCTTCTGAAGTTTAGGGTTCTTATGTTCCCCACTTGTCTTGTTATGTTGTTATTTACACTAAATGTGATCATCCTGTGATCGCTAGAGCCCAGGTTGTCCTGGACTCCTACCTCCGAGATTATGTCTGGGTCATTAGTGAGCAATAGATCCAGGACTGCGTTTTCTCTGGTGGGGGAATCCACCAACTGTGACATGTAATTATCCAGTAAGGTTTCCGTGAATAGGCGGGCCTTCTGTGAGTGTGCAGTCCCCTCTTCCCAGTCAATGTCGGGGTAATTGAAGTCCCCCAATACGATGACTGATCCCAATTTTGCCACTTTACCCATTAGTGCTAAAAATTCCAGCTCTACCTCCTCCCCTTGGTTAGGTGGCCTATAGCAAACCCCCACAATTACTTTCCCCTTTTCTCCTTCCCTATGGAGTTCAACCCACACAGATTCTAAATCCATGCTCATCCCATCCGTAATGTCACTCCTTTCTGTCACCTTTATATTGTTCTTGACATAGAGACATACCCCTCCCCCTCTTTTTCCTACCCTGTCCTTCCGGTACACCGAATACCCTTGGATATTGGCCAGCCAGTCATGTGAGGGGTCGAACCAAGTCTCTGTTATTCCCACAAGGTCTATGTCCTCCTCATGTACTAACATTTCCAACTCATCCATTTTATTAGCTAGGCTCCTGGCATTAGCATATACACCTCTTAGTTTTAAGGAAGTTAAGCGCAATTGGCGGTTATGTTTATTCCTGTTTGGTCTGAGGTTCTCCCGCACAGACCTGCCAATTGACCTTGTGGACCTACTGTCGCTGCTGACACTACAGCTGCCTTCAGTCCTCTGCTTCCTCCTGACTGACTCTACTTCTGAGCCCTCCCCCCCGCCTCCTAGTTTAAAAGCCCCTCCAACTTGGTGGCCATCTTTCTCCCCAAAAGAGCTGTACCGTCCCCATTAAGGTGCAGCCCATCCTTACTAAAGAGCCGGTAGCCGACTGAGAAGTCAGCCCAGTTCTCCAGGAACCCAAACCCCTCCTTCCTACACCAATTCCTCAGCCACTTGTTAAGTTCCCTAATCTCCTTCTGCCTCTCCTGTGTGGCTCGAGGTACAGGCAGTATTTCAGAGAAAACCACCTTGGAGCTCCTTTTCCTCAATCTATTACCTAAGTCCCTGAAATCGTTCTTAAGGATCCTCCACCTACCTTTAACTTTGTCATTAGTGCCCACGTGCACCATGACCGCTGGGTCATCCCCAGCCCCGCACAACAATCTGTCTGCCAGATCTGCGATGTGCCGAACTCGGGCGCCCGGTAAACAGCAAACTGTTCGGTTCACGAGATCTTTTTTACAGATTTCCCTCTCTGTCCTCTTGATAATTGAGTCCCCCACTACCACAACCTTTCTAACCTTTCCTGAGTTACGGCCCCCCTTCTTCCTGGAGCCGTCCCTCCCCTGGCAGCTGGGGGAGGGTGCATGCTCCAGCTCTGCCACCCCTGAGCTGATATCCCCCTCAACCTGCAACTCGACAGATTTGTTAGGGTGTACCAACTCAGGATTGGCCTCCCTGGCTCTCCTCCCTCTACCCTTCCTAACAGTCACCCAGCTGCGTACCTCTGCTTCTTGCGTCTCCTCTGTTCCTCCCTCCTCTATGCTGGCCCCTACCAGCGCCTGATAGGTAATGTCCAAGCTCCTTTCCAGGTTGTTGATGCCACGCAGTGTTGCCACTGTGTTCTGTAGGTCCAGTATCTGGTCTACCAGAGCAACAAGTTGCTCACATCTTGCACAGCAGTATTCGCCCTCGAATGGTTCATCAAGGAACGCATACATACAGCAAGAAGTGCACTGAGTGGCATCCGCAATCCTGTCGGACATTATTACCCACTACTCTATGGGGATAATATTAACGAACTGTTCTTCCTAACCTACACTACCTCTAACTTCCCTGGTACTGAACCTGGGGTACTCACCAGTCGCTAATATACTAACCAGTCGCTAAGATACTCACCAGTCGCAAAGATCCAACAGACGCAAGATACTCACCAGTCGCAAAGATCCAACAGACGCAAAGATACTCACCAGTCGCAAAGATCCAACAGACGCAAAGATACTCACCAGTCGCAAAGATCCAACAGACGCAAAGATACTCACCAGTCGCAACGATACTCACCAGTCGCAACGATACTCACTAACCGCAACGATACTCACCAGTCGCAAAGATCCAACAGACACAAGATACTCACCAGTCGCAAAGATACTCACCAGTCGCAAAGATACTCACCAGTCGCAAAGATACTCACCAGTCGCAAGGATACTCACCAGTCGCAAGGATACTCACCAGTCGCAAAGATACTCACCAGTCGCAAAGAATCTCACCAGTCGCAAGATACTCACCCGATACACACCAGTTGCAAATATACTCACCAGTCGCAAGATGCTAACCCTCGCAAGATGCTAACCAGTCGCAAAATGCTCACTAGTCGCTAAGATACTCACCAGTCTCTAAAATACTCACGGTCGATCAGTCAAGAGCGCCGTCGGTCGGTCGCAGAACAGTCTTGTCGGTCGCAGAACAGTCTTGTCGGTCGCAGAACGGTCTTGTCGGTCGCAGAACGGTCTTGTCGGTCGCAGAACGGTCTTGTCGGTCGCAGGACGGTCTTGTCGGTCGCAGGACGGTCTTGTCGGTCGCAGAACGGTCTTGTCGGTCGCAGAACGGTCTTGTCGGTCGCAGAACGGTCTTGTCGGTCGCAGAGCGGTCTTGTCGGTCGCAGAGCGGTCTTGTCGGTCGCAGAACAGTCTTGTCAGTCGCAGAACAGTCTTGTCAGTCGCAGAACAGTCTTGTCAGTCGCAGAACAGTCTTGTCAGTCGCAGAACAGTCTGTCAGTCGCAGAACAGTCTTGTCAGTCGCAGAACAGTCTTGTCAGTCGCAGAACAGTCTTGTCAGTCGCAGAACAGTCTTGTCAGTCGCAGAACAGTCTTGTCAGTCGCAGAACAGTCTTGTCAGTCGCAGAACAGTCTTGTCAGTCGCAGAACAGTCTTGTCAGTCGCAAAACAGTCTTGTCAGTCGCAGAACAGTCTTGTCAGTCGCAGAACAGTCTTCTCAGTCGCAGAACAGTCTTGTCAGTCGCAGAACAGTCTTGTCAGTCGTTGACGGTCGCAAGCAAGGTCAGTCAGTCACAGATCCCTATGGTCAGTCAGTCACAGATCCCTATGGTCAGTCAGTCACAGATCCCTATGGTCAGTCAGTCACAGGATGGTCTGTCAGTCAGTCAGTCACAGGTCCCCAAAGCACGTCACACAGCTGCAGGGAGATACTCACCAGTCGCCGCTGCTCCTCCTCCCCTGCTTCCGTGAACCTCCCTCCTCAATACTGTGTGGTGTCCGTTCGCCGCAGCCGCCGCTCCGCCGTCTACGGCCGCGGCTTCCAGTCCCGGTCCTTCACGTCCCGGTCCCGCTCTCTGTTCCGGTCTCTCTGTCCCCTGTCCCCTGCACTCGCGCCGGCTTCTGGTGACCTAGTGCGGCTTCCCCGCACGTGTCACCCGGCTCTCCTCCACGCTCTCCTCTACACACACTCCTCCGGCTGCTCGCTGCTGCTTGCTCCTCCCGCCTTTTTGTTCTTATCTGCAGGTGTGTAAGTCACTAGGAAGTTAAACCTTAGAAAGAATAGTGACCATCGTACCTGTCGGTGCGAGAGAGTTTTGCTAGTCTGAAGATATTGGAGGTTTTTATGGTCCGTGTATATAATTATTGGTAATTGGGTGCCTTCGAGTAAATGTCGCCAATTCTCCAGAGCCAATTTTATAGCAAGCAGTTCCTTTTCACCCACGGGGTAATTTATCTCGGGACTGCTTAGGGATTTAGAAAAGAAGGCGACTGGATGAAGTGGTGAAGTGTGGGTTGGTCGTTGGGAGAGTATTGCTCCTACTGCCATGTTTGACGCATCTACCTCCAGAATGTATTGGAGGGATGGGTCTGGATGGCGTAATATGGGAGCGGAAGTAAACCTTGTCACAATAGCAGAAAAGTTTTTAATGAACTTCCTGTAGAAATTTGAAAATCCCAGGAATCGCTGTAGCGCCTTGCGTGTGGTTGGTGTAGGCCAATCCTGAATGCAGGATATTTTACTCATGTCCATCTCGATTCCTGTTTTGGATATGATGTAGCCTAGAAAGAGTACCTCGTCTTCATGAAACAAGCATTTCTTCAGTTTCACATAAAGGTTATGTGCAAGCAATCTCGATAGTACAAGTCTTACATGTCTTATGTGTTCAGACAGGGATCGTGAATATATAAGTATATCGTCCAGATATACCACAACACAGACATCTAGTAAGTCTTTAAAAATATCGTTTATAAATCGTTGGAAAACTGCAGGGGCGTTGCATAGCCCGAATGGCATCACAAGATATTCGAACAATCCGTATCTGGTTCTGAATGCAGTCTTCCACTCGTGTCCATCACGGATTCGAATGAGATTGTATGCTCCTTTCAGGTCCAATTTTGAAAAATAGGTAGCTCCACGCACCTGCTCAATGAGCTCAGGGATAAGCGGTAGAGGATAGCGATCTTTTATTGTGATAGCATTCAATTTCCTGTAGTCGATGATAGGTCTGAGACTTGAGTCCTTATTGCGAACAAAAAAGAGTCCTGCTGCTGTGGAAGAAGTGGAAGGTCTAATAAAACCTTTTTCCAAATTCTCATCCAAATAGGTTTTGAGATGGGAAAGTTCATCCTGTGAAAGAGGATAAACATGACCGAACGGCAATTTGCTATTTGGGAGTAGATCAATGCTACAATCATAGTCTCGATGAGGAGGTAATGCTTGAGCATTTTTCTCAAGAAAAACCTCAGAAAGATCCTGATAACATAGTGGTGCAATCCCATCTGTCACCATAGACAGAATCTTCCCGGAAGACGGGAGGTTACACGTATCCTCGCAATAGCAAGAGAGGAAGGCCAAGGACCGTTCCTTCCAATCTATGGTTGGTTGGTGTGTGTGTAACCAGGGAAGTCCCAACACAATGGGAAAGTGGGGTGAAGGTATTAAATCGAAGGTAGTAGTCTCCCTATGAGACTCATTAATAGTGACTAGAAGTGCTTGTGTCTGATCGGTGATCGGACCAGAGGATAACGGAACCCTAGAGGGTTCCCCTGCGGGGTACTTAGCACTAATAGCAATACAGCCGAAGGTTGGTTCAGGAGGAGCGGATGATCCGGAAGCGGGATGCAGGGATCAGCGCAGCGAGGTTCCGTCAGCGAGGTATGCTTGCAAGCACGAAAGCTTCAAGCCAAGTTAGCATCCAGGTAAGGGTGTTTGAACGAACACATGTGAGTGAGAACCGGCGATTTAAATAGCCATCTAGTCCGGCGCTGAGTGATGACAGCTTCAGTCTTAAAGGTGTATGCGCACCTTTCCAAAAGAGAATGGTGGGGCGCATACACTTGTGAAAAGAGTAATTTAGGGTACCAAAGGTACCGGAACATTACATTCAGCTCCCGAGCCTCCCTGGACGCTGCTGCTGCCTCGGTGAGTCCTCTCTTCCCCCTCCGTGATGTCCAAGGCGGCGAAAGCAGGAAAATCTGCCGCGGGGGCGCAGGCCCAAGATGGCGCTCCCGCGCAGCGTGCCTCCCAGAAGGAGAAGTACATGGAGGCCGCTCAGAAATTGTTCGCCAAGCCGGCTCCCAGGGACCCTCCTGTATCCTCCGGACTGTCCCCCAGTACATCTCCCTCTCCTCCGACCGAGGCGGATGATACAGTGCCGCTGGGGTACCTCTCGGGACAGCTCCAGGACTGGGACCCGGCCTGCACGGACCGGGCTGGGCTGCACTCCACCCCCTCTCCTGATCCAGAGCCCACTCTGAGGGATGTCATGTCTGCTGTTAATACGTGCAATACTTCTATTACCGCTCTGACTGCAGAGCTCAGGGGAGTGAAAGCTGAGATATCCTTTATCAGGCATGACATGCAGAAGCTCAGGGAGAGAACATCGGAGGGGAGGGTGAGCTCTCTGGAGGACGACATGGTCCCCCTGCAGAGGGAGGTGAAGCACACTTCCCAGTTAGCTGCACAACAGGCTGCTCGTTTGGATGATTTGGAAAACAGGATGAGAAGGAGTAACATTCGGGCCATTGGCATCCCCGAAAGAGCGGAGGGTAAGAACCCTGTTAACTTTATCGAGCACTGGCTCACTGCCACATTTGGCCAGGAATCCTTCACTCCAATGTTCTCCGTGGAACGGGCCCATAGAGTCCCCATGCGCCCCCTTCCTCCAGGGGCCCCCCCTCGCACCTTTATCTTTAAACTTCTGAACTACAAGGATAGAGACATCATTCTCACTAAGGCTAGAGGCATGCAGGGGAAGTTGGTGGTCGACAATGCAAAGATCTCTTTGTTTCCGGACTATTCCGCGGAGGTACAGAAGCAGAGAGCCAAGTTTGGCGATGTTAAGAGACGGCTCAGAGACTTGAACCTACAATATGCAATGCTCTACCCATCCAAGCTCCGGGTTGTTGCTGGTGAAGAGGTCCTGTTCTTTGATAAACCCGCGGCTGCGGCACAATGGCTGGATGCTAATGGCAGGGCCTTCAGAGCGCCCCCCTCCCCGAGACGAGGATCCCTGTGACCCTGATGACTAACATTCCTGGACGGCTGCACGTCACTTTGGTTTGAGTTTTTAATTCCCTTTTTTTTTTTGTTTACCTGGGACACTTGAAGTCTGGAAGATGTTTTGGTCTCCTTATTAGGCGGTTGCTGCCCTGTTCTATCTATAGTGATGTGTCTGGAACTTGCACTTCGTGCTGCGCATGAGGAGATCACTGTGCCAGCTGTGATCCCTCCATGAATTCCCCCTATTAGTCCTGGTTGGACGCACCCTGATGTCTCTCCCCCCCCTTTATGTGATTTCCTTCCATCTTTCAAGAGCCATTACTCTCCTCTATATCCTGCCTTCTGACCTCATTGGAAGCTGCTCCTGGGAACTTTTCCTTACTGCCTGTGTGTGGACTTCTTCGCTGCTGTGCTGTGCCTCCGCTGACCCGTGGACTGGTTCTCATGTCTGCCCTCGCTGGGCTGTGCCACTCTCATGGACCCTGATGTTGCTTTTCACACTGGTCCGCTCATGTGCTCGGACTTGGACTGTGGGCGGCTGCCCTCCTTACCCTATGGAACTCATGCTCTGCTCTCCTAATGGCTGATACTGTATGTGTGCTCACTTGGAATATCAGGGGGTTTCAGTAACCCTGTCAAGAAAACCGCTGTGTTTAGATGTGTTAAGAGACTGCAAGCTGACATCGTATGTCTCCAGGAGACTCATATGGCTGGGCCTACTCAGCCGACCTTGGCCCCCAGATTGTTTAGTCACCAATATCATTCGGTCTTTTCTAACTATTCTAGGGGGGTTAGTATACTTATTAGACGGGGAGTCCAATTTACCTGCATGCAATGTGTCATTGACCCTGAGGTGCGCTTTGTGGTCCTGCTGTGTGAGGGGGCGGGTCTGACCTGTGCCATTGCCGCGGTCTATGTCCCCCCCCTTACTCGGTGGGAGTCTTTCGGTTGGTCATGGAGAGGGTGGCTGGGCTGCCAGAGGTACCACTGCTAATTCTGGGTGATTTTAATACTGTGTTAGATGTTTCCCTTGACAGGTTTGTGCCGAGTGCCGCTGCTCCTGCGCTGACCCGGGGGCCTACGCCCCTTTGCGCGGTTGGCGGGGGAGCTCGGCTTAACTGATGTATGGCGAATGGGCCATCCGGAGGCCCGACAGTACTCCTGTTTCTCTGCTTCCCACTCCGGCCTCTCCCGCCTGGATATGGGGCTGGGCAATGACCGCCTGCTGCCGCTGGTGGTGGCTGCGGGCTATGAGCCGCGTCTGGTCTCCGACCATTCCCCGCTCTGGGTTCGCCTGGCCCTCCCGTCTCGACGGGGCAGGCCTCTGTGGAAACTTAACGCGTTCTGGTTGACGCTCCTTCCTACCCCTGACCCTCTCCCATCCCAGTTGTCCTTTTTTGACCAAAACCAGGGCACGGCTGGAGTGGGGATGGTGTGGGACGCTGCCAAGGCATTCATGAGGGGGCGGTTTATAGACATTATTAATGCGGCGAAATCTAACACGAAAGAATGGGAGAATACGGTGCTGGCGGAGGTGACGCGTACAGAGGCCGCATATATTGCTGCCCCTACGGAGGACACCCGGCGATCGTGGCTGGCGGCCCAGACCATGGCGGGTACGGTCTTGCTCCAGAGAGCGGAAAACAAACGTTTTTTCCTGCAGCAGAGATACTTTGAGGAGGGTGAATCTACTGGACATATGTTGGCTATGACAATACGAGCACAACAGCCGACGACGTTTATCCCTATTATTACTGACTCTCAGGGGGTCCGTTGGCACGCTGCGTCTGATGTGGGGAGAGTGCTGTGTGATTTCTACGTTGATCTCTACTCTTCTAAGATTACTGCCACCACCCGGGAGATTACGCATTTCCTGGAGGGTTGTGATCTTCCTGTCCTTTCGGCCTCGGACGCGGCTGTGCTCAACGCCCCCCTGACGGAGGCTGAAATTTATACTGCCTTGAAATCTTCACAGAATGGCAAGTCTCCGGGAGCCGATGGTATCCCTACAGAGGTCTATGTTAGGTAGGCAGAACATTTGGTGCCCCGCCTGCTCCAGGTCTATAATTCGGCCCTGTGAGAACGTAGGCTGCCTCCTTCTATGTCCGAGGCTGTTGTGGTCCTTATACTGAAACCTGACAAAGACCCTGCCCTACCTGATTCCTACCGCCCTATATCTTTGCTTACTGCTGATATTAAGATCCTGGCTAAGGTCCTGGCGACGCGTTTGTCCCAGGCTGTACACAAACTCATTCATCGGGACCAATCTGGCTTTATCCCTGCTCGCTCTACGGCTCTTAACCTCCGTCGTCTTTTCCTTAACTTGCAGATACCGATAGACAACCCGGGCAATAGAGCTATCTTTTCTTTGGACGCAGCTAAAGCTTTTGACAGTGTCGAGTGGTCTTACCTCTGGGAAGTACTTCGCCGTTTTGGAGTTGGGGAATCATTCCTTGCCTGGTTGCAATTGCTCTATTCGGGTCCTACAGCTAGGCTGCGGTTTAACGGAGAGCTGTCTGAGCCCTTCTGTCTCCATAGGGGTACCCGTCAGGGTTGCCCGCTATCTCCTGTTTGCAATGGCTTTGGAGCCCTTGGCGGAGCGGATCCGGGCCTCCTCCGAGATAGTGGGGTTCAGACGTGGTGTTTCTTTGTATGCGGATGACACATTGCTATACCTAGGCGACACTCAGGCCTCTTTAGATGCCGTCATGTCTCTCATTGACTACTTTGGTTCCCTCTCGGGCTTTTCCATAAACTGGGATAAGTCGGTCCTGCTCCCCTTAGATCCTCTTCCTGCTCCTCTCCCTGCCAGGGCGGCCGTGGTTCGGGTGGTGGATAGGTTTAAATACCTGGGTATTCATGTGTCCCCCGACCCGACTGACTATTTGGAATTGAACTTGGTACCTCTGCTGCAGAGAATTCGGTCTAAATGCACGAGCTGGTGCAAATTGCCGCTGTCTGTTGCTGGCCGTGTCAACCTTATCAAGATGGTTTGGGCTCCCCAGCTGCTATATGTCTTCCACAATACCCCCATATGGATACCTAGAAGATGGTTTCTCAGGATTGAGTCACAGTTTCGGGAACTTATTTGGTGTAAGAAAGTGGCCAGGATTAAATTTGCCGCTCTCCAGATGGCTAAGGACGGTGGAGGTTTGGCGGTCCCCAACCCCCGGGTGTATTTCCTGGCCTCCCAGGTCCAGCACATGGGTGGCTGGGGGATTGTGGACCCACAGGATTCCATTGGGGCCCTCTTGACTCCTCTGGACTCTGACACCCCGGTTCTTGTCCATCTGGAGGCGGGATTTGCGCATCTGCTGGCCAATTTGCCGACGGTGTCCCTGCTCCGTTTAGTGTGGCGATGTGTGAAGGAAATGTTTCGGGTTGAGGGCTTCCTACCGGAGACCCCGATCTGGGACAACCGGAACTATAGAGAACTTGCCCGTCTTGAGGGCTCGGAAATCTGGAGGAATCTGGGGATCCGATTTATGACACAATTGTATAGGACGCAGGTTCTTAAATCTTTCCGGGATCTGGAGGAGGAGTTCCGGGTACCTAGACAGCATTTTTTCAGGTACTTGCAACTCCGGCATGCGCTCTTGGCTCAGGCCAGGTTTTCTCCCCTACGGCTTACCACCCACAGATTTCTGGGGGAGGTACTCCGGGCCTCTGACAAGAAAGGCATGATATCTGAGGTGTATGCCGCTCTGTTAGGCTCGTTTCAAGACCCGGCCACCCTCCCTGCCAGAACGGCGTGGGAGGAGGATCTTGGTCCCATTGATGGTGAAACGTGGGAGCTATGTCTGGCCTCCATTCCCTTAGTCTCGGTCTCGGCCTCTCACAAGATCTCACACCTCATGCTGTTCCATAGGGCGTATAGAACACCTGTTAAGCTCCATAGGTGGGGTCACAGACCTACCCCTCTCTGCCCAAAGTGTGATCGGGAACTGGGTACACTAATGCACATGATGTTGCGCTGCCCCAAACTCTTTAGATATTGGTCTGCGGTTATAGAAACAATATCCAAAGCATATAATTTTCAGCTATTGAGGGATCCTTTGATCTGTCTTCTTGGGGCCCTGGAGGTTGAATCCCTGACTCCTAATGCACACGTAGCTGTTCTTAGGCTACTTTATATGGCTCGTAAGTTAATTGCCAGGTACTGGATTTCCTCCAGAGTCCCGACAATGCAGCAATGGATTGCACAGGTTAACAGCTCTCTTATTAGAGAAAAACTGACCTATCAACACAGAAAAGCACATAAGAAATTCCTGTCGCTGTGGCAGCCCTGGTTGGATGATCCGGCCCTGGCTCCCCCACAACTAGTCATGCACAGGCTTCTAATGGGTTAAGTTGGTTCACACCTCAAGAATGTTTGACTGCTACTGCTCGGTGAGGCTCCCCCCCCTTTTTTTTCTTCTTTCCCCTTCCCTTTCTTTCCTCCTCCCTACCTTGCTTCCCCCTTCTACTTTAATGATTCCACTTGGTGCCAATCTTTCTATTGCTACTCCTGCCCAGTTAGGGTCCCTAAGTGCCTCCCACAGTACTGTTCACATGCCCTTTTTTTTGCTGCTTCCTGAGGGGGTACTTCTCAATCCTACCTGTTGTATGGTGGGCGGTGGAGAGTTCTCGATTGCCCGCTAGCACTTAATTCAGGATTGGACAGTGGGTTGCTTATTTGATTGCTTTATGGAATGTTATTTGCACATTGTACTGCCTTATTTTCTGTACAATATTGGTTGTTAACAGAAGAGAAGGAAAATAATTTTCTTTTGTTATGTACGCACTTACTACTGTATGTACAATGTTTAACACTGTGTTTTTTGTTCTCAATAAATTTACTTTTTGAAAAAAAAAAAAAAAACTTGCAGGACAAAGGCATAATGAGCTAGTATTCATCGCATAAAAAGTTATGCTTCATAAAGCCCTTTTTTTATATTATTGATATGCTCTCTTATCCTTATAAAAAGGGGTCTTGTGGTTCTCCATATGTATAGTGTGCTTCTCTTTTTCTTTTCAAAGAGTGCTTCTCTATTCATATCTCTGACCCTCTTTTTTAATATTTCTAACTCTTTTCTTTTATATCCTTTTTCCTCAAACCTTCGTATTAAGACATCGGCTTGTTTATCATAATCCTTATGATCACTACAGTTTCTTCTGATCTACATCAGCTGTCCTTTGGGCACATTCCCTGTCCATTTGGGGTGATGAAAACTTTTAGGGAGTATATACCCATTCCTGTCTGTTTGCTTAAAGAAGGTCCTAGTGCCTAATTTTCCTTCATTTTTATAGATATGCAGATCCAAGTAATCAAAATTTTGATAATTTCAGATGCCTGTGAGGGAAATTCCATACCGGTTGCTATTTATTTCCGCAAGGAATTTTTTCAATGAATCTTCTGTGCCTCCCCATATCAGTATGATGTCATCGATATACTGTTTGTAGAATTTGAGGCTATTCCTAGTTGTGCTAAAAATCTGTTCTTCCTCCCACTTACTCATAAACAGATTTGCTACGCTTGGGGCATATCTAGCACCCATGGCCACTCCTTTTGTTTGGACATAATAATCCCCTTGGACCAAAAATAGTTGCTATTCAAGGCCATCTAATATATAATCTATTTGTTCTGACTTCATGTCCCCCAAATGTATTTAAGGCACATTCTACCCCATATAGACCATATTTATGCTCAATGTGGGTGTACAGTAAATTTACATCTATAGTAACTAATCTCCATCATTTACTTTTATGTTTTGTATTTCTGATATGTGTTGTTTACTATCCCTCAGGTATGATTTTCCTTCAGGTACCACTTGAGTAGTAGTATTTGACTATTACATATTCTGCAGCAATAGATAGTTTTAAATATATGACCAATAGAACAGTAAAACTAGATGAGGTCTTCAACCAAGAACAAGTAGTGAACAATCAACATCTGGAAGGTGCATTTAAACATCTTAAGCACAACATGGAAAAGCAATTGAGAGTGGGATATTGCTACTCTCGAAATGTACATCTCGGAAAAGCTCTTACAGCTCATAATAAAAATAAAAAAATTTCAAACTAAAGAAAACAGGACCATTGATTTTACAAATTAAGGAACAACTAACCCCATGTACAGAAGTTAGAGTATAAGGACAGAGAAAAAGAACTACAAGAGGCCATACAAAAATATAACAAAGGAATCCAACAGAAAAAGCGGTGGAAATTTCGGAGAGATGTGCTGGACTACAGGAACCAGCAAGCCTTCAAATGGCAGACGGAAAAGAACCAAGGAGAGGAGGAAGACAATAAAATCCAGATGAAGGAGGGATCTAGAGAAACCTCGATGGACAGAGATGAGGAAGATGGAGAATGGAGTGTGATAGGACATCAAAATGCTAGAACACTGAGGATTCACCCAAGGGAACCTAACCTAAAACCCCCAAATCACAGTTCTAGAACTCAACAGGGCATTAGAACCCACAGGCAACGAGGATGGGAAAGAGAAAATAACCCAGGCAAATGAGAGGGGTTCAAGAAAAAGGAGGGCAATAGGAACTGTAATCTTTCATCTCCGTGCAGTATGTTTTAGTAAAGAGGAGTTAGAAATTTTGAATCTGGGCCTGAAATATGCTCCAGATAAAACTCTGAAAAAATTTGAAGTTTACATAGAAATTTATGAGGAAAATTAATATTAAGATTTTTTTTTCTACGAAAAAAGCTAAACAAAGGATAGCCACAGAAACAACATACAAACAAGCTAACCTCAGGAATAAATCAGTTTTCAACCCCAAAAATTCAAGTAATGAAAGTCTGGAGGTTTTTAAGAAACAAGTAGGGGAGTATATTGAAAAACTGAAAGTTAAAAGATCGAAACAGAAAAAAAATTTGGAACAACATTAGGAAATAGAGAAGAAGAAACAGGTGGCAATTTGCCCAGCAGATAAAGGTGGAGGATTAGTTATCCTAAATAAGAAAGACTATGGGGAGGAAATGAAGAATCTGATAAGCAAAGAGGATACTTATAAAAAATTGAAGAGTAATCCAAAGAAGAAATTTGAAAATAAATTGAAGGCCTATATCTCTAAAGGAAAAGAAATGGGCATACTAAGCAAGAAATAGGCTAAATATCTGACACCTGAAGCAGCAAGGACACCAATTATATATTATGTTCCAAAAGTACATAAAAATCAAGAAAAACCCCAAGGAAGACCCATTATCAGTGGAATTATTCTCTATTGCAAGACTGGGGGAATACTTGGATCAGTACTTGCAACTGGTGTTACCTGAAGGAAAATCAAACCCAAGCGATAGTAAACAACTCATAATAGAAATCCAAAACATAAAAGTAAATGATGGAGATTTATTCGTTACTATAGATGTAAGTTCACTGTACACCAACATTGTGCAGAGAGATGGTCTACATGGAGTAGAATGGGTCTCAAATACATTTGGAAAACATTAAGAAAGAACAAATAGATTATATATTAGAAGGCCTTGAAATGGCCATAAATAGCAATTATTTTTGGTACAAAGGGGATTATTATGTCCAAACACAAGGAGTGGCCATGGTAGCTAAATATGCCCCAAGCGTAGCAAATCTGTTTATGAGTAAGTGGGAGGAAGAACAGATTTTCAGTACAACTAAGACTAGCCTCAAATTCTACATACAGTGTATCGATGACATCGTACTGATATGGGGAGGCACAGAAGATTAATTGAAAAAATTCCTTGTAGAAATAAATAGCAACCAGTACAGAATTTCATTCACAGGCATTTGGAATTATCAAAATATTGATTACTTGGATCTGCATATCTATAAAAATGAAGGGAAATTAGGCACTAGGACCTTCTTTAAGCAAACAGACAGGAATGGGTATATACCCACTAAAAGTTGTCATTACCTAAATCTGATAAAATCCTGAAGAATGTACTCCCACAGCACTCCAAAGTTATTTATAGGAAGGCCCCAACGCTTAGGACAAGATTGGTACATAATATGCTAGATCCACCAAAACAGATTAGGCTGTTCCCCAACCTAAAAGGTTTTTTCAGGTGTCAAAAATGTCTCCCATGCAGAACTAGTAAGAAAACAACCAAAGAAAATGGATTCCTTTATAGCCTCAGCCACGGGGAGACAGTACAAGATAAAAGAAATAACTTGCACAAGTACACGTTATGTATGTAGTAGAGTGCCTATTTTGGCTACAATATGTCGAGAGAACCATGAGACCCCTTTTGGTAAGATTGAGAGCATATCAATAATATAAAAAACGGCTTCATGATGCATAGCTTGTCTAGATATTTCAGAGAAGCACATAGGAGGGATCCAATAATGATGACTTTTTATGGTATTGATAGGGTAAAAGTGCACTGGAGAGGGGACAACAAAAAGGTGAAAGTTTCACAAAACTAAACTAAATGGATTTTCCAGCTAAATTCCCTTCTACCAGAGGGCCTTTATATTGACATTGACCTTAATTGTTTTATATCTGATGAATCGTTAACTAGAAAACTAACTCAAAAATTAGAGTTACATAAACCATCTTTAATTTTCTGTACAAACTCTTCAATAAAGTTTTCCATCTCTTTGCTATTTATTATGCGCAAGTAGAGAGAATACACATCTTATATAACAACATATCCAAAAATAATTTAGAACCCTCCTTTTATGTATATGTCCCCTAGAGTGACTTGGTAATTTGACCATCAATAATTGTGCCCCTCTATATATTTCAGTCATAATATGATATCTGTAGTATACACAGAACAGTGCCACAGCCCAATCCCGTGTGTGTGTGTATATATATATATATATCTAAGGCACTACCTAGGTAGCAATCCAATTGGGAGCAGCAGCTCACACCACTTTAGACCATTAAATTATCCATAGCGCGGATTATACTTACAACCTTTCACTTGCTTTTAGCATTCAGCTTTAAAATGAATGTCATTTCTAAATGAAAACCAAATACACTGTCTGAAAATTCCTTTGACCAAATAGTTTTCTGTTCTGCTCCTTCGAATTTTCCTGTCACTGTGGTCAAAAACGAACGTCGATTTGACCCCACTAATGATTAGAAAACCGAACAAATGTTCTTATAAAGAAAATTTTTTTGAAGGAAGATTGTTTTTGTATGGCCAGCCTAACTGACAGCAGGCGCAGGTAGCTTTTATCAAGCCACCTGCCTATGAAAAGGGAGTTTGTCATACATAATATACAGTTCTGTCTGAAACCAGCAAAACAGTCTCATTTTCTTTTTTCTTTAAATAAAAAATTTGATCTCTGTGTCTGATGATATTTACCATATTCAACCTCATACAGTACATCTCTTCTGTCTGTTGTTTTCAGATTTGAGTTTTTATCAGAGATTTTGCTCCCTAACCATATAGTTGGTTATTTATATTTACCTCTACATATACAGTGGGGATCGAAAGTTTGGGCACCCCAGGTAAAAATTTGTATTAATGTGCATAAAGAAGCCAAGGAAAGATGGAAAAATCTCCAAAATGCAACAAGTTACAGATTAGACATTCTTATAAAATGTCAACAAAAGTTAGATTTTATTTCCATCATTTACACTTTCAAAATAACAGAAAACAAAAAAATGGCGTCTGCAAAAGTTTGGGCACCCTGCAGAGTTAATATCTTGTACTGCCCCCTTTGGCAAGTATCACAGCTTGTAAACGATTTTTGTAGCCAGCCAAGAGTCTTTCAATTCTTGTTTGAGGTATCTTTGCCCATTCTTCCTTACAAAAGTCTTCCAGTTCTTTGAGATTTCTGGGCTGTCTGTCACGCACTGCTCCTTTAAGGTCTATCCATAGGTTTTCAATTATGTTGAGGTCAGGAGATTGTGAAGGCCATGGCAAAACCTTCAGTTTATGCCTCCTGATGTAATCCCCCGTTGATTTCGAGGTGTGTTTAGGATCATTATCCATTTGTAGAAGCCAGCCTCTCTTTAACTTCAGCTTTTTCACAGATGGCATCAATTTACCATCCGAAATTTGCTGAAATTTTATTGAATCCATTTTTACTTCTACTCGTGAGATGTTCCCTGTGCCACTGGCTGCAATACAACCCCAAAGCATGATTGATCCACCCCCATGCTTAACAGTTGGACAGAGGTTCTTTTCATTAAATTCTGTGCCCCTTCTTCTCCAAACGTACCTTTGCTCATTCCGGCCAAAAAGTTCAATTTTAACCTCAGCGGTCCACAGAACTTGTTTCCAAAATGCATCAGGCTTGTCTATATGTTCAAAAACGCTGATTTTTGTGGTGAGGACGTAGAAGAGGTTTTCTTCTGATGACTCTTCCATGAAGACCATATTTGTACAAGTATCTCTTTATAGTGGAAAAGTGTGCCACAACTCCAGTGTCTGCCAGATCTTTCTGGAGAGATCGTGCAGTCAAACATGGGTTTTGAATTGTTTTTCTCACAATCCTGCGAGCTGTTCTGTCTGATATTTTTCTTGGTCTTCCAGATCTTGCTTTAACTTCCACTGTTCCTGATGACTGCCATTTCTTAATTACATTCCGAACAGAGGATATTGACATCTGAAAACGCTTTACTATCTTCTTATAGCCTTCTCCAGCTTTGTGAGCGTCAACTATTTTCAGTTTCAGTTTTCTAGACAACTGCTTAGAAGATCCCATGGTGCTGATTGTTGGGGCAAGGTTAGATGAGTCTGGGCATTTAAAACCTTTGAGATTGACATCACCTGGTTTTCCCAGACGATGATTGAGAACAATCCATGACACTGGCAGGTCTTAGCCTTGCAAAGGGGGCAGTGCATGCTAAAAAAAATTCTGCAGGGTGCCCAAACTTTTGCAGACGCCATTTTTTTGTTTTCTGTAATTTTGAAAGTGTCAATGATGGAAATATAATCTAACTTTTTTGACATATTATAAGAATGTCTAATCTGTAATTTGATGCCTTTTGGAGATTTTTCCATCTTTCCTTGGCTTCTTTATGCACATTAATACAAATTTTTACCTGGGGTGCCCAAACTTTCGATCCCCACTGTGGATATTTAACAATAAATTGCCTTTTTTTTAAACCCTACATATTAACCTAATTATACACCACACTTTTTTTAAGGTTATTATCCGATTTATTGAAACAATAATTGGCTAACTGATTGATTATGAAGATAATCGTTAGTTGCAGCCCTAAATGAGTCTTGAAGGAACCCTACTGTGTTCAAGGCTATGTGTACTTGGTTGTTTAAGATGCTGCTCCAAGCACCAGCTACATAGGGGTGATCTCAGCTGTTTTCCATAGTGCAAAACAATTTAACCGGACATGTGCCTATTCAGGTGCATTGCACTGGGCTGCACAGAACTGCCAAGCACACAACACTAAAGGACCGCTTCTAGTGGGGTTCACATAAACATTTAAAGCTGAATTAAACTACCCAGGGTTTGCCAAAATGTTCATGTGTGCATCATACACAGTATGGTGCCTTTACTTCAGGGTGTGCTCACCAGCAAAGATTAAGAGCAGATAAAATAATGCTGCAATTCCAAAAGGCTTCAGAACCCGGTGTTCAGGCTGAGAGGGCTGGGAACCTCACACCCAGTCGACAAACTTCAGTAAAAAGCCAGCACTTCACTAAATATCAGCAAGTGATTATTACCCTTTAATGGGCAAAGTGACATACAGCTATAAAAAGCCAATGCTTTTTGGCCAATCATAACTTATTAAGGCCTGATTGGTAGAAACACATTAGCTTTTTTTGGATGTCACTTCGCCCATTAAAGGATAACCACTTGCTGATATTTACCCAAGTGTCGGCTGTCTATTGAAGTTTGTGCTTTCCAGTGATGTGAGGTCTGAGCTGCCATGATCCACTCCTTCCCCACTACCATCATGTCCTTCTCTTCTTTCAGGTCCAGCATCTTTTAGCTTTTCCCATTGGATGGGCACTAATTATGTAACTCCAATACATGTGGTCTGGAGTTACATCATCTCAGCACCTGACTCCATTCCTGGGATCTCACAGATGCCAGTAATGGGCTGGGACTGCACACTGTAATGCGCATGCACAGCAGGGAACAGGTAAAAAAATAAAAGCTACCGGGTAAGTACAAGGCTTTTTTTTTTTTTTAGGCAGAAAAGACTTTAAAAGTCTTTTTTTTTTTTTTTACCAAAAAAAACTCTACCCACTGGCCACTCATTGCTCTCAGCCTCTTCCAAATCTCCAAATCCTTTTTTCTTTTTAATTGGATGGCTACGTTTGTACTCCATGGTCCCAATGAATGTAGTCACCCTGTCTTGCTCGCTTCTGAGATAGACTAGGGAATATGGGAACATAGAGCATATACATATGACCGTATCTAACATGCACTGCTTGTGACAAATGTAAGTAGGGGGAGTGAAGGTGAAAGAGAAGTTTAGGAGTCCATGGAAGACATTACAGGAAGACACAGTAAGACACAATTTTATGAAAAAATAGATTTTAGGGTCATTAAAGCGGTATTAAACCCCAAAAAACAAAAAATATTACATTGCAGCTCACCAATTCTTGGTGGCTGCATTCATTTTCTTTTTTTCTTCGTGTTTTTTCCTTTATTTTCACCTGGTGATCCAGCTAGTAAGTCTGTTATTTTTTAACTTCCTTTAACAGACCAAGCTGTTCAAACAAAGTAGCAGTTAAAGGGCTAAGACAAACTATATAACACTGACTTGGTGCTTACAATGATCAGATTTTATTCATTTATATACAGCCTTTATTCCAAAAGGAAAAACTGTTTGCTGTAGTTGCTTATAAAATTGTTAGCTAGATTCCAGCTTCAATTTGTTAGCCAAGTCCATCTAAATCTGCTAACGCAGTCACCACAGCTAAGGATCGGTAAACTGCAAAATATTACATTTTATGTTTTTGGGTTTAATACTGCTGTACGTAGTGGATGAGTTGGGATTATTTTTGGAGAATAGGTAGATTATATAATTTAGTGTCACTTTTAACGAATTTCCGCCTGCCGCAGATATACTGCGGCAGGCTGGTTTGGCTGCGCGAACCACTAAACCTGTACGGCGGTTCACAGGAGCGCTCCTGGGGGCGTGCACATGCCGCCGAAAGCTTGTTTGCAACCACATTAGGCAGCAGAGAAACTGATTCACAGAGCTGGCAGCCAAGATTGCCGTCGGGCACCTGAGATCACTCCCGGTGGAAAGAGAATGACAATCTGCGGTTGTAAACACAGCTGACCGTTGTTCTCTCTGGAATGAATACAGAGCGCCTGTGCTCCTCCTATTTAGGACCAGAGGTTTCTGTGTTGATTCAACAAGCCCACCCTCTTCACAGTTAGAAAACACTCCCTAGGCTCACAATTAACTCTTTGATTGCCCCTGAGTTAACCCCTTCCCTGCTAGTGTAATTATTACAGTAACAGTGCATATGTTTAGCAATGATTACTGTAGTAATGTCACTGGTCCCCCCAAAACTCTCAAAAATGTCAGTTTTGGGTCCGAACTGTCCACCGCAATGTCGCAGTCTCAATAAAAATCGCAGATCACCGCCATTACTAGTAAAAATAAATAAATAAAAATGACATATCTTTCCCCTAAATTGTAGACACGATAACTTTTGCGCAAACCAATCAAAATATGCTTATTGGGATTTTTTTTAACCAAAAATATGTAGCAGAATACAAATTGGCCTAAAATTATGAAAAAATTTGATTTTTAAATTTTTTTGGGGAATGTTATATAGCAGAAAGTGAAAAATATTGTTTGTTTTTTTTTTTCAGAATTGTCGCAGTTTTTTTGTTTATAGCGCAATAAATACAAATCGCACAGGTGATCATATACCACCAAAAGAAAGCTCTATTTGTGGGGAAAAAAGGACAACATTTTATTAGGGTACAGTGCCGAATCACAAAAAATGTTCTGGTCATTAAGGGGGCAAAACCTTCCGGGGCTGATGTGATTAAGCAGTAGGTAGGGAAAAGCCACTAAGGTTGCGCTGAGCTTTGACCAAAGCAAGTCGGGCTCAGGTGTCCCATTAAATTGTCATTCCATTTCAGCATCAATAGCCAATGTGTTACACTGTATATACGTATAGTATCTCACAAAAGTGAGTACACCCTCACATTTTTGTAAATATTTTATTATATCGTTTCATGTGACAACACTGAAGAAATTACAATTTGCTACAATGTAAAGTAGTGAGTGTACAGCTTGTGTAACAGTGTAAATTTGCTGTCCCCTCAAAATAACTCAAGACACAGTCATTATTGTCTAAATCGCTGGCAACAGAAGTGAGTACACCCCTAATTAAAAATGCCCAAATTGGGCCCAATTAGCCATTTTCCCTCCCCGGTGTCATGTGGCTCATTAGTGTTACAAGGTCTCAGGTGTGACTGGGAGCAGGTGTGTTAAATTTGGTGTTATGGCTCTCGCTCTCATACTGGTCACTGGAAATTCATCATGGCACCTCATGGCAAAGAACTCTGAGGATCTGAAAAAAAGAATTGTTGCTCTACATAAAGATGGCCTAAGCTATGAGAAGATTGCCAAGACCCTGAAACTGAGCTGCAGCATGGTGGCCAAGACCATACAGCAGTTTAACAGGACAGGTTCCACTGAGAACAGGTCTCACCATGGTTGACCAAAAAAATTGAATGCACGTGCTCAGCGTCATATCCAGGGATTGTCTTTGGGAAATAAATGCATGAGTGCTGCCAGCATTGCTGCAGAGGTTGAAGGGGTGGGGGGTCAGCCTGTCAGTGCTCAGACCATACGCCGCACGCGGCATCAAATTGGTCTGCATGGCTGTCGTCCCAGAAGGAAGCCTCTTCTAAAAATGATGCACAAGAAAGCCCGCAAACAGTTTTCTGAAGACAAGTAGACTAAGGACATGGATTACTTGAACCATGTCCTGTGGTCTGATGAGACCAAGCTAGACTTATTTGGTTCAGATAGTGTCAAGCGTGTGTGGCGACAACCAGGTGAGGAGTACAAAGACAAGTGTGTCTTGACTACAGTCAAGCATGGTGGTGGGAGTGTCATGGTCTGGGGCTGCATGAGTGCTGCCGGCACTGGGAAACTACATATCATTGAGGAAACCATGAATGCCTACAGGTACTATGACATACTGAAGTAGAGCATGATCCCCTCCCTTTGGAGAGTGGGCCACAAGGCATTATTCCAACAAGAGAACTACGCCAAACACACCTCCAAGACGACCACTGCCTTGCTAAAGAAGCTGAGGGTAAAGGTGATGGACTGGCCAAGCATGTCTCCAGACCCAAAACCTATTGAGCATCTGTAGGGCATTCTGAAATGGAAGATGGAGCGCAAGGTCTCTAACATCCACCAGCTCTGTGATGTCGTCTTGGATTAGTGGCAGAGTACTCCAGTGGCAATCTGTGAAGCTCTGGTGAACTCCATGCCCAAGAGGGTTAAGGCAGTGCTAGCAAAAATCACGGTGGCCACACAAAATAATGACACTTTGAGCCCAATTTGGACATTTTCACTTAGAGGTGTTCTCACTTTTGTTGCCAGGGGTTTGGACATTAATGTCTGTATGTTGAGTTATTTTGAGAGGACAGCAAATTTGCACTGTTCTACAAGCTTTACACTCACATTGTAGCAAAGTTTCATTTCTTCAGTGTTGTCACATGAAAAGATATAATAAAATATTTACAAAAATGTACGGGGTGTACTTTCTTTTGTGAGATACGGTATGTACCAAACATGTTGTTGCACAGATTTGATTTGCCACTACTATTGCAGTGATGATCTAGTATTTTGCCTGAGAATTAGAGCTAGTATTAGGAGAAGGATTCATAATAAGGATTGGTTTATTGCAGTTTACGAGTCCTTAGATGTGGTGGCTATTTTAGTTTTCACTTTTCAGAGCAGTGTTTCTCAGCCAGAGTATTGGCAGATGGATCTACTGTTTGATCATGATAAAAAGAGAGAACATTGACCACCACTGCAAGAAGGTCCTTCTCCCTCTGACAATTGGGGTCCTTCTCGCACTGATATACAATATAAAGATGCACTACACTGACAACCAGTGGAATAGGTCACTTCTCTAATGACCACTGTTTCTTTTCTGGCCACAATTACTTGTAATTTATTTTGATTTTTGCTAGTGAAAATAATTGTGTAATATCGTTAGGAGTGATATCACAGTTGCTAAATATGCCACAATGTCTATTCTTTTATTTAATTTTATATAAAACTCACCTATTACGCTAATATACAGGTGCAACTCAAAAAATTTGAATATCATCAAAAAGTTAATTTTTTTCAGTAATTCAATTTAAAAAATGAAACTCATATATTTTATATAGATGCATTACACACAGAGTGATATATTTAATTTTTATTTCATAAATAATCATATATTTAATTTGATATATTTCATTATTTCTTTTAATTTTCATGATTATGGCTTACAGCTAGTGAAAACCCAAAATTCAGTATCTCAGAAATGTAAGAATTTTACATAAGACCAATAAAAAAAAATGTAATCCAGAAATATTGGCTTACTGAAAAGTACAGGTATGTCCATGTACAGTATAGAATGCACTCAATACTTGGTCGGGGCTCCTTTTGCATGAATTACTGCATCAATGCGGCGTGGCACTGCCGAGGTGGTATGGAAGCCCAGGTTGCTTTGATGGCGGCCTTTAGCTCGTCTGCTTTGTTGGGTCTGGTGTCATCTGCCTCTTGACAATACCCCACAGATTCTCTATGGGGTTTAGGTCAGCCAAGTTTGCTGGCCAATCAAGCACAGTGATACCATGATCATTAAACCAGGTATTGGTACTTTTGGCAATGTGGGCAGGAAAATGAAATCAGCATCTCTGTAAAGCTGGTCAGCAGAGCGAAGCATGAAGTGCTCTAGAATTTCCTGCTAGAGGGCTGCACTAACTTTGGACTTGTTAAAACACAGTGGACGAACACCAACAGATGGCATGGCACCCCAAATCATCACTGACTGTGGAAACTTCATTCTGGACCTTATGCAACTTGGATTCTGTGCCTCTCCACTCCAGACTCTGGGACCTTGATTTCCAAAATAAATGCAAAACTTTCCAACGTCTGTGATGATTTGGGGAGCCACAAGCAAGGGAGTCAGTTTGTCAGCACAGAATTGGTTGAGGGCTTCTGATGTGATGGGGTGACTCTGACTTAAAGAGGGAACTCTGATGTGATGGAGGGACCTCTAACTTGAAGGGTGGCTTTTGATGTATTTAATTTCATCTGGTCGGTTATATTTTATAAATTGCCTTGGGATTTTTTTTATAGATTTTTTTTCATAGTTTAACCACTTGCCGACTGCTGCACGACTATATATGGCGGCAGTCAGCCCCTCCTGGGCAAAGTGATGTACCGGTACGTCATTCACCCACGAGCCTCTAGGGGGCGAGCACGCGCCTCCGGAGGCGTGCTCCCGCCCCCGCTCGTTCCCTGACATCCCCGCATGAGTGACCGGTGGCTCCGAGGTCCGCCAGTCACTCGCGATCTCCCGCTGGAGAGGGAGAAAGGCAGATGGCTTATGTAAACACAGCCGTCTGTCATTCTCCCTGATGTGACTGCAGAGACTATATGATCCTGCTATCCCAATACGACCCTGCTATGTAGGATCGTATGTCTCTGTGGTTACATCACAAGCCACGCCCCCCACAGTTAGAATCACGCCCCTAGGGATACATTCAACCCACTGATCACCAATAAAGTTATCCCCTTCCCTGCCACGACTATATATGGCCGCGGTCAGCCCCTCCTGGGCAAAGTGACGTATCGGTACATCACTCGCCCACGAGCCTCTAGGGCTGCCGGAGGCGCGCTCCCGCTCGTTCCCTGACATCCCGCGTGAGTGACCGGTGGCTCCGAGGTCCGTTGGTCACTAGCGGGAGAGGGGGAAAGGCAGACGGCTGATGTAAACACAGCTGTCTGTCATTCTCCCTGATGTGACTGCAGAGACTATACGATCCTGCTATGTAGGATCGTATGTCTCTGTGGTTACACCACAAGCCATGCCCCCCACAGTTAGAATCACGCCCCTAGGGATACATTTAACCCACTGATCAACAATAAAGTTATCCCCTTCCCTGCCAGTGTCATTTTTTACAGTAACAGTGCATATGTATAGCACTGATTACTGTAGTAATGTCACTGGTACCCCCAAAAGTGTCAAAAATGCCAGTCAAGGGTCCGATCTGTCCGCCGCAATGTCGAAGTCCCACAAAAAAAATCGCAGATCGCCGCCATTACTAGTTAAAAAAAAAAAACAATAAAAATGACATAAATCTTTCCCGTAGTTAGTAAACGCAATAACTTTTGCGCAAACCAATCCAAAAACGCTTATTGCGATTTTTTTTTACCAAAAATATGTAGCAAAAAACAAATTGGCCTAAAATGTTAAAAAATTTAGATTTTTACATTTTTTGGGGGGAATTTCATATAAAAAAATGTGAAAAATAGTGTTATTTTTTCAAAATTGTCGCTCTTTTTTTGTTTATAGCGCAAAAAGTAAAAATCGCACAGGTGATCAAATACCACCAAAAGAAAACTCTGTGGGAAAAAAAGGAAGTCAATTTCATTTGGGTACAGCGTCGTACGACGGCGCAACTGTCCGTTAACCTTCCTAGCGGTATTCCCGAGCGCGACTCGGGGTTAGATTTTAGAGCCAAAAGCGGTAACCCCGACCCACACTCGGGGTACCGCTAGGAAGATCACTGGATCCTGGAAGGGGTTTTACTTGCCTTTTCTCCGGGATCCAGCGAAGAATGCGGGCGGTATGCGGCGGCGGAGCTTCCTCCCGATCGTCTGCGAGCCCCGGCTTCCGTCTCCGGCGACGTGACGTCCGCCGGGGGTTGGAACCGGCGGCAAATTCAAATGTAAAACACACCAAACACACCGATACCATTCAAAATAAAATAAAATCACAGTACATTGCCCCCTAGTGCCCTTTCCTGCAGTTTTACTGTACTTTTTATGTAAATATATGTATATATATTTACATATGTATATACATATATATATATATATACGTAATTCTTGTGAATGAGCAGCCCAAACCAACTGTATACATTATATATATATATATATATATATATATATGTATACATAATATATATAATAAATGTATACAGTTGGTCTGGGCTGCTCATTCACAAGAATTACATGCAAAATAATGGTACCGCTTTCAGCACCTAAAATCCAAAAGAATCATACCGCCAGGGAGGTTAAAGTCATGCAGTGCCAAATCGCAAAATAGGCCCTTGTCTTTGAGCAGCCAAATCCTCCGGGGCTTAAGTGGTTAAAATGTTGCAGCGACTGAAAACTTTTGTGAAAAAGAGTGTTATTTGTGTCGTTTTACCAGGAAGATTTGCCTGAAGTCTCAACTTCTACTTTATATTTTAGTAAGTGCAATGCAAGAGAGATGTTGGCATTCAGTTGCAATAATTAATATGGACACCAGGTGGCAGTCCTAAGCCTTCTAGAAGAACATTTCAGGACGTGTAACCCAAAAGAGACTATGAACATGCTGTGTAGCTCGGGTAAATTTATCAAGAGACTTGAACCAAAATGTTTTTTTTTTTTTCACCAAAATGTCTATAAAAAAAATTCAGATAATTTTGTCAAGCTGTGAAAAACATTATTGATAGTACCTCTTAATTCAGTCTCACTTTTTTGCAGAGATTTGATACTAAGAGGCTGATTCAGACTTTTGCGATCCATTACATTGTGTTTAGGCTGCCATTCATTATGAATGGGGTGCCATCAGGGCCGGACTGGCCGACCGGGATAGCGGGAAATTTCCCGGTGGGCCGCCGGCCCTGGGGCCGCTTTAAGATTGGAGCCGCTTTAAGATTCATTTGGCCGCTTTAAGACGCGGCCGCTATTGGGACCGCGCCGCGGCCGCGCTGTGACGGCCGCTGCAGCCCCGCCCCGGTGAAGTCTTTCCAACGTGACGTCAGCCGCTATGAGCGGCATGACATCACATCTGGCGGGGGCGGCTGCGGGAGCGGGAGCCGGCGGTGGATCATGTGACCCAGGCTCAGCAAGACGGACCGTCACGGCGCCGAGAGTCCCACACCACATCCAGTACTGTCTGGCAGTACACACACAGACGGCAGCAGCATGATCGACGGACCAAGTTAGTAATAAAAATCAGCAGCAGTGCAATTATTGGTCCCACCCTCCGACCTCCACCAGACCACCACTGCCCCCTGGCCCCTACTGATCTCACCACACCTGCCACTGATTCCCCCCACCACCCCTGCCACTGATGCCACCACCCCTGCCACTGATCCCCCCCACCACCCCTGCCACTGATGCCACCACCCCTGCCACTGATCCCCTCCCCCCACCACCCCTGCCACTGATGCCACCACCCCTGCCACTGATCCCCCCCCACCACCCCTGCCACTGATGCCACCACCCCTGCCACTGATCCCCTCCCCCCACCACCCCTGCCACTGATGCCACCACCCCTGCCACTGATCCCCCCCCACCACCCCTGCCACTGATGCCACCACCCCTGCCACTGCTCCCCTCCCCCCACCACCCCTGCCACTGATGCCACCACCCCTGCCACTGATCCCCCCCCCCACCACCCCTGCCACTGATGCCACCACCCCTGCCACTGATCCCCTCCCCCCACCACCCCTGCCACTGATGCCACCACCCCTGCCACTGATCCCCCCCCACCACCCCTGCCACTGATGCCACCACCCCTGCCACTGCTCCCCTCCCCCCACCACCCCTGCCACTGATGCCACCACCCCTGCCACTGATCCCCCCCACCACCCCTGCCACTGATGCCACCACCCCTGCCACTGATCCCCCCCACCACCCCTGCCACTGATGCCACCACCCCTGCCACTGATCCCACCACCCCTGCTACTGATCCCCAACCCCCTCACCACCACCACTGCCACCGATCCCATCCTCCCCACCACCCCTGCTACTGATCCCCATCCCCTTCACCACCACCACTGCCACCGATCCCATCCCCCCCCACCACCCCTGCCACTGATCCCACCCCCCCCACCACCCCTGCTACTGATCCCCCCCACCACCCCTGCCACTGATGCCACCACCCCTGCCACTGATGCCACCACCCCTGCCACTGATCCCCCCCCACCACCCCTGCCACTGATGCCACCACCCCTGCCACTGATGCCACCACCCCTGCCACTGATGCCACCACCCCTGCCACTGATCCCACCACCCCTGCTACTGATCCCCATCCCCCTCACCACCACCACTGCCACCGACCCCACCCCCCTCATCACCACCACCACTGCCACCCCCTCACCGCCACCCCCTCACCACCACCCCCGCTGCCACCAAACCCACCCCCCCTCATCACCACCATCGCTGCCACCCCCTCACCACCACCCCTGCTGCCACCGATCCCACCCCCCTCACCATCACCGCTGCCACTTATCCCACCCCCCTCACCATCACCACCGCTTCCACTGATTCCACCCCCCTCACCACCACCCCTGCTGCCACTCATCCCACCCCCCTCATCATGTCTGCAACCTCTGACATCTCCTGTACCATGTCCACACAGCCTCTGACCTCTCCTGTATCATGTCCGCACAGCCTCTGACATCTCTTGTACCATGTCCACACAGCCCCTGACATCTCCTGTACAATGTCTGCACAGCCTCTGACCTCTCCTGTATCATGTCCGCACAGCCCCTGACATCTCCTGTATCATGTCCGCACAGCCCCTGACATCTCCTGTATCATGTCCGCACAGCCCCTGACATCTCCTGTATCATGCCCGCACTTTTACCACTTTTAACTATAATTTGCTCTTTTATATATAAAGCCCTGCTTTTATATCTATCTTATCTATGATAGTACACTCTTCAAATTTGCTTTAAAATGCATGGTTTTCCCTTTTATGAACAAGAAAATAATGGCGTTATGGTGTTGGGCCGGTATAATAATGCTATGGGGCTGGTATGACATTTTTTCCAGAGCTGAATTTTATTCCCAGTCCGGCCCTGAGTGCCATCACACCAAGGATCACAAAACACACTTTTTTTTTGTTTTATGAAACACGCCAATACGTACATTGTGGTGCGCTTTACTGCATCATGCATTGAACTTTGCTATACCGTGCATTGAGGTACAATTCACAATGAAAGGCACAGCAATGCATCACACAGGGAACATGCAGTTGTTTTTTGACCAGGCACAATGATAAATGTTTCCTTATTATGGAATGTTAGGTTAATAATGGTACTGCAGTGGATGATGCACCAAAAGCACCAAAAACATTTTAATAGTAATGCATTGATTAAAAAGACAATAACTTTATAGACTAATTTGACCACCAAAATAATTTTTACATTTTTTTCAAGTCTTATAAGGATTTTATTTAATAACAATGGACACAAACAAAAAGCTTAAAAAGCTTTGTTTTTTTTTTACACTTAGTTTTTGAATTTAGTACAACCTTTCAAATGTATTTATTTACAGTCAGGTCCATCAATATTGGGACATCGACACAATTCTAATCTTTTTGGCTCTATACACCACCACAATGGATTTGAAATGAAACAAACACGATGTGCTTTAACTGCAGACTTTCAGCTTTAATTTGAGGGTATTTACATCTAAATCAGGTGAACGGTGTATGGATTACAACAGTTTGTATATGTGCCTCCCACTTTTTAAGGGACCAAAAATAATGGGACAGGTTAACAATCATAAATCAAACTTTCACTTTTTAATATTTGGTTGCAAATCCTTTGCAGTCAATTACAGCCTGAAGTCTGGAATGCATAGACATCACCAGACGCTGGGTTTCATCCCTGGTGATGCTCTGCCAGGCCTCTACTGCAACTGTCTTCAGTTCCTGCTTGTTCTTGGGGCATTTTCCCTTCAGTTTTGTCTTCAGCAAGTGAAATACATGCTCAATCGGATTCAGATCAGGTGATTGACTTGGCCATTGCATAACATTCCACTTCTTTCCCTTAAAAAACTCTTTGGTTGCTTTCGCAGTATGCTTCGGGTCATTGTCCATCTGCACTGTGAAGCACCATCCAATGAGTTCTGAAGCATTTGGCTGAATATGAGCAGATAATATTGCCTGAAACACTTCAGAATTCATCCAGCTGCTTTTGTCAGCAGTCACATCATCAATAAATACAAGAGAACCAGTTCCATTACTAGCCATACATGCCCACGCCATGACACTACCACCACCATGCTTCACTGATGAGGTGGTATGCTTTGGATCATGAGCAGTTCCTTTCTTTCTCCATACTCTTTTCTTCCCATCACTCTGGTACAAGTTGATCTTGGTCTCATCTGTCCATAGGATGTTCCAGAACTGTGAAGGCTTTTTTAGATGTTGTTTGGCAAACTCTAATCTGGCCTTCCTGTTTTTGAGGTTCACCAATGGTTCACATCTTGTGGTGAAACCTCTGTATTCACTCTGGTGAAGTCTTCTCTTGATTGTTGACTTTGACACATATACACCTACCTCCTGGAGAGTGTTCTTGATCTGGCCAACTGTTGTGAAGGGTGTTTTCTTCACCTGGGAAAGAATTCTTCGGTCATCCACCACAGCTGTTTTTGGTCTTCCAGGGGTTTTGGTGTTTTTTGCTGAGCTCACCGGTGTGTTCTTTCTTTTTAAGGATGTTCCAAACTGTTGATTTGCCCACACCTAATGTTTTGCTATCTCTCTGATGGGTTTGTTTTGTTTTTTTTTCAGCCTAATGATGGCTTGCTTGACTGATAGTGACAGCTCTTTGGATCTCATATTGAGAGTTGACAGCAACAGATTCCAAATGCAAATAGCACACTTGAAATTAACTCTGGACCTTTTATCTGATCTTTGTAAATGGGATAATGAGGGAATAACACACACCTGGCCATGGAACAGCTGAGCAGCCAATTGTGCCATTACTTTTGGTCCCTTAAAAAGTGGGAGGCACATATACAAACTGTTGTAATTCCTACACCGTTCACCTGATTTGGATGTAAATACCCTCAAATTAAAGCTGAAAGTCTGCAGTTAAAACACATCTTGTTTTTTAGATTTCAAATCCATTGTGGTGGTATATAGAGCCAAAAATATTAGAATTGTGTTGATGTCCCAATATTTATGGACCTGACTGTAAATCAATAATAAATAAATAAAAAGTATTTTTCTTAAAAGTCCCAAAATTCAAATTTTAAGCAAGTAGCCAGTGAAAGTGCAATGTGCTTTGTGCTCCTTATTAAGCAGATCGGTGCCAATCCGTGCAAAAAATAAAGTGCAATCTTTTTGCATGTTTCATTTCAAATCCATTGTGGTGGTGTATAGATCCAAAAAGTTTAGAATTGTGTCAATGTCCCAATATTTATGGACCTGACTGTACACACCGTAAGGCTGTGTACACAGTGATGTGGTGGCGGCTCACAGCAGGGGTCCGGTGCGTTCCTGTTCACCGATTCAGGTGCGAATTTTTGCCTGAATTTGCACCTGAAACAGAGCTAAAGATGCACAGGACCCCTTTCCAATGCGAACCGTGGCCACTCTGGAGCTCTGTGAACCAGCTCCATATAGAGCCGGTCACACTCTCCTTTCATGCGAATTGGATGCAGGGAAACTGGCATCCAATTCGCATCAGTGTGAGCCCAGTCTAAAGTACAGATGCCAACTTTGGCTGTCACTGTGCCTCTCTGTTTCACTGTGCACCATGAAAGCTGGAGTATGCAGGTTTGTTTCCAATCACCATGACTGGAAGTCAGAAGCATATAACTGGTAAGGTTGATCTGGGCCTTTTTCAATGTTATATGATAAGCTGATGTATACTGTAATTTTATATATATATATATATATATATATATATATATATATATATATATATATATATATATATTTTTTTTTTTTTTTTTTTTCAAAATAAACACACTGTGCCATTTTCAATCTGTGTCATTCACAGATCACAGCACAAGCATTGTGATTGATAAAGCAGATTGAGGGAGGTGTAGGCAGAACACTGGAACTGGGATCAATCATAGACACAGTTCTGATGCGGAGGCAAGCCATAAATGTGACTCAGTGCTGTGCATACAGTATCAGTGAAGCTTAGAGAACTCCTGGAGTCAGGGCCAGATTAACGTAGGGGCTATTGGAGCTGCAGCTCCAGGCCCCTACCTTTTATATAGGCCCCGGGTTGGCCATATTCACTGTTACCGCTCTTCTGTCACTTGTAAACACAGAAGTCTGGCTTCTATGCTCGCTTCCCCAGGCAGCACCCTCAGAACCTCCCCACACAGCACGAAGGCTGGACAAGGAGGGACAGTTGCCGATGCATGGATGTGTTTATGGGCTTCAGAGACAGCATCCCATGTTGAATTAGGCATGCATGGCTGCACCCTTCCTCCTCTGGGTGCATGCCAAGGCACGGCCCTTAAGGCCCTTCAAAATCCTCAGCACCAAGCCCATGATGCTCTTAATCCGGCCCTGCCTGGAGTGCTAACAAACTGAAAGCGTAAGTCAAAAATATAGATAAAAATTAAAAGTGAATGAATTTTTACTCCCATCACTCATTAGATGATCATTTACTGGAAGGCTATATTATTGTTTCTTGCTGGAAAAGTATTACAGTTGAGTATCCATTCTACAACTCAGTTTATACATTAGTATTTTCATTTATCCTAGTAGTCCAAGCACTGGTAACCGGGTCTGCCGGAAACCGATCTTCTTGCCATCCCTCTTTGGGATGTCATTGCTCTGCTGCAGTCTTATGCAACCTAAGAGAAACCTGTTGCAGGACACCCAATGGCAAATGTCCATGTCAGCCGGATAGTGGCGAAAATTTCTGAAGAAAGATCCTGCCACTCTGAAGTCCTAAAGATACAAGACTTGGGACCCAGCACATCAGGGGACTATGGATTTAGAAAAGTTTTTAGGCCTTTCAGATTAGTTTTTTTTTTTTTTTTTTTTAATATACCTAGATGATTACCTAGAGCAGGTGGGCATATATCTTTCTATGCTCATATTTAGTAGAGTTAGCATAAATCTGTAAATCAGCCGTCATTAAATGGCGGCCCGCAGTCCAAACACGGACCGAGCGATGCTCCTGCCTGGACCGTCAGGCCGCCAGTGTACAGTGAAAGATCCCCACTCCAAGCCATTGGTTGCTGGGACCACGAACGTCCCTGCAACCAATGACATTGCATGTGCGCCCCGCCCCCTGCTGTATACTCTTTCACAGCTCCCGGCCGGGCCCTGAGGTGAGACGTGACGTGATGTCCCCGCCCCCTGCTGCTTGTCACCTCTTCCTCTCTCACTCATCCAAGGCGTGAGGTACGATGTGATATGCGTGCTCCGCCTCCTTCAGCAGGACTCCCGGCACAGCTCTCGAAGCCTCGGTGGAACTTGTTATCTCTGTTGGCTCCCACTCCCTGCCTGTCTCAAGGTATGTGGGGTGTTTACAGGGGCACAATGATGGACACATTTACTCTTAATGGGCACATTTAATGTAAGGTTCACTCTGATGGGCACAACAAAATGTGCCCAGCAGTGTGTCTCTTAACATAAAATATGCCCATTATTGTGAACATTTACATAAAACAAAGGCCACTCTAATGGACATATTTTTTGTTCAGGGGTACTGTGATGGGCAAACTTTGTTAAGGGGCACTCTGATGGGCACATTTTGTTGTGCCCATCAGAGTGAACCTTACATTAAATGTGCCCATCAGTGTGCCTCTTAGGAGAAAATGTGCTTATTAGAGTGCCCCTTATTTTATGTTAATGTTCACTCTTCACTAATGTTAAGGGGCACTCTGATGGGCACATTTTATGTTAAAGGGCACACTGATGGGCACATTTATTGTAAGGTTCACTCTGATGGGCATAACAAAATGTGCTCATCAGATTGCCCCAAATATAAATGTACCCATCAGAGTGCCCCTTAATATAAATGTACCCATCAGAGTGCCCCTTAACATAAAATAAGGGGCATGCCGATGGACACATTTTATGGTAAAAGGGCATGCTGATGGGCACATTTGTTAAGGGGGCACACTGATGGGCACATATGTTAAGGGGGCATTCTGATGGGCACATATTATGTTAAGGAGGCACTCTAATGGGCACATATGTTAAGGGGCACTCTGATGGGCACATATGTTAAGGGGGCACTCTGATGGGCACATCTGATGTGATGGCAACACCTGATGTAAAGGGGCACTGTGATGGGGCACACCTGATTTGATGGGGGACACCTGATTTAAAAGGGGCACTCTGATGATGGCACCTAATGTAAGAGGGCACTCTGATGGGGACAAATGATGTAAGGGGGCACACTGATGGGAGACACCAGATGTAAGGGGGCCTTCTGATAAAGAAACCTGATGTAAGTGGACACTTTGACGGGAATACCTGATGTAAGGGGGCATTCTGATGGGGACACCTTATAGAAGAGGGTACTCTGACGGTGGCAACTGATTCATGGGGGGCACCCAATGTAATGAATTACTCTGGTAGGGGCACCCACCTGATGTAAGGAAGAACACAATTGGGGACATTTACAGAGTATTACCAGAGTGTGTGGAGGAAACAGTAAGAAAAACACGGCTTGCGCCAAAAAAAAAGGAAAGAAGACACGTACAATATTTCATTGTACAGACTTGTGACCGGACCTCGGACAGAAATTTTTTTTAGTGACCGGACCGCCTTCAAATTTAATTCACTACCTCTGCTGTAAATGCAAACCTTAAATTTAAAGTGTATATTTTGGAGACAGCGTTAAAACAGCCAGGTACAGGAAGTCAACATTGGCAGATGATGTGACTGAATGGGAAAATCATATAGTGCAAAATGCCCTATCAATCATCTTTGATTGTTATTTTTGTTGATTGCTATTTTGTTTTACCCCGCAAAAGTAATTATATTGTGCACATCTGAACCCAATATAGCAAAAGGTTGGAATATAGTACAGTACACATACATACAGTACACATACGGTTTTGGTCATTATACTGAAAAAAGCAAGCTAAAAAACACTTCATGGCCCATTCAGATATCTTCTCCAAAATATTCACACCAATTTTGGCAGTGTTTCTAGGACAGTGACTATCCTGAGCTTAGATTGAATAAACACTTCTAATTATATCTCCTTTCACTCTGTGATTGCAGCAAGGACAAAGGTAAAGCCGCCAGAAGCACAGTAAATATTACAGCTGTATACTTGGCACTGCTGGTGATATATGGTGGTCTTTAGGCACCTTATTGCTTATGCTAATAAATGGCCATGGCATTGCTGATCAAAAGTTACTTTTAAATGCTTATTGCATTGTAATGAATATCTGAAACCAACTACAGGTTACGTATATGCGAAAACCAACTTTTAGTTTTGTGCATTGAGGGATATAGCTCTGCTTTATAGTAGATCATCTCCAATTGGGTGACATGCTGGTTGGTAATTGGCTCCTGTCTAAACAGGCCCCAGTTTGTATATGAAGATTGTAAGCTCCTTATTGGCAAGGACTAATGTTAAGGTTTAATACATGTAAAGTTCTGCATAAATTGTCAGTGCTATATACATACCTGCACAAAATTAATAAGCAAGAATAATGCTACATGCAGGAGTAGGACACTGGGTACAACTAAAAAAGACAAAAAGCCCAGGAACTTGCGGGTGGCCAAAAACCCCCAAAATATGGAACAAGATCCAGTATTAGGACTCCTGTAGTTTTACTGCAAATTGCTGGCTGAGTGACAGGCCAGATAATATAGATCTTGTAGTCTCCCCAGTTAGTAGAAAGTGAGCGCATGCAATTCCTTGCCATGTGCTGTTATATGAATATAAATTAGGGACCTTAGATTGTAAGCTCATTGATGGCATATACTGATGTGAATGCACAATATTTATGTAAAGCGCTGCGTAAATTGTTTGTGCTATATAAGTTCCTGTAATGAATAGAATAATGATTATACCGAATATCAATATTACCCGACATCAATGAAAAACAATTTGACATAATCCCATCATGTTTTCATACAAACAAACCAATTTACGTTTTCTACCCCCAATGTGCGTGGATAATCTCAGCGTGACTCCCTACCTTAGGGGGTATGAACCACTCCTGAACACAGCAAGACAAACTGACAAATAGCATCACTTAAAAAAGCACAAATTTACCCTATATCACCAAAAATATTGGAATGCCTGCATTTACACGCACATGAACTTTAATGGCATCCCAGTCTTAATCTGTAGGGTTCAACATTGAGTTGGCCCACCCTTTGCAGCTATAACAGCTTCAACTCTTCTGGGAAGGCTGTCCACACAGTTTAGGAGTGTGCTATGGGAATGAAATGACCATTTTTCCAGAAGCCCATTTGTGAGGTCAGGCACTGATGTGGACAAGAAGGCCTGGCTCACAGTGTCCACTCTAATTCATCCCAAAGGTGTTCTATCCGGTTGAGGTCAGGACTCTGTGCAGGCCTCAATATTAAACCCATGGGACAAAGACTGGGATGACGATAAGGTTCATGCGCATGCAAAGGCAGGAGCCCCAATACTTTTGGTAATATAGTATATTTGATAGTATTCATGTATATAACATCCCATAAGGCTATTCATAGGTATCGCTATCTACCAGAGGACTATGGAATACCATTGAAACCATTATATATAATCTATGAAAAGAAATCTATAGATGAGAGGGTATTTTGAATATCATTATAAATAGCATGCTAAACAAATACTGGTATAAAAAAGTGTCCACAACATATGCATGAAATGACAGATCAAGATCATCTAGAGCAGGGGTCTTCAAACTACGGCCCTCCAGTTGTTCAGGAACTACAATTCCCATCATGCCTTGTCATGTCTGTGAATGTCAGAGTTTTACAATGCCTCATGGGATGTGTAGTTCTGCAACAGCTGGAGGGCCGTAGTTTGAGGATCCCTGATCTAGAGCAAGATCAGATCTTGACATAGATGCTTGTTTTACAAACTCTAATCATAATTCACGGATAAGAGATCCTGGCACCAATGGGAATATTCATGGGCCAGGGATAACTACATCAAAGCCAATTACCCCTTGCCCTCCCCCACCTATAACTTTTTTTTGGGCTTAGTGGGCATTATAGAGAGGAAGACAAGAAGTCTGGAGTCTGGACTCATATCTGATCAGGCGGACATGACAGATCAGGAACTGTACGTAGTAAATCTAGTCCCCCATACATTAACATTATACAAGATAAAAGTATTAAAGTTGGGACTTATGCAGGCCATACACTTAACGAAGAATCGCTCAAACTCATTTTCAAAAAACAAACACTCGGCCGTGAGAGCAGATGATCGTGCCATCATGTAATGACCGATAAATCGTTCAGTGGACATAAATGAATCCTTTTTTATGTTTTTTCACATATACCTAGTTGTCACGGAACCATGAACCAGACGTACAACAACAGATAAGTGAAAATAAGAAGGCTTTATTGAAAATCAAGCTGTAAAGCAAAAGTCCAAACGGATGGCAAAACCGAAGCAGAGTCTTTGCGAAGCCAGAGGTCAGGAGCCAGGAGGGTAGTCAGACGAAGCCAGGATCAGGAACCAGCAGGGTAGTCAGACGAAGCCAGGATCAGGAACCAGCAGGGTAATCAGACGAAGCCAGGATGAGGAACCAGAAGCAGCAGCAGTCTTAGAAGCATGTGAACACAGGAGGACCAAGCAGGGAACTGAAGCCACAGACCTCCTATATATATATGAGCTAGGCATCCAGCTCCTCCCAGTGGGAAGGAGGAGCCGCAGAGTGGGAGGCTACAAGAAACCCAGAAACCAAGATGGCCGCCAGCACATGTCAAACGAAGGAGAACAGCAAGAAGGTAAGACCATGACAGTACCTCCCCCTCAAGGGCCCCCCCTCCGCGGAGTAAAGAACGGTTTCTGAGGGAAGCGTGCGTGGAAGGCACGGAGCAAGGCAGGAGCATGGACATCTGCGGAGGGAACCCAGGAACGCTCCTCTGGACCATAACCACGCCAATGAACCAAAAACTGCACCCGACCGCGGACCAGGCGTGAGTCCAGGATATTGCTCACCTCATACTCCTCACGATTGCCCACTTGGACCGGACGAGGCCGAGGAACCGAGGAAGTGAAACGATTACACACCAGTGGCTTCAACAGGGAGACATGAAACACGTTGGAGATCCGCATGCCAGGAGGAAGCGCAAGGGCATAGGCTACCGGGTTTACCCTGCGAAGCACTCGGAAGGGACCAACAAAGCGAGGCGCCAGCTTGGGAGTGGGCACTCGAAGGTTGAGGTTGCGGGTGGACAACCATACACGGTCTCCGGCCTGGTAGGAAGGAGCAGGCGCTCGTCTGCGAACAGCCTGGAGTCTCTGGCGCTGTGCAGAGACCTCAAGGGACTTCTGGATCTGTACCCAAGAAGCACGTAGGACGGAAAGATGATCCTCCACAGCCGGAATATCCTGGGGAGAGAATACCTCCGGTAACACGGCAGGTTGGAACCCATAATTGGCCATGAAGGGAGACGTCCCAGAGGAAGAGTTCACCGCCGTGTTCCTGGCAAACTCAGCCCAAGGCAGGAGGTCAACCCAATTGTCTTGGTGATCGGAGACATAGCAACGAAGGAATTGCTCCAAGGCCTGATTGGATCGTTCTGCGGCCCCATTGGACTGAGGGTGGTAGGCCGAGGAGAAGGAGAGATGAATCCCCAACTGGGAGCAAAAGGCGCGCCAGAACCTGGACACAAACTGACTCCCCCGATCCGACACAATCTCCTTGGGCAAACCGTGCAACCGGAAAACCTCCCTGGCAAAAATCGTAGCCAACTCCTGTGCAGAGGGTAACTTCTTAAGAGGAACACAGTGGCACATTTTGGAAAACCGATCCACAATCATGAGAATGACCATATGGCCTCGGGATGCAGGGAGGTCCACAATGAAATCCATCCCCAGGTGTGACCATGGGCGCTCCCCGGTGGCTATGGGTTGCAGAAGGCCCAACGGAAGGTGCCGAGGGGACTTACTCTGGGCACAAACGGAGCATGCCGCTACATATGCGGCGATGTCGGAACGTAGGGAAGGCAACCAGAACAGACGTGAAACAGCCCAGGACAGCTGATTCTTCCCAGGATGCCCCGCGGTCTTGGAGTTATGGTAGGTTCGCAACAACCGAGTGCGCAACTCCTCAGGCACAAAACATCTGCCGTTGGGTCTCCCAGAGGGAGCACCAGATTGAGCCGCCAAAATCTGCTCACCCAGGGGAGAGGTCAGGCTGGTGCGAATGGCGGCCAGGATCTGATTCGGAGGTATGACCGAAGTCGGAATCGACTCCTCCCTGGACAGGTCGGAGTACTGCCGTGATAAGGCATCCGCCCTGATGTTCTTGGAACCGGGTAGGTAGGAGACCACGTAATTAAAACGTGACAAGAACAGAGCCCATCTGGCCTGACGTGGTGTCAATCTCTTGGCCTCAGAAAGGTAGGTCAGATTCTTGTGGTCCGTCAGGATGAGGACCGGAACCACCAAACCTTCGAGCAAGTGCCTCCATTCTTTAAGGGCCTGCACGATGGCCAATAACTCCCTGTCACCAATCTGATAGTTGCACTCCGCGGAAGACAGTTTCCGGGAGTAAAACCCACAAGGAAGCAGAGGACCCTCTGGTGTTCTACGCTGAGACAGAAGGGCGCCTACTCCCGTCTCAGACGCGTCCACCTCGAGGACAAAGGGCAACCCAGGGTTGGGATGCGACAGAATCGGAGCCGACACAAAGGCGGACTTTAGAGCCTCAAAAGCTCGGATGGCCTCCAGCGGCCAGACCTGGGAATTACTGCCCTTCCTGGTCAGATCCGTGAGAGGCTTGGCTAGCATGGAAAAGTCCCTGATGAACTTCCGATAATAATTGGCGAAGCCCAAAAAGCGCTGCAGGGAGCGAAGACCACTGGGCTGGGGCCACTGTAAGACAGCCGAAACCTTCTCAGGATCCATGGAGAACCCCTCAGCGGAAATGATGTAACCTAAGAAGGTTACCTGGGATCGGTGAAATTCGCATTTCTCAAGCTTACCGAACAGCTTGTTCTCTCGTAACCGTTGCAACACTCGTCTGACATCCAGAATGTGGGTCTCCATTGATTCAGAATATACCAAGATGTCATCCAAATAGACCACCACACACTGCTGCAACAGGTCACGGAAAACATCGTTGATGAATTCCTGAAAGACTGCGGGCGCATTGCACAACCCAAAGGGCATAACCAAGGATTCATAATGACCGGTCCTGGTGTTAAACGCGGTCTTTCACTCATCGCCTGCCTTGATCCTTACGAGGTTATATGCCGCCCTCAGGTCGAGTTTGGTAAAGACCGTGGCCCCTTTAAGGCGATCGAACAGCTCGGAAATCAAGGGTATCGGGTAAGCGTTCTTGATCGTGATGCGATTGAGACCCCTGTAATCGATGCAAGGCCTCAACTCACCGCCCTTCTTTTTCACAAAGAAAAATCCAGCCCCTGCCGGGGACGAGGATTTGCGAATGTGTCCGCGTGAAAGCGCCTCCTTCACGTACTCCTCCATGGCCTCATTCTCCGCTACCGACAGTGGATAGACCTTGCCACGAGGAGGAACGGCACCAGGTTGTAACTCGATGGCACAATCGTATGGGCGGTGCGGAGGTAGGGCAACCGCGCGCACCTTATCGAATACATCCCGGTACTCCTCGTATTCAGGAGGCAACAGAGAGTCAGAGGAAGTACACAGCAACTTGACAGGCCCATGGATGCAACTAGCCCCACACTGTGGTGACCACGAGAGGATCTCGGCCGATCTCCAATCGAAAGTCGGATTATGCTTCTGGAGCCAGGGGTACCCCAAGACCACCGAGTAGTGTGGAGACGAAATAACCTGGAAGCAGACCGACTCTCTGTGAACGGCACCAATGGCTATCCCCACTGGAAGGGTCTCATGAGTCACGTGTGGCGGCAGAAGGGGTCTGCCATCTATCGCCTCAAGAGCCAGTGGAGAACCTCGGGCCTGCAGAGGAATGGAATTGGCAGCAGCGAACACACTATCAATGAACAAACCACCAGCACCAGAGTCCACCAACGCCTGGGTCGTCACTGAGCCCCCGACCCAGGAGAGGACAACAGTGATCAGTGGTTTGTCAACACGGGAAACCGGGGACGAGGAGACTCCACCCAAGATCTGCCCCCGACAGGATCTCAGGTGCGAGCGTTTCCCGGACGGTTCGGACATGTCAACTGAAAATGCCCACCGAGACCACAGTACATGCATCGGCCCTCGCATCTCCGGAGTACCCTCTCCCCCTCAGACAGGCGAGCAAAGCCCAGCTGCATGGGTTCATCCCCAGCCAAGTCATCCCCAGGAGGCGTGGGAGGAGAGGGAGGCACAGGTGGGACAGCAAAGGTAGGCGCCAATCTGTTAGGAGGCCTCCGCAGACTCTCTTTAAAGGAAGGTCTCTCCCTGAGTCTGGTGTCAATCAAAATCAGGAAAGAAATAAGAGACTCGAGCTCCACTGGTAGGTCCTTAGCTGCAACCTCATCCTTCAAGGCATCCGAGAGACCATGAGAGAAAGCAGCGACCAGAGCCTCATTATTCCAGCCCACCTCTGCTGCCAGGGTACGAAACTCAATGGCGTATTCAGCTACGGATCGTGAACCCTGTCTGATGGACATAAGGAGCTTCGCAGCAGAGGCAGCACGAGCCGGCACATCGAATACCCTCCGAAGAGAAGCAACAAAACCGGAAAACTCGGCAACCACCGGATTGTTGTTCTCCCATAAAGGGCTGGCCCAGGCCAAGGCCTTGTCCGAGAGCAGCGAAATTAAGAAGCCCACCTTTGATCTCTCAGTAGGAAAGGCATGTGGCAGCAACTCGAAATAAATGCCCACCTGGTTAAGGAAACCTCGGCACTGAGTTGGCTCTCCCCCAAAGCGCTGTGGAAGGGGGGCAGAACCGGACATACCCCGAAACACCGCAGGCGCAACAACAGGTGTCGGGGTAGACTCTGGCGCAACAACCGGAGCGGCAGTAGGAGCGAGCCCAGGAGCGACAACCGACCCATCGGCAACGGGAGCGAAATGAGCCGTGCGTTCAAGCAGGATTTGCAACGCCACGGCGAACTGACCCAACAGGTGATCCTGCTGATCAAGTCTGGCAACCAGCGTGGGTAGCGAGGATGGCCCTGTACCGTCAGAATTCATGGCTTGGTCCTAATGTCACGGAACCATGAACCAGACGTACAACAACAGATAAGTGAAAATAAGAAGGCTTTATTGAAAATCAAGCTGTAAAGCAAAAGTCCAAACGGATGGCAAAACCGAAGCAGAGTCTTTGCGAAGCCAGAGGTCAGGAGCCAGGAGGGTAGTCAGACGAAGCCAGGATCAGGAACCAGCAGGGTAGTCAGACGAAGCCAGGATCAGGAACCAGCAGGGTAATCAGACGAAGCCAGGATCAGGAACCAGAAGCAGCAGCAGTCTTAGAAGCATGTGAACACAGGAGGACCAAGCAGGGAACTGAAGCCACAGACCTCCTATATATATGAGCTAGGCATCCAGCTCCTCCCAGTGGGAAGGAGGAGCCGCAGAGTGGGAGGCTACAAGAAACCCAGAAACCAAGATGGCCGCCAGCACATGTCAAACGAAGGAGAACAGCAAGAAGGTAAGACCATGACACTAGTGCAAACAATTCGAACCAGAAACACATTAACCTTTCAATTTATCGTTCGTTCGGCAGAAAATTTCCAAACTTGTCCTTCATTTTTTTTGGCTAAAAAACGTCCCAACCGATAAACGATTTGTGTCCATTAACTGGCCAAAAAACAAACGAACTGTCCAAATGAATGAATTTTAGACCATTCGTTTTTGCCCTGTCCAAGAATTTGACAAATTTGAAATTATAAAGAGCTTCTCCCATTTTGCTAGGAATTTGACATTTCAAATACCTGTACAATAAATTGCCAAAAGGCTGATTCAGACCCTAAGTACACATGGAAGGGTTATACAAATTTTCATGCCCTTAAGGCTCTCTTATAAAGCTTTTGGAGGTAAATGAAATGGGAAATTCAGATTTGGAGGTTTTTCCTTCATGTAAACCATCTGCTAAACCTATCAATGAACAAATCCCCAATTTTAAATAAGTCTACTAAGTTCCCACCTCTGCAGACTAGCCTGGTAGACATTGAGATTGACGTCACAACATCTGACCTGCCAGAATTTCGGCCAGTGCCTCAAAGTATTAAAGCCATAGAGTCAGCATGAAAGTCAAGGAACTGGCTTTTTTTTTTTCTGGAATTCTGGCAACTACCATATTCTTTAACACAGGATTCCTTTAACTTGGTAAATCAAGCCAAGCATAGTAATACCAGTGGTACCCTAAAGATGGCAGCAGGCAAATGCATTTCTGGTACACTGATCAGATTTTATCTAAAGAATGCCTTAAATGTAATTATACAGCAGCTTTTCTTGTTACTGTCATGGCATTTCAATATCCGCTTTATTATAATGTATATCGTAGTGTAAATCTATTGGAACCTGGTTTGTTATTGGAACTAATTTTATTATCTTTAAATTTACCTTCAGGGATTGTTGTTCTTGTGTTTTTGGACTTCTAGATATATGTATACAATATTTCAGACACAATCCTGTGATTCGTTTTTGAATTCTGAGGAAGTTATTTTTAGTAGAAAAATCTTATACTTCAACAATAAATCATCCTGAGAATCCCTCATTATTGGAGGCAGACCTAGGAAAACAAAGCTGGCCAATGGCTGGCTTTACCCTTTAGTATCTACCAAAATCCACAATATAATTGAGTGGTCTTAAACTGGCCATCCATGGAGTGAATATCAGCTGGTTTATCAGGAATCGGGGACATTTGCTCAGTGGGTGGACCTGTTGGCCCTCTCCCGCCCAGCCTTCGGGAACTCAAAGGGCTGGGCGAAATTTGTTGGCTGAACAACACCTGCATCCAATCAGAGGCAGGCAATGTTCAGGTATATTGACAGCTGGTGGAACCAACTATCAAAATACAAGAGCCGCAGCAGGAGGTTTGTCCATTCATGCTGTGTAGTGTGGATGGAGGAACCTGCAGGCCGAATGGAAAAAACCTACATGTGTATGGCCAGCTTTTACAAACTGTGTATTCAAAATATACTGCACAACCTTTTTATTCCAGTTATGGGTGTAGTAGGGAAGGGTTATATTTGTCTTAGGCCTTGTTTCAATTTATAGCTGGATGGCAGTAAAAACATGCAGATGAGCTGTGTTTTCACCACTCCCAACCCCCCTCCTTAAAGCGTTTAAAGCGTTTAAGCGTTTCGTTGAGAAAAAAACATTCCCCTCTGGGTATGTACATTACAAGGATTGTAACAAACTTTGTAGCAGATTCCTACCTTTTGTTATTCTGAAGAAATCATTGTTTGTTCCTCTGTGCTTCTGTGCTGAGTGGGTAAAATGGGAGTGGTTTCATAATTATCTGTCAGCTGTGGAAGCTGCAGGGCTCTAATGAGGAAAGCTGCTGGGCCTGCATCCATTTAGACGTGTTTCTATTGGGAGTATCTCACCAAAAATGACATTTTTGTTGCAGGGGATGCCAGAAATCTGACTTGTATCTTAGGCAGACTTCTGGGAAAATTGTTTAGACAATCACAGGAAATTATGTTTCTGGAGGGTGGTCAGTACAGAACACCTCCAGGTTGCCATATTGCATTGCATTTTCAGAAAATTCAACAGCTGCAGATTGAAAAGGAAAGGTAATTTTTTATAACATTCAATTACAATTTGATTTGTGTCGCAATTATATATACTATTTTGTTTTTTCTTTATTTGCTATTTTTTTTCCTCATGAAAGTGGAGTTACCCTTTAAGCTTTAAAGACAGTGCAAGACAATGCAAAAGTATCCCCACCATCATGCTTGGTGATGGAATAGGGGCTACCACCCAACCATGTGCAATTCACACTATATGGATTTATAGGGGCTGAAACAGGTGGTAAGGAGGAGACATAATGCTTCCTCACCTCTTGTCAAAAGCCGTCTGAAGACAGAGGCGTAACTAGAACCTTCAGGGCCCCGGTGAAAGAAACCATGAAGGGCCCCCCGGACCCCTGACCGAGGCCCTTCCCTTCAAGCCTGGGGCTCTTTCCACTGATCCTGGGGCCCTTTACTCGTGTTCCGGGGCCCTTTATTACGGTCCCGCAGCGGGGCGCTTTCACAAGTTCTACAGTGGGCTCCCTTCCTGCCATCTTGGGGCCTCCCCACGGTGGTGGAATGCTAGGGCAAATGTGACCTTTGCGATCCTGGAAGTTCACCCACTGGTGTCAGTAGTTTTTATTTTTTGGTATTTTTCTTTTTTATCATTTTGTTTGTTTACAATGTCACCGTCCATTCAGAAAAGCAAGGGGCTGGTAAATTACATATTTACCGACCCCTCCCTGGTTCTCTATTATGACACATTCCCTGCAGCAGCTGGCAGGAGAGGGGAGGGAGCACAGTGGGGTGGGGGCAGGGGAGCACACAGGGACCCAAAGACAGCAGAACACAAGTTAAATTGATAGGAGGAGTGGCGGGGGCAGCATACAGAGGAATCAAACTCCTCCATTTTCCTCCTGCCGCTACAGGAGGAAAAAAGAGGACAGTGATTTCTCTACACGCTGCCCCCACCGCCCCTCCTATCCAGGTGTAGCATGGGGCCCGGTTGCAATTGCAACCCCTGTATTTATGCCCCTGTCTGAAGAGCAATCCAACTCAGAGGGCTAACACTGGTGCAAACTACACAGACATCTTGCACAGACATCGCATGTGTACAGAAATGCGGTGCGAATCGCATGCCATGTCTGCCATCGCACTAGTGTGAACTGGCCCTAAGAAAGTTGTCAATGGAAATAGGTGTATCCATTGGAAGATTTTCCCTCACATCTTGTTCTGGTGACAACTACTGTAAAGCATTGTGAATTTACAATCACTCTGTTTCTGTGACAGTGGTCACCAGGACAAACAAACGGTAAATATACCTAATGGGGACACATCAGTAAATACCAGTTGTAGGTTCTATGGATTGGGAGTGTCTCAAAGTACTGAAGTCAGCCACCGCCATTAAACTAGTATTTTAAAAACCCACCAGCAGCTGATTGCAAAGCATCGGGTTCCATTAGCATGCTTCTGATTAGTTCTTAAATTTGGGTCTATGTTATGGTAAAATATTGTCAGTAGTACTAGGGTCTAGGGAGCGAGTGCGCGCCGCTGGAGGCGCGCTCCCGCGCGGTCACGGACCCCCCCCCGCGCGTGTGCCCGGCGGACCCGATGTCCGCCGGTCACTCGCGATCGTCTGTTAGAGCGGGAGAAAGGCAGGCGGCTAATGTAAGCAAGCCGCCTGTCATTCTCCCCTGTGTATGAATAGTGATCATACGGTTCTACTATGTAGGACCGTTGATCACTGTTCCTACACTTCAAGCCACAGCCAATCACAGTTAGAATCCCGCCCCTAGGGACACACAGAACCCCTCCCTCTCAAAAAAAGTTACTGCCAGTGTCATTTTACAGTAACAGTGCATATGTATAGCACTGATTACTGTAGTAATGTCACTGGTAACCCCAAAAGTGTCAAAAATGTCAGTCAAGGGTCTGATCTGTCCGCCGCAATGTCGCAGTACCGCAAAAAAAATCGCAGATCGCCGCCATTACGCGTTAAAAAAAAAAACAACAAAAATGACAAAAATCTTTCCCTTAGTTACGGAACGGGGAAAGTGGTACACTCGCTTCTCTGGAGCCTCCCATTGCCACAACTACATGTTTCGCTAAAGTGTAGCTTTGTCAAGGACTTGACATGTAGTTGTGGCAACGGGAGACTCCAGAGAAGCGAGTGTACCACTTTCCCCGTTCCGTCCGGCTTCCTGTTTGTCTCCGCGGCTGACTTCCGGCCCCCTTTGTGACGTCATCTGAGTGCGGCTCCCGGTGTTCACGGCGGACACAGCGAGAGTCCAACACATCGGCTCCGGTCTCAGGAAGCGGCCGCACACTGGACCGTATGAGCCTTCACAATCGGGGACCCGCTTTTTTCCATCCGAGAGTGCCCCCTTCTCCCCTTCATCGGGATTAGAGGTACCGGTGTCCCATGACTTCCATCAGGGATTTTTCATAGTATAGCTAGGAGATACAGAGGCTTCAAGGTCCGGCTGGAAAGTATGCAATTTGTTTTAATTTATCCTGGATGTGCTTAATAAATTCTTAAAGACTACATATGTGAGCTTCATTTGGGGTGATTTCACTCTATTTATGCACGCTAGAGCGCCATCCTTTTTTCTTGTTTGAACTTTTCCATACACCATCCTGTGTCAAGGATTAGGCGATCAGCGGTGCAGTATATACATTGTAATTACAGTTTTGTACCCTCTGGGTAAGGACATTACAGGAACATTGTGCTTAGGATCAGCGCCTGAACCCTTTTTTTGTGTAATTCCTCCTCACTCCTCTATGACCCTGCTGGCGTGGTACTGGCCTGTGAGAGAGTCGAGAGGAGAGAGAGTTGCACAGCCAGGCTAGCTACAGCCGAGTTACAGCGCGCCAGGCCATATATAAATATATATACCACCACCAGTCCACCACCATCCACAGTCAGGCACAGCCAGGAGAGTTGAGACAGTTAACACAGGAGGGACAGCAGCACAGGCAGACTGAAAGCCTGGAGGATGGAGCCAGACGGACCCCACCAGTGTGCCTGGGCAGGCCACACCACCAGCCACCACCACCAGCAGCCAGCCAGCAGGTACCAAAAAACAAAAAAAATACGGTTACCACAGTCAGGACTCAGGACTGAGTCAGGCCCCCACCAGTGTGCCACACCACCACCAGCCACCACCACCACCAGCCAGCAGCAGATACCAAAAAAAAAAAAAACATGAAATACCACAGTCAGGATTGGAGTCAGACTCAAATTAGGTACCACCATACCGTACCACACTGCCAGTACCCCTACCAGTGCCACACCACCAGCCGTCAACACATGCCAGCATGACACTTGTTGCTGCTAACCCAAGCCCGAATGCAGCTAGCGAAGGAGACGGAGCCTCTCTGTTAAAACAAGGAACGCTCGATTTTTCGGGTCAGCAACAGGTGACCAAACCCGAGCTGAATACATTGATTACAAGGTACAGTATGTTGTTGAAAACATTCTCCCCCTGTCCACTGTGGTGTCTGAGTCATTCAGCGCTATCCTTGCTAAAATACCAATACGAGGAGTAGGAAAGGGGGTTGCCCCATGCCGAAACACTTTTGCTAAATTCATAGACAGTGAATATGAAAAAATTTATATTGAGCTCAAAACGTCATTTGAGGAATTAGAGTACATTTCAACTAAAGCAGACATCTGGACTGCCCACAATAAAAGTTACCTGGGTGTGACAGCACATTGGATCAATCCAAATAACATGGAAAGAGAGAAAGCAGCTCTTGCCTGCAGACGGTTTAAGGGGCATCATAGACATGACGCCATTGCAGTTGAGCTTGACAATATACACTCAACATATGGGATAACACACAAAATCACAGCAACAGTGACTAATAATGGCTCTAATTTTGTTAAAGCATTTAAGAGGTACCAGCCACTTGAGGAGAATGATTCTGAAGAAGACGATGAAGATGAGGTGACGTTTACAGATATTAATGATGCTCTACATGCAACTGATGATAATGATGGTGATGTCAAAATCTGCATAGAAGGTTCCAAATTACAGCGCACAAGCACTGTGCTGTTTAACATGCTTTAAGGCAGTCATGTCCAAAGTCCGGCCTGCGGGCCAATTGCGGCCCATGTTTCGGTTTAATATGGCCCCAGTGAATCTCTGAGCGCCGCTAGGATCCCTGGCTCTTTTAACGCTGCAGAACTGCACGTCCTTCGTTTGTAATCTCTCGGACGTCGCAGGATTTGGTGCGTTCCTTCTCCCTGTGCTGTATGTTCACCACACACAGCCACCTGTAGGCTGCTTTCTCATGGAGCTGACCAAGGATCAGAGTCATTTGTACAATTCTACTGCCTGTTTTAAGAAGTTTTTCTGTAAGTGCGATTGTATTCATTAAACACTTTGTTTTAAATACAGTACGCACTTAGATGCTTTTTATTCCTAGATTTGCCTTCATGTGCTGGCTGATACATTATTCCACTGGTTAAAGTGGAAAGACACCACTGGTCCTTACTTACAGGGGATTGCCATTCACAAAGCTGTGAGCAGCTGGAAATCCGAGGATCATCTTCCACTCTTTCCTTCAACCTTTCTTTTTGGTTAAGTAAAGTGTGTATGACCTGCTTGAAATACAGGGGTCTTACAGTGAGGTGAGCTCATTGGATTGCATATTGGTACATACTGGTGAAGGGTTGGTCCTCACGCATTTTTACTTCATCAAGTCTGGCCTTCTTTAAAAAAAAGTTTGGAAACCCCTGCTTTAAGGGAACATGATCAATATATTTTTTGTTTTGTTTTAGGTTGACAAACCATGTAAAAATAAATTCTGCCGTTTCCCCTTTAAAAATAAATACTTGCGAGTTGCGGCTTGCGCAATGACTGACGTCGCCTTCATGACATTGTCGAAAAGGGGCGGGGCATCAGTGACCTTCAAATGATGCCCCCTTTGAAATAAGTTCTGTGGATGCCCATGCCCCTGATCACCTCAACCCATCCAGATGTACTGTACAAGAGTCATGTGGACTTTGCTTGATAATCCTCATTATATTCTACAAATAGACGTCACATAATAAATATATTGGGAGATAACAATGACACGGCTTGATGGATGTCACTGTTTACATGTACTGGTTGCCTGAGACTGGCTCTAGGCTCCATTTGGCTTGTAGTGTGAAATATTGAGTGCAGATAATATCTGAGTTGTTTAATATGTTCCCATCTAGAAATAAATGACAAATATGTTAAAAATTGAAAAATAGCTGCAGAAATAACAGCACGAAATACAAATGTTAGATGTCATAAAAGAGCTGATTTGACAAATCTGGAGGAAAGCACACCTTGGTGTAGCCAGATGTCTTCCATCTGTCATTTTTAGTGCAGGTGTTGCTAACACAAATACTGTCTTCCTTTATTCATTTTTTTGCTCTAAGATGGTTAGTGATCACAGCAAATAAGGAAATGTAGATAATAAGTAAAATGCTTCGTTATCAAAAATGTTTGTATGCAATATTGGCCCCTCTAATTCCTCCTGTATTGAATTGTATTGTAACTGTACTCTCTGCCCTCATGTTGTAAATTGTTGTGCAAACTGTTGGCGCTATATACACTACATCCTGTATAATAGTTATAATATTGCTTATCCTTTTTGTGGCCTTCCATGCCAATTCTGAGGTTTTCTGTTCATCTGACTGAGGCTTTTCAGGAAAATTGCTGCATTTTCATGTGCAAAATGAAGTAATCCATCAAAAACTTTATCTTTGTTTTAGTAGAGTAGGGAAGGGTTAGAACCTCTTTTAACCACCTTACCACCGGAGGATTTTGCTGTCTTCCATCCAGGCCACTTTTTGCGATTCGGCGCTGTGCGAATTTAACTGACAATTGCGCGGTCGTGCAACGCCGTACCCAAACAAAATTTACGTCCTTTTTTTTCCCACAAACAGAGCTTTCTTTTGGTGGTATTTGATCACCTGTGCGATTTTTACTTTTTGCGCTATAAACAAAAAAAGAGCATTTATTTTGAAAAAATAACAATATTTTTCACATCTTTTTATATGAAATTCCCCCCCAAAAAAATGTAAAAATCAAAATTATTTTTAATTTTTGGCCAATTTGTTTTTTGCTACATATTTTTAGTAAAAAAAATCACAATAAGCGTATTTTTATTGGTTTGCGCAAAAGTTATTGCGTTTACTAACAAAGGGAAAGATTTCTGTCATTTTTGGTGTTTTTTTTTTTTAACGCGTAATGGCGGTGATCTGCGATTTTGTTTGCGGGACTGCGACATTGCGGCGACAGATCGGACCCTTGACTGACATTTTTGACACTTTTGGGGGTACCAGTGACATTACTGCAGTAATCAGTGCTATAAATATGCACTGTTACTGTAAAAATGACACTGGCAGGGAAGGGGTTAATTTTATTGGAGAGGGAGGGGTTAATGTATGCCTGGTGCTTACTGACGTGTGGGGGGGGGGGGGGAGGTGACAGAGTGACACAAGGACAGATCCAGGGTTCAGCTATGCTGAACCCTGCAATCTGACCCTGCCTGTCACTTCAGAGATCCGCCCGCTGTGTTTACACAAGCGGGCGGATCTCCAGACTCGATCCCCGACGATCGGTTAAGAGCAGCGGCGATCGCCGCTGCTCCTCCCCTGGCCCGACTCCCGCTGTGACTGAAAACAGCGGGAGCGAGCCTCCGGCGGCGCGCGCGTGCCGCCCACAAGGGGCGGAGTCCAGCGACGTAGGTCTACGTCGCTGGACGGGAACGAGCCACTTTGCTGCAGTAGCAGCAAAGTGAGCGGGGGTAAAGTGGTTAAGATATTTGCTGTCTGTGACTCCATTGGCTTCTCAGTGACATCAGGACATGCAATGAGGGAAGTGGGGGTTAAGGGAACAGATAAACACAGCAATAAAAAAAGGTAACTCCACATTTGTGGGGGAAAAAATAGCAATAGAAAAAATATACCGTGTATACAACTGCGACTCAAGTCATATTGTAATTGAATGTTAAAAAAAAATACCTTTCCTTTTTAATCTGCAGTGATGTAATTTTCTGTAAAATGCAATGCAATATGGCTACCTGGAGGTGTTCTGTACACAGAATGTATACTGACCACTCCCCAGAAACATAATTTCCTGCTTGTGTGATTGGCTCACCAATTTTCCCAGAAGTCTGCCTTAAGATACAAGTCAGATTTCTGGCATCCCCTGCAACAAAAAAGGTCATTTTTGTTCAGATGCTTCCTAAGAGAAGTCACATCTAAAGTGATGCAGACCCTGTCACTTTCCTCATTAGAAACCACCAGGTGCAGCAGCTGATATATAATTATAAAGGCACTCCCATACAGATTTACTCTGCACATGCACACAGACAAACAAAGAGCTATTTCTTCAGAATAACAAAGTTGGAAGAAAGGGAGAGAGGGAGAGAGGGAGGGGGGAGAGAGCTGGGGGAGAGGGAGGGAGGGTGAGAGAGAGAAGGGGGCTGAGAGATTAGGGGGGTGGGAGAGAGGGGGGTTATAGAGAGGGGAGGGGTTTGAGAGAGAGGGAGGCTCCTCTTTCCCCCCATACTAGGCCAGGAAACTGCCCCCCCCAACAAAAAAAAAACTACACTAGACTCTCACCTTCCCGGAGCCTGCCAGCTCCTTTTGACCAGCTGTGTGTAGCGAGACTGCTGGGGCACAATCACAGCCTGGAACTCCAACCTGTTCTGCCAACTGAGCTACTTCCATAATCAGAGGTTGCATGCAGCCACCGCTGCCTTCTGGTTCCGCTTCACTCACTTGTCACCGAATGGTCAGTCCGAGGCCACCCCTCTGGCGGGTGTCACCCGGATGCGGTCCACACCCCCATAGAGAGGCTACTGCTTCTCTACATCCCTCGTAGTGTCCCTTCTGCCTGGGGGCAGTGCTGCCCCCCTGAAAAATGCCGCCCAAGGAAAACTTGGTAGATACGCCCCTGAATGTACATAGATCACCTGGAGACAGTGGCGTAGCATGGGTTGTCAGCGCCCGGGGCAAGGTAAGTAATTTGCGCCCCCTACACAGACCACTACACTGACACCTACACTGACCTAGCTGACCACTACAGAGACCTACCTTATTCCTACACTGACCTACCTGATTACTATACGGACACCTACACAGACCTTCCTGACCACTACACAGACAACTACAGAGACCTACCTTATTCCTGCACTAACCAACCTGATCACTACACTGACCTACCAAAATTCTATACTGACACCTACACTGACCTACCTGACCACTACACAGACTTACCTGACAATTACACTGACCACTACAGAGACCTACCTGATTCCTACACTAACCTACCTGATTACTATACTGACAATTACACAAAATGAAATGAATGGGCTGCCTACATGTAGAACATAGGTAGCAATGTTATAAAGCTAGCCTCATATCCTTCACATCACAATCCTGTCATTACATCAGTGTTCTCACTCTCAGCCCCCTGCACATCACAACACCCCCCCCCCTTCACATTACTATCCTCAGCCCACCTTCATATCCCCCCCCTCACATCCTTGTCACAACCCCCCATTTACATTCCTATCCTTATGCCCCTTTATATCATGCCCCTCCTCCTTCACATTTCTGTCCTCAGCCCCCTCTGCATTCCTGTCCTTAGCCCCCTTTATATCACCTCCCTTTCCGCCTTTACATTCCTGTCCTCACCCCCCCTACCCCTTTACATTCCTGTCCTCACCCCCCCACCCTTTTACATTCCTGTCCTCATCCCCAGTACCCCTTTACATTCCTGCCCCCCACTACCCCTTTACATTCCTGTCCCCCACTACCCCTTTACATTCCTGTCCCCCACTACCCCTTTACATTCCTGACCCCCACAACCCCTTTACATTCCTGACCCCCACAACCCCTCTACATTCCTGACCCCCACTACCCCTTTACATTCCTGACCCCCACAACCCCCTTACATCCCTGTCCTCAGCTTTACCCCATCTTCAGATTCCTGTCCTCAGCCCCCCCCATCTTCAGATTCCTGTCCTCAGCCCCCCCCCATCCCCCAACTTCAGATTCCTGTCCTCAACTCCCTGTCCTCAGTTCCACCTTCACAGCACCCTCATCTTCCTTCACAATGCACATAGCTCACAGAGGAGACAGCAGTGGAGTGGACAGCTCCGCATGGATGGCAGCAAGCATGAAGCTGACATCAGAAGCAGGACAGCTCTGGAAGGAGGGCGGGATCTGCACAACTTTTCCAGGTAATCAGCTTGTGATTGGTTGCTAGCAACCAATCACCTGCGAGTTAACTTGAAGTCCCGCCCTCCATCCGGAGCTGTACTGGCTTTAATATCAGCCTCCTGCCTCCCGAGTCCCGCGGTCCATGCAGGGGCTTGTTCAGGATGGCTGAGCAGGCTACTAAATGGCAGCATGACACTGCGCCCCCCCAGATTTTGCGCCCGGTGCGGCTGGCCCCCCCAGCACACCCCACGCTACGCCACTGCCTGGAGAGTAATGTTTTTCTTTTTTCTCAGTGTGGAGTTTCTCTTTAAAGAAGATGTTTGAAGATGACAAAGAAGATGAAAAAAGTCATACATACTTACTTTTATGATGCAGCATCGGTGTGGGTTGCCTGCACCTGTGAAAAATGAACATGTGACTCAAAAACGCACCAAAAATGCAAGCAAATTCCATTCAATTCAATAGGAGACTGCATTTTTGGTGTGGATTTCAAAATCACACCAAAAATGCAGCATGCAGGGCTTTTTAAAACACACTTCACCAGTAACGTAGTGGTGTGAAAAGTTCCATAGGATTTAAAGGGAAACTTTTTTCTTGCCAGTAAAAAAACGTAGGAAAAATGAATTAGTGTGAAAGGGCAAGGTTGAAAATAAAGCAATCACATAACTGCTGATTAGTCAGCTCTCAGTCTGTTTAGAGCAGAGAACAGTGACTGCCAGTCCCCGCTCTCCGCTCTTCTCCTCCAGCACTCATTGGAGTGCCAGGCTGGGGAGGGGGCAAGCACAGCTGGCTTCAGATCTCAGTTGAGTGCTTGGAAGGCAAAGCCAGCTGTCAACCAGGCAGCCAGGTGGATCTCGACAATATTTTCGGGATCGTTCTTGAGCCTGGCGTGGCTCTGCCCAGTCAGCTAATATCAGGCAATAGCCTTCTATCAGCTTGTTCTGGGTCACAGAAGTGCAATAGTAAATATACTCCCAGAGTTACCCAAGCCATGCTACATGCTAAAATGGAAGCTATTTTGTTGGACAAACTGACCCCATACGAACGGCTCTGGAAGCCCTGGATTGACAATTCCCTGCCGCCAGGCCTTGACGATAGCCTTGTACTCACTTGATTTAGCGTCCTCATTACCGGCCCTATATTCCCACCTGGGCCCCAATGGGGGTTCGAGACTCTCTCCGGGCACCTGCTATTACCACCCCCCCACGACCCTCTCCGACTCACCCTGATTTCCTCCCAGCCCAGCCCCCCCCCCCCTGGCCTCCGGCACAACTACATTAGATATGTATCTTTGTTGTGGCTGAGACCTAGGCCACACCTACATTTAGTGCGTGCCCTCTATGCTTCTCAGACGGGGCGCCGGGACGACCCCCTATACGTATCACATTGTTACCTGTTACTTGTTTGTAATATGCTGCCGTTATGTATTTCTATGCGACTTGTACTATCAAGGCATGTACCTAATCTTTCAACCGCCTGTTTCTGTACCGTATTTCTTTTGCCTTTAATAAAAAACATTTGAACAGTAAATATACTCCTGTGACCCTAGGAAGAAGCATAGCCAAACAGCTTTGGCAATACTTCTCTTTAATTAGTGATTCTAAAGCTTTTCAGTAACTTAGAGATTTCCTATCCCGCCCCCCCCCCCCCCCCCCGATAGGAAGTAAGGTGCAATTCTCCAAATGAAACACAGACAGCAATAAATACCAAGCAGAAATTCTATCCCTTCTCCACTCTGGTCAGAATTTAGAACTCGAAAAAACTGTTGGTTCCAGGCCTTACGCTTGGTTCGCACCTATTTATGTGCGGGAATCACATCTGTTCCTGCTCCCGCAGCCAAATCACGCTGCTCTTAGGAGATGCATTGTGAATGGCATCACCAAGCATCTCAGCACACAGCGCCTTTGCGGGTGTCGGAACCACAGAGAAATCGCAATTTTCAAAAAGACCATGCGATTTCCCTGTGGACGTGTTTTTACCAAAACCCAGGCACAACAGCTTATTCATTTGAATGGGCTCCCATGTCCACGCAAACGGGGCCCACACATAACATGGAAGTGTGTACCTAGGGTTAAGCAGTCCTAAGCTGGCCATAAACCAGTAGCGTGTTGTTTGAAATTGTTCATTTTTGGAACATTCATTAGATTTACTAATGGTTAGTGGGGGTCAAATTGACATTCGTTTTTGGCCGTGGTGGAGAGAAAATTTGAAGGAGGAGGATGGAAAATATTTTTAGGACAAATTAAATTCTAAATGCAGTTTTTGTTTGAGGAAAAAAGTACTTTTTGTAATAACACCTGTTTAAGCCCTGGTTCACACCCCATCTGCAGCAATGGAACGGCAGGCTCCTGCACTATTTATGTGCGATTTCAGTGTGACCTGCATTGACATCTGTTAAATGAAGTCGCACAGATACAAGCAAGTCGCACACGAAATTGCACTGATAGTTAGCTTTGAGATCGTTCTGAAGTAGCCGCATTGGTGTGAACAAGGGCTAAGACATGTGGGATTCAATGAAAATAGCAAGTCTGGATGACATTTCATAGGCTATCAAAGGGAATTAGTTGACTTAATGATGGCAAGAAAGAATGTTCTGATGAACCATTTGTAAGGATTTCCATAAGGTTCAATCAAATATTTAATCATATATGGCCAGCTTTAGAGACACTTCCATTATTAATTTGGGCCTGTGAGCACTTGCTTGTTAACCTTTTTCACCCTGATTATCTGAAAATAAAAAGCTTGTATCAATCACATTGCTTGCAACTGGATCATGCATGACTGCCCTTAGAAAACTGCTGAACTCAGGATAATCAGTGCTAGGTAGAAAGAGGACAAGCCAAAAGCGTCCCAGTTAGCCTGGCCTTTTCTATGGGTAAACAGATTTTTCAAACACTCATCCAACCCTTTCCTTTAGGGCCATACACACTATAAGATTTTCTGAAGACTTTTTCCTTCAGATTTACCTTTTCTATGTAATGCAAGGGCCTGCCAGATTGCATACAAATTGAAAGTGTTTAGGTTTGACCTAATATTATATGGTTTTGGTAAGTCTGAAGGAAAAAGTCTTCAGAAAATCTTATAGTGTGTATGGCCCATTAGGCTCTGGGCTTACCATAAGATTTATGACACCAGTCGGGGTCGGGAATTTCCCTCTTTGTTAGCTGTCTAACTCACAAAGTTGCTAACACATAACACATGGGGGGACTATAGAATTTGAGGGGGAGGCTGAGATGCCTAGTGTACACAGTGCATTTAAAGCAGAGTTCCACCCTAAAAACTATCTTTGCACCGTCTGCTAGCTTAGATGAACCTGAAAAAAAATTGGATAATTAAAATTTTTTTTTTGTTGCACTTACCTTGTTTTTAATGAAAATATACTTACCTTCCTTCCTCTTCCTCCCTCTGTGGGCCGCGGCCCACAACGTCACTTCCTCCTTACATTGACTCCTGGGAGATGAGCGTCATTGATCCCAGGAGTTAATGCGCCTGCACCGGAATCACTCGTCACTTCTGGTGTAGGCGCATCATTCCCTGCTGAACAGCTTCTGGGCATGCCCAGAAGCTATTCAGGGATGACACGCCAGCACCGGAAGTGACGAGCAGGGCATTCTGGGACTCCGACGTCAAGAGGACACTGAAGAGGATGCTCCGGCTTCAGCTGCCCAAACCTGAGATGGCAGCTCTGGACAAAACATTTTCAAGGTAAGTATTTCTTCTTACAGGTAAGTGAAACCAGGGACAGTTCAGAGGCTATCGTTGCTTAAATGCACTAGCACTGACTGTCCTGGGGGTATTTTTAGGTAAAAAAAAATTTTCAGGGTGGAACTCCGCTTTAAGAAGATGTACACGGAAGTGCGTTTCTTTCATTTACCTCTACAAAATGTGAATAAAGTGTATTTGTCATCAACGCAGTGTTAATTTTATTTCAATGAGTATTTTTAATACCCCTAACAAACAAGTTGTTAATGTACACCTGTGCCTAGTAGATATTTACTTTAAGTGGTATGAAAACAAAAAGCAAACATCTATTATATTGCAGCTTACCAATTCTTAGAGGTGATTACATCATTAGTTTTCATTTTTAGGCTTTCTTCCTTCTATTTTCATTTGGTGATCTGGCCAGTAAGTCTGTTATTTTTTCAAAAGAACAAGCCTTTTTGCAGATTATATCATTTACAGGGATAAGACAAACCATTTACCACTGACAGGGGTGATTGCAATGATCAGCTTTTATTTTTTTAATGAAAGCTTTTATCCCAAAAGGAACAACACTGCTGGTGTAACTGATTATAAAGTGTTAGCTGGAATTTGGCTTTAATTGGTTAGTGTATCTAAATCTGCTAGTACATCTAACGCTCCCCACCCCCAGCCTGACAATGCTGCTGTCCAAAGGTGCCTCTGTAAGGCCGGCCATACATGGCCGGTTCAGCAGGAATCAGCCAAGATTCAAACTGTTAATGGGCAGGCTGAATGTACCAAGTTGATCGACACCAAAATTGATAGGTTGTGTAGTTTATGCAGATACCCTACCCTACTACTACTATTGGTATCTCACCTACAGTTTGATAGATGTATTTATGTTTAAAAACCCTGAAAAAAAGGAATTTTTTTGCCACTCTGAAATTCACAAGACTTTTTCTTGATTAGATATGATCCTTTCCACTCCAAACATCCTTCCACTGATATCACACCTTGACTACCTACTGAGTGCTATATTTAATCACTCTCCACTTGCTTATACCCTTACACTAACAAACCCCATGGTGTTCTTAATAAAGAGAATGAGGTTACTGTGTGGCTCCCTCAGAGCCTATCATACAATACAGATGTATTGAGGATATTAAAAACTATAGGAGTGAGAGTGGAGAGTAAACCTTTGCAGGAGCCAAATAGTAAGCCATTAAGGCCTCACCGTGAGGAGAGCTCTTTTGTGTCAGTGGCAGGGATAGTAAAGAAACTCAATAGAAAAAAAAATCCAAACCTTCAAGATTAAATGATCCAGGGCTGAGTAAACCTATATTCAGCACCCATCTCTAGACTCTAAGCTAAACTGGACACATACCCAAAGAGTATAGGAGCTAGTCTTACTAGAAGGCACCCAGAATAAGCTTCTCTATCAATCTCAAAAGATATTTGAAAGAGTATAAAAATAGTCACTTGATAGCATACTTTGGTAGATCAGATGAAGGTAGAGTTAATACTCTTGGAATCTATGACTCCACTCAAAACTTGCACTTCAAAAATTAATCCATTGCACACTTTATGAATTACTGACTTATTATGACCCAGATTCCTGCACAGATTCATCTCCTCATCCTTACACCCAACAGAGAGAGAACTTAGAGTCCTCATCCTTTTTCTTTTGCTAAGTGCAATCTGCCAACCAGGTCTAGGTGACCATCCAAGGGGTATAAATCAGGGGCGTAACTAGAACCTTCAGGGCCCTGGTGCAAAAAACCATGAAGGGCCCCCCGGACCCCTGGCCGGGGCCTTTCCCTTCAAGCCTGGGGCTCTTCCCACTGCTCTTTGGACCCTTTACTCTCGTTGCGGGGCCCCTTATTACGGTCCCGCAGCGGGACCCTTTCACAAGTCCTGCAAAGACAGAAGAACACAAGTGAACTGGATGGAAGGAGTGGTGGGGGCAGCATACAGAAGAACCAATCTCCTCCATTTTCCTCCTGCAGCTACAGGAGGAAAAAGGAGGACAGTGATTTCTCTACATGCTGCCCCCACTGCCCCTCCTATCCAGGTATACAGGGGAGCTGCGCAGGCCCCCTGGTGCATAGGGCCCGGTTGCAATTGCACCCCCTGCAACCCCTGTAGTTACGCCCCTGGTATAAATCCTTTAGAGACCTCCTAGCTCCAAACTTCTTAACCCTGTATGAACATGTTATGAAAAAATGCATCCTGCCTCCCTTGCTGAAGGAAGCCCTAATAATTCTAATACCTAAGCCTCAAAAAAGACCTCTTCCTCTGTGAATATTATAAACACATATCTGTACTTAACATTGATGTCATAATGCTTGCAAAAATCCTTGCCTGCAGACTAACCTTGGCTAAATTACATGCCCCTATATGACTCAAACCTTTAACAATTTTGGATTTGCCCATGGTTTTATCTCCTGGATTTAAATTCTTTACAGCAGCACCACAATACATATCTGTGTCAATGTCTTCCTATACAGAGAAGGGATGAGCAGGGCTTCCTTCTCTCTCTTTTCACATTAGCCAGAGAGCCATTAGCTGAACTCATCAGGCAATCCCACCAAACTCACGAAGTCCACTGTGGATCTTCAAAAGAAAGAGTTTTTGTATGTGGATGACATGTTAGTATATTTGTCAGATCCTAGTACCTCTAAAGAGCCACTATTAAGTCTCATCATGGGATTCAGTGTCTTTTCGGGATTCCAAGTAAACTGGGGAAAATTGCATATAGATGAGCTGGAATACAGGGACCTTTGTGCGTCTGGTCCTATTAGGAATACTAATAAATTCAGATATTTAGGTGTATAGATTCAGTTGCCTCTCATCTGTTATATAGAAAATAATCTAACCTACTAATAACTACCTTTAAAAGCAAAATCTCTACATGGTCTACTCTGCTCCTCAATCTAGTAGGTAGACGCAATCTATTTAAATTGGTGTATCTTCACACATTTCTATACATTCTAGCTAACTGTTACACATATATTTCTATAGCACTACCCCCAAAGGAGCTGCTGGTAACTGATAGGCTCTCCTACTGTTTCCAGTGCTGACACCTCCTGTAACTGGACGTGACAATACACCGACTCACCAATGGCAATAATTGGACTTTATTAAAGTAGCAATAGGCCCTGCAGGAAAGTACTGGTTAAACATTTCTGACAATAGTAAAAGTAATGATTCTATGACAGCAATAATTCAATGATATAAATAAATAATAGAAAGGCCTTGCCTGAAACACACTAGGTGAGTGTAGAATGATGCTGCAAAAAGCAATCAATGCAACAAATGTCCCAGAAATGTAGCAGGAGGAATGCAGCTATCCACTGAACCCTAACTAACCATTGACCAGTCAAAAACAAATTTTGGGACAGAAAAAGACGGGGCTTTGCGGGCCTGTGGGAGTGGAAGGATCAGAAAGTAGAACCAGTAGTAAAATCAAAAATACATTTTATTGGTTTCTCAAAATATAAAAAAAAACAAGCATGGATAACCATGCATGTATAATAACGAACAAATACAACATACAATGATTAAAATATAGTGTCACTGTAATTATAGAAACATATCCCATAAGGGTTTAGAAGCAGAAAAAACAAAGCCTGTGTAGGTGGAAGGTAGGTCTCAAGCTGGATTCGGTCACGATAGGTCCCCAGCAAGCCGACGCGTTTCGCTTAAGGCTTCCTCAGGGCCTGAGAGACCCTAACAGACCGATGTTTCCTTTTTAGCAGTGACTTGTGTGGGCGGCAGGGCTGTGGCGGTACATATAATGTTCGGAAGATAATATCTCCATATTTGCCATACAGAATTTATATAGGTGTCACGTAAAACACTTTTGTATTACATCCGATGTGTTGGATTGCAGTTGTATCATCAAGGTCAAGGCTGCTAATAAATAGCTCCAATCTCAGCCTCTTGGGGTGTAATTACCCCTTAGCAGATAATTGTCCTCTTCCTGGATTGTTTATCCATATATGCAATAACCCTCAGGTACATTCCATTTAGTGTCAATATTGCACTCGTTTGAGCCAGGATTTAAAGACCTCTATGCAGTTTGTAGGGAATGTATCCCCAATCTACTTGTCCTAGGTGGCAGCAGGGTTGACCTCTCCTCAAACTAAGAGGTGCTCCAGGCAGGGAAATAGGATCTATATAGGCGTATATTTCAGTTAAATGGACCCAGGGTCCTGGGCTATCCAAGCCCTCTGTGTCACCGTACGTATTATGGGATATGTTTCTATAATTACAGTGACACTATATTTTAATCATTGTATGTTGTATTTGTTCGTTATTATACATGCATGGTTATCCATGCTTGTTTTTTATATTTTGAGAAACCAATAAAATGTATTTTTGATTTTACTACTGGTTCTACTTTCTGATCCTTCCACTCCCACAGGCCCGCAAAGCCCCGTCTTTTTCTGTCCCAAAATTTGTTTTTGAATCTTCAATAGAGGTAAGGGCCAATTTGGCACGGTAACTTTTCTGTCTACAAACCATTGACCAGTGTGTAAATCTGCACAAAGTCTGCTGGCTGTAGGGCCCTTTCAACCTTTGTGTGAGGGTACTCGTAATCCACAGAATGAATATATTATTGAAAAGTGTCCTAAAATAACTGTCATTGAAAGGAATGAGTGGTCTCCTTTAAGTAAAATGTATCTAACTCTGACAGTCCTTCAGAGCTTAGTGACCCCTTCTGACAGCCTATCCTCCCGGTTTCCATTGTGGCTAGTAGTCTTGCAGAGGCAAAATCAAAGGTGGGCCACTATATCTTGGCCTCCATGGACATTCCCAAATCCTCCCTGGTGTCTAGCGAATTCCCCTCTGTATTCTATCTAGGGGAGTTGCAGTGGCTTAGTGGTTGGCACTTCTGCCTTACAGCACTAGGTTTCATGGTTTAATCCCAGCCAGGACGCTATCTTTCTGGAATTGACATGTTCTCCCTGTGCTTGTGTTGGTTTACACCTGGTTATTTGACTTTTTCATACACTCCAAAGACATGCTTATTGCTTAATTAGTTCCTTCTTTGCTTGGCCCTGGTATGTGTGTGCATGTATGTATACATGAGAGATGCATACAGCCGTGGGAAAATTTTTTAAGAAAGACACAAATATTGATTTTCACAAAGTCTGCTGCCTCAGTTTTTATGATGGCAATTTTCATATACTCCAAAATGTTATGAAAACTGATGGGATGAATTGCAATTAATTGCAAAGTCCCCCTTCACCATGAAAATTAACTTAATCCCAGTAAAAAACATTTCCACTGCATTTGTGAAGAAGGCTTCAGGGTGCCCAAGAAAGTCCAGCAGGTGCCAGGACCGTCTTCTACAGTTAATTCAGCTGCGGGATCGGGGCACCACCAGTGCAAAGCTTGCTCAGGAGTGGCAGTAGGCAGGTGTGAGTGCATCTTCATGCACAGGGAGGAAAATACTTTTGGAGAATGGTCAGGTGTCAAGAAGGGCAGCAAAGAAGCAACTTCTCTACAGGAAAAACATCACGGACAGACTGATATTCTGCAAAAGGTACAGGGATTGGAATGCTGAGGACTGGGGTAAAGTCATTTTCTCTATTGAATCCCCTTTCTGACTGTTTGTGGCATCCCGAAAAAACCTGGAGAAGAAAAGGTGGGCGCTACTATCAGTCCTGTGTCATGCCAACAGTAAAGCATCCTGAACCAATTCATGTGCGGGGTTGCTTCATAGCCAAGGTAGTGGGCTCACTCACAATTTTGCCTAAGAACACAGCCATGAATAAAGAATAGTACTAAAACATCCTTCGAGAGCAACTTCTCCCAACCATTCTAGAACAGTTTGGTGAGGAACAATGCCTTTTCCAGCATGATGGAGCACCTTGCCATAAGGCAAAAGTGATAAGTAGGTGGCTTGGGGAACAAAACATCGACATTTTGAGTCCATGGCAATGAAACTCTCCAGACCTTAATCCCATTGAGAACATGTGGTCAATTCTCAAGAGGCGGGTGAACAAAAAAATGATCACGCATGCAAGAATGGGCTTTCATCAATCAGGATGTGGCCCAGAAGTTGATTGGTAGCATGCAAATTGCAGAGGTCTTGAAAATAAAGGGTCAACAAGGGAGGAGCCAGCTGAGGGTGCCTGCACATAGCTCCTGCTTGGAAAGCCAGGAGGTCCAATCCTGTATGTGTAGACGAGGAGACTGCCCGAGACTCCCCAGGCGTAATACCCCTCTGACGGCTGAAGCGACTTGGGAGAGAGTACCTGCCTTGCTGGAGCTGCTGCTGGGTCGCCTGGTTGCTTGGGCCGGGGCAGACGTAGTGGAGCTCAGAGCTGAAGCAGAGGTCTTTGGGCAGCTGTGGATGAAGGGGACGCCAGCGAGAAGACGCCGGTGCTCGTAAGAATGAGCGAGAGGGCGGCTCGCCGATGGGAGACACCAGGCTCGGAGGAGTGAGGGAGGACTCGGCAGCCTTCAGCGGGCCCGACCACGCTCGGCCATGCTCAGCCAGACTTTTAGGCTCCGCGGGGAGCTTAGTTGGTTTGGCCAGGAAGCCTACAAGGTACATCCCAGTGAGCGGTGGAGGGAGAGAGGTCACTCACCGGGGGAGAGCGCGGAGTGGCGGCTGCAGAAGGAGGGGGAGAAGAGGGACACCCTCTCTGGGCAGCATACCCCATTCTATTTGGAGCGGTGAGTCACCTTCAACTTCTGTCCTCCTCTGAACTATCAATACCAACCACTATATACACTGCAGACAAGTTTTGTTCTTGAAGGGAAGACATCTAACTGATATCCCCCATTCATACATATTAACAAATTAACAGGTGGACCAGACAATGAGGGGGAAACCAGTTAAAGGAAGTGGGGCAGCAAAGTCACCCAAAATAAGTGCTAGTTCCTGGACAATAAAAAAATATATGACTCAAGATGGACATAAGGAGAAACAACTTCTGAAAAACAACAGGGAGCACAGGGAAAACAGGCAGTAGACACAAATAAGAACGGACAAAACAGGACTGCAGTGGAAAAGAGTACATCTAACCAGTCAGGAGTAGAAATAGAGAAAGAGAGTGACATGGAAAAATTACTCATGGATGAACAAATCCTAAAAGCTCAGTTGCCTACAAAAGGAGAAATGGCAGATATGTTTGCAAAATTGAAAAATATCTCTCTAAACAGATATAGCAACACTTCATAGAGCTGTAGGCCAGATATGGACACTAGTGGAAGAGACCAAAAAAGACTGGAACTTCATACCCGAGGGATAAAGGAAATGAGAGAAGAAATAAAAGTACTACAAATGGAACAAAGAGACTTGGCCTATAAGATAGAGGATCAGGAAAACTGAGACAGAAGGAAAAAAGTGAGAATCAGAGGACTTCCAGAAGCATCACAAAGAGAAGATTTAACAGAAATAATAAAAAATATATTTAACCCATTATTAGGCAGATTAATATCAGAGGTAATAAATATGGAAAGAGTTCATAGGATTATAAGGTCGCAAAATATAGGAGTGGATGCCCCAAGAGATATAATAGTGAAGTTTCGCCATTATGGTTTCACCATTTCCAAATATAGAAAAGTCTTAAGGGCGCCCCACCATTGAAATATGAAGATAAAAATCTATAGATTTTTGCGGACTTTTCGCCTAAAACATTAGAAAGAAGAAGGAGTTTAAAACCACTACTGGAGCAGATAGGCCGACAAGACATACAATATAATTAGGGTTTTCAAGCTCGACTGGTAGGCAGGAAGAACAAATTCACAGCAAGCTTGGGATTCCCAGAAGAGTTACAGGATTTTTGGTTTAAAAGTAATATGAGGAAGTATTACTTTACTGAGAGAGTAGTGGATGCATGGAATAACCTTCCTGCAGAAGTGGTAGCTGCAAATACAGTGAAGGAGTTTAAGCATGCATGGGATAGGCATAAGGCTATCCTTCATACAAGATAGGGCCAGGGACTATTCATAGGATTCAGATATATTGGGCAGACTAGATGGGCCAAATGGTTCTTATCTGCCGACACATTCTATGTTTCTATGTTTCTATGTTTCTATGTTTTGCAAATAATTTGAACTTCCCGTGATAGATATTCCTGGCTGGTCATATAGCAGGAGAGAAGATTCACAGTCAGAAGAAGATAATTGGCAACTAGTACCAAGGAATTGTTTGAAATTAAAGAGACAATGGAAAGGAAATATCTCACTTAACCACTTCCATACATGGCAGTTACACCCCCTTACTGCCCAGACCAATTTTCAGCTTTCAGCACTCTCACACTTTGAATGACAATTGCTCAGTCATGCTACACTGTAACCAAACAAAATCTTAATCATTTTTTTTCACACAAATAGAGCTTTCTTTTGGTGGTATATGATCACAACTGTTTTTTTTTTTTTTTTCCTGATATAAGCAAAAAAAATAGCAAAAATTCTGAAAAAAAACAACAACTTTTTTTTAGTTTCTATTATAAAATTTTGCAAAAAAATAAAATTTTCTTCATACATTTGGGCCAAAATGTATACTTCTACATATCTCTGGTAAAAATAACCCAAATTAGTGGATATTATTTAGTCTGTGTGAAAGTTGTTGAGTATAGAAGCTATGGTACCAATTACTGCAAATTGATCACACCGGATGTACTGACGGCCTATCTCCATTCTTGAGGGCCTGAAATGTCAGGACAGTACAAATACCCCTTCTTGGAAAGTAAACAGTCCAAGGTATTTAGTAAGAGGCATGGTGAGTTTTTTGAAGTTGAAATTTTTTCCCACAATTCTTGTGAAAATGAAGAAAAAACTTTTTTTTCTTTTGTTTTCTCACAAAGTTGTCAATTTATAATCTATTTCTAGCACATAGCATATACATAGCAAAAATTACACCCCAAAATACATTCTGCTACTCCTTCTGAGTATGGCGATACCACATGTGTGAGACTTTTACACAGCCTGACCACATAAAGAGACTCAACATCCAAGTAGCACCTTCAGGCCTTCTAGGAGCATAAATTACACACATCATTTTCTGACTAACTATCACACTTTTGAAGGCCCTAGAGCACCAAGACAATAGAAACGCCCACAAAATGACACCATTTTGGAAAGCAAACACCCCAAAGTATATTCTATGTGGTGTTATGAGTCTTTTGAACATGTCATTTTTTTGAAAATGTGGGGAAAAAATGAAAACCTATTTTTTTTTTACACAAAGTTGTCAATTTATAGGATATTCCTAGCACATAGCATGTACATATCAAAAATTACACCCCAAAATACATTCTGCTACTCCTTGATATGTGGCGATACCACATGTGTGAGACTTTTTCACAGCATAGCCACATAGAGGGGCCCAACATCCAAGGAGCACCATCATGCGTTCTAGGGACATAAATCACACACAAAATTCTGATGGGCAGGTCATCGGGTACTTTGATAGGCAGGTGGCAGGTACTCTGATGAGCAGGTGGAAGTTACTCGGGTACTTTAATAGGCAGGCGGCAGGTACTCTGATGAACAAGTGGAAGGTACTCGGGTACTCTGATAGGCAGGTGGCAGGTATTCAGGGTACTCGCATAGGCAGGTGACAGGTACTCGGGGACTCACATGGGCAGGAGACAGGTACTCGGGTACTCTGATAGAAAGGTGACAGGTACTCTGGTACTCTGAGGGGCAGGAGACAGGTACTCGGATACTCTGATGGGCAAGCGACAGGTACTCGGTTACTCTGATGGGCAGGCGACAGGTACTCTGATGGGCAGGCGATAGGTACTCAGGTACTCTGATGGGCAGGTGACAGGTACTCGGGTACTCTGATGGACAGGCGACAGGTACTTGGGGACGCTGATGGGTAGGCGACAGGTACTCGGGTACCTTGATGGGCAGGCGACAGGTACTCGGGTACTCTGATGGGCAGGCGACAGGTACTCGGGTACTCTAATGGGCAGGTGACAGGTACTCGGGTACGCATTGATGGGCAGGTGACAGTTACTAAGATGGGCAGGTGACAGGTACTCTGATAGGTACACAGATAGGTGCTAGTATCAGTGAGGTGACAGGTCCTCTTTATTTGGTGGGGCAATCAGGGCACAGTGGTATGCACAGTACTCGGGTACTCTGATGGGCAGATGACAGGTACTCGGGTACTCTGATGGGCAGGCGACAGGTACTCGGGTACGCTGATGCAGACGACAGGTACTCGGGTACTCTGATGGGCAGGCGATAGGTACTCAGATAGGCAGGTGACAGGTACTCTGATGAGCTCACAGATAGGTACTAGTATCAGTGTGGTGATAGGTCCTCTTTATTTGGCACAATGGTATGCACAGTACTCGGGTACTCTGATGGGCAGGTGACAGGTACTCAGGTACTCTGATCAGCAGGCAACAGGTACTCGGGTACGCTGATGGGCAGGTGACAGATACTCAGATGGGCAGGTGACAGGTACTCTGATGAGCTCACAGATAGGTACTAGTATCAGTGTGGTGACAGGTCCTCTTTATTTGGCACAATGGTATGCACAGGACTCGGGTACTCTGATGGGCAGGTGACTGGGATGTCCACTTTGTTTGAAATGCATAATGCAGCAAGACAAGGATGTCTGCTCTCTCCTCTCCTGTTTGTGTTGTTTGTGCTGTCACTGGAACCTTTATTGGCCACCATACGAAAAAGCGCAGATATAGGAGGGATAAAGTTCGGTGATGAAGAGTATAAAGTAGCAGCATATGCCGATGACATTCTGTTCTATGTATCTAACCCTGTTACCAGGCCCTGTCACCAGTGGATAACCATGAAGATGTTCTTGACTGCTTGGAAGAGCCACAGCCTGGATGTAGTTTCTGGGGCCAGAAGCCTGAATCTGAATCTGCCAAAAATGTGTGTTCTAGACTTCGAGTGGAAATTCACCCGCCAAAGAGATTTACTTATAATACCCTTGGAGAGAGTTCGGATGAACTCCTTGTAACTACTCAACGTTCTAGCCAAGCACCAGCCTCCTCTGCTGAGCCTTTGTAGGGGATGACCCTGTTCCACCATCTGACACTACTAGGTGGGCCACAAATTTATTACTGGCCTGCTGTGAAAGAGATTCAACTCTTTCTGATGTTTTGTATAGTTTGTTATCTGAGAGTTCCTTTATTAGCCAGTTATCAGCCACTGTGAGTAACATTTAGTGACGTTATTGGTTTAATTCTTCTTTTGGACTAATATATATTAGATTTATTTTAAGGAAGGTTCCTCCGTCTTTGGGGACCAAATACTTTCAAGTGGGGGGGGGGAGGATGTAGCCGGATCGAACTACTACATTATATATATATATATATATATATATATATATATATATATATATATATATACTTATATGCTTATCGTTATTGTTGGAATTGTCTGTGCGCCCCTTTAAACCTGCTTTCAGGTGGAGATCGGCCTATCACAGGAAGGGGAAGAATTAGATTGTGGGAGATATAGTTCTGTATTGGGAGCAGACAGTATCTGGATTGCTGAAGGAACTGTACTCCCAGGGAGCATTGGGGAAGTGAAGGACCATGGGAGAGACTATAAACCTATCTGCTCCACAGTGTTAACTCTCTCTTGCTTCTGGGACCCAGTGAGTGCGGATCAGCCTGTTGTGTGCTCACAGAACTGTCAGTGGCTGAGGCCTAGTACACGAGGCCTAACCCGAGTGCGGAGCTCGTCCTCAGCGCAGCGGATGCTGATAACTACACTGTGGATGCTGACACAGTATAGCTGAAGAGGAAGCGAGTGGAGGCTGGACGGACAGCCTGTCGCAGCAGAGTATCGCTCACTCCCAGATGCTAGAGTGTGGGAGAGTGCATCGTCTGTCTTGCAGGATCCTCACGTATGGACACCAGAGGGAGAAAGGGTGCCTGTGAGGAATCCTAAACACAAGTATAATCTTTTTCATCAACACACTGACAGCAGACATTATTGTACACATCACTTCTTTTGGGTATACAAATATCACATTGGACAGTGATAAGAGCTCCAACTGCCGGTGAAGACTTAGCAAGGCCTTGTTAGGGGAGGAGTATTGACACCTGTTACATCTTAAAGGGGACACACTTGATTTGTTTTATAGCAGTGTTACTTAGAACATTTACAGCACTGAGATAGTTCTAAGTTCTTTCCTTTAAGCTAACAGTCATAGTAGTGCTATAAGGGTCAACAGTCATTGTTTCAAACCTTAGAATATTGTGTAACCATTGTTCATTGATATTGCCATTCTTTATTTGCTATTTCTATGTATCAGTCCTGCAGAATCTCACTGATTTAGGTGGGATTTGACTGACTGATAGAGTTATACCTGTTTATCCTTTAAGTAAAGAGCAAAACGTCATTTATTTTGTGTCAGTGTGTTCTTAAAGGTATACTTACAATGTCGGAACCTAGAGTGTCAGGTGGGTTGGATGGTTCACAGGGTCACAGGAGTGCTGAGAAACACCCATCAACCAGCAGCCCTCAAGGGGGCAGTGCTACAGTAATATCACAGATGGGCCAATATTCATTTAACTAGTACCAAAGATGGGCCAAAATTCCTTCAACTAATACCAATGATTCTTCCTTCTACTGACCACAGCACTGTGTCATTTTTTTTTTTTTTTTACTCCAACTGACCACCAAGCCTGAGGCATTGTTTATACCATTGACACTGGGACATTTTCTACTCCCACTAGCCACAGTCTGGCTCCCCTGAAGTCTGCTGAACAGTAAACAGGACCTTTGTTTAGAATGCTTGGGAAGCCCTGCCCTAGCTGATATGGTGTTGGGAAACCATCATACTGGTTAAGGTTGGATGTCTCAATTATCTTGGTGCCTTTCACAAGAATTACTAAAGGACTGGCATGTTGTTGGCACTGTCATGTTATAGAACACGAGAAGTACACAGAACTGTGATACAGTAAACTACTTTCAAGTAACTGATGACAGTATACACAGTGATTACGTTTTTCTTAGCCAACACTTTGCAGTAACAATAGTAGTATGCCAACAGCACCCTAAACAAGTAGGAAAAGTTTTCACGAAGAGGACTCCCTGAATAGTTTCTAACTTAAAAAGTTGATTGGTGGTTGCTCTCACATTAGGGTGCTAAATTTCAGAAAATGGCCACAAGTGTTTTAAATAACATATACCTGTTGACAGGTTTCAACTAGTAGAGAAAATATGTTAGGAGTCTATATCTAATTAATGCAGCATTTGACTGACACAGGCTAGGTGTCTGAGGGCAGGCAGGTGACACATCACCCATACTGGGATACATACATGGTTTGTGGCAGATAGGTTGTGATTGTGAACCAGTGATGTACAGGGAGAAAAAGCTAACACACTAGGCAGTGATGATACAAGAGTTTGGTCACATTAGTGGATATCAGTGTCTCTGTATAGATTTTGATTAAAGAATATTGGAGAGATGTAAAAGTTTGCACGATTTTACGTAAAGGGTAACCCCACTTTCGTTTGAAAAAAAAAATAGAAATTTAGGAAAAAATAATATAGCGTATACAATTGCAATACAAGTCATATTGTAATTGAATGTTATTAAAAATTACCTTTCCTTTTCAATCTGCAGCCACTGTAATTTTCTGAAAATGAAAAGCAATATGGCTACCTGGAGGTGTTCTGTACATAGATTGTGTACTGAACACACCCCAGAAACATCATTTTCTACTTGTGTGATTGGCTCACTGATTTTCCCAGTAGTCTTTACTAAGATACAAGTCAGATTTCAGCCACCCCATGCAACAAAAATTTCATTTTTCGTGAGATACTCCCAATAGGAACGCATCTAAAGGGATGCAGGCCCAGAATATTTCCCCATTAGTGCCCTGCAGTTGCCACAGCTGATTGATAATTATGAAACCACTCCCATTAGACCCACTCAGCACAGAGGAACAAACAGTGATTTCTAAAGAATAACAAAAGGTAGGGATCTGCAACAAAGGTTGTTATAATCCTTGCAGTGCCGGGACAAGGTCATCCAGTGCCCAGGTCAAGGATGCCAAACTGCCCCCCCTTTCATTGGGATTAGGGTCAGGTTGCCCCCATCCCTACACTAAACCATTGCGCCCAGGGCAGCTGTCCCTCCTGCCCACCCCTTGTCCAGGCCCTGAATCCTTGCAATGTACATAGATTATCCAGAGGGGAATGTTGTGAAGTTACCATTTAAGTTAATATGTTCTTATATTTATCCAGGAGTTAAACAATATGATCTCAAGAGCCCAAAGGTGCCCATGCTCAGACTGACTCAAGTCTTTCCCTGCCTGATTTTTCGTAGGAGAGTTTTAACTAAGTCTGTTGCCAAGGTCCAGCAAAAACTCATGCTCTATGGGTATCTGCACAGCCAGTTACATTACTGAGTAACTACCTGGGGACAGATTTAGGGAACACTAACTGGACAAAAGAGCAGGTCAAAATTGATAACAATACTCAATCTAAAGCCATGAGAAATGATAATGGCCATACTAAAGGGCATTGGGCACTTGCGTTCTGTGAATGAATGAACCACAAGTACCGACGGCATTTGCGGCTGGTGGCTTGTAGCTCTCGATAAGCTACCAGGGAGCTTGTGAGCACTCTAGTAGTTTATTGATTCTTCCTGTCATTCAGTAACTGCCTGCTCATAGGAGCCGCAGAAGCCTGAGATTGCACCCGTAATCTGCTGATCGTGGGTGCAATGCTTTACAGGCTCCCAAGAAAAAAAAGGCTCCTTTTTACCTGCAAATTTTGCACATTTATTATTTTTTTTATAAAGGTGAACTTATCCTTTAATAGGAAATACAAAGAGAGTGAGAGAGTGCTCACATAGGAGAGTGCAGGCCAGCTCTTCTTTGGTATGAAAATACTTGACATATACCTGGGTCCAGACTAAGAACATTATAGTTCTTACATTTTCTTAACAAGCAAAAAAAGAGGTTTAAAACACTTTATCACTGACCCTTATAGCTGCAGCTACTGTAAGGTAACTCATCCGCAAAATCACAAGAGACTGGAATTGCAATTCACTCCAGATTCTAAAAGCTTAAAGTGATTGTACAGTCTCTTTTGTTATTTAAAAAAAAAAAAATGTTATACTTGCACAGGGCAGCCTGGATCCTCCTCTTCTCGGGTCCCTCTTCGCTGCTCCTGGCCCCTCCCTCTTGTCGAGTGCCTCCACAGCAAGCAGCTTCCTATGTGGACACCCAAACCGAGCTGCAGCTCTGAGTGTCCATTCAGACTTGGAGCTTCAGCTCGGACCCGCCCCCTCTCTTTCCTGATCGGTTAACTGACTTTGATTGACAGCTGTGGGAGCCAACGGCCCTGCGGCTGAGTCTCAGCCAATCAGGAGGGAGAGTCCCGGACAGCTGAGGGACTCGTGGACATAGCTGGACAGAGATGGGGCTCAGGTAAGTATTATGGGGTGCTGAGGGGGCTGCTTCACACAGAAGGCTTTTTATCCTAATGCATAGAATGCATTAAGATAAAAAACCTTCTGACTTTACAACTTCTTTAGGCACCTGATGGGGGGGGGGGGGTCAGCTCTCTCAAGCTGCAGGAGTGACTCAAGATGGCACTTCTTGCACCTGCTCAGTAAGGTTGGCTATGGGGTGTTTTCTGACAGTAGTGGGCCTGTGTGTAAGTTCATAATTCTTCTGGTACAGAGAAAGAAAGTGTGGCATGCTGCAAATTTTTGGAGTGGTTCTCATTACGCTGAATATTGGCCATGGCTTAAAGGGACAAGAGTTCACAGGTCAGACAGTAAGTGAGGCAGAGGACAGATTTTGCCTAATAGTGGGAGGGGCTTAAAGGGGATGATTAAACAGAATGTGTGCCTAGTCGCTTTATTCTTTGCACACATATACCACAGACCAAAATACTCCTACCTTCTATGTCTCAAGTGACAATCTCAGGGATACACATACACCTCAGTATGAAAGATATATATATATTTTTTTTAAATGAAACATTTTCTGCACACAGAAAGGGATCACTTTGTCTGAGCCTACCTTAAATAAGCTCTTCAATTAAAACCAGCAACTGTTGGGACAATGAACACTTTAGTCAGGACTATGTAACATAAAACACAATGTATAGAGTGCAGGGGCCAAGATAAGTAACATATAAAGCAACATATACTGTAGAGTGCAGCAGCCAAGGCGAGCCCACTTATTTACATCAGATTCCCTACTTATATCATAAATCCCCATCAGAGGTCCCCCTTACATCAGAGTCACCCTCTTAGTCAGGGTCCCCTTTCTTTACATCAGGCTCCCCAGAGTCACCCCCACTTTACATCAGTGTCTCCAGAGCCCCCCCCTCCTTACATCAGGGTCCCCAGGGACACCTCATTTTGATTGGGGTCCCCAGAACCCCCTTCTTACATTAGGATCCTCACAGACACTCCCCTTACACTAAGGTCCCAAGAGCCCCCTTCTTTATATCAGGATCCCCAAAATCACCCTCACTTTACATCAGGGTCCTCAGAGTCCCCCTCCTTACACTGGGATCCCCGGAGACACCCCCGTTACATCGGGGTCCTCAAAGCCCTCTTCCACTTCATCAGTGTCTCTTTTTACATCAGGATCCCCAGAGCCCCCCTCTTTACATCAGGGTCCCCATAGACCCCCTTCTTTCATCAGGTTCCTCAGAACCCCACATCTTACATCGGGGTCCCCATAGACACCCCCTTAACATTGGGGTCGTCCAGAGCCTTCTTCTTTCCATCAGGGATTCCAGAACCAATCTCCTTACTTTATGGTCCTTAGAGACACCCCCTTTACATCAGGGTCCCCAAAGATCTCTTCTTTACATCAGGGTCCTCAGAGCTGCCTCTTCTTACATAGAAACATAGAATGTGTCGGCAGATAAGAACCATTTGGCCCATCTAGTCTGCCCAATATATCTGAATCCTATGAATAGTCCCTGGCCCTATCTTATATGAAGGATAGCCTTATGCCTATCTCATGCATGCTTAAACTCCTTCACTGTATTTGCAGCTACCACTTCTGCAGGAAGGTTATTCCATGCATCCACTACTCTCTCAGTAAAGTAATACTTCCTCATATTACTTTTAAACCTTTGCCCCTCTAATGTAAAACTGTGTCCTCTTGTGGTAGTTTTTCTTCTTTTCTTTTTTCTTTCTTGCTCTCCTCCTTTACCGAGTTGATTCCCTTTATGTATTTAAAAGTTTCTATCATATCCCCTCTGTCTCTTCTTTCTTCCAAGCTATACATGTTAAGGTCCTTTAACCTTTCCTGGTAAGTTTTTTCCTGCAATCCATGTACTAGTTTAGTAGCTCTTCTCTGAACTCTCTCTAGAGTATCTATATCCTTCTGGAGATATGGCCTCCAGTACTGTGCACAATACTCCAAGTGAGGTCTCACCAGTGTTCTGTACAGCGGCATAAGCACTTCTCTCTTTCTACTGCTTATACCTCTCCCTATACATCCAAGCATTCTGCTGGCATTTCGTGCTGCTCTATTACATTGTCTTCCCACCGTTAAGTCTTCTGAAATAATTACTCCTAAATCCCTTTCCTCAGATACTGAGGTCAGGACTGTGTCAAATATTCTATATTCTGCCCTTGGGTTTTTACGCCCCAGGTGCATTATCTTGCACTTATCCACATTAAATTTCAGTTGCCAGAGTTCTAACCATTCTTCTAGTTTTCCTAAATCCTTTTCCATTTGGCGTTTCCCTCCAGGAACATCAACCCTGTTACATATCTTTGTGTCATCAGCAAAAAGACAAACCTTACCATCGAGGCCTTTTGCAATATCACTTATGAAGATATTAAACAAAATTGGTCCCAGTACAGATCCCTGAGGTACCCCACTGGTAACATGACCTTGTTCTGAATGTTCTCCATTGACTACAACCCTCTGTTGTCTGTCACTCAGCCACTGCCTAATCCACTCAACAATATGGGAGTCCATGCTCAATGACTGCAGTTTATTGATAAGTCTTCTATGTGGGACAGTGTCAAAAGCCTTACTAAAATCTAGATATGCAATGTCTACTGCACCTCCACCGTCTAATATTTTAGTCACCCAGTCAAAAAAATCTATAAGATTTGTTTGACATGATCTCCCTGAAGTAAACCCATGTTGTTTTTCATCTTGCAATCCATGGGATTTAAGATGTTCCACAATCCTATCCTTTAATAGGGTTTCCATTAATTTGCCTACTATTGATGTCAGACTCACTGGTCTATAGTTGCTCGATTCCTCCCTACTACCTTTCTTGTGAATGGGCATGACATTTGCCAATTTCCAATCTTCCGGGACGACTCCTGTTACTAATGATTGGTTAAATAAATCTGTTAATGGTTTTGCCAGCTCACCACTAAGCTCTTTTAATAATTTTGGGTGTATCTCATCAGGACCCTGTGACTTATTTGTCTTCACTTTAGACAGCAATCTTAGAACGTCTTCCTCTGTAAAGACACATGCATCAAACGATTCATTAGTCATCCTTTCAAGTGGAGGTCCTTCTCCTTCTTTTTCTTCTGTAAAAACTGAACAGAAGTATTCATTAAGGCAGTCGGCTAGCCCTTTATTCCCTTCTACATACCTTCCGTCCTTTGTTTTTAATTTAGTTATTCCTTGTTTTAATTTCCTTTTTTCATTTATATATCTGAAGAATGTCTTATCCCCCTTTTTCATAGACTGAGCTAGTTTTTCTTCTGCCTGCGCTTTAGAAGTTCTTATAACTTGCTTGACCTCTTTCTGCCTAATCTTGTAGATTTCCTTATCTTCATTGCTCTGGGTTTTTTTATAATTACAAAATGCTAGCTTTTTATTTTTAATGATTTGGGCCACTTCTGCTGAGTACCACAGTGGTCTCTTCCTTTTTTTGCTTTTACTGACAAGTCTAATGCAATTTTCTGTTGCCTTCAATAATGCACCTTTTAAGTAGTCCCATTTCTCCTGGACTCCATGTAATCCGTACCAGTCTGATAAGGACTCATTTATGACTAATTTCATTTTTGAAAAGTCTGTTTTTCTAAAATCTAAAACTTTTGTTTTTGTGTGGTGTGACTCTTTCACAGTTCTTATATTAAACCACACTGACTGGTGATCACTAGATCCCAAGGTTTCGCCTACAATGACATCATATACCGAATCCCCATTTGTGAATACCAAATCCAAAATGGCCTCCCTCCGGGTTGGCTCCTCAACCACTTGTTGCAGAGACAACCCCAGTAGGGAATTTAGAATATCTATACTCCTGGTAGAACTTGCTATTTTGGTTTTCCAGTTTATATCTGGAAGATTGAAATCTCCCATAATGATAACTTCTCCTTTCATTGTCATTTTAGCTATTTCTTCAACTAGTAGATCATCTAGTTCTTTAACTTGACCAGGTGGTCTATATATCACACCTACACGAGTTACTGCATGATTAGCAAACTGCAACGTAACCCCAACTGACTCTATGTTGGCCTCACCAACTTGTATTAGGTTAGATTTAATGCTATCTTTCACATACAGGGCCACTCCTCCTCCTTTCTTGCCTTCTCTGTCTCTTCTGTATAAAGAGTACCCTGGTATGGTTATGTCCCAGTCATTTCTTTCATTAAACCATGTCTCCGTAACAGCCACTAAATCTACATTCTCAGATGCCATTATTGACCCAAGTTCATTGATTTTTTTACCTAAACTGCGAGCATTTGTAGACAGGACTCTGAGCTTATCATTTCTTAACCTCTGTGCTTCTGACCTGTTCTGGCATTTTTTCGGGGGGCAATTGGACTCTTGTATTTTCACTCTTTTGCCCCCCCCCCTAGTTTAAATACATCAGTGTCCCTAGAGCCTCCTTCCTTATTTAGGATCCCCTGAGTCACCCCTATTTTACATTAGGGTCCCCCATATCCTTTGCCTTCTTATATAGAGCAGCACCTGCAAAGCAACAATTCATCCATGCAGCGGGCCGACGGCTACACAGCACAGCATTCAGCATGCCAGGGCTCAGGCAAAGCTCCTCTCCCAATGTCAGAAGAAGTTCTGCAAGGCAATACAGGAGTGTAGAGAGCCGCTGACGGGACTGGCGTCGGCCGCTCCTTCTGTGCTTGGTCAGTGTGCTGCCTGGTAGTAGTAGATCTCTGTGACTGTGTCAGCTTCAGCCTCAGCCCGATAGCCATGTAAAACAGTGTGAGTATTAACCCCTGCTTGCTGCATTATTCCTTTACTACACTTCACTGCTGACTTCTTTGCTTGTTGCTAGTTCCATGTGCGGCCGACAGCAGAACAAGAACATCCTGGATTTGATTTTTGTCAGAATGCTCTGGGGGGGGGGGGGGGTGTTAAACCCCCCTTATCTACGATCCTGAGGAGTATTTTTAGTGCCTCTTGTGTGAACTTTTCTCTGCAATGTCTATAGGTAAAGACATAAATGCCATCTTCCAATGCTAATTCAGAGTATGCATGTATTTTAATGTGCATGGTCTATGCACAGGTTCATTTATGGCTGAACTCCAGGCAAACAGATAAATATACAGATGAGATACATATATGAGAGCTGTTTTACCTACCACAGTATTTGTATTTCTGTCCATCTAGTCCTGAGATTTACAGTATCTCACAAAAGTGAGTACACCCCTCACATTTTTGTAAATATTTTGTTATACCTTTTCATGTGACAACACTGAAGAAATGACACTTTGCTACAATTTAAAGTAGTGAGTGTACAGCTTGTATAACAGTGTAAATTTGCTGTCCCCTCAAAATAACTCTTAACACACAGCCATTATTGTCTAAACCGCTGGCAACAAAAGTGAGTACACCCCTAGGTGAATATGTATCTGGAGTTTAGCTTTACAGGGAGTTGAAGGTTTTAATTGTACACTGGGATTAGAAGCTAACTGCCTCCTGACCAGGTGGTATAGAACTCCCAGTTCGCTTGGTCCAGATGTTTCCCGAAACCGATTCCAATTGTTGAAGCGGGTGTAATCAGAAGGGCACCTTTCTCTATCATTGGTGGTTCTGCCCCAAAATTAAAGGTTTCTGGGGTGCAATTGCGTATTGGCTACAGAAATTGACTCTACGGCCCATCAAATGTACTCCTTAACAGTTTCTATTTCATGATATCCCAGCCCCTGTTAAATTTTATAGGAACAGTGTAACTCCCTATCTGCTAAATTCAGCAAAGCCTGGTTCTGAGGTATTGGAAGCAGGCAGTTTGCCCAACGCGGGCCGAGTGGAAGAGGGAGGTTAGTTCCATTATGGAAGCGCTGCATTCACAATGCCAGGAATAAAAGTGATACGTTTTATGATACATGGCCAGGATAGATGTGCCATTCCTATGAAATACCTGATACCCGAGCCCATTTATTTCAATAGTCTGCCTGCATATGATACTTTTTCCCCCACAATGTTTTTAGTAGTGCCCTTATGTTTTACAGATATGCATTAAGCCAAGTACCCCTCTTATATATCTCATTGTCAGTCGCCTTATGACCTTCAGTTTTCTAGGTCACGACTTACTTGTATCCCGCGCCCCTTTTCCCACATCTCGGTTTTTCCTTTCTGTTTTTCTTTGTAACTGTAATGTGTAAGCTCCTTTGAGTCTAGTTCTTGATATTCTGATACCACAATGCCCTGGAAAGGGCTGTATGTTAATTATATTGGATATAATGCATTTTGGTGTACACTATGCTGACCCCTCAAGTGGTTTCTTGGTATTGCTGCATGTATTCATTTATTGTTGATCCCTTGGGATCATCCTAAAAATTGCATTTTCTTTTTTTGTTGTTTGTCATGTAAACTCAAAAAAAATAAAAAATAAAAAGAAGCTAATTGTTTCTGCGCATTTTACTGGGAAAAAAAATGTGCTTGCCAGTAAGTAAGCTGCTGGTAGGATTTGGATGCAAGCTCTCACTGGTTGTTGGGAGAGTCTTACTAACAACTTACTGTCACTGCGAGAAGCAACTTATTCCATTCTGGCCAAGGGAATAAAGCCATTATTTGATACATATTAACCTAGAAATAGAAGGGGCTCTGCCATTTTATATTTTTTACCACTCATGTAAAAACCTTGAATGCATGAAGGAGCAGATGCCACTCACAACAGAGATTTGTCTGACAGCTGTGCCTAAACCTGCTGACTAAACCCCTTGTGATCACTTACATACAGCCTAAAATGGTATTTTTTTGTATTGCATTACATTTCATTTTCTGACATAAAGGCTGGTACATCAAAGTAATATTAAACCATTAGCGTTTTTTTAGTCTAACACATTGGGCATAATAAAATAAACATTCCCCAGTAAACTATCTGGTAAATTACCCTAGCACTTGCAGTTTACAGCATTCAATGTTACTGTTGCCTGCTTCCTTAGTGCTGCTTCCCTGAACTTCCAGTTGTCACGGGAACTAATTAAAAGCAGACAGTCCACTTACCCAGTGACTTCACATACGTGTTTTGGAGTTGTCTCATCATTGCCAAATACTGGAAGGAGGTGGTCTCCATAGTTAATGAGATCGCAACGATCTCCCTTGTACCTACCATGAGTCTTTGTCTGTTGGGGCTGGTGGAGGAGTTGGTCCCCATGGTTGCAGAAATAACCCTGCTTAGCTTACTCTTCTTTTACGCTCTCAAAACCATCACCATGTCCTGGAGGAAAGCTGCACCTCCTCTTACGTTTTGGAAACATTTGGTTAATGTTAATTTACCCCTGTACAGAGAGACCTATGCAAACAGGGGTTTCCCAAATAAATATATCAAAGTATGGTCCAAGAGTCTGGCTGATCCAGCTACAGCCTCTACGCTTGATAGAACGTAATCTATGGTGTAGGCCTCTGACGTTCTTTGAGAAATTCTTTTTTTTTTGGTTTGGGAACATCTTTCTTTTGCCAGTTATGTTAGTGTATTTTTTTTACTGCTCCTTACAACGCAAGTCATGCCATGTTACTCCTGTTGGCCAGGTACCAGTCATTCTGCTTACTAGATTTACGGGATATTGTCTTCTATAGCCCCTGCGATGGAGTACTGTGCCTTTCTACTTTGCAGTTTATTTTATTTTACTGTTGTGTTTTTGTTACATTGTATACTGGAAAACACCAATAAACAGATATTTTAAAAAAAAAAGCAGACAGTGCAGTCTCCAGCCAATATGTTAGCTTAGATAAGGGGAGGAGCAGGGGAGTGCCTTGCCATCCTAGGCTACGGGGCTGTGATTTTCTTTTGATGCACACAGTGTAGCGAGACAACTTTAGTCCCTGCATGCAAGGGTGATTCCATAGGATGCTGCAAGAGAAAGGAGCCACCCTGGAACAGGAAACCTGGGGTATTGGTCATGGCACCAGCTTAAACAGGAACATCGGCAAGGATTAACAGATAAAGAAGCTGCATAGTAAGTTATTAAATCAGCTGCTGAAAATGCTTAAAACAGAGGGTTTAAGATCACTTTATTGTGGACAAAGACAAGCTGAAAGTCACCAAAACATTAACAATAACTCTTTTAGCTACATTTGCCATATGTAATAGTATATATATCATAGAATATTGTGCATTTATCTATTTTATGGGCCTAACCCAAGCACTACATAGATCACAGGAACATTCTTAGAGTAAAGTAGCAGATGAGGATACACCGATGAGAAACACAGCTCAGCAGTACATCATTTGTTTCTTGGAAGCCATAAATCAAAGAGCTCACCAGCATCTGATATATGTCACATCTCTCCATGGAGTGAGTAAGAGTTTTTATTGGATTATCGTGTATGTGGTCCTATAATCTCCCTTCCTCCTAAAACACAATGAAATATGGATAGATTTATAATGTTGTTTTACACAAGATTTTCCACACAGATTGTAATACTAAAATGTTTATGGGTTTAAATCTTAGTGACATCCCTGTGACCTAATGCTCAGTGAAGCTGATGTAAAGACAGCTTGTGAAATGTGAGGCTTCCTTCCTTTGAACTGTATGTTTAGGATTTATGATTTCTATGTACACATAGCCAACATAGGTCAATACTCTGCTATTTAGAGAATACCTTTGTCTAAAGGATTTTAAAAATTGCAGCCCCTCCAATGTTAGCTAGAGCTCATATCACGAGCAGTCATACCATGAAATTTGGCATCAAAGGTGATATTTGTGTTAACATTTGACTAAAGTCACCCACTGACATTAGAGAATGTCAGACATGCAAGCCCCATCTGGCCACCCTTAAGCCTAGTACACACTTGCCAAATGTTGGGTGGCATTTGCCGGTTCAATAGAAATGGGACTTTTGGCCCGAGTGTACTGGTGTCGGTCCGAGATAAGCTGGCCGTTCAGCCGGCTTCTGTCTAAGGGGCTTGACTGAAATCCGATTGGCTCCTGACTGGAGTCATCCTCCTGTCAGAACACAATAGCACAGCAGGGGAGATCGCTGTACTAACATCCTATATTAGTACATCGGCTCCTTCTGAGCTGTCAATTTTTTTCTTCTTCAGCCATGCTGGGTTGAACGAAAAAAACTACTAGTGTGTACGAGGCTTTAAACAATAAGACTGACCTACAGGACAATGAACAGGAAGATTCGTCCCATCAGAATGGTACTCTTGATGTAAATAGAGAGGGGGGTGGAGATGAGTAGTGCTGGCGAACAGGGGGAAACAATATTGTTCATGGCAGATGAACATTAAGAAGATAGTGATCAAGTGTCCCAGCGTATGTATTATTCTTTGTCTTTAGGCTGCCTCTGGTTGCTATGATCAAGAAAAGTTGCCTGCTAACTCTTCTAGCAGAGTCATTATCTGTTGATAAGACTGGTCACCCAATCATCCAGATGTGCACTGGATGTTCAGTTTTGTAGGAAGCGTTTACATGATGTAGCCCTGCAGGCTCCTCCTCCTCACTAGTCTTGACAAGTGCACCTACATAATGAAACTATGCAGGCTCCTCCTCTCTGCCCTTCTGGAAGAGAAGAAGGCCAAACAATGACATCAACCAGGCTTGAAAGAAGATTTCCTCCCAACAGGTTAAAGGTAAGTTAAAAATATATGGATTCTCTATAGCAGCCTTTTTAACCAGAGTGTCATGGCACCCTAGAGTGCCTTCTGGGTTTCAACAAGCCAGATCATGCTTTTTGGTGCACAAAGCCACAGGTTTTATTGTGCAGCTTTACAACCTAGGGAACCATTCAGGTCAGCTGCCAGCAACCTAAGAACCAGGGACGTCATGGGTTGTCATTGTCAAGGATAAAGTTGGGTGCCTGAGGACGTCCTTGTTTGCCTTTCCCAGTCAGCAGTAGAGTCATGTTAGTTAGCGAGGGAGAGAAACTGAGGAAAAAGAGAAATGCTGGAATACTAAATCAGTATCAGTGTGGAAAGGTTTATTTGCTTTTTTCAAGAATAAATCACCTCTAGCATTGGGCATCCTACATGTGTAGATGCTGCTATATTATGTAAAACTATTAGTTTTGTTTTTACATTTTAGAATGGGTTGCCTTGTGATTGTGCATAATTTTAAAGGGCCCCTTGACTGAAAAAAGGTTGAGAAACTCTGCTCTAGAGCAGTAGTTCTTAACTTATTATGACCAGGGCTCGGTAAATTCTTTCAAAAACCTTTCATGCCCCAATATTACAAAAAAAAAGTTTATACTTACAGAATAAAAGAATGGGGATACATAATATGTATTGAAACACTGGAAGGCTCTGTATGAAGCTGAGTGCCAGTGTGGGGGGATGCGGGTTCTGGAGGGAGTTCGAGGACTCTGCAGCAGACTTGGTGGCCCACTATGTAATGAGGTTTTTAAAGGGAGCTGGGACAGCTGCGGGGGATGAGGTCTCTACAGGAGGACTTTCAGGGGCACTGTGGGAGACTCTAGGGCCCTGCAAGGGCTGGTGGACACTGTTTTAAGGATGGGGAATTTGCAGCAGGCTAGGGGCACAGTGGGAGATTGGGGGGCACTGTGGATGGTGAAGGCTCTCAGAGGGTCTGGGGGCAGTGTGGACAGTTGATGAGCACAGTGGGCCACTATGGGAGGCTGAAGATACTATGGGAACTGGAAGGCACTGTAGTAGGGGATCTGCAGCTGCCTAGAGGCCAGGAAGAAGGGAGGTTGTGGCCCTTCAGCGGGCCACAGCCTGGTAATTAAGAACCACTGCTCTAGAAGGCTGTGGGAGGTTTAGGCTCCAAATTCTGACTTGAAATGCCTATGATGGATTTTAGATAAATGTATTTGCCATGAAATAGTTACAGCTGTAAAAATTCCTTTTAGCTGATTTGCCTATGCATTAGGCAATTCTCAAAGTCATACCTATACGTTACTATGTGTAATTACCTAAAATCACTTTCCATAGTAAAACATATTTTATAACAGGGTTCCCACTAGTGATTTCTACCACCAAAAAATTACAGAACTGGGATAAACCCAAGAAAACCCATTGAAGCCTATATCTTGCCTATAGCTTCCATAGTATACAATGACAAGCTAAATTCATCTGTACTAGCCAGTAAGATAAGGACCTACCTACTCTTTTTCAAATTTAAAATAAAAACAGAGGTGTAAGTAACACACACATTTGCATCATGGTATCCTACTATAATCCTTCTCCAACATATGAGAACAACCATTAAGTGCACCGTACATTATAACAATGTGTGAACTGTGAGCAATCTAGTCTAGCAAAAGACACATGAACACTTCTCATTTCTCACCAAATACAAAAACTAAGAAAACAGCAGCTCTTCAACCAATTTATACCTAGAATGATGTGTGCACAGTTGAGGTATTTCTTGCATTCAGGAAGTCACTGAGGAATTGAAAAAATTATAATTCTCCGAGATTAAAAAGTAAAAAATAAAACAGGAAAATTCAAAATATATATACATTTTTAAAAATGGAACAAACTCGTTGGACCACTTGTTTTTTTTTCCAGTTGTCACTTTTCTATTAGTAAACACTTGTCTGCATTTTAATTAGATAGTGCTGCAAACTAAAGGCTGTTGAAGCACTATTACTCTTAAGTATTGATTCTTAAATGCAATAACCCACAGCAACCAAACTGAATCCACATTGCATTGGTCTGCCTTCATGCTTCAGCAAAGTAAATTTTGATTGGTAATTACAGTTAATGCACTAAAGAATTAGTACAAAAGAATAAGAACTTTTTATGGATTAGGCTGGTCATTAATAGCAGGTGCCGATCTAATTAACAAATACAGAAACCCTAACAGTGTTGGGGGTAACTAGTTACAAAGTAACTGATTACAGTAACTACATTACTTTTTTTGGTAACGAAGTAATGTAACTAGTTACAATACTAATATTGGTAACTACACTACTTTACTAGGCTATAGGAGGTAACTACACTACTTTACTAGGCTATAGGAACGCGCTTTCCTACTTTACCCAAGCCGTGCGATACAATCGTTATTTCGAAGAATAGAGAGGGATGAAGTTTATGACTTTTTGTTGCACTTTATGTTTTATTCTGTTTTTTTCAGGTTTTGTTCTCATGTTTCCCAAAGCCTGTGTTTATACAATAAACTCTATGCAGAAAGAGTGTCATGTATCTTCTTCTACACGGTCAATTAAGAAAGAGGAGAGTAAAGTAATAAGTAGTGAAGTTACTTTTCAAATGCAGTAACTAGTAAAGTAATCTCGTTACAATTTACAGAAGTAACTAGTAACTAGTTACATTTTTTGAGTAACTACCCCAACACTGAACCCTAATAACCTTTCTCCTAGTCTGAGAAGACTAAAAAAAGGTATTAAATGTGAGCATACTTCATCACTTCACTAGAGCGAACTCAGATGACTCCAGTGCTATGAACAGTGGCAGATGTCTCTCCATCCATCGTACTCTGGGTGACATCTACATGTCTTTGCCCAGCCTTAGGCTGTGATTTGAAAAATACATCAAAGATCATTACATTTAGTAATATCAACGATGTTTTAAAGGAAAAGCTGCTAGACCATCTGTTAGATTAAGTGATGTGAATCTGCTCAAAAGAAGAGGCCATTAAAACACAAGCTAAAGCAATGGGTGACTCTACATCTGATGGGCCAGTGCAGACTGTTTTTATAATGTAAGAAAGGTACAGAATCTGAAAAAGGCAAAAACAATGATCTACACAAAGCAAGGCCTAAGCTGGCAACAATCTTGTGAGAGTGGTCATTTGTTCATCCACAGCCGTCAACTTTGTGCAGAACACTATACATTTTATTTCAATGGAAAAGGGAGGGATGGGGATCTGCAAGAAAGAAGCTAACCTTGGTTTTATGGGAGGCGGGAGGGACAATAGTGATGGGAACAGGTTTTTGACCAGTCTGGTTAATTTTTTGGAGGGGTTGGAGTCCTCCCACGTACCTGAGGTCATCACCCAACACCCAATCTGGCATAAAACATCTGGTTTAGGCAACTAGCCTGCACCTCACTCTGGTCTTCTGACGCCTTGTGTTTCTATCATCAATCTTTGGTCCACTCTCTTGTTTAAAGCCCTTATGCACCTTATCTATCCACTCTGGCCCTAAATATGTTAGTGGAGTTACCAGGATACTATTGGTCCCTTCTGCCATCCGACCTCTGTCTAACGAAATTTTGTACATTTGAAGATTTTTACATTTGGGTGCTGTAATTTTTTCTAATTGTTTTTTTTTTCAATAGTCAGTTTGCATTGAGCTCATAAGTAAACAGACATTTCAAAAGTGTATTTCCACTTGTGCAGTCAAATTTGAGAAACGCCTTCTATATGTTGTGATGTGTTCCCATTCACAAAGCATACCTATAATATATAATTTTCCACTGACTGCGGAAAATGTTGCATTTCATTTGAAAATCAAGGTCCTAAAATCTGGAGGAAGAGTGGAGAGGCCCAGAATCCAAGTTGCATGAGGTCCAGTGTGAAGTTTCCACAGTCAGTGATGATTTGGGGAGCCATGTCATCAGCTGGTGTTGGTCCACTGTGTTTTATCAAGTCCAAAGTGAACGCAGCCCTCTACCAGGAAATCGCCTGATTGCCTCCATGCCACAACGCATCGATGCAGTAATTCATGCTAAGGGAGCCCCAACCAAGTATTGGTATAGTGCATACTATACTGTACATGGATATGCTTCTCAGTAAGCCAAAGTTTCTGTATTCTGTAAGCCATAATCATTGAAATTAAAAGAGAGAAATGCTTGAAATATGTCACTCTGTGTGTAACGCATTTATATAAAATATATGAGTTTCACTTTTTGAATTGAAATAAATTAACTTTTTGATGATATTCTAATTTCATGAGATGCACCTGTATTTCTTGCCTTTCTAGTTGTTTCTTTGAAGCAGGAGTATACTATTCTATACATAGATTTCAGAGAGGATCATAGTGGGGACAGAGTCAATTTCCTCTCAGTAACATACAATGCAGAATCCAAACCTCAAGATCTTTATCCCCTTTGTTAGTTAAGACAGTGTTAAAATCAATTTACAACCTATAATGAGATGTACCAGCACAGTACAGACAGGGCTAATTATAGTAAACAGAAATTCCACAGACCCTCCTTAACATTACATAGGGGGTAGATAGGAAGCTAGTTTAAGCAAGTAAAGAGCACTTAAAAACATAAACAGAAATTTAATTTTTTTAAGTTATGCTAAATGAATAGGAAAATGTATATCAAATTACATGGAAGTGATACCCCCAATTGGCTGCAAAAGTGGAAATACACTTAAAGTCCACCCAAAAACTCTTTATTGGATTCAAATCTGAGCTCTGATTTATTCGGTGATGGATATTTGTTATTTTATGAAATTCTTTGTAGATTCAGGTTTAATTTTGGGATCCTTGTATTGGCAGAAGACAAATACTCCCCTAGTTACATATAGTTAGTGAGGTTGGAAAAAAGACATCAGTCCATCCAGTTCAACCTATGATGTGTGTGTGTGTTTGCTTTTAACCGTACATTGTATACCCCTGTATGTTGTGGTCTTTAAGGTGTCCATCTAATAGTTTTTTGAAACTATCAATGCTCTCTGCTGATACGACTGCTTGTGGAAGAGAATTCCACATCCTTACCGCTATTACAGTGAAGAACCCCTTACGCACTTTAAGGTTAAACTGCCTTTCCTCAAGTTTTAGTGAGTGGCCACGTGTCTTATTGTATCTCCTTTCTCTGAATAGTTTGTTCCTTATGCTAGGGTCACCAGTACAGTATTTGTACATTGATATCATATCCCCCCTCAATCGTCTCTTCTCCAGAGAGAACAGGTTCAGTGCTTGTAGTCTTTCCTCATAGCTGATGTCCTCCATTCCCCTAATTATTTTTGTTGCCCTTCTCTAGACTTTCTCCAGTTCCAGCACATCCTTCCTGAGGACCGGTGCCCAGAACTGGACAGCATACTCCAGATGTGGCCGGACCAGAGTCTTATAGAGCGGGAGAATAATCTCTTTATTTCTGGAGTGAATCCCCTTTTTTATACAACCCAGTATTCTGTTGGCTTTGCTTGCGGCGGCTTGGCATTGCATGCCACTGCCAAGCCTGTTGTCTACCAGTACCCCCAAGTCCTTTTCCATCCTAGACTCACCCAGAGGTTCCCCCCTAGTGAGTAGCTTGCTTTCTGGTTTCTGGCCCCCAAGTACATTACTTTACATTTTTCAACATTAAATCTCATCTGCCATGTAGTTGCCCCCCCCCCCCCGTTATTTTGTTCAGGTCCGCTTGCAAGGTTTCCACATCCTGCATAGAAGATATTGGCATGCCTAATTTAGTATCATCTGCAAATACTGAGATTGTACTCGATATCCCCTCCTCCAGATCATTTATGAATAAATTAAACAGGATTGGTCACAGGACAGAACCCTGGGGGACCCCACTTTCCACACCCGCCTAGGCTCCGGTTTCTTGCAGACTGCATTCATTTTCCTCTAGGGTATTCCTGTACGTTGCTGCATTCATTCTACCATTTACCCTCACAAGCCTTCCAAGTCTGCTGTAGTGAAACATCCCCGCAGCACAAAGTTGTCGTCCCCATAGGTTTTATAGTAAATTGATGATGATGTGAAGTGTTTGGCTTACACCAAAAAGGTATTTGGTCTAATGGACAAAAAGCGCAGTTTTGGTCTCATTGGGCCAAGCTGCTTTTAAAGTCTTTCAGGTGCCATCTGACAAATTGTAATGTAGAAGCAATGTTAGTGTGGCACCCTCCTAGGTAGGCTGTAAGGTTTATAGGTAAATTTAGTTATTTTTGGCTCAATTTGTAACCATTAGAGCAGCTATTGATTTATTTGGGCTGTTCTAGATTGCAGAGGCTGCAGGTTCTTTTGCCCCCCCCCCCCAGTACACTGAAGGCTTCCAGAAAATAAAGGACTGAGAGAGGCAAATGGGCAGCTTGAGTTTCTAGTCTACTTCAGCCAATCCCTGAGGAGGGATGCCCAGTAAATGGCTGCTGAGAACATAAATATTTCGGGGTTCCAGAGCAGTCCTTGTTCTTCTCCTGCTAGAGAAGTTCCACAGCTTCAGGGGTTCTGTCCCTCTGAGGCACTTTTTGCTGGAGTTTGCTGATGTTCATCAAGGTCTCATCTGTGGCAGAGCTGGGGGGGCTATTCCTAATCATCGTTGGAGCCAGTCCCGCGAGCTGGGGGGGGATGGGTGGGCCGCCCCGGTTGCCACACATTAGGGGGGGGGGGTGTCAGGCTGGTGTCAAGTATCTGGCATGTCTGTCCCAGGCACCTTCATTCCGGGACAATGCAGTGTCCCAGAATTAAACTGACACACAGCAGCCACTCTATCAGCTATATTGCCTGATTCCCGAACTGGTTTCTAGATGCCTGCCCCTGGGGTCTAGCAACCAGTGACATCAGGCACACAGACAGACACAAAGTGAGGGTGAGGCCCCAGCATTCACAGCGGAAGAGGATTTAACTTCTTCCTCCTCTGCACCCAGTGCTTAGCTCCACCCATCTCCTCCTTATCTCTGGTCCAGAGGAATGCTCTCAGGGAGGGAGTGCTGAAGCTGCAGGTACTTGGGTTGCTTCAGCTTCCTCCTCTCCACATTCAATGCAGGTTAATAGCCTGTTTTGTGTCAGTGATTTAGAGTAGTTTAAGCATCGAGCTTAACATGACAGCCAGGCTACTAGCACTTTCAAAAGAAGGTCAGCATTGACAGGCTTGGTATTTCAATGGTGCATGGTCAATAGACAGGTGTCTCCTCATGTACCCCACATTGTAAGCTCTTGTGGCCATGTCCCTTTTCAGCATGGGGATCTCTCTGCTGATCTCCACTGATCTCCGCTGAGCAGGCAGATGACAGGTTCGTGTTCGCTCTGCATAGCTGAGTGGACACGGACCTGTTATCCACCTGCTAAGCAGGGATCAGCAGCCCACTCTCCTCTATGGGGCGATCAGGTCTGCTGGTGTGAAAGGGACCTTCTTCATCATTGTTTATTATATTGTTAACTATTGTTTGTTTATTCCAAACTTTTTGCCCAGGCACCCCGGGATGCCTTGAGGTTTCTTCATGGGTGCATTGGGAAAATGCCCCAAAATGAGGCTGCCTTTTAGTTACACTTAGTCACAGGTTTCAATTGTCCACCTTTACAACCTTCTAGCTGCCAGTACCTAATGACACACTGTATCTGGTTGCAGGCGATGGTGGCAAGTGACAAGCCGCATCTGGGGCCGGTGACGGTGGCACGCTGCATCTGGTGGCAGGTGACGGTGGCACGCTGCATCTGGTGGCAGGTGACGGTGGCACGCTGCATCTGGTGGCAGGTGACAGTGGCACGCTGCATCTGGTGGCAGGTAAAGGCGGCACGCTGCATCTGGTGGCAGGTGATGGTGGCATGCTGCATCTGGTGGCAAGTGACAAGCTCAGGGTTCCCACTGATTCTGCATTATAGTGAGTTGAACTATTTAATTATATATTACAATGTAGTAATATAAATAATGTTGTGATTTGATCATCCTGACACCATATCAACACCATACTAACACCAGTCATTCGCCCAACAAATCACCCACCACTGAATTCCCTGTCAACAGGGGGGAGGGGATGCCAGATATAGGATCCACCCCGGCTGCCAAATGCTCTAGGTACACCTCTGATTGGAGCTAACTAAGCAGACTTACCTAAGGGTCTTGTCTGTACTGTGGCATTGTGAGTATTACCCCTCCTTCACTGACGAGTGTCTGGTGGAAGCTAGGAACTGAGCAGTTGTCCTGAGACATAGAGATGTCTGGAGGAAATTGGGAGGAGTTTCACTGTCCTGGAGAGACATTTTGAGAATAAATCTGAGATCAAAATCTAAGTGACTGTGTGCTAGGACAAGTGCCAGCAGTAGCTCTTTCCGAGACAGCTCTTGCCCGGGTCGCAGTTCTGGCCATTCTTTTTAACCTTTGGTAGAAAGACTGTTCAGAGAAGCCTAGCCTAGTCAAATTATCTTCATGTTAAAAGCCAGCATTTTTAGAGTATTCCATACTACCCCTCTCCTGTTACAAGTTCTACAAGCAATACAATTTAAAAAGACATCCCTTATACCTTTTACTGGAGCTCGAGTCACTAAACTGTTGTATGTGTGAATGGTGGCCTCTACATTGTTTTGGAAAGAACCAGGTAAATCCAGTGGCTCCTGAGGAGGTCACGCTACATTAGTTATAACCAGTTGTGACTTTTTATTGCCCCTCTTTACACATTTAAAGTGTGCCATGCTCTCTGCATTTCTTAATGATTATTTAAAACTGAAATATGTTGTAAGTAAAAATGCTTTTCCTTGTAGTGGGGTTGCCCCCGCAGGGGTTAAATGCTTGTTTAGGTTTTCGGTTATAAGAAATGCAGTTTTACTTTTCCAATATCTTGCTTCCACAGCCTCTTCACCCCTGTGCCCTGGTTGTTTCTGGCCTTCTCATGATGAGGTCCAGTCCAATGCAGGGTGCTTAGCCTGCATTAAACATAGGGATGCTAAGGAACAATCCAGCGCTGGAGAGTGACAGCTGCTGCAGGAGCGGAGGATCAGGAAAGTAATACTGTTTTTCCCCTAGACCTAAATGAGCATTTAATCATTGCAGAGCAGTAGCAGTCCCACTGCAAGGGATGATTTTTATTTTCCCCAGAGTAGGGCTTTAACTGTACTGGGAGGGATATTCAGTGTTTTGGAAAATGTCCTGTATGCATCGCTTGACTAGTAATTTTCTTTTACCTTTTCACTGAGTTTCTTGAAGCATTTATGTATCTTCCTGCTGTCAAAACTAATGTGCGGGCAGCTAGGCTTGAGCCTAAGGGCACGCAGTGTCTCCTGAATATCGAGATATAATGGGGAACTCCCCCTGAATAGCTTATCAGAATACTCCGGTAGCATTGGGGTGACCCTCTGTCCTTGTTTTTCACCTGTGTTACCAGAGCTACCATGCACTTCACTGTGAGGGACGCTGTTATGAGGATAATTGCAAGTATCTGTGTTGGAGACAACTGGCATGTTAGTGTTCTCTGGGTTTTGTAATCCCAGATCTGGGCCTGAATGCAGGATGAAGGCTTTAAAGTGTCTTAGATAAATATATAATTTATTGGCCCCTTCCTTTTCTGAACGAACACAGTGAGTGATTGGTACCAATCACTCCTGTGTCCATTTATCACTGATACATAGTAAACTGTGTTTACTATGCTTCAGTTTGTGAATAAGCAAGAAGCTTCAGAGTGCTTCCAATTCATCTTTGCAACTGAGGCTGCAAATGAAGGGTCTGATAAATCTATGTCCACAGTCACTTCTGGCCAGGGGGGGGGGGGGGGGGTTGTTAGGTAGGCTGTGTGGGGCCCCATGAATTCTAACAGCAGTCCTGCCAATGACTTTTAGTTTTCAGGTTTAATTAAAAGTGGGCTGGCAAGACCTAGAAAGTTTGGACTGGCATGGTCTCGCTTAAAAAAACTCTTCTACCACTGAACTAAACATCCCCCATGTCACAACGGTTTAAATGATGTAGTGATTCTCTGTTTTTGTAGGGTCTTGATTACAAAGCTCAACTAGTCTATACACCCCAATGTTACCATGAAGAGACATTGCTCCTGAAGAGTCCCAGTTTGTGCAGCTTTCATTATTCTGCATTTTATGCAAGTTTTTGGCCACGCTGAATCTGTTTTGCTTTATTACTTCTAACTTTGTACCCCTTCAATAAACTGCAAGTAACAGGTACTCTCTGTCTTCTATTCTGTTAAACTATTAGCTTTTGTGAAATACATGCGTACATGTATAACAAATAGAGTTTTGAAGGAAAGTGAAAACTATGTGATCAGTTTTTCTTTGATCCTTTTTGGCTGATGGAGTGGTATTTCTGCAAGAGTGGTGAATTATTGATTGCAGTGCTTGATTGCCCGTACCTTCAAGAAATAAACACAAGTACACAACAGTATTAGCAGTAATTTGTTCATTATTTTAAAATAAGAATTTTAAAAGCTGAGGATGTCATACCTTTCCCATTAAAGTAAGAAAGATAGTGTCTGAGTGTTCAGGGAGAGCACTGACGTGGAAAGGAAACAGGACCTATTACAATGATAAATTACACTTCTACCTAAATCTGATTGGTTTCATTGGGTTACAGTACATTGAATAATGTCATCCTAATATATACGTACAGTATATATATATATAAATTGCGTATATATATATATATATATATATATACATACAGTATATCACAAAAGTGAGTACACCCCTCACATTTTTGTAAATATTTTATATCTTTTCATGTGACATCAATGTCTAAACCGCTGGCAACAAAAGTGAGTACACCCCTAAGTGAAAATGTCCAAATTGGGCCCAATAAGCCATTTTTCCTCCCCGGTGTCATGTGAGTTGTTAGTGTTACAAGGTCTCAGGTGTGAATGGGGAGCAGGTGTGTTAAATTTGGTGTTATCGCTCTCATACTGGTCACTGGAAGTTCAACATGGCACTTAATGGCAAAAACCTCTCTGAGGCTCTGAAAAAAAAAATAAAGATGGCCTAGGCCAGGGGTGGGCAAAACTCGAGGGCCGCAATGGGTTCATATATTGGACCCGGGGGCCGGACCAAGAGTAGATGGATGGTGTGCCCCCTTTCAATGCAGAGAGAATTAGGAGAATGAATTTTCATTTGCTATTGTCACACACTGGGTGGGCTCGGGGGGCACTGCTCTGCGCCCCAGGTCCACCCTTTGCTGAAGCCTGGCCGGGCGGGATTAAAAGGTCCGCCGGGCCGTAGTTTGCCCATTCCTGGCCTAGGCTATAAGAAGATTGCCAAGACCCTGAAACTGAGCTTAAGAATGGTGGCTAAGACCATACAGCGGTTTAAAAGGACAGGCTCCACTCAGAAATAGGCCTTGCCATGGTCGAGTGCACATGCTCAGTGCCATATCCAGAAGTTGTCTTTGGAACTCCCTTTTACCAGTAAGCTGGCCATGTGCAGTCACCCCCATTTGGGGTGTCAAATCTTTTTTGGATTTATATCCAGCGGTTCCATATGGCGTGAACATTATTGTGCAGTGAGAATATGGTGATTCTATGAGACTCTGTGAGCATTTATGCCAAGATAGTGGTTATCTAAATAGAATATCTACGCCTATCCCTGATGCAGCAAAAAACAGGGGCGTAGTACAATATAAGACCATGTGCCACGTCCTGAATGTCAGTATTACAAAATGGGGGAAAAATAAATGGACTTTGAAGGCACCATAATAAAAAACAACGCTTTATTTTTGATAAGTATTAAAACCACAGAAGTATATGTCGACCGACCAACATGGGCGGAGACCATTGATCAGAGGATACAAGTGATGGGTGAATGGGGGAAAAACCTCACCACCTAGGACATACAATACAACGAACAATACAAAATATACATTTGGATGATAAACAAGGGAAAAAGGACGCTATACGCTGCAAACGAGCCGCACCACGGTGCAGGCAACGCAGAGCGTCCTGTACAATACAGTAACAGCTTCCAAAGGGAAGTAAACCAATATGTCCAATTGCTCTACATGTTTCGCCTGGTGTTCAGACTTCATCCGGAGCTGTTTGGAATATAGATTCCATAGGAAGATGTTGCTGGAGCCAACCAAAAGGCACCAGGAGGGTAGTAAGCCAATAGTATGATTAGTAATCACGAGGGGTGACCTGCTGAGGCAGCTGGAGGAGCACGCACTGCTTATGGCCAATTAGAAAGATATCAGGTAATCACAATATAGAGTATGCCTGTCCCATACATAACCGGGCATAGGGCATAAGATAAAATAGCAGGCAATTCCTCCAAGGAAAGAGCAGCATGCAGCGCGTCCTCCAGATGCTCCTCAGAAGCGCAGATCAGTGACCCCCGGATGGGGAATGACCACCATGAGTTTAATACTTATCAAAAATAAAGCGTTGTTTTTTATTATGGTGCCTTCAAAGTCCATTTATTTTTCCCCCATTTTGTAAGATAGTGGTTATGATATTCCTAAAGAAGATGTTATTTGTATATACTTAAAAATGCTTTGGGTAACCCCCCCTACTTGGAACCATCTCTGGTTCTATTCTAATAATGGAACCACGCTTTAAGTAGATGGGAAACACTACTATTTAATGCTTATATTATGTATTCTATTATGTCACCATTTGTTACTTCATTCACAATGAGTTCCATGGAATGTTTTTTAGCTTTACAGCTCTTTATATATGTATTTTAAAATGGAAAAATAAATGATATTCTTTTAATATATGGTTGTTTAATTTCCCATAAAATCCCATTTAAATAGGAGATTGTCTGCAAATACTAGGAAGGGATGGTAGCAATTACACCCTCAGCCATTTGAGGTTCTTTGAATTTGTACACTCACTACATTGTAGCAAAGTGTAATTTCTTCAGTGTTGCCACATGAAAATATATAATAAAATATTTCCAAAAATGTGAGGGGTGTACTCACTTTTGTGAGCTACTATATATATATATATATATATATATTTATTTATTATTAAAAAGTTGAAGGGAAAGCTGTACCAATAGCCATATAGCCATGTTGGAGATGAACAGAGCAACCGGAGGGACTCCCATAACTTCACTATTATAATAGAATTCCAGGCTTAACCTAACTAGCCTTAAATTCTCCCTCCTCCCTCCTAACGCCTATGCTGACTAACCTGTGTAAGAAAGAGGCATATACTGTATTTACCTATTTCCCGGTCACGTGATCCAGCTCCCCAGTGTCAGCAGCGGCTGTTGGGGAGAGGAGGGAGCGCCAGCGACAGATTGGCCATAGAAGCCTATGAGTGGTTTCACCACTCCACCAGCCTTTGTGAAGCTCTCTCTTCTCTCCCATGCAGACACCGCTTGCTGACACAGGGAATCACATGACTGGAACAGAATGGTCTCAAAATAATTAAGTACGTTGTATATACATCTTTCTTACACAGGTTAGTCAGTATAAGGGTTAGAAGTCAGGAGGGAGCATCTAGCTAGGTTTAGCTTGGAATTATATGTATCATAGATGTGTGCTTAATTCAGTTTTTTTGTTTGCTAGCCTGTCTTTTTTGGGTGGGAAGGGATCATAATGAATTACCCTTTCCTGGCAGATTACACTCACTTTCTCTATATGACCTGTGTAAGCCCAGAGATCTGAGCCTCCTCATATGTGATGTGGAAAATTGGGGGTTCTCCCTTTACACTGCCTTAGTTTAGTATGGCCTTGAGTTTGCAGGTAGGGCCTCCTTCCAGGAACACCTTGCCCACAGGCAACTACGCTTTCCAAGAATCCAACAACTAGATGCCATCTGGTAATAAACACAAATAGCTCACAGATACCACTCTCCACAAACATGGGATCCTTGTGTAGCTCAGTTCTGCTGACTGAAGCTTCAGAAGATGTACACAGTCTGCTTAAGAGCCAAGCCTCCTGGATCCATGCCCCAGCCCTGTGGCTTTACAGGGTAGGCACTCAGACTACTTTCAAGGGAGACTAACCAGGGCCAGGGGTCCCTTCAGAACAGGCTGTTTTTTAGAGAATGGTCAAACCTCGTTGATGAGAAGAATTGACCAACTAACAAAACATGCAGAACTCCCTGTACCACACCGCTGTAACAGTACTCTGGATCTTACTCGACAATGTCTGGCAGATAATGCATTACAGAAATTCCCCTAAAACTGCCTTCTGAAAGAGACCTTGTAAAATATGTGTAAAAACACATAAATCAGAGAACACATCCTAGATGCTATATACTGTATGTTTCTTGTGAAGTATGGGAGGAAATAAAAACAAATGTCTGAGACAAGTTTTATCTCACATGGTGAAATGTCTTCAGCTACCAATCAGCTTAAAAAAATTAGAAAATTAAAATTTAAACGTTGATTGGCTAATGTCTAGCTGAGACAAAGTTTGTCTTAGAGACTTTTTATTGATTCCCTCTATGTGTCTTAGCTTACAAAGGGCAAGGATTACCACAACTCTTGCTGTACTAATAGCTATGAGTTAAATAACAAATAACCACTATGCATTTTAGTGTATGTAAAATAAAATAAATATATACAACTTACCTCAAATTTCTGGTGCTGAGTTACAACATTGGTAAGTGAGTTTTCTGCACCTTCATAAAGTGGCCTACTACAATGCCTGCCCTATGTACCCATGTGGTCTGTTGTATTTTTAAGTAACTGCCAGGACTGACTTGACATCTCTCTCTGTATGTGTATAGACTGTGTAATGACACACACACATTGTGCCCTAAATCCACTATATTGTCAGTTTAATCATAGGGTAGGCATTTGTGAAGTGGTCTCTTGATACTTCAATGGTTAAATGCCATCTATGCATTGATGACTCATACACGCATTTATCTGGCCTTGAATAAGAATGGGATTCTGGAAGTCTTTTTAATCAAACTAGCCTCCTATCTCTCAGTCTCCTTGACAACATATCTGCCCTGCTCTCCCTCAGAAAAGCAAGGATTGCATAGAGCCTCATCCTACAAATATAACATAGAGGGAAAAAAAGCTCTGGACAACTAAGGTCCTGTAAAAGTTACCAAAACTGAACAGTCCACACAGAGCATATGAAGAATAATATATATATGGTGTTATATTTGATCAGTTGATATGTTAGATCTTATCTTCCACACTAACATAAGTCTAGTGATGTTTGGCAAGATTCTATTACCAGCATAGAGTTTAGGTGTAAAACATAGTGGGTCTTCTTTTTAAAGGACAACTCCTTAAAAAATTGGTATTTCAGTTTTAAGCAATAACTGGTATATTGAATCACTATTGATTTTTTTTTTACATATTTTGGACTATACACTGGTGAGATTGCCCTGTGATAGTTTGTGAATGCATCCACAAAGATTCTAACAAAGGAAAAGGTGACACTACCTTTTGGCTTTGCAGTGGCATGCACAAAACTGATGAAGTTGAGCAAGGTCGATGAACTCAGAACATACAGAGATAACGATTCTTGCTCTCAGAGAGAGAAGAAGATGAGCTGGACTGGGTGCATTAGCTGGTTTTAGTATAGCACCAGAACACTCTAAGTGTTTTAACATGTTTTTATTTAATAAAGAGGAAAACCTTTACACTATGATTATATATTTTTATTTCTCTCTGTTTAATGCACTAATGTGGATTGCTGGTGATTAAATGACCCTTGAGTAGGACAAATTGGCTGAAAGTGGTGTATATTGCCCTTTAAGGAAAGCACTATAAGACCTTTAATGATTTAGAGATCATCAGTATTTTGTGAATTGATTCAAACTAAAGGGTTGAAAGAGCACCGAGAATATCCTGGATACAGCATGGTTTATGTTTATATATTTATTACAGGTACTTATATAGCGCTATCAATTTTTGCAGGGTTTACATATATATTGTACAATAAATAATATTTTCAGTGGATGATTATTGGCTGCTATTGGATACTGCTCTGCATCGATGAAGGGGAGAAGAACTCATCCACCATAGACATGGGTCTGAAGCTCAAATAAATGAATTATAGGGTATTCTGACTATCAGGATTATGGGTTTGTAAAGCTTAAGTGAGCCACGGTTTACAAATTTTGAGAAATTTAGGTTGTGAGTCATTAAGGATACAAGACATTTTCTCATTCACTAGCATCAGTTTCATTTTATTTTTGACCTCCTGAAAAGCAGGCGAACTCTTTACAAGCTGTGGGGCTTGTGAATGAGCAATAAGGCTGCTCTTCAGCGAATTTGCAGTCCATTCAGAACTACAGGCTGTCAGTTGCAATGGCTGATGGTAGTTGTAGTTTGTGCATTCACAGGAAACAGAGCCCCGCAGGGCCACACTATTTTCAAATAGTGATATCTTGAGGGGAAAATCCCTGGCTCGCTATCACACTGGGGTGGGGGGGGGGGATTCTGCAGCTGCTGAACACTAATTGCGGGTGGAACATGTTCCAAAAGGTAAACTTATTTTTTAAATATAACCCATTACCACTGACTAATATTTACTTTGTGCTTTGAGAGCTATTTTGCATTATGATGCATTTTGATTTTTGAACATGTCTGGGTAAGTTTTTGCAAAACTTCAGACATGTGTTTCCCAGGGTGGGCTTCTGTGCAGCTGTATGCCAGTGCTTTGCTAATACAGGGTAAAAAACTGGTTTGCTTTAATGCCTTGCCCCCCAGCAGCACATAGTGATCTCTCCTTTACTCCCAACAACTCTAGTCCTCCACTGCAATTAGTGAAGAAAAACAGCCAGAGTAAAATCTTTGGGTGGCTGAATTCAAAGCTTCTACAGGACTGAGGATTATGTCCTCATGTGACTACATTGAGCCAATTATTAGTGCTATCACGTGAGAAAAAGGGGAGTGAATCACATGTTACTTCCAACCCAGAACTAAGCTGAACTCTCGCACCCCCACAGAACTCAAAACAAAATACATACCTAAATTAATGGTCATGTGATGCACTAGGTCCAAAGTCTTCTCTCTTCTTGCCCAGCAGAAAAGAAGAGTCCTTCTTCAGATGTCTAAATCAATTACTGGATGGCAGAGATCCTTTCTATTGGCTGTTCAGCAGCTTTATTGGGCAGCGTGGGCATAGATGGCAGCAATAGATCCACCAGTTACCACTTCTGGAAGAGGATATGGACAGTGGAATTAGGTTAGATTTAAAAAAAACTTCAGAAGGTATTTATTTTAATCAATGCTTATTCTGTCTCCAATTGTTGTAATAGTTACTTATCCCTTGCTGAGATCTATTCCTGGCCTGTATAAGCAGATACAATCACTGTGGACAATCGTTATAAGATAGGTGAACTCACCAGACACCGTTTCTTTCCATTCACATAGGTTTTATTGCAAGCAGTAGTTATAGCAAACAACAAAATGTGGCTGATGATTGAAGATGGTATCTGTGGGTCAAAACATGGTAATGTGTTAACGGATCCGAGCAGATTGTATGAAGGCCTAGACAGATGTGGCCATCTCTATCCCCACAAGCATAAAGAAACAGGAACAGGAAATACATCATCAATGGAAAGGGACAGGAGGGAACACAGAAGAGAGAGACAGAAAGGCAAGTGCAACAACCAAATTAACCACAAGATGGCAGTACAAGGACAAATTATATAGACATTAATATAACTATGCATTATATTATATCTTACATATTGGTGTAACAGCACAATGCTAATTGGGTGAGAGGAATAGGAAGAAGGGACAGAGTGAAGAAAGCTTTGCCTGGAAAAGGGCTTTGATCATGAGGGGGCAACTAATGAACACCACTAATTGCCAAACTGTTTGCAGGTTACTTTTGTCCATTGGAACACTATAAATTGTTGCATTTGTTGGGAGAGGGGACAGAAAATCAAAACAGTTCCACCAAAGTACAATGTCGGAAAACAAGAGAAGACTACACTTACCCTAGGATTGTCAGGCTGAAACTGGAGCAGGGTATAAGATACAAATCATAAATACTTCAGCTTAACATTATCACTGTCTATAATGTTGATAACAATTATATTAATAGAAAGAGAAAAAGTTATTAGAGGAGGAAAGAATTGTTCCAATGTAGATCTATAACCATGCTAGCTTTTCTTTTAGATAGAGGTACTTAAATGTAGGTGCATATAAGAATAAATTAGAAAAATGCCCTAAATTTGTTGGTTGTTTCTTATTATCTGCTTGTAGGAAAATTCCTCTGCTTACACTGCATGTGTTTTATTAAATCTTTTATCTTTGCTAAACCTCTTTTTGACAAATATTAAAACGTGCCTATATTCACGAATTCAATGTATATTTTAATCTATCACAGTTATTTAATTATATTTACGTAACAAAAGGATATCACCAAGCAGCCACTATGTCAGTTAATTAAACAGCTGTCCGGATCTCTTGCTTTTCATTATGACAAGCACAAATGTAATTGTTACTATTCAAGATCCATATTCCTCTGAATGAGGCACCTGTGTAAAATTATGTTCATGTTAGTGCAACATCTTGTAGCAGAAAATACCAAGCATCCACTTGTTCTGTAGAAACCAATCTTAAGCAATAAAGTAATATCGACACACAGGCGATGTATAGTGGACACTATAGCCCTGAAATCACTTGGGTGTGTGTTGAATCAATGCTTTCTAGCACTATTCAGCTAAGACTCATACTAGTTAAAGAAATTCTCATTACTCAATTGACCGTTGGGAAACAAAAGAAATGTGGAAAGTACCCAGGCTAATGTTGCAGAAAAAGACCTGTTTGTTTGTGATTTGTCTTTGCTGGTTGCACATGTTATCACCATTTTTTTTTGTTAAGCATTTAATGCTATATTCAGCAGAAAACGGAATAGATTTAAAGAAGCCATACATGAGATAACCCTCTTCTTCAAAATTATACCTGTATATCATTCAGGCTAAACTATAGTATCCATAGCAACCAGACGCCATCTTGAACTGTTCTGGAATCCATGGCCTCTTTTACGGTGCTTGTCTGTTTTTTTTTTTGATCTTGCTCTCCTTTTCCAGCTTTGGATTCCAAGAAATTCTCCCTCAACTTCATTTACACATCCTTTTGATCTAACAATATATTATTTGTATATGGATTTTCCTTTAAAAATTCCATAAAGTTAATCTCCAGGTTTAATTTAACTTTAAATAGTTTGTTTGGGCCAAGTTGGTCCAAATGAACTATTACTCTCACTATCAGATGCAGCGTCTGTGTGCGCTGTATGAACTGTGTGCAGCCTCAGCACAATACAGTATACGGAGCTGAGTTCCAGCAGCAGGACGGGGACTTCCCTTCGCACTCTCAGAACAAAATTGCGTAAGGCTGAACGGCACTCAGTTTTTCACAGGGAGTTTTCTATTCTATGAATTGGCTGTAACGCTGAGCGCTCCGGTCCCTGCTTCTGGACCGGAGCGCTCGCAGCGTTCGTTCCAGATCCACTCACCTGTGCCCGCTCCGGCTCCCTCCTCCGCTCCCCGCTCACATGGTTCCCGGAGCGCGCGCCCCTGCACCATAGGGCGCGCGCGCGCAGGTCGTTTGAAATTTAAGGGGTCTGTGCACCAGTAATTGGTGCCTGGTCCAAACCTCCCTTCCTGCTTCCTGTGACCTGTTTCCTGTTTCCTGTTTCCTGTGACCTGTTTCCTGTTTACTGTTTCCTGTGACCTGTGACCTGTTTCCTGTTTCCTGTGACCTGTTTCCTGTGACCTGTTTCCTGTGACCTGTTTCCTGTTTCATATATAAGTGACCTGCCCCTTCCAGCCATTGCCGGATCTTTGTTGCCTTGTTGCCTTAGTGAAAGCGTTATTTGTGTAATCCTTTGCCGGTTGCCGAACCCTTTGCTAACGACTATCGCCTCTGAACCTGTGCTGCCTGCCCTGACCTTTGCTACGTCTGACTACGCCTCTGCCTGTCCCTTTTGTACTACGCCTATATCAGCAGTCGGTGAGGTTGAGCCGCTACCAGAGGACACGACCTGGTAGTTACCGCCGCAGCAAGCCCATCCCGCCTTGCGGCGGGCTCTGGTGAAAACCAGTAACTACTTAGAACCGATCCTCCGGTACGGTCCACGCCAATCCCTCACTGACACAGCGGATCCACTCCCTGCACCGCTCCTGCTACCAGTCCGGACCCTGACAGTAAGATCCGGCCATGGATCCCGCTGATGTGCCTCTGCCTAGTATCGCGGACCTTACTACAGTTGTGGCCCAGCAGTCGCAGCAGATCGCTCAGCAAGGTCAACAGCTGGCACAGTTGACCGCCATGCTGCAGCAGCTTCTTCCAGCACAGCAGCAGCCGCCTCCACCGCCTGCATCTGCTTCACCACCACAGCCTGTGGCCGCCGCCACTTCTAGAGTCCGTCTGTCCATGCCGGCCAAGTACGACGGTGATCCCAAGTTGTGCCGCGGATTCTAATCCCAATGCTCCCTTCACCTGGAGATGTCGGCTGACCAGTTCCCCTCGGAGCGAGCCAAGGTGGCATTTGTCGTTAGCCTGCTTTCGGGGAAGGCCCTGGCCTGGGCTACACCACTTTGGGACCGCAACGATCCTGCCACTGCCAGTGTCCAGAGTTTCTTTGTGGAATTCCGGAGTGTTTTTGAGGAGCCAGCCCGGGCTGCCTCAGCAGAGACTGCGTTATTGAACTTGTCCCAGGGGAGTTCCTCTGTCGGAGACTATGCTATCCGTTTCCGCACCCTGGCTTCGGAACTCTCCTGGAATAACGAGGCGCTCTGTGCTACCTTTAAGAAAGGCTTGTCCAGCGCCATAAAGGACGTCCTGGCCGCACGAGAAGTCCCTACCAACCTGAGTGACCTCATCCATTTGGCCACCAGGATTGACCTGCGTTTTGCTGAGCGACGAGAGGAACTGCTACAGGAAAAGGGAAGTGCTCGTCCCAGACGCTTTCCTCGTCTGGCGCCTATCTTCCAGCCTCCACCGCAACCCTCTTCTGGGTCTCCCGCCGAGGAAGCCATGCAGGTGGATCGGTCTCGCCTGACCACGCAAGAAAGGAACCGCCGTAGAGACGAGAACCTCTGTTTGTACTGTGCCAGTACTGAGCACTTTCTAAAGGACTGTCCTCTCCGTCCACCGCGTCAGGGAAACGCTCGCACCTAGTCAACGTGGGAGAGGCGTTGCTAGGTGTGAATACCTCCTCTCCACGCATTACGGTACCCGTGCGGATTTCCGTGTCCGCCAAGATATCCTTTGCTGCCTCTGCCTTTCTGGATTCCGGTTCAGCCGGTAACTTCATCGACGCCTCGCTGGTGAACAAGTTCCACATCCCTGTGGTTCGTTTACTGAAGCCCATCTTCATCTCCACAGTTAATGGAGAGAGACTCGACGGTATGGTGCAGTTCCGTACAGAACCCCTCCAGATGGACATCGGAGTCCTGCATTCTGAGCGATTGGAGCTTTTTGTGTTACCCCATTGCACCTCAGAACTCCTCTTGGGTCTGCCCTGGCTCCAGCGCCATTGTCCCGTTCTGGATTGGACCTCCGGAGAGGTTCGAAGCTGGGGTTCGGCTTGTTTCGGCAGATGTCTCAAGTCGGTACGAGTCAAGTCTGCACCTGTTATTTCTCCTCCTCCCGGTCTGCCTGAACCATATGCGGATTTTCCAGACGTTTTTTGCAAGAAACAGGCGGAGGTGTTGCCTCCACATAGGCCATATGACTGCCCCATTGACTTGCAACCTGGCATTACGCCGCCTAGGGGAAGAATCTATCCTCTCTCCCCTCCAGAGACTCTAGCCATGTCAGAGTATATCCAGGAGAACCTGCAGAGAGGGTTTATCAGGAAATCCTCTTCTCCTGCCGGAGCAGGATTCTTCCTTGTTGCGAAGAAGGACGGTATCCTTAGGCCTTGCATAGACTTTCGGGGTCTTAACAGCATTACTGTAAAGAACCGTTACCCTCTTCCCCTGATTACGGAACTCTTTGACCGGTTACAAGACGCCAAGTACTTCACCAAGTTGGATCTCAGAGGGGCCTATAACCTTATTCGCATCCGAGAGGGTGACGAGTGGAAGACGGCTTTTAACACCCGAGACTGGCAATTTGAGTACTTAGTCATGCCTTTCGGGCTCTGTAACGCTCCAGCGGTCTTCCAGGAGTTCGTTAACGACATTTTCGAGACCTGCTCTATACCTGTGTCGTGGTCTATTTGGATGACATCCTCATCTTCTCTACTAACTTGGATCAACACCGTGCTCATGTCCGCTTAGTACTCTCCCGTCTCAGAAAGAACCGTCTCTACGCTAAATTTGAAAAGTGTTTGTTCGACCGTACCAGCCTTCCCTTCCTGGGCTACATCATTTCTGCCAAGGGACTACAAATGGATCCTGCCAAACTGTCTGCCATCCTGGACTGGCCTCGTCCCTCTGGCCTTAAGGCCATCCAGCGATTCCTCGGATTCGCAAACTATTATAGACAGTTCATCCCGCATTACTCCACCCTTGTGGCACCAATTGTAGCCCTAACCAAGAAGGGGGCTAACCCGAAATCTTGGCCGCCCCAGGCCGAGAAGGCCTTCAGCGCTCTTAAGTCTGCCTTTGCCACCGCCCCAGTTCTGTCCAGACCGGATCCTACTAAGCCGTTCTACCTGGAAGTAGACGCTTCCTCTGTTGGTGCTGGTGCTTTGCTCATGCAAAAGACTACGAGAGGCAAGTCGGTTACTTGCGGGTTTTTCTCTAAGACTTTCTCTCCCGCTGAAAGAAATTATTCTATTGGGGATAGAGAATTACTCGCCATCAAGCTGGCCTTGGAAGAGTGGCGGCATTTACTGGAAGGATCGGTACATCCCGTGAACATCTACACGGATCATAAAAATTTATCTTACCTCCAGTCTGCTCAGAGACTAAATCCCCGCCAAGCTCGCTGGTCTCTATTTTTTGCCAGATTTAACTTCCGGATCCACTTTCGTCCAGCGAGTAAGAACCTCAGGGCCGATGCCCTCTCTCGTTCGTCTGATGTCACAGGAGAGGAAGTCAAGCCACAGCACATTGTGCCCCCGGAATGTCTGGTCACCATGGCACCTATAGACTTGCGTAACCTCCCTCCCGGAAAGACCTATGTTTCTCCCCGTCTTCGCCTAAAGGTTCCTAAGTGGGGACATTCTTCTCTTCTCGCAGGACATCCTGGTGTCCGAAAGACTCTACAACTTATCTCCAGGAGATATTGGTGGCCATCCTTGGAGAAGGACATCTCTGAATTTGTACAGTCCTGCTCTGTATGTGCCAGAGACAAAACCCCTCGCCAAAGACCCGCCGGCTTTCTCCAGCCACTTCCCATACCAGAGACCCCTTGGTCCAATATCGCGATGGACTTTGTTACGGACCTACCACCATCTCACGGGAAAACGATAATTTGGGTCGTCGTAGATCGCTTCTCGAAGATGGCGCACTTCATCCCGTTGCCAGCCTTACCATCCGCACCTCAGTTGGCCAAGCATTTCCTCCGACACATCTTCCGGTTACACGGCCTGCCTTCACATATTGTCTCCGATAGAGGAGTCCAGTTTGTGTCCAAGTTCTGGAGGGCTCTCTGTGGACGGCTTAAAATCAAGCTTGATTTCTCTTCTTCATACCACCCCCAAACCAACAGGCAAGTAGAGCGGGTCAATTAAATCTTGGGCGACTACCTTCGCCACTTCGTTTCCTCCCGTCAAGACGATTGGGTCGACCTCCTCCCGTGGGCGGAGTTCTCCTATAACCACAAAGACTCTTCTGCTACCAACAAGTCTCCCTTCTTCGTGGTTTACGGTCGTCATCCTCTGCCTCCTCTGCCGTTATCCTCCTCCTCCGGTGTACCTGCAGTGGATTACCTGGTGCAAGACTTTTCTGCCATCTGGCGTGAGACGCGCCTGTCCCTCTTACAGGCCTCATCCCGCATGAAAATCCAAGCGGACAAGAAACGTCGGTTTCCTCCTGTCCTGGTTCCTGGGGACAGAGTTTGGCTCTCCTCCAAGTACATCAGCTTCAGGGTTCCTAGTTACAAGCTTGGTCCTCGTTATTTGGGACCCTACAAGGTCAAGAAGAGGATCAATCCTGTGTGTTACCAACTCCATCTCCCTCCCTCCCTTAAAATTCCCAACTGTTTTCATGTCTCCCTCCTCAAGCCTGCGGTCTTTAATCGCTTTTCCCCCAAGAATCTTCCTCCCACGCCTGTATCCGGTACCTCGGATGTCTTCTCCGTTCAGGAGATATTGGCCTCTAAATTGGTCAGGGGGAGAAGATATTTTTTGGTGGACTGGGAGGGCTGCGGTCCTGAAGAGAGATCCTGGGAGCCAGAGGAGAATATCTTGGACCGTAACCTCATCCTCAGGTTTCTGGGTACCAAAAAGAGGGGGAGACCAAAGGGGGGGTACTGTAACGCTGAGCGCTCTGGTCCCTGCTTCTGGACCGGAGCGCTCGCAGCGTTCGTTCCAGATCCACTCACCTGTGCCCGCTCCGGCTCCCTCCTCCGCTCCCCGCTCACATGGTTCCCGGAGCGCGCGCCCCTGCACCATAGGGCGCGCGCGCGCAGGTCGTTTGAAATTTCAGGGGTCTGTGCACCAGTAATTGGTGCCTGGTCCAAACCTCCCTTCCTGCTTCCTGTGACCTGTTTCCTGTTTCCTGTGACCTGTTTCCTGTTTCCTGTGACCTGTGACCTGTTTCCTGTTTCCTGTGACCTGTTTCCTGTGACCTGTTTCCTGTGACCTGTTTCCTGTTTCATATATAAGTGACCTGCCCCTTCCAGCCATTGCCGGATCTTTGTTGCCTTGTTGCCTTAGTGAAAGCGTTATTTGTGTAATCCTTTGCCGGTTGCCGAACCCTTTGCTAACGACTATCGCCTCTGAACCTGTGCTGCCTGCCCTGACCTTTGCTACGTCTGACTACGCCTCTGCCTGTCCCTTTTGTACTACGCCTATATCAGCAGTCGGTGAGGTTGAGCCGCTACCAGAGGACACGACCTGGTAGTTACCGCCGCAGCAAGCCCATCCCGCCTTGCGGCGGGCTCTGGTGAAAACCAGTAACTACTTAGAACCGATCCTCCGGTACGGTCCACGCCAATCCCTCACTGACACAGCGGATCCACTCCCTGCACCGCTCCTGCTACCAGTCCGGACCCTGACATTGGCTAGGGTGGCGTTTGTGATGTCTCAGCCAATGAGAGGAAGCTTTGTAGTCATTCACAGAAAACAAAGCTCCCTATGAAAGGTTGAAAGACAACTCAAGCTGACTCAATTTTGTTTCAGGTGTGGGCTGTCCCGCTGCTGATATACAACTCTCTATACTGTATGTAGCTGAGGCTACATACAATTTATACAGCACTCCTAGCTGCTGCAACTGTTAGTGAAGTAAATAGTTTGTCTTAAACTATTTAGATTTAAATGAAACATGGAAATTCACTTTAGCATTTTGCTCTTTCATGAAATTTGAGATTTTAGTGATTGGGTTTACATATACCTAAAGTTCTAACCAAAATTTTTGATTGTTACTGAATATGTGGCAATTAGCAAGGAGATACTGCATTGATTCTTCTCTGTAGTTTTGCCTACATTTCTTTCAGGATTGGGCTAATTATTCTCAATTTCCATTCTTCTGGCATTTGTTCCTTCTTTAAAAGATACATCTCCAAAATTTGGTCCATATAGTCTTTTCAAGTATGAGCTCATACCATTTTGTCCCAAAATATCATTCATTTTCAGTCCTTTGATCACATTTCCAAATCTATTTCTGGGTCATAAAAAAGGACTTTTTCACTTTCTATTTCCTGATTTGTAAATCTATTTGTCTACGAGCCTTTCAACGTATTCTGCCCAGCATTCTAATATCTTCACTCCCAGTAAAGTTTACATTTTTATCTCTACACATCCAACAATTCGTGGTTGGAACCCTCTCTAATACACTAACCTCTTTGAAATTATTTCTATATTTCCATGCAGCTCTTTTATTCTCTGAAACTTTTCCCATTCTATTTCCCCGTTCTTTCTCCTGCATATTTTATTCGCCTTTTCTTTTTCAGAAATGTCACCTACATTTGTTCTTGTTTTCTCGTATGCTCTCTAGCCTTCTGCCATCCTTCTTTTGCCTTCTATTTCCAGCTACACTCCTTATTAAATTTGCTTTCTATTCTACAGAAAGCTTTATAATATATAGTCTCCTATACTGCTTGGTCTTTATTTATTTTCAGTTTGTGTCTCCAAAAATTTCAATAGAAAAGTCAGGTAAAAAAGAAAGTTTTAAAGCAAAGAACTTTTTCTGCAGATTCTAATATTATGTTTATATTTTTATTTTCTGCCCTCTTACTTTAAGGTTCCCAATCTCATAATGTTCTTAATAGTTTCTTCTTGATATTTCAGTTTTGTACATCCATGTTTTTTAACTTTATTATTGATTCCTCCGGTCCTACATTTGGCACCTTTCGGGGGGACAGCGGGTACCTGTTTTTGACAGGTTGCAAGGCTTCACTGACAGGTTTCCCATACCGGCAATGGCGGCGGCAGCACCCGACAGTCGATGAAAACATCAGCTTGGGTGCCGACAACCCTGGGATCCAGGACAGGTAAGTGTCCTAACATTACAGTATGCGTAGCTGCTGACTTTTAATTTTTAGAGGTGGGGGGGCGGGGGCTGAACTCCGCTTTAATATCAAATCTCTATACTTTTTCTACTTCCTAATTTTCATATATTATGCAATTTGTCTGTAATGAAAGTGGGTACAAACAAACAGCTAATGCATTGTCACACTGAAAATGTTGCTTGATGAGTCTCCTTTCCAGTTGTGACATTCAGATGGTAGGGTCAGAATTTGGCTTAAACAAATTGAAAGCATGGATCCATTCTGCCTTGTATCAACGGTTCAGGCTGGTGGTGGTGGTGTAATGGTGTGGGAGATATTTTCTTGGCACACTTTGGGCCCCTTAGTACCAACTAAGCATCGTTTAAATGGCCTGAGTATTGTTGCTGACCATGTCCATCCCTTTATGACTACAGTGTACCCATCTTCTGATGGCTCCTTCCAGCAGGATAATGCACCATGTCACAAAGCTCAAATCATCTCACCACTGGTTTCTTGAACATGACAATGAGATCACTGTACTCCAACTGCCTCCACAATCATCAGATCTCAATCCAATAGATCACCTTTGGGATGTGGTGGAATGGGAAATTCACATCATGGATGTGCAGCTGACAAATCTGCAGCAACTGCGTGATGTTATCATGTCAATATGGACCAAAATCTCTGAGGAATGTTTTCAACACCTTGTTGAATCTAAGCCATGAAGTATTAAGGCAGTTTTGAAGGCAAGAGGGGGTCCAACTCGGTACTAGCACTCGGTACTACGTATGCCCATATATTGTGTTTCCCTGAACATGGTACTTTCATCTTGGGAGAATTCACCGTACGTGCATGCAAGGGTAAATTCTGATGCAGGTATTTACTTGTATGGGCGGCTGTGCACGGCACATGCAACTCCCGAGGTGTGGGAAAGCACCAGGGATTTTATGCCAGATTATTTTGAAGCTTCTTGACATCCTCATGCATGAGGCCCTAATGAATACTTTTTTAAGAGCTCATTGCAAAGTTTCATAGTCCTGTTTCAGGTTGATAATGCTAAGCCACTACTTCACAATTAAATGCTGTGTTGTCAGCCCACAGTGTGATGTCAAACCACTGCAAAATACATTTTGGGCTTACAAACACTTTAACCACTTCTGGACCGGAAGGAGTTGCCCCCTTAAAGACCAGACACTGTACCTAAATTAAATTGATGCCCTTTTTTTCCCACAAATAGAGCTTTCTTTTGGTGATATTTGATCACCTCTGCAATTTTTAATTTTTGCGCTATAAACAAAAAAAAGCGACAATTCTGAAAAAAAAGTAATAATGGCGGCGATCTGCGATTTTTTGCGGGACTGTGACAATTCGGCAGACAGATTGGACCCCTGACTGACATTTTTGACACTTTTGGGGGAACCAGTGACATAACTACAGTAATCAGTGCTATAAATATGCACTGTTACTGTAAAAATGACACTGGCAGGAAAGGGGTTAACACAGTGGGTGATCAAGGGGTTAAATGTAAGCCTGGGGGAGTGTTTCTAACTATATGGGATTTGGGCTTTTGAAATGATCATAGAGACCTCTGATCCTATATAGCAGGATCACAGGCGCTCTGTGATCATTCCAGAGAGAACGGTCAGCTGTGTTTACAACAGCTGACCTTTCCTCTCTCTCATCGGGGAACGATCGCGGATGCCCGGCGGCAATCGGAGCTGCCTGCCCCATGCATTGGAGTCCCCAGCGCTGAGCGGGGGCGGGAGCACGGCGGCGGCGGCGCGCGCTCACCCCCTAGCTGCAGGGTGTGCGACCGACGTAGAGCTGTGTCAGTTCGTGCAGGAGGGCCAGCCTGCTGCAGTAAATCTGCAGCGGACGGCCCTTAAGTGGTTAAATTGTAAGTTCTCCTAAAAAGTTGAACTAACACCATATGACCTCCTCACCTCCCCAGGCACACAGTACTTACCTCTGTGGATGATGAGCTGTTCTAGCAACCGGTGTAGCACTCCGGGGATTTGAAAACCTTCTGGGATAGATTACAGCGATTCTGCTTTATACAGTGCTGGTATAGATCATCGCTCTGATCTGTCCTAGAAGTGCTGCAAAAGTAACAGGTAGAACAGCTGGGACTTCAAGTCCTCAGATCACTGCACCAACTATGTGGGCACTGACAGCTCATAGCCCATGGAGGTAAGTACAAGGGGTTAAGGGAGGATGTATGATGTTAGGACACTTCATTTTTTTTTTTTTTTGAAAAGGTGAAGTAACCCTTTAAGAAGCAAATATTATACAAGTAGATAATGGCCAACTGGCTATCTGCGCAGAATCTGGTGCAGCTGTGCATAGTAACCAATCAGCTTCTAGGTTTTATTGTCAAAGTCTAATTGAACAAGCTGAGTTTACAAGCTGATTGGTTACTGTGCACAGCTGCGTCAGATTCTGAGTGTTCCAGTTTTACTGAATCTCCCCCAGAGTTTAGCACATATTAGGAGATGGTTAGCACAGAGTTTGATTAACTGTAGTTCATAATACGGCTATTACGTGGCAAATGCAGTTAAGAGCACTGTCATATCACTATGTACTAGTCTAGCAGGACAAATAATTTAAATAACCATGAAAGCAAAAAGTGTATTAATATTCTGCCCTAATACAACTGAGCTGTAGCAGGACAAGCTAAAATCTGATAAGTATTGAAGGAGTGAAAGATTTCCGCGCTTATGGTTAAAGTTAATAGAGCTGGCTGCAGCCTACCTCAAAATATAGCGAAGCTATATCAAGTATATAAAAGTAAGCGTGGAGGTAAGTGGCGCTGCCACAAGTTAGATAGTAAAATATGGGTAAGGGATACACATATGTTTAAAATCTGGGGCCAATAAATGGGTTTAGTGCAAAATATACAAAATAAAATGCATTTAGTGGGCTAAAAACAATAATAATGTGCGTGCGATGGAAATATGTATAATGCAATAATTAAGTGATCATAAAATTGATGGCTATGTGAATATAATCAATAAAATGGTGATAAGTATATGTGGGTATGTGATATCAAATACATAAAAATATACAAATATTAAAATGCACAATAAAAGAAGTGATCAAATTAATCAATCCTACACCCACTCAAGGTGACTATAAATAGTCATATAAAGTGCCTCAGGAGAGACATAACACGCTGGTTACCCCTGTAGGGGTATTGCCCTCTGGTGAGTGCGGGATCAATAGGAGGGGAGCACTTATTCCTTCATTGAGCACCCCCATCTTTACAGATCACCCGGGATCCACTTTTTCCTCACCCTCTCTGGATTTAAATATATCTGGTGTATGGACTCAATTGCGATAATATTTCCATATATTTATTGTTGCTGACTTTTTATGGACTCTTTTGAGTTTTTTATCTGAGGCTATTTGATTTATACACGTTTTCTAAGTTGTTCTATTGGAGCACTATAATGCACTTTATTTGATCACACCTGCTTTTGATTTATTATTTATAGTCACCTTGAGTGGGTGTAGGATTGATTAATTTGATCACTTCTTTTATTGTGCATTTTAATATTTGTGTATTTTTACGTATTTGATATCACATACCCACATATACTTATCACCATTTTATTGATTATATTCACATAGCCATCAATTTTATGATCACTTAATTATTGCATTATACATATTTCCATCGCACGCACATTATTATTGTTTTTAGCCCACTAAATGCATTTTATTTTGTATATTTTGCACTAAACCCATTTATTGGCCCCAGATTTTAAACATATGTGTATCCCTTACCCATTTTTTACTATCTAACTTGTGGCAGCGCCACTTACCTCCACGCTTACTTTTATAAAATCTGATAAAAATGCTGTTTAAATAGCTAATTACTCATACATATAGTTTTTTTTGTTTTTTTTTAAACATATGCAATATTTGACAGAAAATGTTATGATCCACACAGATTTTAATCTGTAGCAACCACAAAAGCCTCGTAATGCGTATCAATGATCAAAATTTAAAATTATATTTATTTCTACATTGTTTTTCAATTATTTCTACTCCACCATTTATTTGAATCCTCTTAAAGTTTGTAAATGTACTTTGTGAGGATGCTCACACATTACTTCCTTCAGTTCTGTAACACACAGTCACTATGTCCTGTGCAAATGCACTGCTGTGTCACAGAATGCACAGAGCCTGCCTTCTGAACTACAGATTTGTTGAAATTGAAAATAAACTGCAAAGGAGAAGCTGCAAAGCATGAAGGGAGTCCAGGAAGTTGGGGAAAGAGATGGCCAGTAGACAGACAACACTCACATCATGGAAACAGAATTTTCAAGTAAGTTTATATTGCATTGTCAAAAATAACTATTGTTTGTGTAGGTATTACAAATTTACGATGCTGATGTAATAAAATAGAAATACAGTAAACCCCCCTCCATTGCGGGGGTTACGTTCCGGACCCAGCCGCGAAAAGTGAAAATCCGCGAAATAGAAAAACCCTATTAAAATGCATTGTAGGCATGTTTTTTTTACTGTACGTGTAAAAGTATTTTAAGGTTTTAAACACACTTTTAAAACAATAGAAACTCATTTAAACACATAAAAGATACTGAGAGACATAGCAAGAGCTATGGAAAACACAAAAATATTTTATTTTTAATGATTTATATAGTACAATAACATTACAGAAAAAAACACAATATACCGGGACCGCAAAAACTGAACCACGATGGAGCGGGGGTTTTCTGTACATGCCATGACTATAGAAACTCCTTTAAAGAGTAAGTTCACCTTTACAAATTACATACCAGGGCTGAAAAGAACCCAAGGAGTGGGTGACTTTATATGCTGCCTGGTCTGATCAATAACCTCATTTTTGGGTTCCTTTTAGCCCTGGTATGTAATTTGCATTATTGAGTTACTTGGATCACACCGACCTACTTCTTGGTGAGTCAGCGGTTAATAGGTTGATGGTAAATTCTTCAATTTCTTACCATTTTCTTACTAAGTAAGGTTCTTGGCATTTTTCATTTTTTTTTCCTAGTTTGTTCACCTTTATTACTACTACTACTACTACTACTACTCCCCAGTCCCCACTTTACTGACCCCAGGGGGTGCTGACAGCTCAGCCACCCCTGGGGTAGGTACAGTGGGGACTGGGGAGTAGTAGTTCTTCTACCTCTTCTCCGTCAGCACTTCCAGGACAGACCAGATGGATTCTAAATAGTCAGTGCTGTTATTGTCAGAAGAGAGAGAGAAAACCGTGTGGGTGTGCTGACAGCTGCTAGGGTGGGGGCGGTCCGGGGTTAGTTCACCTTTACGTTTTTTCTGTAAAGGTAATCTAACACTTTAATTACATTCGTTGTTTTGCCACTGTATATTATGCAAAATATCCCACAATAGCCATTCCCACAAGCTGTAAATTGTAAATCTTTTCAGCTGATGAGCCCTTATTTTTACCTCCTGCAAAGTTGCTTCTAGAGCAGAAAACGCATATAGCCATATGTTAAAGATGTGAAAGCATTCTTTTCTGGTTTGTTTCTTTCAGTTATTCAGTTATTTGTGGAAAAGAATTTTCCTTAGTAGTCTTTTTTTCTCTAAGTAATAATTAAACAGGGTTAGCTAAAGATGTTGCACGTAGCCTCCAGATCACTTCTATACCTATGACAATAGATGCATCCCTCCTCTGTGGGACCTCTGGAAATCTACTGAGGATTGAGAGCATAGGAAGAGTAGAGGGAGACCATGAAAACGTATATTACCCAATCTCCCTGTGATCAGTGAACCTGGAAGCACTCCGACCACTTCTGGGTTCAAAGCTGTTAAAGCCAGCAGTGGCCTGGTAAACAGCAGATTAGGGACTCTCCATGCATGCCTGATCATCTTGGGTTGGGTGCAGAAGAGGCATTAGAAGTCTAGCAGACCCACTGTAGGGAATTTTCTAAGACAGGAACAAACAGAATCTGGGGCAGCTTTTCATGGCAACCAATAAGCTTCTAACTTCAATTTTCAAAGCTTATCTGAACAAGCAGAAAATACAAGATAATAGGTTACTATGAGCAGTTTCTCCAGATTCTGTCAGCTCCAGTTTTAGCTAATCCCCTCCCTCCATATCTCAAAATCTTTCACATTATATGTACTGTCACACAGGGGATCGTCAGTGATCATTTAAAGAGGAACTCCAGGCTCCTCCCAAAAATCAACAAATATTGTAGCTGCTGACTTTTAATATAAGAACACTTTCCTGTCCAGGAATCCAGCAATATTCTCACCCAAACTAATTCTTCAATCGTCTTTGGGTACAGGCACCTGCAAACAAAGTAAGAAAACAGGAAGTGAAGCCTTGCTTCTTCACAGCCAGTTTCCTACTGCACATGCGCAAGCTGCTCTGTGCATTGTGAATAGTCCCGTAGTCTTCTGGGACCTGTAATGTGTCCCAAAAGACTTCGGCTGAAGAAGGGGGGGGGGGGGCGAACTTCAGGCCTAGATCAACGTAACGATCTGAGCTGGCAGTGGGAGCGGGTACCTGTTAAAACCAGGTACCCGCTCCCCCCCCAAAAAGTGCTAAATGTGGCAGTGGATGGGGGAGGGGGGTGCAAACAAGTGGAGCTTCCCCTTTTGGGTGGAGCTCCGCTTTAAGTTAAAATGTTTATAAAAGTAATAAAATATAATGAAAAAACAGCAACAAAACCATTTTGAAAGACTCGTACACCACTACGCACATATGCACATAAATAGGTATCTTCAAGCATGCAAGCATGCCAGTGGCAGAAATATAATTCAAGGGCACTCATGGTTAACCCAAGTTAATGAGCTGTAGAGGTTTTTAACTTCCTCCCATCCGCGCTACAGCCTATATAGGGCTGCAGCGCGGACTCGAATTTTCGGGAGGCCGTTTTTAAACGGCCTCCCAGAAGCAGGCTCCCTGCACGCTCCCGCGAGCGCGCATCGGGGAGAATCTGTGTCGGCCGTGTCCCTTGGACACAGCCGATCACAGATCGTGGTGAATGGCCAATCACAGCGGCCATTCACCACGTGATCGCACCATATGTAAACATATGAGATCATCTCTCATCACCGGCGCACCTTCCTCACACGGAGCCTGCAGTGTGAGGAAGGAGGGGGAGCCGTCAGCCGCCGGAGACACAGAGACATGTAATCAGGGCACTGATCACCAGTGCCCTGGTTACTAAAAGGTAAAAAAACATACAAATTGCCCCCAACAGTGCCCACAGTGCCCGCCATCAGTGTCCCCCACCAATGCCCACAATCAGTGCCCATAGTGCTGCCAGTCAGTGCCCATCAGTGCCTGCTCATCTAGGCACTGATGAGCACTGACTGGCAGCACTATGGGCACTGAGTGTGGGCACTGATGGTGCTGCCCATCAGTGCTCATCAGTGCCGCCCATCAGTGCTCATCAGTGCCACCCGTCAGTGTCCATCAGTGCCATCCGCCAGTGCCCATCAGTGCCGCCTCTCAGTGCCCATCAGTGCCGCCCATCAGTGCCACCTCTCAGTGCCCAGCAGTGCCACCTCTCAGTGCCCAGCAGTGCCGCCTATCAGTGCTCATCAGTGCCGCCTATCAGTGCCGCCTATCAATGCCGCCTATCAGTGCTCATCAGTGCAGCATATTAGTACCTCCTCATCAGTGCCCATAAGTGCCACCTCATCAGTGCCCATAAGTGCCACCTCATCAGTGCCCATCAGTGCAGCCTATCAGTGCCCATCAGTGCCGCCTCATCAGCGCACATCAGTGAAGGAGAAAAATTTATTTTCAAAATTTACTCGCAGAAAATAAGAAAAACTTTTTTTTTTTTCAAAATTTTCTGTCTTTATTCTTTTTTTTTGTTAAAAATAAAAAACCCAGAGATGATTAAATACCACCAAAAGAAAGCTCTATTTGTGTGAAAAAAATGATAAAAATTTCATATGGGTACAGTGTAGCATGACCGCGCAATTGTCAGTCAAAGTGTGACAGCGCTGAAAGCTGAAAATTGGCCTGGATGGGAAGGGTGTTTAAGTGCACAGTAGGCAAGTGGTTAAAGTGTTGCTACTGACAATTTTGGGTATAGGAGTCTTTCCCTGTTCACCGACACATGCAGTTTTGAGGCATGACTTTTCGGTATTCATTACCTCACACAGTCCCAGAAGAAAATGTTTTGGAGGTCTTAAATAAATGTTTTAAAAAATCCCCAATACTGCGCATTTTATGCAAAAATGGTCCAGCAGCAAAAGGGTTAAAAGTTGCCCCAACATTTCATATTCCTGATATGTGTCTATTGTACCATGTAAATGCATGAAAAAATATCCTGTTCTGTTTGTATTGATTCTTTGCTGTGTGATATACCTGATGAAGAACATCCATCCCAGTATGGTCAGTTTTCTTCTTTGCATTCTATTTGGGAGGACAGCCCGCCTGTACTCCTAATAGCCAGAGTTTTGCTGACACCCCTCTGTATAGCGAATCACTAGGATAATCAGTGTGCTGCTGTTTCTCGGCCTCCTGATAACACGCCCCCCTGTACAGCGAATCACTAGGATAATCAGTGTACTGCTGTTTCTCTGACTCCTGGTGACACACCCCCTGCAGTCTCCACCCCCACCTCTCTAATGCCTCTTTCACACTGATGCAGAAGTTTTGTTGAGCCTTCAGAAAGTGCACCAAAACCACAGGACATAATAGAAGTCAATAGGAAAATACCCGCACAAAACCTGCGGGTGTCCTGTGCTGTAGCTGCGGTGTAATTAAACTGCATCGCATCAGTGTGAAATGGGCCTAGGCTCCTAATGCGTCATGTCACCTGTTTTTATTTTTTTTATATTTACACAATTGTTTTGCCTTGAATTTATGTTTTAAACTGAATTGTTTGTTTTACAAAGGTGAGGGTTCACACATACTTTCACTAAAGCAAGGATCATTATACCTTAAGTTAAAATGCTGGAATCGTTATCTTCGGACTGTGTTTACAAAGTTAAAGTTTAATTTTATTAGTTGAGGAAGAAGAAGCCCAATTGATTTTTCTTTACTTACACATCTGTGTATTTGTGGCTATACCGTATGTGTCTGTGTATATTCATATTTATGACATTCTATTTCAAATTTATTATGTTTAATTTGATTTTCACCAGGTGGCTATGTAGTCAGCTGTGTCTATCACTGAGCAGGTGTGTGTTCATTTCTTTCTCCCCCCACCCCCCCCTCCCCCACCACTCCTGAGTCCTTTACCTTTTCAAGGACACTGTTCTTTTTCCTTTGGGTTTGGGATCTGCTGTTAGGGCCGGTTCGCACCAGAGCGCAATGCAGGAAAGATACGTTCCATGTGCGTTTCCTGCACCATGCTCAAAAGGCACCGACTTTGCGATCTGCTGTGGGTGCCAATTATATTGTTAATGGAACCCCAAATGCAGATCACTAATGCAGTGCATTTGAGGGCGCCAAATGGCATGGTAATGCAGTACCATGGGATTTGGTGTGGCATGGTTTATAAAAGTAGTGGATGCAACATTACACCACCGCTGCCACGCTACAGGGGCTGGGAAGGAAACTGTATCCTATTACAGAGCACCAGAGTGGTCACTTTCATACACCCAAAACATATTGCAGCGCTTCCACCTAGTGCCAGGAGAAGGCACTACGCACTGTAAGCAGCCAATTTTATCTTTTATTTTGTAACTATAATAAAAACGGATTTACACTATATTTTGGCTTCCCTATCATATTTTCCCATATACATCTGCTTGAGACCCTATCCTGCGGTCCAGATCCAGATTGGAACATCTACCCCCTATCCCTGGATTGGATAAACTCGGCGGAGGATTGATCTATCCTTAAAGGGATCAAAAGCGATCTAGGTCCTTGTGGCCTAAAGCCATCTGGTAAGAAGCAAATATTGCTGAATTTTATCAAGAGCACAAATTGGAGCACAAAATCACTTTGAAGATTTTATTTAATCACCACAGACTTTCTTTCACCTATTGCACAAAAATATAAATGAATTACAGATTTTATAGATTTTATTGCTAATTACATGCGTTTTTATGTCATACAAGGTTTTATAACGCAATTCTATTATCACTAAAAGTCACCAATTTTATATAGACACAGAGATATATATTTCACCTTTTTACTAGGTTGTTATTACAAATGGTTCACATTATGGTATTATAGATGATTTTAAAGTCCACCATTTATTTATTTATTTATTGGTAAACGAGGTTTATCTTTATGGACATAATTGATTGGTGTAGACCAGGCATCACTAAATGGCGGACCGCGGGCCAGGTCCGGCCCCAATCACTCTCTCAACCGGCCCGCAGCGGTCTCGCCATTTAGATGCCTGTTCTTCTCTCAGCTGTCACGCTTTCGCTTTCATCTTCACAGAGCCAACTGCGGGAGGCAGGGACAGTTCTGGAGGGAGGGCGGAAGCTAAACAAGCCAGTGATTGGTTGCTAAGATAAAGGGCAGTCCAAGCAACCAATCACCAGTTTGCAGCTTCCGTCTTTTATTCAGAGCTACTGTGCCTCTCGTCCTCCTGTCTGTGTAAGGCAGGGGAAATGTGTGAAGATAGAGAGGTGATGTGTGGCGAGGAGGGAGTAGGAGGAAGAATGGACTACAGCAGAACAAGGTGGAGTGTATAAATAGGTCACTATTTTTACAGCATTAGAAAACTATGATCACTGAGTGGGGAGAGATGTTGCAGTGATCACTGTGAAGGAGGTAGTAAGAAGTGATCACTGCTGCTGATTGATGGGAGATCAATGTCTGAACCTGTGTAAACCCTACATCTGGTGCCTGCTATGTCTGCTGTGTGTGATGGTTGCAGGAGACATTGAAAGGGATCAAAATGCTAACTAATTGTCAGAGTGCTATAGTGCTTTTTTTCTCCTATCTCAATCTTAAGTGCAGTCATTGTTTGCTGCCCCCTATTTTATGTTAAGGGGCACACTGATGGGCACAGCAAAATGTGTCCATCAGCATGCCCCTTAACCACTTTACAACCGGAGGATTTTGCTGTCTTCCGTCCAGGCCACTTTTTGCGATTCGGCGCTGTGCGACTTCAACTGACAATTGCGCGGTCGTGCGACGCCGTACCCAAACGAAATTTACGTCCTTTTTCTCCCACAAACAGAGCTTTCTTTTGGTGGTATTTGATCACCTGTGCGATTTTTACTTTTTGCGCTATAAACAAAAAAAGAGCGTTTATTTTGAAAAAATAACAATATTTTTCACATTTTTTTATATGAAATTCCCCCCAAAAAAGATGTAAAAACCAATTTTTTTAAAAGTTTTTGGCCAATTTGTTTTATGCTACATATGTTTGGTAAAAAAAATCGCAATAAGCGTATTTTGATTGGTTTGCGCAAAAGTTATTGCGTTTACTAACAAAGGGAAAGATTTCTGTCATTTTTGGTGTTTTTTTTTTAACGCGTAATGGCGGCGATCTGCGATTTTTTTTGCGGGACTGCGACATTGCGGCGGACAGACCGGACCCCTGACTGACATTTTTGACACTTTTGGGGGTACCAGTGACATTACTGCAGTAATCAGTGCTATATATATGCACTGTTACTGTAAAAATGACACTGGCAGGGAAGGGGTTAATTTTATTGGAGAGGGAGGGGTTAATGTATGCCTGGTGCTTACTGACGTGTAGGGGGGGAGGTGACTGAGTGAGGCATGGACAGATCGGATGTCCAGCTATGCTGAACAGTCCGATCTGTCACTCCCTGTCACTATGGAGATCCGCCCGCTGTGTTTACACACAGCGGGCGGATCTCCAGACTCGATCCCCGACGATCGGGTAAGAGCAGCGGCGATCGCCGCTGCTCCTCCCCTGGCCCGACTCCCGCTGTGAATGAAAACAGCGGGAGCGAGCCTCCGGCGGCGCGCAAGCGCCGCCCAGAAGGGGAGGAGTCCAGTCACGTTAATACTACGTGACTGGACGGGAACGAGCCACTCTGCCGCAGTACTATTACCGTGAGCGGTAGTAGAGTGGTTAAAGTGGTTGTAAACCCCCAAGTAGTGTTTGTATCTAAAGGTAAGCCTATAATAAAGCTTACCTATAGGTACTGTAGATATCTACTAAACTTGCACCGTTTGACGTTATCAGCACATGCGCTCTGAATGAACCCGTGTGCCCTGTGCCATGATTGGCGGCTCCCGGGCGCATGCACAGGAGTGACGTCCTCACTGCTCTGGCCAATCAGGTGGCCAGATGACGCGAACTCGGAAGTAAGACGGCTGAACATGTCAGCCATGTTACCAGTGAGCGAGCGGCGCTGCAGGGGCTTCGTTCTAAGGTAAGTATTTCATAATGAGCTAGTATGCGATGCATACTAGCTCATTATGCCTTTGTCTTCCAGGTTTTTTTTTTCTGAGGTTTACAACCTCTTTAACATAAAATGTACCCATCAGAGTGCCCCTTAACATAAAAAATGGGGCATGCTGATGGGCACATATTATGTAAGTGGGATTGCACTGATGGGCACATGTTAAGGGGGGCACTCTGATGAGGACACCTGAAGTAAGGGGGCACACTGATCTGAATACCGGATCTAAGGTGGCACTGTGATGGCCCCACCTGATGTAAGGGGGCACTCTGATGAGGACACCTGATGTAAAGGAGCACTCTAACCTTATTCGATGGGTACAAATGATGTAAGGGGGCACTCTGATGATGGCACCTAATGTAAGGGGGCCTTATGATGAAGAAACCTGATGTAAGGGGGGCACTCTGATGGGGACATCTCATATAAGGGGGTACCCTGACAGTGGCAACTGTTTTATGGGGGGACCCAATGTAATGAATCACTCTGGTAGGGGCACCTGATGTAAGGGGGAACACTATTGGGGACAGTTACAGAGTATTACCAGAGCGTGTGGAGAAAACAGTAATAAAAGCATCATAGAGCGTGGCTGTGCCAAAAAAAAGGAAAGTAGAAGCGTACAATCTTTCATGGCACATGCTTGAGATTCGGACCTCGGCCAGAAGAAAATTTTAGTGACCGGACCTCCTTGAATTTTAATTCACTACCCCTGGTGTAGACAATCTAATAGCCCCTAACACACCTGGAACACCACCACTGATTACCTGATTACCAGCACCTATTTTTTCACTTTTCTACTATGCAACATCAACATACCTGTTAATTCTAACACTCCTGCTACTTCTTAGTCTAACCTCCTCATTTGACCTGAAGCAATGTGAACATATTTCTACTTTCTCTGATGGCAACACCCTTGAGCTTGTATTCTCCTACCAGGGGCGTAACTAGATTTCTCAGGGCCCCGGTGCAAGAAATCATGAAGGGCCCCCCCCCCGTGGTGGGGAGGGGGTGTGATCAGTGGCGGCGCCATGGTGGGGAGGGGGGGGTGATCAGTGGAGGCAGTGGTGGGGAGGGGGGTGTGATCAGTGGTGGCAGTGGTGGGGAGGGGGTGTGATCAGTGGAGGCAGTGGTGGGGAGGGGGGTGTGATCAGTGGCGGCGGTGGTGGGGAGGGGGGTGTGATCAGTGGCGGCGGTGGTGGGGAGGGGGGGTGTGATCAGTGGTGCCGTGGTGGGGAGGGGGGTGTGATCAGTGGCGGCGGTGGTGGGGAGGAGGGTGTGATCAGTGGCGCCGTGGTGGGGAGGGGGGTGTGATCAGTGGCGGCGGTGGTGGGGAGGAGGGTGTGATCAGTGGCGGCCGTGGTGGGGAGGGGGGGTGTGATCAGTGGTGCCGTGGTGGGGAGGGGGGTGTGATCAGTGGCGGCGGTGGTGGGAAGGAGGGTGTGATCAGTGGCGGCGGTGGTGGGGAGGGGGGTGTGATCAGTGGCGGTGTTAGTGGGGAGGGGGGGTATGATCAGAGGTGGTGATGGTGGTGAAGGGGGGGTGAGATTAGTGGCGGCAATGGTGAAGGGGGTGGGATCAATGGTGGTGGTGAGGGGGGGTGATAGTTGGGAGGGGGGTGGGATCAATGGCGGTGGTGAAGAGGTGATAGTGGAGAGGGATCAGTGGGGGCAATGGTGGGGGGGGGTGGAGGAGGGGTGGGATGTGGTGTCATCCTCCCCCACCACCACCACCTCTGTCTTACTGATCCCATCCCCCCACCACCACAGATCTCATCCCTACACCCCCCCAACACCTCTGTTGTAGATAGGGATGAGATCTGTTCTGTGCCAGGCATGGGTCTGGGATCATTAAGAGGCAGCATTGCAGCAAGCCAGCAACAAGGGTGGAGTTTGTGATCAAAAAGGCAAGTTCGTTCACTTACAATTAGCACTTAGCAGTCGAGTCGGTTAGTCAGCTTCCCCCTCAGTCACTCAGCAACTCCAGCCAGGCAGGCACACTTCTTCTAGCAGGCACAGCATGTAGTCTCTTCGCACTCGAACTCCTCCTCCCCCTGCACACTATTGGTGTCAATGCCTCACTGCATCAGCTCTGATTGGAGGATCGGCAGGGCTGGGGTCGGTGCAGGCAGCACAGCAGCAGATTGCAGCTTTACAAAGAAAACTGGCCGCTTTAGACACGTCTCTACCGCCGCCCCCCCCCCGCCCGCACAACGATCGTCTCTCAGTCTCAGCCAGACAGCCACTAGCGAACACGGAACAGTCAGGCGGACAGACGGGCCCCCTCATGCCGCGGCCGCAGTAAGAGAATGGGGGCTGGCGGCCCCCCTCAGGTAGCGCAACTCCAGGGCCCGGTCGCAAGCGCGACCGCTGCGACCCTGATAGTTCCGCTACTGTCTCCTACCTATAAACTACGAACCACCTCTCCAACAATCCTTTTCCTCTCTCTGATCACCACCTTATTAGTTTTGCTCTCTCCCTGTCTTCCAACACCTCTCCCTCCAACCTCCTAACAATTGTATTCTTCTACCTATACACTCCGTGCAACCTCTCCAACAATCCTTTTACTCTCTCTGATCACCCCCTTATTAGTTTTGCTCTCTCCCTGTCTTCCAACACCTCTCCCTCCAACCTCCTAACAATTACCCATAGAAACCTTCTCCACTTTAACCCTTCTCTTCTCTATTCTGCTACTGACCACCTCTATGACAAAATCTCATCCTTGTCCTGCCCCAATCTAACCACTTCTGTCCACAGTAGATCCCAGTCTTCACTCTACAGATAACCCCCCCCCCCCCCCCACACATAACATCCCATGTCCACAGGTACACTCAACACTTCCCTTATTCAAACCTGCTACTATAATTAAAGTTGCTAAACTTTTGTATAAGGCCCACCTAACCACTTGCCCCCTGAACCCTATTCCCTCTCAAACACTGTGGTCAGCCTCTGGCTCTATTCTACACTCTCTAACTCACATTTTCAATCTCTCCCTCTCCTCTAGCATCTTCCCTAATTATCTAAAACATGTCTAGTCACTCCTAACCTACACCCCATTGCCTTGCTCCCATTTTCCTCCAAACTCCTTGGTCTATAACCAACTGTGTGACCACCTCATTAAGAATAACCATCTTGATTCCCTTCGGTCTGGATTTTGCCCTCAACACACAGAAACTGCTCTCCTAAAACTCACAAATGATTTGCTAACAGCTAAAACGAATGGACATTATGTCTGGACCTTTCAGCTGCCTTTGATATGGTTGACCACCCCCTCCTCCTCACAAAAACTTTATTCTTTTGGTCTCTGTGACTGTGCTCTTCGTTGGTTCTCATCCTACCAATCCCACAGCATCTTCAGTGTCACTTTCAATTCTACTTCCTCCTCTCCTCTTCCTTTCTCTGTCTGGGTCCTCCAAGGTTCTTGCACCTCTCATATTCTCATTCTACACGTCCTCCCTGGATCAGTTGACAGCCTCCTATGGCTTTCAATATCATTTCTATGCTCCGCATCACACCACTTCTTCAAACTCAGTCTAGCCAAAGCTTAGTTCATCATTTTATGGCATGCTAGGTGTAATCCTGGACTCTGAGTTATCATTTCGGCCCCACATCCAGTCACTTCTCATACCTCAACCTCTGCAACATCTCCAAAATATGCCCCTTCCTAACCAATGACACTCCAAAGCTCCTAATTCACTCCCTGGTCATTTTGCACCTCGACTACTGCAACTCCCTCCCAGAGCCGGCCTTAGGTGTTCAGGCGCCCTGTGCAAGCTAATCCTGTGGCGCTCCCCATCCTCACCTCTCGCACCCCCCTAAACATGGCTGTATCTATTGAAAAACTATTTAAGAGTATACTTGCTGCTAATTGACTCCAAGTGGGTGCAGCAGCAAGATAAAAACAGGGAAAAAAATCAGCGCAAAAATAGTATTTACCCTAAAATGATATATAAATATGTCACCCAAATCTGTTTCTGTTGTAAAATGTGCACAGTGCAAAATAATAATTAAATATGCATGGCTACTACAGTATACATATCATATACCACTACTAGATAAATAACAATTAAATATTCATAACCTCTACAATGTGCAAAAAATGAAACAACATAGCGTGATTCCATAAAATACATCGGCTTTTATTTAAGTCTGGTGAGTCAGTTTGGGGTGATTGGTGGAAGCAGCTTTGTCACCATAAATATTTATTTGCACTTTTTTGCACATTTTATTGCATCTTTTTGGCACTTCATTGGACTTTTCTTGGAACTTTTTTATGTTCACTAATAACTTAGCCCCCTAACATTAGAGACCCCCCCATGGAGCCCCCCCTTACATCAGAGACCCCCCCTTACATCAGAGACCCCCACGGAGCCCCCCTTACATCAGAGACCCCCACAGAGCCCCACTTACAGAGACCCCCATAGAGCCCCACTTACAACAGAGACCCCCCACCGAGCCCCCTTTACATCAGATACCCCCCTCAGAGCCCCCCTTCACATCAGAGCCCCTCCTTACATCAGAGACCCCCCACAGAGCCCCCTTTACATCTAAGTCCCCCCCACAGACTCCCCTTACATCAGAGACCCCCACAGAGCCCCCCTTACATCAGAGACCCCCACAGAGTCCCCCTTACATCAGAGCCCCTCCGAGCCCCTCCTTACATCAGAGACCCCCCACAGAGCCCCCTTTACATCTAAGTCCCCCCCACAGACTCCCCTTACATCAGAGACCCCCACAGAGCCCCCCTTACATCAGAGACCCCCCACAGAGCCCCCTTTACATCATAGACCCCCCACAGACTCCCCTTACATCAGAGACCCCCACAGAGTCCCCCTTACATCAGAGCCCCTCAGAGCCCCTCCTTACATCAGAGACCCCCCACAGAGCCCCCTTTACATCTAAGTCCCCCCAACAGACTCCCCTTACATCAGAGACCCCCACAGAGCCCCCCTTACATCAAAGACCCCCCACAGAGCCCCCTTTACACCATAGACCCCCCACAGACTCCCCTTACATCAGAGACCCCCACACACCCCCCTCTGGTTCCTAGTGTATTGAAATGTATTGTAACTGTATTGTCTGCCCTCATGCTGTAAAACGCTGTGCAAACTGTTGACGCTATATAAATCCTGTATTATAATAATAATAATAATACAATTCTGTACATTGCACATGGGAAAAACCCCCTGGCAAGGATTTGCCCTTAAAGCATAAACCTATCCCCTATGTAATATAGGGCCCCTTTTGCTTTTTGTTTGTGTTTTTCTAGGACAAACGTTATTTTCATGAAAAAAGTTTTTGAAGATATTTCTATAACCAGAGCTCACTTTTGCAATGTGCTGTTACCAACACCGAGAAATAATGGCTCAATGGTTATATCCATTCCTGTTTTTAAATATTGTGCATTTTTGTAGATGAATGAAGGTACAGCCCTGGGCTTTTAGCGTCCCTTCCTTGCTTGAAGTTTTGGTGAAGGGGATTTTATGACTCTAGTGAGTAAAACATGACTAATTGTCTTTAATTGTCCTAATTGTATTTTAAAAAATTGTCGTATTGTTTTACCACATTAAAAAAATGTGTACAATTATTGTTGTGTATGCATATAATAGTTATTTGCTCATATCTATGACTAGTATCCTAGATCATCACCCCTTTCTTAAAGTTAGAAGTGATATGCGTACACTGTAATAGAAAGAAGCCCATACTATGAACAGGGGGAGAAAAACACGCATACAGAATAGTTGCAGAAAAATCTCCTGTCTATTAAAAAACTTACAATGGCTTTAGTACAGCTAAGAGATAAGAGTTAGATCACGTGTCAATTGCCTGGAATAAACTTCTATAATATAGGCTGTCAAGGTTATTGTTGGCTATATGCCCAGAAGACTAAGGAACAGTCTTTGTATTCCCCCAGAAAGCAGCTGGACAAAGAACCACTTTACAGGGGACTCTATGTATATAACTAATACAAGATGGATTTTTTATTTTATTTAGTTTATGTTTAGGCTGTGGTGCTTGTAAATTCCGACCCCTCTATACATGAACCCTTAATTAACCACTAGGACTCCTATCGAGCCCTTTGCTGATAATCCCTGTTTGTATATTAGATGTATGTACTATTAATAATTGTTTTTATATGAAGCTTGTATTGTTTCCATACTATTGGGCATCTATATATTTATGGTTAATATGATCAGAGATGTATAGTAACGAAGTAGAACTACTTAAGTACTGTACTTAAGTACCGAAATGCGGTATCTGTACTTTCCTAGAGTAGAATTTTTTTCTCCTACTTCTACTTTTACTTCACTACATTTTTTCGATGATTTCGATACTTCTACTCAAGTATTTTTTTTTTGTGCTGCATAGTTACTCGTTACTTTTAAAAAAATTACCACTGCCAGAACAGTTTGCATAAAGCTCAAAAAAATGTGTATAATGTCATTTGTAAATCAGCGCATACGAAAATAAAGGTTGTGTATAATAAAAGCTGCTATACCAAATCTTTCCAATAAAAAGAAAATATGAAACAAACAAATAAATGGTGCTACAGCGCTTAAAGTGCATCAAGAAACTACTAACAAACACAGGTTAATCATTTGAATAAATCATTTGAAATAATAAAAACAATATGATGTTCAAACTTTTGACTTATTTCTTTAATAACTACATAACACAGTACTTGTACTTCTACTTTCAGTACTTGAGTAGAATTTTTTTTTCAAAACTACTGGTACTTTTTACTTTTAGTACTTAAGTAGCAAATTTTTTGAAAAAACTACTTGCAATACTTAAGTAAAAAAAATGTTGAATACTTTAGTACTTCTACTTAAGTAACTTTTTCTGCGAGCACTTCCACTTCTACTCAAGTAATTTTTTTGATCGAGCACTTGTACTTTTACTCAAGTAGAAATTTCGAGTACAAGTCTGAATATGATATGCTGGTTGCAGTAGTTCCTCTGCTTCAATTACTTTGATTAGTATGTAGCGGGTGCCTGGCATTTTCCTGCTTCCATGCCAGGCCGACCGAGGCTTCTCACTGTGCAGTGAGTGAGAGGAATTTACAGACACTTAGAACCCTCCCCTGTTTCTCATTTGCAGAAGGAAGTAGCCAATCCAGGGAGGATTGAGGAGCTGCAAAGAACTCTGGGATGTGTAGTTCCCAAAATAGGTGATTCTAATCACTGGGGACAGGACTACAAACCCCAGGATTCTCTGGCAAGGAAGGAATGAAGGACACCATCTTATCTGCTGAGAAGGATTCAGTTACCACAAGGCAGGGGAAGAGTCTGGACCTAGGGGAGAGGTGTTGCCTCCCACGTCAGTTTATTGCTGTGTTCAAAGGTGCAGCCTAATTAAAGGGGAATCCCGGGTGCCTGTCCAGACGCACCTGCATCGGCTGAGTGAATCGCTCCAGTGTGAAGTGACCAGTCGGGTTACCACAAGAGCCTGCCTGTTCCAGGATATTCATTTGGGTCCTGACCACAGGATTGGTGAGAGGGCATTTGCCCATCTACAGGAAACAAGGACACTGTACACAGACAGAGTTATTTCACTTTGTTCTCACTTGCCAGAACCTGGGTCTTGTTGAAGCCCTGTTAAGCAGTCGAAGTGTCTGCCTTGGTATCCGGATACTGTCAGCATACCACAGCTACACTTTGCCAAACAGGATTTCTAAGTGCACCAACTAAAGTTGCTAGCTGAAGATACAAGGCCTCATCCTTCTTCCAAGGGACTGAAGTTATTGGTGTCATACGGGCACGCACACACATACTAAGGGCTCTGTATATGTAGTGTATGTGCAGTGTACTCTCACTTGGGAGTTAAGTCACTAAGCACTGAATTAGGTACAGTGTTTGTAGTGGGGCCTTTGGTGTCAAGGGAGTGAAGAGAGAAGTCTGACATAGGAGAAAGTCATTCTTCTGCTCTCCTCCTGCCTGGACTCATAGCACCAATTTAAATAGAGGTAACCCAGTTTGTGTTAAACTGTTATATTGTGATTCATTGTTAAGTGCTTATCTCTGCTTCTGGGGTAGTTCACAGATGTGGAATCCCCTAGAGTCAGTCTGATATAATACATTGAGTTATATTGCTCTTGATTAGGGATGATCGAACGGTTCGGGTCGACCATCGGTTCGACCCGAACATTGGATGTTCGATATTCGGCCGAATACCGAACTTTTTGCGGCAAAAGTTCGGTATTCGGCCACCAGAACCGCCCAAAATGCACTGGGACAGGAACTGGGCTTTAAAAGCCCGTGATTGGCCCAGAAACGTCTGCAAAAGCCAATGAGGGGGCAGGAGTCTCCTAGGAACGTGATTGGAGTGACTACGGGGACCAGAGGCCAATCAGGAGTGAATACGCCCCACACTATATAAGATGGCCCCGCCTAACCCCTAGCACAGTTATCCAGAGCCTGTTGAAGAGAGTTGAAGCAGTTCTCTGACTCCTGCTTGCTACACTACATTTCCTACATATCGAGTGGTTCTAAAGCTCCATATAGCAGAATTGTATTTAGCTTACAGCCAGTGTAGTTAGATACAGCGATTGTGCTGGTTCTTAGAGTTAAAAAAAAAAAAAAAAAACTTAAGGGACAGTGTCAGTCTTCTGCTGTATGGAGCTTTCTATTTAGTGGAAAGGGATATCTAGTGTAGTTAGGGAACTTTGTACTACATTAGTTAGATTTGAAAATTTAGTTTCTGTAGGGAAAGTGTGAGGGTTCTGTTTAGTGAGCACGTGGCACAGTGCTGCTCTATCACAGCAGGTATACGTGCTTGCTAGGCAGCAAAATACAGTGACAACTTAACGCCTGTTGTTCAAAGCGTTAGGTGCACTGTACAAAAGCCTTTGCAACTGTGCGTGACACGCAACTGCTGTGCTGTATCCAGCGACAACTGTGGGTCGCATAGCAGTGTGCGTTTTTCACCGCACACAGTTGCCAACGCATCAGTGACAACCTAACGCCTGTTGTTCAAAGCGTTAGGTCCACTGTGCAAAAGGCTTTGCTACTGTGCGTGAACCGCAACTGCTGTGCTGTATCCAGCGACAACTGTGGGTCGCATAGCAGTGTGCGTTTTTCACCGCACACAGTTGCCAACGCATCATTGAGAAATATGCCTGGTAGACCAAGAAAAGGCATACGTGGCCCTGCTGCGGAAAGGGGCACAGCTTCTAGGGTGTCTAGAGGCAGGGGTGGACGTGGTGGTCAGTCCTCAGCCAGGCCACCATTTGGATTGTTCTCCGGCAGTGGCCAAGCTATACGTCCACAGTATGTACAGGAGGTGGTGGACTATATGAACAAACCCTCATCATCGGCATCATCTGCAACTACAGTGACCCAGGCAGAGAAAAGTGGTCAGTCTTCTGCAGTTGTCAGAACAAATACAGATGAGTCCATGTCCACCTCATGTCCTCCCTTAGACCCAATTTCAGACATGGCAGAGGAGTCAGCTGAGCTGTTTGACCACAGTGTCGGCCATCTACTCCAGCCTGATGCTCAGTCCTTTATGGAGTCTGATGTTGGGTCTGAGTTTTAAAAGGAGGAGGCAGAGCAAACAAGAGGGGAGAGCAGACGGCCCGCTCCATCTAAGGCCGCACCTGTTGTCTCCCAGGCCAGGCCTGATGCTCAGTCTTTGATAGAATCAGATGTTGGGTCTGAGGTTGAGGAGGAGGCAGAGCAAACAAGAGGGGAGAGCAGACGGCCCGCTCCATCTAAGGCCGCACCTGTTGTCTCCCAGGCCAGGCCTGATGCTCAGTCTTTGATGGAGTCAGATGTTGGGTCTGAGGTTGAGGAGGAGGCAGAGCAAGCAAGAGGGGAGAGCAGACGGCCTACTCCATCTAAGGCCGCACCTGTTGTCTCCCGGGCCACTATACACACCTCATCTTGCTGGGCCTTTTTTGAGACATCCCATGCAGATAAAACAGTTGCGATCTGCAAGATTTGTAAGAAGGGTATAAAACGTGGCAAAAATGTCAACCACCTGGGTACAAGCTGCCTAAACAGGCATTTGACAACCCACCACTCGGCCCGTTGGCAGGAGCATTTAAAGAACCCACAAAAGGGCCAAAGATTGGTCAGTCGGCCTCCTAGTTCTCCTCGCGCTCCTCCTCATGCTCCATCTGCTCCACCTGCTCCACCTGCACATCAGTCTGTTCCTGGCCCTGCTATAGTCACTCGTCACCTGTTGGCAGCCTCCACTGGCAGGGATGATGATATAGCAGGCAGTGTCGCATCTACCTCCAGCACACCACCAGCTGTATCATCTAGACGCCAAATTTCGATTCCACACATGCTGGAACGAAAAAAAATGTATACTCCCCGCCACCCACATGCCCAGCGTCTAAACAGTAGTTTGGCTAAACTACTGGCTCTGCAACTATTACCATTTAACCTGGTAGAGTCTGCTCCCTTCCGTGACTTCGCAAAATGTGCAGTTCCACAGTGGCAGGTGCCAAGTCGGCATTACTTTTCCCATAAGGCCCTGCCATCCCTATACCAACATGTGGAAGGCAATGTAGTGTCGTCCCTGGCCAAGTCAGTCAGCCGTAAGATACACTTGACGGCTGACACTTGGTCAAGCAAACATGGGCAGGGACGGTACATTTCTGTCACTGCTCACTGGGTGACACTGCTTGCCAGTGGAAGGGATTGTAGCCAGGGCTCGGTGCTGCAGCCAGTGTTGCCCCCACGTCTGCAAACAGCTGGTGGTGTCGCTGATCCGGGTAGATCGATCACTTCTACCCCCTCCTGCTCCTCCTCCTCTACCTCCTCCATGCCCTCCTCTGCAGAATGGTCCTTTGAATATGATGAGATACCACGTAAACGTTCAAAGGGCTATTCTATGTCTCAGGCCAAAAGGTGTCACGCAGTGCTGCAGCTTGTGTGTCTAGGGGACAGGCAGCACACTGCCCCTCAGATTCTTGGGGCTCTGCAGGCACAGGCCCAGAGGTGGTTGACACCACGCCAGCTGCAGCCAGGGATGGTGGTTACTGATAATGGGTCAAACCTCCTGGCCGCCCTTCGTCAGGGAAAGTTAACCCATGTGCCATGCCTGGCGCATGTCCTGAATCTCGTGGTACAGCGGTTTTTGAACTCGTACCCGGGAATGCAGGATGTGCTAAGGATGGCAAGAAGGGTGTGCAGTCACTTCAGGCGGTCGTACAGTGCCACTGCACGTTTGGCCGAAGTGCAGCGCGAGTTTCACCTGCCGGTACACCGCCTCATCTGTGACATGCCCACCCGCTGGAACTCCACCTTGGCTATGCTGCAGCGCCTGTACACGCAGCAGAGGGCCCTCAATGAATACCTATGCGAGTACGGCACCAGCACTGGCTCTGCGCGCCTGGGCTTCTTTTCACCACGGCAGTGGCTTTTGATTAAGGATGCATGCGCTGTCCTCTCGCCATTTGAGGAGGCCACAAGGATGGTCAGCCGGGACAGCGCATGCATCAGTGACACCCTACCGGTACTGTTTTTGTTGGAGCACACTCTGCGTGGCATTATGGACAGGGCACTGGAGGCAGAGCAGCAGGAGGAAGAGGAGGACTTCCTTGCCTCTCAAGGCCCCCTTTATCCTGAGAATCCTGACCCCATTATGCCTAGCTCCCAGAGGCCCGAGCAGGATCCAGGGGTGGAAGAGGAGGAGGAGGACGATTCTGCGGGAACTTTTGCAGGGTTTGAGGAGGAGGAGGAGGAAGACATGCGGCAATCTGCAAGGCCTAGTTTGACTCCCTCGGGACACTTTGGAGTAGTACGTGGCTGGGAGGAGGAGGAGCCCGTTGAAGATAATGTCGTTATGAGTGACCCCGAGGAGTCAGCTTCTCAGGCCTTCGCTAATTTGCGACGCATGGGAAACATCATGCTCCAGAGCCTGCGAAAGGACCCCAGAATCAAGGCCATTAAAGAGACTAACCACTATTGGTTGGCCACCCTACTTGACCCCCGGTACAAGTGTAAAGTCTCGGAGCTTTTCCCATCCACCCATAGAGTCCACAGGATCAAATCCCTTGAGGACAGTCTCAAGAGGAATCTGGTGAACATGTTCCCCGACTCCCGTAGGGTGCAGGGGCGGGGACAACCTACCATGGATTCTACTGGTGGTCACGAGAGGAGCGTTGGAGAAGGCGTGCGGTTGACGGATGCCTTTCGGTCTTTTTTTAGTCCTCACCGCCCAGGCCTCTCAGCTGCCACATCGCATCGACACCGTCTGCATCACATGGTGGACGATTACGTGCGGGCACAAAGTGACACAGAGGGCTTTTCATGTGACGAATCCGATCCACTGGCATACTGGGTCTTAAGATTAGACCACTGGCCAGAACTGGCCCAGTATGCCATGGAGTTGTTGGCCTGCCCTGCTTCCAGTGTCCTATCGGAACGGGCATTCAGCGCAGCAGGAGGATTCGTCACAGACCATCGAACTAGACTCTCCACCGACTCAGTCGACCGTTTGACATTCATTAAGATGAATCAGTCGTGGATATCAAGCTTTGATGCACCTGATGCAGACCTTGTAGACTAGGCTATCGTTGTGATGTGGCAGTTGAGCCTCAGTTTAAGCCTGGACCATGGTGCCACCCTCAAACCCTCCTCTCATTCTCTTTACGTTCACAGAACCTCATTTTGGTTATGACAAAAACGACAATGTTTGCGCACCTGTTCCACAGGTGCACACCTTTACAATTTTTGGGCCTCCTTCAACACCAGCTCTTTGGGGTTAAGGTGGGGAGGCTATGCTAAAACAAAAACGACAATGTTTGCGCACCTGTTCCACAGGTGCACACCTTTACAATTTTTGGGCCTCCTTCAACACCAGCTCTTTGGGGTTAAGGTGGGGAGGCTATGCTAAAACAAAAACGACAATGTTTGCGCACCTGTTCCACAGGTGCACACCTTTACAATTTTTGGGCCTCCTTCAACACCAGCTCTTTGGGGTTAAGGTGGGGAGGCTATGCTAAAACAAAAACGACAATGTTTGCGCACCTGTTCCACAGGTGCACACCTTTACAATTTTTGGGCCTCCTTCAACACCAGCTCTTTGGGGTTAAGGTGGGGAGGCTATACTAAAACAAAAACGACAATGTTTGCGCACCTGTTCCACAGGTGCACACCTTTACAATTTTTGGGCCTCCTTCAACACCAGCTCTTTGGGGTTAAGGTGGGGAGGCTATACTAAAACAAAAACGACAATGTTTGCGCACCTGTTCCACAGGTGCACACCTTTACAATTTTTGGGCCTCCTTCAACACCAGCTCTTTGGGGTTAAGGTGGGGAGGCTATGCTAAAACAAAAACGACAATGTTTGCGCACCTGTTCCACAGGTGCACACCTTTACAATTTTTGGGCCTCCTTCAACACCAGCTCTTTGGGGTTAAGGTGGGGAGGCTATGCTAAAACAAAAACGACAATGTTTGCGCACCTGTTCCACAGGTGCACACCTTTACAATTTTTGGGCCTCCTTCAACACCAGCTCTTTGGGGTTAAGGTGGGGAGGCTATGCTAAAACAAAAACGACAATGTTTGCGCACCTGTTCCACAGGTGCACACCTTTACAATTTTTGGGCCTCCTTCAACACCAGCTCTTTGGGATTAAGGTGGGGAGGCTATGCTAAAACAAAAACGACAATGTTTGCGCACCTGTTCCACAGGTGCACACCTTTACAATTTTTGGGCCTCCTTTAACACCAGCTCTTTGGGGTTAAGGTGGGGAGGCTATGCTAAAACAAAAACGACAATGTTTGCGCACCTGTTCCACAGGTGCACACCTTTACAATTTTTGGGCCTCCTTCAACACCAGCTCTTTGGGGTTAAGGTGGGGAGGCTATGCTAAAACAAAAACGACAATGTTTGCGCACCTGTTCCACAGGTGCACACCTTTACAATTTTTGGGCCTCCTTCAACACCAGCTCTTTGGGGTTAAGGTGGGGAGGCTATGCTAAAACAAAAACGACAATGTTTGCGCACCTGTTCCACAGGTGCACACCTTTACAATTTTTGGGCCTCCTTCAACACCAGCTCTTTGGGGTTAAGGTGGGGAGGCTATGCTAAAACAAAAACTACAATGTTTGCGCACCTGTTCCACAGGTGCACACCTTTACAATTTTTGGGCCTCCTTCAACGCCAGCTCTTTGGGGTTATGGTGGGGAGGCTCCGCCAACACCAAAACTACCATGTTTGCGCACCTGTTCCACAGGTGCACACCTTCATAATTTTTACGCCTTCTTCAACACCAGCTCTTTGGGCTTACAGTGGTATGGCTCCGCCAACACCCAAACAACAATTTTTGCGCACCTGTCACACAGATGCATATCATTGTAATTTTTTTCCTTACAAAGGCAATTATTGCTTTCATTACCAGCACTTTCATAGGGATATGGTGTCAAGGCATCGTCCGCACCACCAAATGCCCAATTTTTAAGCATCCTTTACTTCTATTCAAAGTCAAGAGACAACAGTATTCATCCAAAACATCTCTAATCTTGTTCACTCTGCACTACATTGTGGCCCCTACCCCTAACCCTCAATGTATCCGTGCATATATGTCTGTTTCTTGTGAGATTTCAAGTTAAAGTGCACCAAACACCATTTTACATGAAATAAAGTGCAATTACATACATCTTTGGACTTCTTGAAACATTTGGTAATAAAAGCCCCATTGTGGAAATACACCCGTTAATTATATGCACATTTAAAGAGACAGCACCTTTTTCCAAAAAAAACTCTAATCTTGTTCCCAGTGCACTGCATTATGTCCCCATCATACACATTGGCTGAGCCGTTGATTAGGAGCAAAAGAAAGGTGCGGTTAAGCAAAAAAGTCATTTTTGAAGGTTTGGTATGCTGTAATTCTGGTTCTGGACATGCTACAGAGCTGAAACTTCACAGGTACACCTTTTAGACCCCCCCAGACACTAAATCCAAAGAAATCTCTTTTTTTTTTTTTAATTTTTTCAATAATTGGCTATCTATCAAAAACGACAATTTTTAAGAACTTTTTTTTGTGTGATTAATAGTCCCTGGGGCATGACCCAGAACCCTAGGCACTTTTTAGGGGCATTTATTGGGTTTTAGGGCTTAAAAATTGTGTTTTTTGATTACAGAAGTCCGGGTCCCATTGATTTCAATGGGGTTCTGAAATCCGAACCGAACTTTCGTGAAGTTCGGGTGTTCTGGTCGAACCAAACTTTTCAAAAGTTCGATCATCCCTACTCTTGATCTCAGAGATTGTTAATTCATTCAAGAATACACTATTACTGTTTGTTATTTTTACACAGAAACCAGAGTATGGAACCAATCATACTTAAGCGGCTCCTGCGGGGGTAGCGCTACACGTGTGTTGGTGAGGTGCAGCATCAGCGACAGGTAAAATTCACAGTCAAAGTTACATCATTGGGGTGGTAGTGAAATTTCTGCGCTAATAGGGATTAATTATTGAATTATTAGGGAAAAGCAAAGACAGGCTGCTGCACATAAGGAATCATAGAAAAAACCCTAAATAAAAAATGGAATCAAGAATGTGCTGCGCTATAAAAAGTGATTGTGAAGTCACCAAATTATACCGTTAGTGTTCAATAAATACATAAAAACATAAAATTATCTCAAGAGCATAAAACAAATGATCCGTGCAAAAAAGATGAAAATAAGAGGATTTTTAAATCCAAAAAAGTCCACAGTGAAATGGTGTATAAATAAAGAAATCAGCCACAAGTCCCAGTGATCATTAAATCCACACGACACTTGAAAGATGAAAGAAAAACACTGATGTGCAAGTCACCAAGTGGTTAACCTCCCTGGCGGTATGATTCTTTTGGATTTTAGGTGCTGAAAGCGGTACCATTATTTTGCATGTAATTCTTGTGAATGAGCAGCCCAAACCAACTGTATACATTTATTATATATATATATATATACAGTTGGTTTGGGCTGCTCATTCACAAGAATTACGTATATATATAAATATACGTGTGTGTATATATATATATATATATATATATATATACACGTATGTATATATATATATATATATATATATATATATATATATATATATACGTATATATATATATATATATATATACTGTATATATATATATATATATATATATTTACATAAAAAGTACAGTAAAACTGCAGGAAAGGGCACTGGGGGGCAATGTAATGTGAATTTATTTTATTTTGAATGATATCAGTGTGTTTGGTGTGTTTTACATTTGAATTTGCCACCGGTTCCACCCCCCGGCGGACGTCACGTCGCCGGAGACGGAAGCCGGGGCTCGCAGACGATCAGGAGGAAGCTCCGCCGCCGCATACCGCCCGCATTCTTTGCTGGATCCCGGAGAAAAGGTAAGTAAAACCTCTACCAGGATCCAGCGATCTTCCTAGCGCTACCCCGAGTGTGGCTCGGGGTTACCGCTTTTGGCTCTAAAATCTAACCCCGAGTCATGCTCGGGAATACCGCTAGGAAGGTTAAATAAGATGGCAGCTTACCGGAGTGAATGGGTCACTCAAATTAATGAGTAGACCTATATGAGCTTATTTGATTGTAATACCAGGACTGGCCACAGAGTGTCACCTCACCGACTCAAACCAGATATCCACATGATAGGAATAGGGAAAAATATATGGACAGGGACATAGCGTAACTCCGCATATAAAATCAATTTATTGTATTTAAAAAGCAGGTATAACACTCACATTTGTGCTGAATGTCACAGGCATGTAGAACATAAGTAAACCGCATCAGGAATGAGCGAACATCTCCCTCGGTATAGGGAAAGCTTCAAAGCCGGCTGTTGGGGGCGTGGTTGCGTCACGTCTGACTCACCCGACCAGTTTCGTCATACGCTTGACGTCATCAGGGGCATCAAAGTTACATCATTACATAGTAAGCCTGGTTGAAAAAAGTCCATCTAGTTGAACCAATAGAAGGGAAGAATATATATATATATATATCCAATCCTATACCCACAGTTGATCCAGAGGAAGGCAAAGAAACAATAAAGCATGATGCAGATTTCTCCAGGAGGGGAAATTCCTTCCCGATCCCCCAAGAGGCAATGGGATGTTCAACTTTACCTATAAATGTTAGTATCCAGTTATATTATGTGTATCTAGGAAAGAATACAGGCCTTTCTTAAAATAATCTACTGAGCTGGCCAGGACCACCTCTTGAGAGAGTCTATTCCACATTTTCACAGCTCTAAGGCTCCACGCACACTGGGCTTAAAAAAACGCCAGTTCCCTTGGCAAAAAAAAAAACGCTTATATAAAGTGTTTTTTTGTGCATAGTTTAGGAGAGTTTCACGTTTTTCTGCCAGAAAGCTCCAATCAGAAAAGCAAACCAGAAGGTTTTTTTTCCTGTCTCTAAACGTTGAGCTTAAAATGTGCCTCTAATCATCCTAATGTGCATGGACACATAGGATAACAATGACCTGATTCTACAGGCAAAACACAAAACTCCTGTAGAAGCAGCGATTTTTAAGCCCAAAATCTATAAAATTGTGTTGCGCAGAATAAAAATCTATATAATAAATGCTCTTAATAAATAATTGCATAAGCTGGTACAACCAATGATGTCCTTCCTCAAATAAAAGTCTGGTGTGCAAATAACAATCAATATCATATGTAAAAAATATTGGTGAATAAAATTAATATAATAAATGGGATGCTCTCAATAAATCCTCTAAAAACTTTCATATAAGTGTAAAGTGCATATGCTGTGCAATATTCATCAATGCATAAAACCACAGTGATAAACCAATTGTAATAAAAACCTTTGCAAATTAATCCTATTATGACGTGCAAATATCCATAAATACAACCAATCTTATATATAGTGTCCAATAAACAATAAATAATTAAATATGGTAATATAGTGTCCAAAAGATAGAAATAAAAAATCAAGTCCAAAGTGAATCTGTGCAAATAACAGAAAATATGCTGTGCTCAAAACCACCAGTAGGTGGCAGGTGCTCCTCAGACTTGTGAGTGACTGGGATGTCACTGATCCTAAAAACGCAGTGCACCCCCCTCATGAGTGGGCGCTCACCTCAGAAAAGATTAAACCAGGCACATCAATTGGGGCTCTTAATCAGGGATAGCCCTTCCCAGTGATACTATGGTCCGTGGCTCTGAAGTCAAACCTTATAACGAAGCTCCGGTGAGCTTACTCCAGCACAGGGTGTCACCACATGATATGCAAGAAATAAAATCTCCAATAGTGCTTATACCTTTAAGATACTTTATTTCAAACAAAAAGAACCGATGTAAACTCACATTTAATGGTGCAAACATGCACCTTTTGCAGGCAGTGTGCAATCAAACAATCCAAGCCGTGATGGCAAAGCAGGAGACGCTGTGTATCCTCTCCTATACTGATGCAGCCAGACAGTCTCACACTCAGTGAAGCGATCCGTCCGTCCTGGCCCTTCCCCTACGCGTGACGACACAGGGACCTCGTGTCTTCCTCAGGGGGATATGAGTAGACCTATATGAGCTTATTTGATTGTAATACCAGGACTGGCCACAGAGTGTCACCTCAGTGTGCATGGACCCTTAGGCACCTTGCACACGATACTCCTGTTAGAGCATCTACGTTTTCTGGCGTAATTGTAATGCGCGCATTTTCACGGATTTGCGCGCTTATGCGCTCGCGCGAATTCGCGTAAATGCGCGTAATTGCGCGCACATTTATTCTAGCGTTCTGGATATTCAATTGACATTTTGGGTCATTTGAGCGCATTTGCGCGTTTGTGCGCGTTTGTGCGCGTTTTTGCGCGCATCAGGCGCAAATTACTGACCAAAAATGCAGATTTTTCTATTTTGTTCTTACTGAAGAAAACGCGGCGCTCATTTACGCGGCTGTGTGCATAGGCACATTAAGAATGAATGGGCTCTATTTTAGCTCAGAAAAAAAAAACGCTGTACTGAGCATTTTTAAGCTGCAGTGTGCAAGAGGCCTTACTGTGAAGAAGCCTTTTCGTATTTGTGGATGAAATCTCTTTTCCTCCAGATGTAAAGAGTGCAATCTGAAATTTGTTCTGAAGTAATGCAGCAACAGTTCACAACAAACCAGGTGGGCAGGTTTACCTACACGTTTAACGCAATATCCTGTTTTTGTGAGGGTCATTCTAACCCCCAAAAGAGGGCTACATACAAATGTACTGAGTGGTCCAAGGAGAGGGGCTGGAAGGATTTTCTTAAATTTCTTAGCTTGTCCTTTAGGCCCCCTTACACCCTGTCCAAAAGAAGCTGGCTGTTTGACCGGCTTCTGTCGGACGAGCATGCTGGAAAATCAGCAGCCGGCTCCCAATCAGTGCTCCCTATCAGAACACAACAGCTAACCGGGGGAGATCCCTGTATTAACTCCAGATCATTAAAACAGCAGCTCCAACCAGAGCTGACAGATTTTATTTGTTCAACCTGCTGGGTTGAACAGAAAAAAAATAAAAGTGTGTACCAGTCTTTAGCCATAAAGCATCACTGGACATTTTAATTCAGCTTCAGGCATAAATAGTTGCTTAACCACTTAAGCCCCGGAGGATTTGGCTACTCAAAGACCAGGCCCTATTTTGCGATTCGGCACTGCGTGAATGCAACGGACAATTGCGCGGTCGTGCAATGCTGTACCCAAATGAAATTGACGTCCTTTTTTTTCCCACAAACAGAGCTTTCTTTTGGTGGTATTTGATCACCTGTGCGATTTTTACTTTTTGCGCTATAAACAAAAAAAGAGCGACAATTTTGAAAAAATAACAATATTTTTCACATTTTTTATATGAAATTCTCAAAAAAAATGTAAAAATCAAAATTTTTTAACATTTTAGGCCAATTTTTTTTTCTACTACATATTTTTTGTAAAAAAACTCGCAATAAGCGTACTTTGATTGGTTTGCGCAAAAGTTATTGCGTTTACTAACTACGGGAAAGATTTATGTCATTTTTATTGTTTTTATTTTAACTAGTAATGGCGGCGATCTGCAATTATTTTTTTTTGCGGGACTGCGACATTGTGGCGGACAGATCGGACCCCTGGCTGACATTTTTGACACTTTTGGGGGTACCAGTGACATTACTACAGTAATCAGTGCTATAAATATGCACTGTTACTGTAAAAATGACACTGGCAGGGAAGGGGTTAACTTTATTAGTGATCAGTGGGTTAAATGTATCCCTAGGGGCGTGCTTCTAACTGTGGGGGGGGGCGTGGCTTGTGATGTAACCACAGAGACATACGATCCTACATAGCAGGATCGTATAGTCTCTGCACTTACATCAGGGAGAATGACAGATGGCTGTGTTCACATCAGCCGTCTGCCTTTCTCCCTCTCCTGCGGGAGATCGCGAGTGATCGGTGGACATCGGAGCCACCGGTCACACTCGCAGGGATGTCAGGGAACAAGCGGGGGCGGGAGTTCGCCCCCTACAGGCTCGTGGGCGAGTGACATACCGGTACGTCACTTTGCCCAGGAGGGGCTGACCGCCGCAGTATATAGTCATGTGGCGGTCGGCAAGTGGTTAACGGTTCATAATTCTGCTGTATCACAGGGAGAAAGGATAAGCATGTAGACACTCTCATGGTGTGCTCCTCTAAGAATAAACTGGCAATTTGATGTGGTTTTTGGACCTATCTGATTTCCATCTTCTCCGAGATCTCCAACAAAACCCTATAACACAGTGAGCGGAGATAGACCTGTCATCCGCCTGCTCAGCGGGGATCGGCGGATCGATCCCCCCCGCTGAGCAAAACGTAGTCCGCTGGGCAGAAAGCCCTTGGAAAAGGACCCTTATACATGAAATGGCCATTTGGTCAGATGAAGGTCATTTCATGTCTATGGCTAGCTTTATTGCTAGTCTGAACACAATGCTGTAATAATACAGCATAAGATGGTCATTGTAAACATCAATATTACCAAAAATTGAGTCGTTTTCTTTTGTCATTTCTGTACTGTAAAAGAATGGAAGCAGCAATATTACAAATGGATATTTTTCCTTTAAGTAAAAAAAAAATCTATTTTTTACGCTTAGCTGATATAGCTTTTTTGTTGCTTTGGTACTGACTAGTGGCACTAGGGAACTGCAGGAGTTTGAAACTGATTCCTATTGTTCTGCACCTCAGGACATCTTTTCTTGTGAGGTCTGATCACAATTCATTATCTTCACAATACCCTACACTGCAAAAGAGAGAAGAGAGAGAAATGGCCTGCACAAAGCCTGTAACCAAACTGCTCTCCCGAAGGGCTCTGGGGACAAGAATAAACCACAGTCTATGCCTTTATTTTAGAAGCTCATACTCTCTGAAGTTACAGAAGTCAGCAGATAACAGCTGTAGTCAGAGCAACATTGCAAAGATATTTCTAAACAGATCTACCACCCAGGTAGATGTATTTTATTCATAAAAAATTTAGCGCACATTGATTTGTGCAAACCCAGTATTTTACCTTCCTGAGTAGTATACCTGAAACACATTCCAGCAAGCAATATATGCAGGTTAAGAGGGATTCCTTCAGTGCTGTAAATACTTAAATTAAACCTGTGCTTGCTTAAGGTGATCGTAAAGGATCCATTTTTATTTTTTAAAAATAACAAACATGTCTACTTAATATAAAAATTTTGCAGCGCTATGAATAATAAAATGCAAAGTGTACATCAATATAATGGTGTTAAAGGAATTCATCCAATATGAAACATGGTTTCATCAACCTTCTACTGTATAAATAATGTGAACAACATTAATTCCAATAAAGTGTATGTATATAATCATATTAAAAACATATATGCAAAAATTCATGAACATTCCAAGTATAATGTAAGTAGAAAAAAGTCCCAAGAGAAACTTAAAGAAGATTAAAGTGGTTGTTAAGGCCACTTATATAAAATTACATAATCCCCTCTGTAATAGAACACTAAGTGCTCCTGTGCCTGTGTTATAGAAAAAATATGCAGATTGGTACCTAAATCCGAGCATCTCCCGGCGCTCAGCTGACTCCTCAGATATCTCTTCTGTCTGGCTGACAATTCCAGTGGGCGGGGCCGAGCACTGCAGCTGACATCAGCCGGGGAAGAGGGGAGAGAGAGAGAGCCGAGCGGTCACGTGATCACAGGGAGCCACTCGTATTTAGGTACAGATTGCATATTTTTTCTATAACACAGGCACAGGGGTAGTTAGTGTTCTATTACAGAGGGGATTAGATCATTTTAAAATAATTATGAAAGCAGCAGGAGGGGAAGGGGCGGGCACTGACAAGGCATATACAATGTTTGACCAGCATTAGTGAAGTGTCATGTACAATGAGTGCGTGCCTCGGAGGGCATGACCATAGGAATGTGCAGTCTCTGTTAGGTGATATACAAATAGTTCAGTCACTGGTTTATTAAAAAAATGGATGGATGTGGTGGCTGCAGGCTCCAAACAGAGCTAGATGGACTCTGTAATAGACAAGTAGGGTGGGGGGAAATAAAGCAGCGCCACCTCAGTGCAGATATAAAAGTGATTTAATACATAAAAGCAATTAAAAACTCACACAAAGGAGATGATGGGTCAGCATAATGAATAATTCATGTGCAACACTTTAGGAATGTTTGTTAGGTTGACTGGAGCAGCCGCTGATCCGAGTTGTGTCGGTGGATTCCGGCACTTCCTGTGTCTCTGGCAGCATTCCAGTATCCTGCGTCACATCCGGTAGTGGCAGGGAGGTCCTCGCGTTCGGAGCATGCATGCTCCTTCCTCAGGCGGGCACTGACAAGCAGAAAGGCAGGGAGAGGAGGACAGAGAGGACAGTGCAGAGCTGCGGATGACGGAGACACGTACACTGACCACGGTGTCAGGGCTCAGCAGCTATGATACACGGTGGTCAGTGTTCAGGGAGGAAGGTAGAAACTTGCAGGATCAGCCAGGATTTTTAGGTGTTACAGAGGCTCAAATGACACAGCACAAGCACTGTGTTGTATATCATGCTTTAAGGGAAAAGGATCTTTTTTTTATTTATTTTTTTAGAGTAAGAAAAGTAGTCCTTCAGAACCAATGTAAAATATATTTTCAATCATCTAATGCACAGCAGGCCATATATAAGTGAAACTATCCAAGATAAAGGTGTGAGAATACCCCGAAAAGGCCCTCTAGGAAGGGTCATTCCACCTCATGTTAAAAGATAGGGGGTTTACCAGCTAATTTTCACCCTGATTAAGGTGGTCAAAATAGGCTTTAGTGAAGGAAATGGGACATCAATAGCCTTGTCCCTGGTATAGAAGGTGCTTCAGTAGGGGATATGCGTGCTCGATTAAACCTCTGACACACTCCGCCAGGTTGCGTCCAGAAATACCATAGTCTCTGAATGGAAAGGGCTCGTACACAGCACCTGGATCCACAGCAGTCTTCATATGCTCCACATATGTAATATGATGGATATAAACCTTCAAAGTACCAGCAATGTTATCTGGCTTCTGTGCACTTGACTTCTTTGCTGTTCACTTCACTGGTGGCCTTCATAACTAGAGTTGAGCGGACACCTGGATGTCCGTGTTCGACGGGTTCGGCCGAACTTTAAAAAAAAGTCCGGGTCCGTGTCCCGGACTTTTGCAGAACTTTTCCCGGACACCGAACCCCATTGAAGTCAATGGGGACCCAAACTTTCAGGCACTAAAATGGCTCTAAAACACCAAAGGAAAGGGCTAGAGTGCTGCAAATGGCAGCAAAATGTAATTAAGAGCATGGCAAGTGCTCTGCAAACAAATGTGGATAGGGAAATAACTTAAAACAAAAAAAAAAAAAAACAGAAAAATAAAACAATGTTCTTCATCTCTGAAGGACGAGGCCCATATGGAGTAGGAGGGAGGTTGAGGTGGTGGTGGATGTGGCGGTGTCATAGGCGTGCGCACAGGGTGTGCCGGGTGTGCCTAGGCACACCCTAATCACCTAGGGCACATAGCATTATCACTCTGTTTGCCAGTGAGGAGATGGGAAAGATCTCCCTCGGACCTGCTCTGCTCTATTTCTCTTTGCCAGCAGGGAGAGTAATGTATCGGGGCCATGTACATGTAGGCAAACACATGCATGTGTATTTAAACTTTGGGGTGCACACCCTAATGCAATAGGCTGCGCACACCTATGGGCGGTGTAGGTGGAAGCGGCGGTGGAGGAGGACCAGGGCCGGATTAAGAGCATCATGGGCTTGGTGCTGATGATTTTGAAGGGCCTTAAGGGCCGTGCCTTGGCATGCACCCAGAGGAGGAAGGGTGCAGCCATGCATGCCTAATTCAACATGGGATGCTGTCTCTGAAGCCCATAAACACATCCATGCATCGGCAACTGTCCCTCCTTGTCCGGCCTTCGCGCTGTGTGGGGAGGTTCTGAGGGTGCTGCCTGGGGAAGCGAGCATAGAAGCCAGACTTCTGTGTTTACAAGTGACAGAAGAGCGGTAACAGTGAATATGGCCAACCCGGGGCCTATATAAAAGGTAGGGGCCTGGAGCTGCAGCTCCAATAGCCCCTACGTTAATCTGGCCCTGAGGAGGACGAGGTAGCCAACACTGCTTCTTTTCACAAATTTTAAATGAGGGTACACCCCAAAAGAGTGAGAAAGAGCAAAAATGGAACAATGGCTGGGTAAGGTCGGTATCCATTGCTATTCTGCACAAGGTACGGAAAAGTCCCGTGGGATCCATGCCTGGTTTATTTTAATGAACGTGAGCTTGTCCACATTGTCTCTGGACAGGCGGCTGCGCTTGTCTGTTATAACGCCCCCAGCCGTGCTAAATACCCGTTCAGATAATACACTGGCTGCAGGGCACGCCAGCACCTCCAAGGCGTAAAGGGCAAGCTCAGGCCATGTGCCCAATTTGGAGACCCAGAAGTTGAAGGGGGCAGACCCATCATTCACTACATGTAGGCGTGTGCACACATACTGCTCCACCATGTTGGTAAAATGCTGCCTCCTGCTAAGACGTTCCATCTGAGCTGCTGGTGCTGCTGTTTGTTGTGGCGTGCTGACAAAGCTTTTCCACATTTCGGCCATGCTAACCCTGCCTTCTGAGGTGCTGGCGGTGCCCTGGTTGCGTTGGCGACCTCCTCCTCATCCTCTGCCTTGTGCTTCCACTGTCAGATGGGAATGCCAGCAGCATCGCGTCTACCAGCGTGCGCTTGTACTCGCGCATCTTGCGATCGCGATCCAGTGAGTGAATTAAGGACGGTACGTTGTCCTTGTAATGGGGATCCAGCAGCGTGGCCACCCAGTAATCAGCACAAGTTAGAATGTGGGCAACTCGGCGGTCGTTGTGGAGACACTGCAGCATGTAATCGCTCATGTGTGCCAGGCTGCCCAGAGGCAACGAAAGGCTGTCCTCTGTGGGAGGTGTATCGTCCGTGTCCTCTGTATCCCCCCAGCCACGCACCAGTGATGGCCATGAGCTGGCCTGGGTGCCACCCTGCTGTGAACATGGTTCCATCTCCTCCTCCAGCTCCTCCTCCTCCTCATCCTCCTCATCCTCCAGAACTGTGCCCCTGCTGGACAATTGTGTCCCTGGCGTTTGTGTGTGCAGGAACCCACCCTCGGAGCCCCTTGCGAATGACTGCCCTGAAAGCCTTGGAAATGTTACCTCTTCATCCTCCTCCTCCTCATCCTGTGCCACATCCTCTTCCATCATCACCCGAATTGTTTTTTCAAGGAGGCATAGAAGTGGGATAGTTAACGGCGTCATCGCCACTGGCCATGTTGGTGGAGTACTCAAAACAGCGCAACAAGGCACACAGGTCTCGCATGGAGGCCCAGTTATTGGTGGTGAAGTGGTGCTGTTCCGCAGAGCGACTCACGCGTGCATGCTGCAGCTGAAACTCCACTATGGCCTGCTGCTGCTCGCACAGTCTTTGCAGCATGTGCAAGGTGGAGTTCCACCTTGTGGGCACGTCACATATGAGGCGGTGAGCGGGAAGGCCGAAGTTACGCTGCAGCGCTGACAGCGAGCAGCAGCAGGGTGAGAACGCCGAAAGTGCGCACAGACGGCCTGCACTTTCTGCAGCAGCTCTGACATATCGGGGTAGTTTTTAAGGAACCTCTGCACCACCAAATTCAGCACATGCGCCAGGCAAGGGATGTGCGTCAAACCGGCTAGGCCCAGAGCTGCTATGAGATTTCGCCCGTTATCGCACACCACCAGGCCGGGCTTGAGGCTCGCTGGCAGCAACCACTCATTTGTCTGCTGTTCCATGCTCCTCCACAACTCCTGCGCGGTGTGTGGTTTGTCCCCCAAACAGGCAAGTTGTAAAACTGCCTGCTGTCGTTTACCCCTGGCCGTGCTGAAGTTGGTGGTGAAGGTGTTGCGCTGTCCGGATGAGGAGGCGGTAGAGGATGAGGAAGCGGAGTAGGAGGAGTTAGGAACAGGAGGCAAACTGAAGCGCCCTGCAATCCTCGGTGGTGGAAGGACATGCGCCAAATTGCTATCCGCCTCAGGCCCATCCGCCACTGCATTTACCCAGTGTGCCGGGAGATATAACGCCCCTGACCGTGCTTACTGGTCCACGTATCGGTAGTTAGGTGGACCTTGGCACAGATGGCGTTGCGCAGTGCACACCTGATTTTTTCCCCCACTTGGTTGTGCAGGGAAGGGATGGCTTGCCTGGAAAAGTAGTGGCGGCTGGGCACGACGTACTGTGGGACAGCCACCGACATAAGGTTTTTAAAACTGTGCGTCTCCACCAGACGGAATGACAGCATTTCAAAGGCCAATAATTTTGAAATTCTGGCATTCAGGGCCAGGGATCGCGGGTGGGTAGGGGGGTACTTCCTCTTCCTCTCAAGTGTTTGGGAGATGGAAAGCTGAACGCTTCCACGGGACATTGTGGAGATGGTTGTTGGTGACCCAGGTGGTGGTGTTGCTGACAGATCGTCTGTTTGCGGGGTGGCAGGTGCCGGTATCACTACAGATGTGGCTGGAGCGGCCGAGACTGCAGCAGAAGAGGAAGCAGGATGAGCCAGAGACGTTTCTTGGTTTTGAAGGTGTGTACTCCACTGCAGCTCGTGCTTTGCACTTAGATGCCTGATCATGCAGGTTGTGCTCAGGTTGAGAAGGTTTATGCCTCGCTTCAGGCTCTGATTGCACAGGGTGCAAACCACTCGTGTCCTGTCATCAGCACATTTTCTAAAGAACTTCCACGCTAGAGAACTCCTTTGAGCTGACTTTGGTGCACTCGTTCCCTTGCTGCGTTGGGCAGTAGCAGGCGTAGTGTCTAGGGCACGGCCGCTCCGCTTCTGCACCCTGCTCCCTCTTCTGCTGTGCTGGTGGCTCTGTGCGACCACCGCCTCTTCCTCCAAACCACTCAGGTCACCTGCATGACGTTCATTCCATGTGGGGTCGAGGACCTCATCGTCCTCCACATCATCTTCCACCCAGTCTTCACCCCTGCCCTCCTTGTCGGTCTCCACAATGCTGAACGCCGCAGCAGTTGGCACCTGCGTTTCGTGATCATCAGAGACGTGCTGCGATGGTCCTTGCATGTACTCATAAGAAATAAGTGGTTGGGCATCGCTGCACTCAATCTCTTCCACTTCTGGGGCAGGGCTAGGTGGATGGCCCTGGGAAACCCTGCTGACAGAGTCATCAAAAAGAAGAAGAGACTGCTGTATGGCTTGGGGCTCAGACTGCTTGCCTGATTTGCAAGGGGGTGAGGTGAAAGACGGTTGGACATCGGCTGCAGGTGTCAACTCTGACCTTTCTGCAGTAGACTGGGTGGGAGACAATGTGAAAGAACTGGAGGCACTGTCAGCAGCAAACCAATCTACTATCGCCTCTCTGTGTTCTGGCCTCATCACTTCTAGAGGCGTATGATGCCCTACCAAATACTGATGCAGGTTCTGTCGCCTACTCACACTTGAGGAAGGTGTTTGACTTGTGCGTGTAGCTGGCACAGATCGACCACGTCCTCTCCTTGCAACAGGAGCTCTACCAGCAGCACCACGACCCAGGCCACGGCGCTTATTTGACGGTCTCCTCATATTTCTGTAATTTAAGATCTTGCCCTAGAAAGGTGTTTATTGAATAGCGGAACAAAACAACAACAGTATCGCACGGGTGTATCTCACAGTCAAATATGCAAACTATGCCGCAATTTAATGTTTTTTACACCAAAAGGGTGTATATTGAATAGCGGAATAGGATAAAAAACTGTGTATCTCACACGTACAAACACAGACTAGGCCCGATTACAATTTTTTTCTACCCTAAAGGGAGGATGAGGAAGAGGTGTAGGAGGAGTTGGGAGCAGGAGGCAAACTGAAGCGCCCTGCAATCCTTGGCGGGGGAAGGAGATCCGCCAAACTAATTTAAAAGGTGTATCTCACACGTACCGATACAGACTATGCCGTAATTTAATTTTTTACACTCCAAAAGGGTGTTTATTGAATAGCGGAATAGGAAACATTTTATAATACGGTGTATCTCACACGTACAAACACAGACTAGGCCCCGCCGATTACAATTTTTTGTACCCTAAAGGCAGGATGAGGAAGAGGAGTAGGAGGAGCAGGCAGGAGGCAGACTGAAGCACCCTCAAAACCTCGGCAGTATGAGATGCGCCCCAAAAATTGGAAAGGTGTATCTCACACGTACCGACACAGACTATCCCGCAATTTAATTGATCCCCAAAGGTTTTTATTGAATAGCGGAATAGGAAATATGATCAAAAAAAGTGTATGTATCTCACACGTACAGAAGCACACTAGGCCCCAATTACTACTGTTTGTACCCCTAAAGGCAGGATGAGGAGTAGGAGGAGTATGGAACAGGCAGCACCCTCAAATCTTCAGAAGTATGAGATGAACCCCAAAAACTTGGAAAGGTGGATCTCACACGTACTGACACAGACTATCCCGCAATTTAATTGATCCCCAAAGGTTTTTATTGAATAGCGGAATAGGAAATATGATCCAAAAAAGTGTATGTATCTCACACGTACAGAAGCACACTAGGCCCCAATTACTATTGTTTGTACCCCTAAAAGGATGGATGAGGAGTAGGAGGAGTATGGAACAGGCAGCACCCTCAAATCTTCAGAAGTATGAGATGAATCTCAAAAACTTGGAAAGGTTGATCTCACACGTACCGACACAGACTATCCCACAATTTAATTGATCCCCAAAGGTTTTTATTGAATAGCGGAATAGGAAATATGATCAAAAAAAGTGTATGTATCTCACACGTACACAACCACACTAGGCCCCAATTACTATTGTTTGTACCCCTAAAAGGATGGATGAGGAGTAGGAGTATGGAACAGGCAGCACCCTCAAATCTTCAGAAGTATGAGATGAACCTCAAAAACTTGGAAAGGTTGATCTCACACGTACCGACACAGACTATCCCGCAATTTAATTGATCCTCAAAGGTTTTTATTGAATAGCGGAATAGGAAATATGATCCAAAAAAGTGTATGTATCTCACACGTACACAACCACACTAGGCCCCAATTACTATTGTTTGTACCCCTAAAAGGATGGATGAGGAGTAGGAGGAGTATGGAACAGGCAGCACCCTCAAATCTTCAGAAGTATGAGATGAACCCCAAAAACTTGGAAAGGTGTATCTCACACGTACCGACACAGACTATCCCGCAATTTAATTGATCTCCAAAGGTTTTTATTGAATAGCGGAATAGGAAATATGATCAAAAAAAGTGTATGTATCTCACACGTACACAACCACACTAGGCCCCAATTACTATTGTTTGTACCCCTAAAAGGATGGATGAGGAGTAGGAGGAGTATGGAACAGGCAGCACCCTCAAATCTTCAGAAGTATGAGATGAACCCCAAAAACTTGGAAAGGTTGATCTCACACGTACCGACACAGACTATCCCGCAATTTAATTGATCCCCAAAGGTTTTTATTGAATAGCGGAATAGGAAATATGATCAAAAAAAGTGTATGTATCTCACACGTACACAACCACACTAGGCCCCAATTACTATTGTTTGTACCCCTAAAAGGATGGATGAGGAGTAGGAGTATGGAACAGGCAGCACCCTCAAATCTTCAGAAGTATGAGATTGTGTTCACTGTACCCCACAAAGATTGTGTTCACTGCACTCCAAAAAGATTGTGTTCACTGCACCCCAAAAAGATTGTGTTCACTGCACCCCACAAAGATTGTGTTCACTGCACCCCAAAAGGATTGTGTTCACTGCACCCCACAAAGATTGTGTTCACTGCACCCCAAAAGGATTTTGTTCACTGCACCCCACAAAGGTTGTGTTCACTGCACCCCACAAAGATTGTGTTCACTGCACCCCAAAAGGATTTTGTTCACTGCACCCCACAAAGATTGTGTTCACTGTACCCCACAAAGATTGTGTTCACTGCACCCCAAAAAGATTGTGTTCACTGCACCCCACAAAGATTGTGTTCACTGCACCCCAAAAGGATTTTGTTCACTGCACCCCACAAAGATTGTGTTCACTGCACCCCACAAAGATTGTGTTCACTGCACCCCAAAAGGATTTTGTTCACTGCACCCCACAAAGATTGTGTTCACTGCACCCCACAAAGATTGTGTTCACTGCACCCCAAAAGGATTTTGTTCACTGCACCCCACAAAGATTGTGTTCACTGCACCCCACAAAGATTGTGTTCACTGCACCCCAAAAGGATTTTGTTCACTGCACCCCACAAAGATTGTGTTCACTGCACCCCAAAAGGATTTTGTTCACTGCACCCCAAAAAGATTGTGTTCACTGCACCCCACAAAGATTGTGTTCACTGCACCCCAAAAGGATTTTCTTCACTGCACCCCAAGAAGATTGTGTTCACTGCACCCCACAAAGATTGTGTTCACTGCACCCCAAAAGGATTTCGTTCACTGCACCCCAAAAGGATTTCGTTCACTGCACCCCAAAAAGATTGTGTTCACTGTACCCCAAAAAGATTGTGTTCACTGCACCCCAAAAAGATTGTGTTCACTGCAGCCCACACACAGCAAAATGGATGTGGATCACTGACACCTGCCTATCTCCTATCCCACACCACACAGCAATATCGATTGTAGTTTGTAGAACACACTTTCCCTAAAAATCAGCAAACTCTATCCCTAACAGGATTGATAAGAGATCGTAGATCGGGACTGAGTGCAGACCCCACCCCACACAGCAATATCGATTGTAGTTTGTAGAACACACTTTCCTTAAAAATCAGCAAACTCTATCCCTAACAGGATTGATAAGAGATCGTAGATCGGGACTGAGTGCAGACCCCACCCCACACAGCAATATCGATTGTAGTTTGTAGAACACACTTTCCCTAAAAATCAGCAAACTCTATCCCTAACAGGATTGATAAGAGATCGTAGATCGGGACTGAGTGCAGACCCCACCCCACACAGCAATATCGATTGTAGTTTGTAGAACACACTTTCCCTAAAAATCAGCAGACTCTGTCCCTAACAGGATTGATAAGAGATCGTAGATCGGGTCTAAGTGCAGACCCCACCCCACACAGCAATATCGATTGTAGTTTGTAGAACACACTGACCCTAAAAATCAGCAGCAGCCTCGCCCTAAAATGCCTACAACTCGCCCTGCCTAACACACTCCGACCTGTCCCTCAATTCTATCCGGACACAAATGTTTTTTTCCTGCCTGTCTGTCCCTAATCAGCAGCCAGCACGTTGATGTGTGCTCTCTCCCTGATCTAAGCAGCAGAATGACGCCGCTGCGGCGCTGCCTCGAACTTATAAAGTACTAATATAAAGCACTAATATGCTTCAGACGGCCAATCAAAAATCACAGCTACTGATACATTTGCAGGCATGGCTGGGATGGCTTAGGCACACCAGTTAAACGCTTGTTGATTGGCTGTTGAAAGCCCGCCATGAAAAGCGTGCCAAAGCATGCAAAACCCGGAAATAAAACGCCCGAACACGGATTTTTACCCGAATATACAGTAAAGTGTCCGTGTTTGGGTAAAAAAATCCAATTATTTGGTACGAACACGAATAATACAGTCCGTGTTCGCTCAACCCTATTCATAACTCATTCTTGGGATACCTGAATATACCTCCCATCCTGGGATACCTGAACATACCTCCCAACATGTCTACTTGCCTGGTATGTATGGTTTTGCTCAGAGCAACGCCAATCCTCCAATTCTAGGGACCCCCGCTGGTGCTCCTGACTCCCCCCCCCCCCCCCAGCTAGTGCCCACCATAACAAGCTGCTCGCTATGGGAGCAGGGCCATTTGAAGGAATTTGGGGGCCCCAAGCAAAATGGACATGGAGGCCCCCCCGCACACACGCAAAGCCTACAGGAACCACAGCATAGCCATACAGTTTAAGTTCACCCACACTTTATATAAATAAAAATGAGTACAGGGCAAATACTGCTTGAAAAAATATTTGAAATTTGAACATTTTCAACAATTGAACGTTTACAAAAAACACCACTGTACCATAAAATCAAATATACATTAAAAAGTGCACAATAACTAAATCTAACATACTTACACACACACGCTCACATTAACATTTTTCAGTTCTCACAAACATGTGCAAATTATCTAAAACTGTTGTTTACGAGCCTTGTTTTCTGCAAAGGCAATCACAATGTCCTCCATGTCCAAAGACTGGCGAACATCATGCTCAATTGACATAAGTGCCGGTCCTGTGAGCCTTTCTTGGCGCCACTCCTGCACGCGCTTTAGGTCGCCTAGCCTAGGGCGGGGCTGGTGCGCACTGCGCAGATGCGGGCCGCGCACTCTCCCCCTAGCGAGCCGGCGCCACATGACGTCATGCCACTCCTCCACTGTGCGCCCGCCGGCCTGTCACAGGCCGCCTGTGTGTTGTGAGGCCGGCCTGTGTGCGTGAGGCGCCGTGCGCAGCCGCTGCATTTTTGTTTTGGGTTTTTGGGATAATGTCAGTCTGTGTCTTGGGTCTTGGGGCCCCAGGCCAGCTCGGGGCCCCAAGCAATTGCTTATTTTGCCTGCCTTGACGCGACGGGCCTGTATGGGAGCACTCCATAGACGCACAGAGCATGGCTCGGCCCTGCCCCCCGCTGCCTCGTCGCTGGCTTTGATTGACAGCAGCAGGAGCCAATGTCTCCCACTGCTGCCTCCATGTCCAATAAGGAGAGAGAGAGCAGATAGAGCTGCTGCTCTCAAACACAGCACTAGATCGAGATTGGGCTAAGGTAAGTATAAGAAGGGGCTGGGGGTGGAGCTGAATACAGAAGGCTTTTTACCTTGATGCATAGAATGCATTAAGGTAATACATTTTCAGCCTTTACAACCACTTTAATGCGGTGCAAAACAAGAGGTACATTTTGACCCCCTCCCCATCAGCACTTATACTTTGCTGATAAATAGATTGCAAAATGTCACAGGCTTCTCTATATCCAGAAGTATTGAATATTTTCTTCTGGTGCTCCTGGCACCTGAACAGAGTGACAGGCTAACGAAGCAAAGGTGGGTAGGTGCTGCTGGGGAGGAAGGACTGAAATGGTAATAAACCCAAAACCACAAATGTAATATATTGCAGCTTTTTTCCCTTCTGTTTTCACCTGGTGATCTGGCCAGTAAACACACCTTCAGTATTTGGATGCCTACAGTTTGGATGAAGGCACAGGAGAGGCACATTTGGACAGCAGCATTGTCAATCTAGGGGGAGCAGAGTGTTAGTTGAACTAGCAGATTTAAATACAATAACAAATTGAACCCAAACTCCAGCTAATATGTGGAGTGCAGAGAAAGGTTGTAAACGGCGCTACCTTGTGCAAATAAATAATTAGATAGTAATAAAGTGCAAACTCTTATAACCAATAATAAATGAGAGGGTGTGTCCCATAAAACCGAAAAGGTTAAAAAATTATATATACTGTGTATCAAGTGGGTACAAGTAAAATATCCTGGTGTGTGATGGATAAAACCCAGAAAGTGCTAAAGTGCAATGAATAAATAACATAGACAGTGTTTTTATTGTGATATACAAATAATTAAATCGTCCACTGTGGAAATAAAATAATCAAATATTGGTGAATATTCCTGGCACTGTTACTGTCAAAAGTGCAACATGCCAGTAAAAACCATATAGGTGAAGAAAGGTGAAGTCAGGGAATAATCCCGTGTGAATAAAATAGACCAAAAATAAAAAATAAAAAATAAAATGAGAAATCAGCTGCAATCACCTGTGTGACCACTAGGTGTCGCGCTGTATATACAACCTGCCCTAAACGAATGTTAGGCAAGATGGATCTTCAAAGATCCCCCTCCACAGTCAACCAAGCACCGATGGGCGAGTTTACATATGGGGAGAAAGAAAGGGGGAGCCTCGTGAAGTATCAAACATGAACTGAAGAGAAAGAACGTAGCATCCACTCACTCTGAGAAGCCGTGGTAACTGCCTCGCATCAGTTGTAATCGCCGGGAAGCTTCCGCGTTCCACGACGGTGGAGTCTCAAACCGGAAGTGACGCTGTGACGCAATGGACCCGCCCTGCGCCGTTTACAACCTTTCTCTGCACTCCACATATATCTTGACCCCTTTTGGGGTTTGGTTGTTGGCTGCTTACACCTGTTATTCCTTCACGCCTCACCGCACACTCCATAGCGCTGGTCATTTTTTGCCTTTACAAACTCCAGCTAACACTTTAGAAGCAGTTACAGCAAACAGTTTTTTTTCTTATCGAGGATTAAGGTTTTACATAAATAAATAAATAAATAAAAGCTGATTATTGTAAGGCCAGCCCTAGACAGTGCAAATTCACTTGATTCCCCCATCAAAACAGTCTGTGTTGATGGTGGATATCCTTCTCACTGTGTGTTGATGGGGGAATCTTTCTCACCGAGCCATTGTGTTCTCCAGGCAGGGGGGCGGGGAAGCCACCTCTGCTGGGAAAAACACCTGCAAGCGATAATTGCATGTAAAATACGGCAAGCTGGTTGTACCCAAGTTGATCATTCAATCTGCCTATACATGGTTCGAATCTTGGCTGGTTCCTGTTGAACCGGCCAAGATTCGAACCGCCTATGGCCAGCTTTAGCAACCCTGCTAGTGTTAAATGGTTTGTCTCAACCATCTACCTGCTACATCTGCTGAACAGCTTGTTCTGTTGAAAAACAACAGACTTACTGGCAGAATCACCAGGTGAAAATATACAGTATAAAAGCCTAAAAGAGGAAACTAATGCATCCATCACATCTAAGGATTGGTAAGCTGCAATAGAATAAATCTTTGTTTTTGAGTTTCATACTGCTTTAAAGTGTTACTAAACCCACAACAGCAAAATCAGTTAGTATATACAATACAGCAATCTTGTTATACTCACTGTGGAACCTAAAGGATTAATCATCCACATTATGTAAAAAGGCTGTTTGATCCTGTCTTTTCTGATCCTCCCCTTTTTTCACTGTCCCCAATCTCCTGATAAGACAGAGCCTTTGAAGTCACTCTGCACATGCTCAGTTTGGTGTGTATTGCTACAGAGTTTTTTTTTTTTCTTCGGAGGGTGCATGTGATTACCACAGGGCCAAACAGCACTGTCCAGACAGAGGGTCAGGAGTTCTGCAAACTCATAGAACAGTCAGAAGAGAATGTAAACTCCTCCAACAAGCTTTAACCAAACTCTTCCTGAGGAGCCATAATGGTGAAATGTACATCAGAGTGGGGAATCTGTAACTTCCGGGGCCCATGTGACACAGTTTCCAGGCTGGTTAGTCAGAATGAGGCTTGGACCACACACCAACCCTGGAGAAGCCATTTGATATCTGCACTAATACATGTGAGTGCAATTCCTATTTGTTATGTTTTTAACACCAATTGCAAATAAAATACTACACTATGTTATTTTTTAACCTGTTGCCGACTGCCCACCGCAGATGTACTGCAGCAAGGTGGCTCGGCTGCATGAACTGATGTAACTGTAGGTCAGTCGCGCGTGGGGCTAGGAGGCGCGCACCCGCTGTCCCCGCGAAGTTCTGTTTCAGTTTAGAACCGATCAGTCATCAGGTCCAGGCCAATGATTTTTGGCCTGGACCTGGTGATTGGTTGTGACCAATTACAGAACGTCCTGTGCCTGTGAAATGTAAACAGGAAATTATGCAATCTTCTCTCCTGGAGCCCTTTTCAGTTCCAGCGTGGAGAGAACATCTACCGTGAGTACACAAGCACTACACTAACACCAGTACACATAGATACACATTTAACCCCATGATCAACCCCCAGTTAACCCTTTCACTTCCTGTCACAGTGTACACTATATACAGTATACAGGTAATTTACTGATCACTGAATTAGTGTCACTTGTGGCTTAAGTTAGTGTGAGAGACAGTTAGTGGTAGTCCCAGATACGTTTAGAGTATACCCGCCATACATCCCCTAATTAATATTTAACCCCCTGATCACCCCCAGTTAACCCTTTCACTCCCTGTCATAGTGTACACTATACAGTGTACACTTTTTACAGTTACTTTATAATATACTGTTACACTGTAATATTTTATTGTTCCTTTTTTCATTGTTAACCATAGTTTTCTTTGCAGATAACATCATTTTACTGTTTTACTGCACTGTATACTATTATATTGTAATGTTTTATTGTTACCGTGTTTTATTGTTAACCATTGTTTGCTTTGCAGGTACGCTCATCAGCTGCAGCACTGATTTGTTTATTCTGACAGCAACAGCGTTTGTAGGAGTTGATTTCACCACCACAGTTAAAAAAAAGAGCATACATGGCAAAGCATAGGGGATGGGGTGGACACAGAGGGCTTCGCCATATCTTTTTTAACAATTTTCTTGGCAGAGATTTGGTAGCGATTTCGTCATCCACATCAATGTGATTGGAGGAATCTGCTATGTTCTTTTTTTTCGTTCAACCCATGGGCTGAACGAACAAAAAGAACATTGCATGTATGTCCATCATTAGAAGTGGGCGGATGCTGGTATTCTGGTAACATTTTATTACAGCCAACCGTCAGCTTTCATGTAAAAGCGGTGATTGGTTTTCGGGGTCCTATACGCGGCTAGACTGCCAAAAAGTCTCACATATGGGGTATCCCCATACTCAGGAGAAGCAGCAGAATGTATTTTGGGGTGTAATTTCACATATACCCATGGCATGCGTAAGCAATATATCATTTCAATGACAACTTTGAGTAAAAAAAAAATGTTTTTTCTTTTTGTCATTTTTCAAACACCTGTGACAAAAAAAAAAAATATTCAATTGGCTCAACATGCCTCTCAGGAATTTCTTTGGGGTGTCTACTTTCCAAAAAGGGGTAATTTGGGGGGTTTTGTACTGCCCTGCCATTTTAGCACTTCAAGAAATTAGATAGGCAGTCAGAAAGTAAAAGCTGCGTAAATTACAGTATATACACCATAGTTTGTGGACGTTATAACTTTTGCGCAAACCAATGAAGCAGGTTTTCCAGGCATTGTGCCTGATGAGGGTCTGCCATTGTTACTGGTTACCTCTCCAGCCCATGTGAGCTGCGACCCTGGGTGTGAGAACTGAGACATTGACAACTCCGGCATCTTGGGTTTTGTGGTTTTATTGTAGATAAAGGGGATGGGAGAGGGGAATGAGTGGGATACTCCTTTAGGCTTAACTAAGTACAATTCGGGACGTTATCTAGAAAAATGTCTGTTAATGCTGCCTTGACGCCAGCCGACGCTAGCCAGCGCTCACTGACGCTTAGAACACAATGTATCTTGACTGAAGTGCTGAATCCTCGACTCTAGGTCCAGAAGACTCAAGACTGTGAAGCATAGAACTACTGACACTGCTGCACTGCAAAGTCACTGACCACCCTCTCCAGCCTGGCACTGGCTTGAGGTAGCTTGCTGTGAATTACTGTATAGCTGCAACTCTCAACTGGTACTCTGCACAATTCAGGGCCCAAACCGCAGGCGCCCCCTTTACACTTTAGCTCTTTAGGGTCCACTGACTATGTACCCCCTTTGCTACTTCAGGGTCCTCAATCTAGGTACCCCCTTTACAGCTAGCTGACATTGGATCCCAGAACCCCCTCTGGAGTGGTCTCCTCTAACTCTCCATGCAGACCCCCAGGGGTAATCCTCAGTACTCACGACCTGTGTAGGCTTTCCTGGGACTGAACCCCTCTCGCTCTCCGCTGGTTCTCGGCACACCGGATCCCCTCAGCTCAGCTCAGCACTCTCTGGATCCTCAAGCGACACCCCTGAGACATCCTCTTCCTCAAACAGGAGGGGAGACAGCCATTCTCTCTCTCCTGGGACTATGCTCCCGCCAAAGACGCCGGGTCAGGCGCCCCCAAACTTATACCCACTCCCAGAATCCTTTGCAGCATGATCTACCTTCTGGGGTAGTTACAAGCCTGAATGTGTCCCCTGATTGGGCTTCCTCCACTGCCCTATGGGAAGCCTCCCACAGGAGCCAGTGGGGAGACTTCCCCTTCAGCAGGCACACTTGGAAACCATGACACCCTAACCAAAAAAAATCATAGCCCTGCTGTTAGGCAGACAATGCCCACTATACATTTACCTAGCACCTACCTGTAGGGTGCTACACCAATAAATATACGCTTATTGAGAATTTTTTTTCTCAAAGACATGTAGCTAATTAAATTTTGGCCTAAATGTATGACAAAAATTGAGTTTATTGGATATTTTTTATAAGAAAAAGTAGAAAATGTAATTTTTTCCCAAATTTTCGGTCTTTTTTCGTTTATATTGCTTTGCTGATCAACAATTGGGCATTTTCAATTTTTTTCGGGGGTCCCTTACCTTATTTTCAGGGCATTTTCGATTGTACTCCCTCCTTCTCCCCCCTCTGTGGCCACGGCCACCGACATCACTTCTGCCTTTGCATTGCATCCTGAGAGCTGTTTGCCATCACTCGCAGGAGGCTGGAATCAGGAAGAACTCCCAGAACACTCCCTGGAATCAGGAAGAACTCCCAGAACACTCCCTGGAATCAGGAAGAAGGACACAGCAGATTACACTGCGGCTTCAGATGCCCACGTCTAAGATGGCCTCGCCCAGGCAGTGTTTTTAGGCTCCATTCACACCTGGGCGTTTTCGAGCGTTTTTCAGCTCCAAAAAACGCTCAAAAAAAATGTCCCAAAATGCCCAACAAGTATAACCCCATTCATTTAAATGGCTCCTGTTCACATCTGAGCGTTTTAATGCCTGAAGCAAAACGTCTGTAGCTGAAAAAAGTACAGGAGCTTCTTTTTGGGCTGATTACCAGCATTTTTGTTAGATTTCAATGCCTGCCTCCAAAAATGCCTGAAAAAAACGCTTGAAAAACGCGGTAAAAATACGCGCGAAAACGCTACGCTCAAGTGTGAATGCAGCCTTAAAAGTAAGATTTTGACTAAAATCCAATACTGTACACATTGTAAGTATGAGAATAGCGGTTTCTTTAAAGGGCGATGGATTAGTATTATAGGGGTATTTTTAGTTAAAAATGGTATTTGAGGCCGGAACTCCGCTTTAAGATATATATATATATATATATATATATATATATATATATATATATATATGGACTTTATCTTATATATATATATATATATATTGCTTAACCACATTGCCTTTTCATTTGTTATTCATGAGTGTATAGGGCATGTATGTGAGCATCATTCACTATTATTTGTTTATTGTAAGGTGCTGATTTTCACATTTTATTAATGCATGTGAGTGCCATCTTTACATTTTTTATTTTGCATTAGCTTTAACCAAGCACTGATAGAAGTCACATGACTGCTATACACTGCTGATGAGAAAATACTTTACCAATGTTATGAGATATCTATTTGGCATGTATGCTTTTATCTCTAGCTGTTGTAGGGCTGCCAAAGCTGAATGTATTTGAATATAAAGGTTTAGTGTCAATAGTATCCTTACAATGGAGATAGTCTCCACTTATTTAGTCTCCATTTTTTGTGTGGTGAGTGCATACTGTATATACTAGGCAATGTGTAAGTGTAACCCTTAGGGCTCATTCACATCACCAAGCCATACTGAATGCACAGCTGCTGGGGTATACTGAGAGGAAACACTGCAGATGCCCAGAAGGCTTTTTCCAGGTTTAAGGTTTTACATAAATAAATAAATAAAAGCTGACCATTGTAAGCACTCCTGTCAGTGGAAAATGGTTTGTCTCATCCCTCTAACTGCTACATCTGCAAGATAGCTTGTTCTGTTGAAAAAAATTACGAACTTACTGGCCAAGTTACCAGATGAAATTGAAGAAAAGAAAGCTTAAAAAAGAAAATGAATGCAGCTATCACATGTAAGAAATGGTAAGATGCAATAAAATAAATGCTTGTTTTTGGGTTTATTACAACTTTAAAGATTAAAGGGTTTCTTTAATGATACTGTTGATGCATATTGTGACATGACAAGAATTTATTTGTGAACACATGGATTTTTACAGATGAGTCTGCTTTAAGCAGCCCAAATATGTGAGAGGTCAGTCTCAGGGATCTCATGGTGGAAATTGGATCCAGGCAAACTAATAGCTCTGGGGGAAAACCCAATCTGGTAGGTCAGAAAACATGTCACCCATGATAAGTGGTACTCACAGGATCTGCCACCACTGCTCACCTCTCCCTAATTGCCTAAACATGCCAACAGGGATGACATGGTAAGTTTGTGGAGTGCCAGCACATTCAACCACTCTAATGTCTCTGGGCGGTATCAAGTAAAACAGCATGCATGCATGATTATTGTAAAAAAAGCACTAATATAACTATTTTCTATCCAACATTGGTGGATTGGCTAAAAAATTTAATAATTTAAAATAAAATAGGTTTTGAATTTTTCACTGTCATATTTGTTATAAAAAAAAGACATACATTGTCATTACTGCTCTTCAAGAGAACACCAATGGTGACATCATATCTAGCTTCATACCTTTTTTAATATTACTATTGATTTTTAGTATTGTGCAGGTCAAAAAAAATACTTTTATATCATATAATCTTTTACTGCCTGTGAATCAGGCACCTCAGTTTAGCAGCCACCTATTCTGTTATTTGAAGAATACCATGACCGCAAACTACAGCCCTGGCAAAAGGTTTTGGGAATGACACAAATATTAATTTATTATAAAGTTTGCTGCTTCAGGGGTTTTTTTTTTGTCGAATGTTACTATGGTATTTTGAAGTATATTTACAAGCATTTCATGAGTGTCAGAGGCATTTATTGATAACTACATTAAGTTTATGCAAAGAGTCAATATTTGAAGTGTTGACCCTTCTTATTCAAGACCTCTGCAATTCGCCCTGGCATGCTGTCAATAAACTTCTGGGCCACATCCTGGCTGATGGCAGCCCATTCTTGCATAATCAATGCTTGGAGTTTGTCAGAATTAGTGGGTTTTGTTTGTTCACCCGCCTCTTAAAGATTGACCACAAGTTCTCAATGGGTTCAAGGTCTGGGGAGTTTCCAGGTCATGGACCCAAAATTTGGTGTTTTGTTCCCCAAGCCACTTAGTTATCACTTTTGCCTTATAGCAAGGTGCTCCATCGTGCTGGAAAAGACATTGTTCATCAGCAAACTGTTCTTGGATGGTTGGGAGAAGTTACTCTCTGAGAATATTTTTGTACCATTCTTTATTCAAAGTTGTGTTTTTAGGCAAAATTGAGTGAGCCCACTCCCTTGACTGAGAAGCAACCCTACACATGAATTGTCTCAGGATGCTTTACTGTTGGCATGACACAAGACTGATGGTAGCGCTCAACTTTTCTTCTCCAGACCAGGGGTGTACCAAGGGGTTGGCCAGATTGGCGCCCGCCAGGGGCGCAGGCCGAGGGGGGGGGGCGCAAAAAAATTGGAAGTGCTAGCAGTGATTGTTGCGCCCTCCCCACAGCCTGAGCCCCCGGCGCACCCAGGCAGCATGTGGCTCCAATCCTGAGCCTGTCCACTCCAGGCTGCGTCAGTGCGGGCTCTCCGGGGCCCTGTCTCCGCCCACATATGAGGCCGGTCAGCGGTCACATGACCGTGACCTCATCAATCGGCTCCAGCGACGGCAGGCTGGGGATGGGGACTACACTGAGGCTGTCAGAGGAGCCCACACCGCCGACCAGCACCTTCAACCTCCTTTCCACTCCCAGGACAAGCTGACCAGGGGACACCTCTCCTTCTCCCTGTCACCCCCTCTCATTCTCTCCCTGTCACCCCCCCTCTCTCTCTGTCACCCCCCTCTCTCTCCCTGCTGTCAAACCCTTTCTCGGGGGGGGGGGGTACCGATACAGCTCCTTGCCTAGGGCGCTGGAGACCCTAGGTACGCCTCTGCTCCAGACAAGGTTTTTTCCAGATGCTCCACACAATCGGGAAGGGGATTCATCAGAGAAAATGACTTTACCCCAGTTCTCAGCAGTGCAATCCCTGTACCTTTTGCAGTATATCAGTCTGTCCCTGATGTTTTTCCTGGAGAGAAGTGGCTTCTTTGCTGCCCTTCTTGACACCAGGCCATCCTCCAAAAGTATTCCCCTCACTGTGCGTGCAGATGCACTCACACCTGCCTTCTGCCATTCCTGAGCAAGCTCTGCACTGGTGGTGCCCCGATCCTGCAGCTGAATCAACTGTAGGAGACGGTCCTGGCGCTTTCTGGACTTTCTTGGGCATACTGGAGCTTTCTTCACAAATGCAGTGGAAAGGTTTTTTTATGGGATTAAGTTCATTTTCATGGCAAAGAGGGATTTTGCAATTAATTGCAATTCATCTGATCACTCTTTATAACATTTTGGAGTATATGAAAATTGCCATCATAAAAACTGAGGCAGCAGACTTTGCGAAAATGAATATTTGTGTCATTCTCAAAACTTTTTGCCACGGCTGTAGATGTCTCCACAGTGTACAAGAAATAGTGACGTGCCTAAACAGCATTCTGAAACCAGATGAAAATTATTTAGATGAAAACCAGTAAATGCATATTTTTCATATTTGTTCTTGCACATGGGAACAGTGCTTGAGGGATCGCTGAAATCTTTTTAGCCTTACGGGAAGATATGAGTGCCTTATTCGAACACATTCCAATGATAACTGAACTCATCAGACAGCTCAGGTGGTGCTGCTAATGGCATGTGACTTTTTGCACATTACAGCCTGGCGTATCTTACAATAATCCATCATTATGGCATTTTCAAAATGAACTTCGATAAGAAGACATTTGCAATGATAAAAATAAACCCTTAAAATGTATGAAATGCCTTCAGAAAAATTGTGAGACTATTTTGCACCATGGACAGGATATTGATGACCCAGCAGCAGACAATACATTAAAATATATGGGACTATTTATAAAGCAACCAATTAAATCTATTATTTAATTTGACCAGATTTCAACAACTTTTTGTCTCAGGTAGGTTTTACTATAAAAGTGTGAACTTGTAAGAGACAAATGGTGAGACATACTGGTAAACAAACGGAAAAAACCAGGGGAAATTGTAAAATAAAAAAGACCATGACATGACTTCCATTGCAAATAATAAAATTGCAAATAATAAATTATGCCTGGTAAAGGATAGAAGGGAAAAAACACACTTTAAAATCATCAGGCTGGCACCAGCTTCTGTAGTTTTTTGGTTTCCTGTCTCCTGATTTTGCTCACTTGGCCCAGCTATAAGAGATGCTATATTCACTATGGAGGAATTCCTGCCAGTGTTGGGCTACAGGGATGTACCAAAATAAATTATGCAGTATGTAGTCCAATGGGCAGCAGATGGCAGGAAGAGTGTGTGTATAGGGGGATCAGTGTCATGCTATATAAGCTAGACAACGCTTTGAAAGCCTTTATGAAAGTCACAAGGCAGATTGCCAATGCGCAAGCTGCCATACTGCAGATTGTGGCACAGTTGCTGTTGATGGGTGTAGTTTTCCTAACATGCCATCCCCTCCCCTCCCCCCCCTGGCCCACACACAGCTTCCAAAATTGGACGGACTGTCCCTGATTTGGAACAAAGTCCCTCTGTCCCTCTTTTCTCCTCTTTTGTCCCTCATTTTGGTCTGATCTATATAGGTATATATAAAATGCACTTTCTAAATTGGGGCATTTGTAAATGTCAAAAGCCAGTATAAAGAAATAGTAGTGGTAAAAAAAACTATTTTTAACAATTGTTTTTATGGTTTAATTTTCCTTTAAAGGGGTGTGTCCCATGCCTACATGCTTTTGCTAACAGGTGCCCCTCGTTACCGCGTCAAAAAGTTGGGAGGTATGCACACATAGAGTATCTCACAAAAGTGAGTACACCCCTCACATGTTTGTAAATATTTTATTATACCTTTCATGTGACAACACTAAGGAAATTACACTTTGCTACAATGTAAAGTAGTGAGTGTACAGCTTGTATAACATTGTAAATTTGCTGTTCCCTTAAAATAACTCAACACACAGCCATTAATGTCTAAACGGCTGACAACAAAAGTGAGTACCCCCCTAAGTTAAAATGTTCAAATTGGGCCCAAAGTGTCAATATTTTGTGTGGCCACCATTAGTTTCCAACACTGCCTTAACCCTATTGGGCATGGAGTTCACCAGAGCTTGACAGGTTGCCACTGGAGTCCTCTTCCACTCCTCCAATTATGACATCACAGAGCTGTTAGAGACATTGCGCTTCTCCACCTTCTGTTTGAGGATGCCCCAGAGATGCTCAGTAGGGTTTAAGTCTGGAGACATGCTTGGCCAGTCCATCACCTTTACCCTCAGCTTCTTTAGCAAGGCAGTGGTCTTCTTGGAGATGTGTTTGTGGTCATTATCATGTTGGAATACTGCCCTGCGGCCCAGTCTCCGAACTGTGGGGATCATGCTCTGCTTCAGTATGTCACAGTATATGTTGGAATTCATGGTTCCCTCAATGAACTGTAGCTCCCCAGTGCTGGCAGCACTCATGTAGCCCTAGACCATGCTTGACTGTAGGCATGACACACTTGTCTTTGTACTCCTCACCTGGTTGCTGCCACACGCTTGACACCATCTGAACCAAATAAGTTTATCTTGGTCTCATCAGACCACATGACATGGTTCCAGTAATCCAAGTCCTTAGTCTGCTTGTCTTCAGCAAACTGTTTGTGGGATTTCTTGTGCATCATCTTTAGATGAGGCTTCCTTCTGGGACGACAGCCATGCAGACCAATTTGATGCAGTGTGCGGCGTATGGTCTGAGCACTGACATGCTGACCCACCCACCCATTCAATCTCTGCAGCAATGCTGGAAGTACTCATACGTTTATTTCCCAAAGACAACCTCTCGATATGACGCTGAGCACATGCACTCATCTTCTTTGGTCGACCATGGCGAGGCATGTTCTGAGTGGAACCTGTCCTGTTAAGCCGCTGTATGGTCTTGGCCACTGTGCTGCAGCTCAGTTTCAGGGTCTTGGCAATTTTCTTATAGCCTAGGCCATCTTTATGTAGAGCAACAATTCTTTTTTTTAGATCCTCAGAGAGTTCTTTGCCATGAGGTGCCATCTTGAACTTCCAGTGACCAGTATGAAAGAGTAAGAGCAATAACACCAAATTCATCATACTTGCTTCCCATTCACACCTGAGACCTTGTAACACTAACAGGCCACATGACGCCGGGGAGGGAAAATAGCTAATTGGGCCCAATTGGACATTTTCACTTTTGTTGCCAGCGGTTTAGACAATAATGTCTGTGTGTTGAGTTATTTTGAGGGGACAGCAAATTTACACTGTTATACAATCTGTACACCCACGGCTTTATATTGTAGCAAAGTGTCATTTCTTCAGTGTTGTCACATGAAAACATATAATAAAATATTTACAAAAATGTGAGGGGTGTACTCACTTTTGTGAGATACTGTACACAAACACGGCTACCCCCACTTAAGAGCTACGGTATTTTTTTTTAAGTCTGAGGCTTCCCCCTACTGTATTAAAAAAAAGACTTGGCCAATCTCTACTTACCCTCTCCATACTTCAGTGTCATTCAACCCATTATAAAGATAAAACTGGTCTGCACCAGAGATAGTACCTATTCCAGCTGCAGTCACATAAAAACTCCCAGGTGTGTGATCAAATATTCAAAACATATTCAGGGCTTCTCCTGATGAGGACAGACGTTGAAATGTATATGGAGGAGCCATGCCTTGAGTGATGTCACCCCGCAGGTAGCCCGTCCACTCGCAGCTCAGTCCTATGGCTGGAGTCGGCATTGCAAGCACAATACGCACTGTTACTCTTTAGTGTCGGTCATAACACACTATTGTGTAGGTGTATCTGCTTTTATTTGATAAACTTTGAAACCATTTCCACACTATGTGGAGCTTCTCTTTATTTTTCTCATGGAGATGGAGTGATGTGAATGATGGATGATATCCTTGGAAGATCAGAGATTTTAACCCATGGGTGGCAGGAGCAGAGAATTGTTATAGAATATATGATCTGTAAAGGATTTACAAAAGGTTTCCCCCCTCCCCCCCTTTTGGTTTTCCTTCTTTCTCCTAGTTCACTTTTCCTTTTGGGAACCCCACATTTTCATCACACCAGCCCTTCCTACCTGATATAAAATTACATATGCTTATTACCATTAGTAGCATTATGCTACATCTTCACTATTATGTTACTTATATATACACGACAGGTCTGGAAGGTTCTTTTTTCACATACACAAAACTTGCCTGCCATGGACCCCCCTCTCTGGTTGCTGTCACACTGGGACCCTTCAGCTCCCGGGTCAGACACGGCGCACCGCTGCCACATAGGAGTTCAACTTTGCCATTTGTGCTTCATTGATCTGTGAGTATTTAGTAATCCTTTGAGCTCTCATTATTTGACTGAACCTTTTTTCATTCAAATTCCATTCCTACTGCATACTTTAATATATTATCTTTTTATAGAGATACCTTGAACATATTGATCTTTGAAGAAGGGAGATGTTGCTCCCGAAACGCGTCAGATCACAATATATATTCTACTGTCATGTTATCTCATTATACCATTCATGCTATTTTTGAAACTAAGAAGTCACACCAAGATGTCTGCCAAAAATGTGATATCATATCATTTATGTTGTTATATATCATTTGTATTTGAGCTATTGAGCTACACCATGTGCCATTAAGCATATGTTGCCATTTTTATGTATATAATGCAATAAAATCAAATATTGTTTTTACTCATATACTGTGCATGTCATTGATTTCCAGCCACTAAGCACGTACCTCATACAAAGTCCCGCGGGCCAATTTTTTGTTTCGAAATACAGAATAAAGGATCACCCAAAGATAACACCCCCCCCATCCATGCCACAGTTAAATCGGAGGAAAGAACTAGGACAACGTTGGGCCTGCTGGATATCTACTTTAGGGGAATGCAGCTATGCACTGTCCAGGAATAAACACTGAGCCCATCACCACCACCAAAGAAGTGAAGCAGGGACCCATGGTGTCACCAAACTGGCAAGAAGACTACAGGAAAAATGTATGTATACATGGATTGTTTTTAAGTGGAGTGAGGGCCTGAGGCAGTGGGGGCAGAGACAGAGAGTAGGGAAAAAAGTGGGCAAAAAAGGGTCATTTAACTCCCACACTCCCCAGTGAGGACATCCTGCTTGGAGGGAAGGGGGAATGGGTTAAATTGTCATTTCCCTTTACCCTGCATGGGCAAAGAAAAGGAGCTGGGCGAAAAAGTCTGGCCCTTCATCATTGCTAGAACAACTTCAAAGCCACTAGAGAAGTGAGTGTATCAAAGACAAATTGTGTATACCACGACCAATGTTGGTACCTTCACCTGTGAATGAGCAAGCTGTTGTTTTGCTGGAGGTGCTATTCTTCCAGTGAAGTCTACTTTGCTGTCAGCCCTTTGTCTGCTTCGTCAAACAGAGGCGCCAACAGTTTCCCTGAGTGGTAGGGATACCATCCCTAGAAGTACTGATGCATTCCATTACTGTTGGCCTGTCCCCTTCACTACCCTTGGTCCAACATCAGATCTCTTCTGAATCCTAAGATGATTCCTCTTTTGGCCAGCCAAGAAAGTCATTCACATCTTGTATACAGTGAAGTGAACACCCAGAAGAAGAGCCCACCAGTGAGGCCCTGGATGATCATTGGCCATAGCTTAACGATAGCTCCCGTCCAGACCCATCATTCCTTTAACTGGGTCTTTATACCTGGAGGGCAAGAAGGGCTGGTCGATCATGTGACCACTGTGATTGGCTGTCAAAATGGTCACATGGTCAAGAACTGGTCCCATCAGGTCCTGATTATTACTAGGGACCCAGAGCTGTCTATGTGCTGGGAATGTGTAGTGAGAATGCTCTCAACACAGAATGCTCCTCTGTTTCTGGATGCATTTGTGTGGTGCATTTACATTATTTAGACAGCAAGAGGTTAAAGTAGAGCTATAAGCCAAACTTTTCTTTTTATTTTGGATAGAGCAAGGGAGGGTTATAATCCCTATCAGATTTTTTTTTTGCCTTTTGGGTCCCATTGTGGATATTTTCCTTCACTTCCTTTCCCAACGGGAAACGGGAAGTGAGAAAATCCCTGGAAATTAACGGAAATTAATCGGGGGAACCCCAGGCCTCCAGATTCCTATTGGAAGATTTCCCCCTTATTACTTTTCTGGGGACAACCCAAAATGTGGGATTTTCTTTTACTTTCAATGATACTGTAATAGTAAACAGGACAAGTAGAGAGGGTAAAACTCCTTTATGGGTGCATAGTCAGTGATAAAAACTGACAAGCGTTCTAATCCTTCTCCACTCTATCCATAATTTAAAAAATAGGTTTTTCCTTTAGTTATATTTTGAGTTAAATGACTACAGGAATTTTTTTTCTTAACCCAGCAATCAGATAGAGGGGAGTGGGTAGGAATGGTGGAAAGGGCATTATGGTTGTAAAGTCAGAATGTTTTTTATCTTACTGTATTCTATGTATGTATTTATCTGTGTGCAAAAGCGCCCCTAATACTTACCTGAGCCCCATCTTAAACCAGTGATGTTGCAGGAAAGTCTCGGCTGCCCGGGACTTTTCCTCCTCATTGGCTGATGCAGCAGCGCCATTGGCTCCCGCTGCTGTCAATCAAAGTCAGTGAGCCAATAAGGAGAGGGTGGGGGGGGAACTGGGGTTCTGTGTCTGAATGGACACACAGAGCAACGGCTCGGCTTGGGTGCCCCCATAGCAAGCTGCTTGGGGCACTCGGCAGGGGGGAGGAGCCAGGAGTGCCGGCAAGGGATCCAAGAAAAGGAGGATCGAGCCATCTCTGTGCAAATCCCCTGCTCAGAGCAGGTAAGTATAACATGTTTGTGATTTTTAAATGAAAAAAAAAAAAACAGACTTTAGTATCGCTTGTAGACCACATTCACACTGCAGCGGCAGGACTTCTGCACAACTTCGGGGGCAACCTGTGAAGTCCCGTGCACCTCGACTTCAGCGCGACTTGCACAGACTTCATATAATGAAGTAGTACAGGACCCTTTTTCTAAGTCGGAGCGACTTGTGTCGCTCCTATTAGAACGGGTCCTGTAGCACTGCATGGACCGCGAGGGACTGCGACTTGTCAGGCTGACAAGTCGCCTGACAAGTCGCGGTAGTGTGAATGGAGCCTTAAGTCATCTTACCAGCAGCATTTAAGATACAATTAATTATTTTTAATGGAAACATTTCTGCACTAAAGGGTGTTTTTTTTTTATTTCCCACAAATTCTGCAATAATTCACGTTTCTTAAAGGGCCAAAATTAATTTGGAAAATATATTTGATTATGAAAATAACACAGAACTGAAAAGCAGTGACGTACGAAAGAAAATAAATCAACTTTTCAGTAATTGTTGAGGTTAAAGAAAGAAAAAACATTGATAAGGGGGGAAAAATGTCAGTTTCACATCATTATCAATAGAGTAGGCCCCTCTTTTGTTGGGTATTGGGTGGGCTGAGATATATTTTCTCTTGTTCTCGCCAGCAATGAAACAACCACTTCCCTGAGTGTCTGTGTGTGAATAAATGCCACGAGCGCTCACTGTACCACAGGTAAACACTTTGTTGACTTATCGCCTGTGGCATTGAAACGGAAAAAAGACTATTCTGAAAATGTGGATGTTATTCGGCAAATGCAGCTTATGCAGGTATGACTGAGCTTGGCTTTTTTAAAGCCTCCTCAAGGACCTTCTGTTCAGTCAAGAAGGAATGTAGTAATTTATTAGGAGAAAAAACTTATTCACAGAGCAAAAACATCCCTGCGACCACCTGAGAGCGCCCTGTAATTGACCTATTATATCAGCAGAATATCATTCTTGCACAAGCATTTAGTGATAAACATTTCTTCAGTATCAGCCAATAAAGCAATCTAAATGGATGTCAACTTGACATTTGTGGTGCATTAGCCAGAATTGAAGCCTCGTTCAGCCTCTTGTCTATCTGTGATATCAGGCCAGAGGGGTTAGTTTTACAGAAGGAGCTTAAATTATGTTTATACGCTACATATGGTAATGTTATACATTTCTAAATGACAGCACAACTGAAGAGAGATCTACTCAGAGATATATTTATGTCTTCACAAATAATTATTATAATCTTTTAATCCAGAAACATAGGGAGATATCGATGGAAACCCAGAATATACAGAAAGGGTAAAGTAGAAGTGGAAAGGATTGTCCACAAAAACGGTTATTTCGTTTTTATACATGGGTGGACACTGAAGAGGTGGATAGGGCATTCGTTTCTTAGATCTCTAAATTTAGCAAAACGATCAGGGCACCTTTCTAGTTTTATGCCCTTCATCATCAACATACTCATCATCATACTTATACATGCAATCTCTGCAAAATTATTAGTATACACGTTTACTTAGCACCAGCAGTTTACAATAGATCTTGAGGAGATCGTGTGGGTACCTATGAACCGATTACTCTCATCCACTTTCAATACTGCCTCCATACTCTTTTTCTCATCCATTTTCACTACTTCCGCCATAGTCTTCCTGTCACCTATTTTCACTGCTCCCCTACTGCCTCCATACTGTTTCTTTCATCCATTTTCACTGCTTCCGCCATAGTCTTCCTGTCACCCATTTTCACTGCTCCCCTATTGCCTCCATACTTTTCGTCTCATCCACTTTCAATACTGCCTCCATACTCTTTCTCTCATCCATTTTCATTGCTTCCGCCATAGTCTTCCTGTCACCTATTTTCACTGCTGCCCTACTGCCTCCATACTGTTTCTTTCATCCATTTTCACTGCTTCCGCCATAGTCTTCCTGTCACCCATTTTCACTGCTCCCCTACTGCCTCCATATTCTTTCTGTTATCCATTTTCACTGCTTCCGCCATAGTCTTCCTGTCACCTATTTTCACTGCTCTCCTACTGCCTCCATACTCTTTCTTTCATCCATTTTCACTGCTTCCGCCATAGTCTTCCTGTCACCCATTTTCACTGCTCCCCTGCTGCCTCCATACTCTTCGTCTCATTCACTTTCACTGCTGCCCCTATAGCCTTCCTCTCATCCCCTTTCAATGCTCTCCCCATAGTCTTCGCATTCACTTTTACTATTCCCTCCATACTCTTCTTTTATCCACTTTCGTTACTTCCCCCATACTCTTCCTTTCATCCACTTTCGTTACTCCTCACATACTCTTCCGCTCATCCACTTTCCCTATTCCCCCATACTTTTGCATTCATCCACTTTGACTACACCCCTCACACTTTTCCTCTCATCCACGTTCAATGTTCTCCCCATTGTCTTCTTCTCATTCACTTTCACTGCTCTCTCCCAAACTCTTCCTCTCATTCACTTTCATTGCTCCCCTCATAGTCTTCCTTTCATCCACTTTCTTTGCTCTCCTCAAAGTCTTCCCCTGTTGTCAGTGGGAAAAAGCCTTGGTCTCCAGTGTTCTATTTTTTCCCCACTGACAACAGGGTATTTTTCCTTCTGCTGACCACTGACAGCAGACATTTTTCCTTCCACTGATCATTAAAGTGGAACTAAGGTTTACGGTACTCATCTCTTCTGCAATGATCCAATGCTCACAAGGTTCACCTCTGGCCTAAGGTACCTTCTCCCCAACTTCTTCTGGATGCTGGCCTTCAGCCATTTTGGTTGGCCAGTGCAGGATGATTTAACACCTGTGCATTCAATCATCTGTGCTGGCACCATGTTGTAGCTTCATTTAAAGAAGACTGCAAGCAGACAGGTTTGTTTATTTTTGAAAAACAGAAGATTTCCCAGCACACTTACCAGCTGACCTGCAAAAAAACCCCAAAAAACTAATTGGCATTGTGTAAAAACAGAAGTTTTTAGTTGCACACATGTGCAAATATATGCGGAAGCCAGACTGCCTCGCCAAGGTTCCTCTGTTAAGTTGTAAAGTGCGGTACTAACTCTTTTTTTATTTTTAAGAGAAGCGGTCCTAACTCTTAAATCTGAGAGTCTCCAAGTTGGACCATATATAGCAATTGATAAAATGAAGGGCAGATATGCCTGGAGGCATCCTATTCCTCCTTAAAGGCACAGGGACACATTAAAAGCCCAGCAAGAACACAGTGGCAGCTGAAGGCATCCAACATGTCCCCAATCCAAATCCAGTGAGCAGGCTAAAAATGGCAACCACTCCGATTTATAACTAGTTTTTGAAGTAGGGTGCACATGAAAGGTATTTGCACAGCACAAACACACAAAAGTTTTACCAGCACACTTGCCAGCTAGCCTGCAAAAAAAAAGTTCAGTCATCTGTGCTGGCACTGTGCTGGAATGTAGATTCTTTTAAATTTATGACCAAAATGTTTATTGCCTCAACAATTTGTTGGAAATTTGTTTCCAACAGTTTTAATGAAGGTCTTCTTTAAAGGAAATGTACAGTCACAGCTTGTATGGCCATACATATCCTATGGATCACTAGAGTGCAGTTCGTTCTGCACTCCTGTGACGTCACAGAAGTCAGTCCAGGTACCGCATCATCACATCAATGGAAGTCGGGATCCGCCAGGTGCTTGGTTTCAAGAGTCTGTGTAGTGAGCCCTTGTAGATCGCCAGCTCAGGATTCCCCAGGGTGAATAGTCTAAACCCCAGCCTGCTTCTCAGAGCCCCTGATGGTGGGGATGGACTTGCAGAAAGCTGGAACCATGTCGCAGCCCCCAGGTAGGCCCAGCTGAGAATGCGGAGTGTGCAGAGTACAAGCAGCAGACGAAAGGAAATCCAGGAGACAAGCCGAGGTCAGGGTGGGTAGCAAGCAAACACAGACAGTAAACGTAGCCGGGGTCGATACTCAGGTAATCAGACACAGTATAGCCAAGAGGTATGCAAACGGGAGCTCAGAGAACTGTGAAGTTGCTCAGGCAATGTGGGTTACACTGAGCATGTCTTATATAGACAAGCCAACTAGGTGACGGGCCAGGAAGTGATGGAAGGGAAGGAAATAAAAGCCCACAGAGTAGCAGAGGACGCCCATAGGTGAGCACAGTCAAACCTCACATGTGAAAGGAAGCAGGGTTGAAAAACACTGCAGCAAGGAGGTAAGGAGACACAAGCAGGAACTGCAGACTAACTTGTGACACCTGGACCGACACCCGCTGAGAGCCTGAGCCGGCCCCTCCCACCCCTCCACAGCCCAGCACTCCAGTGAGCAAGGAGGGGGCAGAGGCTGACAGCAGCTCTCTGCTCGGGGAGCTGTCAGAACTGAACAATCGGCGGTGTTCGATCGCTCGGTTCTCAGTGTAGAGGCACCGGGGGACAGATGCAGAATCAGACCGATTCTGCATCCACCTAGGTAAGTATAAATTTTGAAAAAAGAAACCCAAACTTCTCTTTTAAGGTCAGCTTAGAAAAAGTGTCAGCTGTCTATATTCTTCTTTTGTTATTTTATTTTTAAAAATCTTTAGGTTTATATGCGTCTGTGAAACTTTAATTTCTGGTACAGTGATTGGGGATTCTTTTGTGGCTACAAGGACTATATATCTGTGTAGTATATACTGTAAGAAAACTCAGACTGTATCTAACCATGTCCTAGTCCAAATATCCTATGCAGTCAAGGAGCCAAGTAGGGATTAAACAGCTGAGCAGCTTTGTAAAGTGTTCATTATTTTATTATCAAACCATTTTGGCCCCTGGACGCCTGGCTGAAAAACTCCCAGTTTGGAATCCCAATGTCCTTCCTTGTTGCCAGGCAACTGTTGCTTTTAACACCTGTAATACTATAGCACTGGTGTCCCCCTGTCCCACCACTGGGCACCAATGTCCCCCATCTCTCCCCATCTCTCTACTGAGCACCCCTGTTACTCCCCCCTTTTTTGCTCAGCATCCCCTTTCTCCTTTTCCCTACTAAACACTAATTTCCACATCAAAATGAACACAGTTCAGTTCAACCATGCCCAGTGTGAGCACACCCTCAAAATGCAACCCCCTCCCTAGCAGCACATGCACACCTTTCCTTCCAACTATTCAACTTAGGCCCCTTTCACACAGATGTTCCCTTTTCTTCATGCGCTCCATCATGTTTTTTTTGTTTGAAAATTGGATGAAAAAGGGATGCAGACTTAAGTTTTTACATACATCTGCTATGTGCATCTGTTTTTTACATACGTTTTTCTAATGAATTTCTCATTTTTGGAATGGTTAGAATTTGAATTGGTCGAAAATAGATTGATTGACCAATCTGACGTCTTTTTAAAGAATAGCTGGTTGCTAAACAGCAGGCCAGGAAGTCGGCTCCGCATTTTCTTCTCTTTCCAATTTTCACTATTTATTTGAAGATTTTTTTGGAGAATACCCATTCCACATATGCATTATTAATTGGACACTTTATTATTTATTGCACAAGACTCAATATTCATACAGCACTAATTTTATATTTGGATTATGTGGACACCTATCTTTTGGATTATGAATCATACATGAATTAGCGCCGATTTTTGATTATTTTACACATTGTCACTTTACAGTGGGGACACTGAATAGGATTGGCTGCCTTTTCCTATTGTATTTGATTCATGTTATTTTTCTGTTATTTATCTATTTTTCTGCACTTTTTATCACTTTATATTTGCACATTTGCTATTTTGCACATTTTTTCACCACCTAGTATTTTAGAGTCAGACCCCCGAGGTAGCGCATTGGTCCTCGTTTTTTATCTGGCTCCGCATCCTTAACAACCAATGAGTCATCAGCTGTCAGCTGGGATCCCTGCTGACAGCTGAATGTTAATAAAAAAAACATTGCCGACAATAAAAAAAATTGTAAAAAAAGCAGCGCGGGGGTTCCCCCCCAATCCATACCAAACCCTTCAGGTTTAGTATGGATTTAAAGGGGAACCCAATGCCAAAATCCATACCAGGCTCTTATATGAGCATGTAGCCCGGCAGATCAGTAAAGGCAGGAGGCAAGCGAGCACCCCCCCATCCTAAATCATTCCAGGCCACATGCCCTCAACGTGGGAGGGTGCTATGGGACAGAGGGGGGTCTGCTTCCCCCCCCCCCCCCCACAGCACCTTGTTTCCATTTTGATGGGGACAAGGGCCTCTTCCCCACAACCCTGGCCAGTGGCTGTGGGGTCTGAGGGCGGGGGGCTTATCAGAACTTGAAAGCCCCCTTTAACAAGATCCAGTCCCCCTCCCTAATTGAATGAGCATGGGGTACATAGTACATAGTACTCCTATTCATTCACCAAAAAAAGTGTCAAAAATAAATAAAAACACAGAGACAGTTTTTGACAATTCCTTTAAAAAAATAAATAAATAAATAAAAAAGAATGTCCCCAGGTGTAGATCCATTTTCAATCACTGTGCCCACCGCCACCACCGACCCAAATAAAGAAACATATTTCTCCTGACCAAGGCTCCGGCCGTCTGCCCACTCCGCTGTCTGACAGTTCTTAAATAACTAAGGGGCGGGGCCAAAGCCACCCATCATGTTGAGGGCATGTACCCTGTTATGGTTCAGGAGGTAGGGGGGTGCTCACTGATCTCCCCTCCTTCCCTGACCTGCCAGGCTGCATGCTTGGATAAGAGTCCAATATGGATTTTGGGGTGGGACCCCATTTTTTTTTTTTTTTTTCAATTTTGGCGTGACCCGAAGGGCCTGGTATTTTATTAACAATTTTTTTTTTTTATTGCCGGAAATAAAAGCTGGCAGCTGATGATTTATCGGTTGTTAAGGACCCAGAGGCCAGCTTCCTGGCCTGCCCTTTAGCAACTAGCTATTCTTATATTCAGCTGTCAGCGGGGAACGCTGCTGGCAGCTGATGAGTCATCAGTTGGTAGGACGCCAGTGGATGCCGGCTTCCAAAAACAGATGAAAAAACAGGCCGTTTGTCTGTTGACATCTATTTAGGTCCGTTTCTGTTTTTTTAAACGAATAACAATAGGGCTTTCTTCTGTTTAAAAAAAAAATGGCAAATGTCAACTGATGATTATCCACTAACATCCGCTTACCCAGGAATACATGGGTGTCCATTTTTCCTCCGTCCAATTGGGTAAATGAAGTGGCTTGAGTGTGAACAAATGTTAAATTTATGCCAATCGCCCATAACTTTTTTGACCACTCACCTCAGATTGAGTAAGTCTCCCTTTTGCTGTCAAAACAGTCCTGACCCCTCGAGGCATGAACACCACTAGACCTTTTAGGGTATGTTGTGATATTTGGCAACAAGCCATTAGTAGCAGATGTTTTAAATCCTGTAAGTTGCAAGATGGGGCCTCCATGAATTGGATTGAGATCTGGAGAATTTGGAGGCCAAGTCAACATCCCAAACTTGTTGTGTTCCTCAAACTATTGTTGAACCATTTTTTGCAGTGTGGGAGGGTGCATAATCCTGCTGAATTAGGCCACTGTCAGTAGAGAATACCTTTCTACGTATGAAGAGGTGTACTTGGTCAGCAAAAATGTTTAGGAAGGTAGCACGTGTCAATTATCATCCACATGAATGGCAGGACCAAGGTTTCCCTGGAGAACATTGCCCCAAGAATCATACTGCCTCCACTAGCTTGCTTTCTTCCCATAGTACTGTACATCCTGGTGCCATTTCTTCTCCATGTAAACGGCACACACGCACCCAGCATTATTGTGATTGATCAGACCAGGCCACTTTCTTTCATTGATCTGTGGCCCAGCTCTGATGCTCCTGTTTTGACTGAGGACAAAGGTCAGCATGGGCACCCTGACTGGTGTGTGGCTACGCAGCCCCATACCCAACAAACTGAAATGTCTATTTTTCTGCTTTCAATACATTATCTTCAGGGACAACATGTTCACTTGCTGCCTAAAATATCTCATTGACTTTCAGATGCCATTGTAATGAGATGATCAATCACTTTCACTGCCAGTAGTCATAAAGTTATGGCTGATCTGTATATGTTGTTGGGAAACAAAGCATTTAAATAAATACACTATATTACCAAAAGTATTGGGACACCTGCCTTAAACACACATGAATTTTAATGGTATCCCAGTCTTAGTCCATAGGAGTCAATATCACACGTGTGCACAGCTTATTACATTAGGGTGTGAACCTCAAAGCTCAAACACATATATGTGTGTGCATGTGTATGTAGACGAATGGTGTCAGTAGAGCAGTGGAAGGTGTCGGGAGGGTAGAGATTGGGGTCAGTAGATTTTATTTTTATTATTTTTTACAATTGTATTTTTTTATTAGTTTTTTACAAATTTTTTTAGGAGCCCCGTTAAGGGGCTTTTGTTAAATATCAGAGGTTTAAACAGGGGAAATCTGCGACCCACAGGGTGATTAGGGTTTGCCCCGACACATCCTGTGCGCACGCCTATGGTCAATATTGAGTTGGCCCACCCTTTGCGGCTATAACAGGTTCAACTCTTCTGGGAAGGCTTTCCTCAAGGTTTAGCAGTGTGTCTTTGGGAATGTTTGACAATTCTTCCAGAAGTGCATTTGTGAGGTCAGGCACTGATGTTGGAGAGAAGATCTGGCTTGAAGTGTGCGCTCTAATTCATCCCAAAGGTGTTATATCGGGTTCAGGTCAGGGCTGGCCATTTAGGTTCCTCCACCCCAAACTCGCTCATCCATGTCTTTATGGACCTTGCTTTGTGCAGTGGTCCAATTCACTTGTCGGAGGGGGGATTATAGTGTGGGGTTCTTTTTCAGGGGTTGGGCTTGGCCCTTTAGTTCCAGTGAAGGGAACTCTTAAGACATCAGCATACCAAGACATTTTGGAAAATGTCATGCTCTCAACTTTGTGGGAACAGTTTGGGGATGGCCCCTTCCTGTTCCAACATGACTGCGCACCAGTGCATAAAGCAAGGTCCACAAGGACATGGATGTCTTTATGGACCTTTATTTCAGCCACACATCCAGTCACTGTCCAAAGCTTGCCGCCTCAACCTCTGCAACATCCCTTCTTAACCAATGAAACCGCAAAGCTTCTAATCCACTCCCTGGTTATCTCTCGTCTCGATTACTGCAACTCCCTTCTCATTGACTTACCTTTAAAAAGGCTATCCCCCCTTCAGCCCATCATGAACGCTGCTGCCAGGCTCATCCATCTTGCAAACCGCTCTGTGTCTGCTACCCCTCTTTCCCAATCTCTCCATTGGCTGCCACTCAACCAACAAATGAAATTCAAGTTAATAACCATAACTTACAAAGCCATCCATAACTTGGCGCCCAGCTACATCACTAATCTGGTCTCAAAATACCAACGAACTTGTTCTCTTCATTCCTCCCAGGACCTCCTGCTCTCTAGCTCCCTTGTAACCACTTCCCATGTTCCCCTCCAGGACTTCTCCTGAGCCTCTCCCATCCTCTGGAATGCTCTACCCCAATATGTCCGACTATCTCCTACTTTGTCTACTTACAGACGATCCCTGAAAACACATCTCTTCAGAGAAACCTATCTGGCATCCCCCTAACAACTGTACTTTTATCTTCTCCATCAGCCCATCCCCTACAGTTATTACCTCTTGTATCTCTAGACCAGGGGTGGGGAACCTTCGTCCCGGGGGCCGTATGCGGCCCTTGAAGTCATTTGGTCCAGCCCCCTGTGCAGCTGAGTCTGTGTCTCTCAGCTGATCTGTCAGAACGGCGCCAATGCTTCCTGTATAGTTCCTGTATAGTTCTATCAAATGCACTCCTCCTGTGACCAATAACGGAAACATCGCCTCTTCCTCCAGCGCGGTGCCGCTGCTAGCCAGGATTTACCACCAGCAGCACACACAGCAGTACCAGCCAGAGCCAGCAGTACCAGCCAGAGCCAGCTGTACAAGCCAGAGCCAGCAGTACCCACAGCAGTATAAGCCAGAGCCAGCAGTACCCACAGCAGTATAAGCCAGAGCCAGCAGTACCAGCCAGAGCCAGCAGTACCCACAGCAGAACCTGCAGTACCCACAGCAGTACCAGCCAGAGCCAGTAGTACCCACAGCAGTACCAGCCAGAGTCAGCAGTACCCAAAACAGTACCAGCCAGCAGTACCTACAGCGCAGTACCCACAGCAGTACCAGCCAGCAGTACCAGCCTGAGCCAGCAGTACCCAAGGCAGTACCTACAGCACAGTTCCAGCCTGAATCAGCAATACCCACAGCAGTACCAGCCTGAGCCAGCAGTACCCACAGCATAGTACAAGCCAGCAGTACCAGCCTGAGCCAGCAGTACCCACAGCAGTACCAGCCAGCTGTACCAGCCAGCTATACCCACCAGCATCACCCGCCGTTTTCAAAACTTACCACCACAAAGTCGACTGCGCTCCAGACTGACCAACGCAAACCTGGAAAACCAGTTGCGAGTAGCAACATCATCAATACCAGCTAGCATCACACACCTCACCAAAGAGAAGCAGTTGCAGCCATCACATTAGGAGTGAATTAATTAAATTTTTGACCAAATATAACAGGCACATTTTTAAGTTGATAAGTTGGTACGGCCCCCGAATGATTTTTTAAATACCCAAATGGCCCTTGGCAGAAAAAAGGTTCCCCACCCCTGCTCTAGACCCTCCCTCTTAGATTGTAAGCTCTAATGAGCAGGGCCCTCTGATTCCTACTGTATTAAAGTGTATTGTATTTGTACTGTCTACCCCCAAGTTGTAAAGCGCTGCATAATCTGTCAGCGCTATATAAATCCTATATAATAATAATAATAAATAATGAGTGAGTTTGGGGATGGCCCCTTCCTGTTCCAACATGACTGCGCACCATTGCATAAAGCAGGGTCCATAAAGACATGGATGAGGGAGTTTGGGATGGAGTAACTTGACTGGCCTGCACAGAGTCCTGACCTAAACCCAATGGAACACATTTGATTTGAATTAGAGCAGAGACTGCGAGCCAAGCCTTCTCTCCAACATCAGTGCCTGACCTCACAAATGCGCTTCTGGAAGAATGGTCAAACATTACCATAGACACACTCCTAAACCTTGTGGACCTTCCCAGAAGAGTTGAAGCTGTTATAGCTGCAAAGGGTGGTCCAACTCAATATTCAACCCTATGGACTAAGATGCCATTAAAGTTCATGTGCGTGGAAAGGCAGGTGTCCCAATACTTTTGGTAATATAGTGTACGTTGCTATGCCCTGCATGGGAAAACCACAGGTTTGCTTTAAGGCAGTTCAGCTAATAATAAAGGAATGAGAACATAGGGATTTAAGGACAGTTAACATTTCTTTGAACTAACAAACAGTACAGGGAGTTCTGGTGTTCAGAGCATTATTATATCTGTCACATCAAAAGTACTTGGTATTTTACTTGCCACTTGCTATTTTCGTCCTTGTACGTCTTTATATTTCGCTGAATAAAGCTTCACATTGAATTTATCTTCTAAATTTTCTATGTAAGATTTATGGAATTGTTAATAGCAAAGAAAAGAGAAACTATATTTATACAGGAGGAAAATATTTGTTATTGTACAATATATTTAAGAACACGCAACAATATAAGTATGTCAGCTATAACATAATACAAATGCAGAATGTAATTTCAGTGTATTTTCTCTGCTATGGGAACCAAGGTTATTTACTGTCATGCTATGATTAGAGTATCTAGTGTGTGCCATTGTATCCATCATAAAAATTGATTGATACATGCCCATAGAGTAGAGTAGGAAAACCAGATCTCTGAGCGCGCTTGTAATTGATCTCAGAACATCGCTTCCCTTTCTAGAGAAAACTCACGGGAACATAATGGCATTACCATTGAACAAAAAAGGATGGCATTCAGGTCTTATAGATTTAACCAAATAATAATTGTAATTATGTTTTCCTTTTGTTACGTCTTTGGAAACACAATATATAAATTTCAATAACCGTGCAGCGACAAGTAATATTTCTTCTACTCTTGCCATATTAGGATGTTTTCAAATCTTTAACAGCCTACAATAAACTGTCATTATTGGATTTAGCGATTTTTTTTTTTTCTTCAGTAAACTATTAAACAGAATTACAGAATAAGTGAAGAGGAAACAGCAGAATGCACACTGCATGCATCCAGGGATTTATTCAACAGACACTATGGGGGCTCCATAAGAGGCTGGCAAATGTCTTTGCCATTTTTTTAAATGCGTTTACCAACTGGTTTCCATCGTATTTATAAAGCAGTGACCTGCTATTTTGGAAAGTTCGTAAAAAGGTACGTTGGTGAAAGCTGAAGCAAAGATTTTTTGGAAAAACTGTAATGTCTATACAGAAAAATGAGGAAAAGCTTGTTGTAGTGCTAAAAGATGTTATATTCTTTGTGCCCGAATTCCAGTTTCACAACCTTATAAATGTGGTGAATATCAATCAGTGTTAATTTTGGCAGCAAATTTCAATTTAGTTTTAGTCTTAGTCTTAGGACTAAAATTACATTTTAGTTTTAGTCCCATTTTAGTCTTCTGCAAGTGTTTTAGTTTTAGTCATATTTAGTCGACTAATTCTCCAGTACATTTTAGTCGACTAAAACGTCCTACATTTTAGTCGACTAAAACTCATTTTAGTCATCTAAAATCGAATGGGTGTAGTTAAATTGTAATTTGTAATGCATTATTTAAGCATTTCGCTACTATTTCCAAATTCATTATATACTACTGCTGAAATGTAATGCTGCACAGTGCTAGATAGTGGTCTCAGGTATGAGGGATGGCCTGCAATATGCACAGTGCCATGGATGTCGGTGGTCAGAGAGGAGGCTTGTTGTAATGCTGCACAGTGCTGGATGGTGGTCTCAGGTCTGAAGGACGGGCCGGCCTCAGCGGCCTGTAATGCACAGTGCCCTGGATGCCAGTAGTCTGAAGGGAGGCAGTAATGGCTGGCATGCTGTAATTGTAACACACTCACTCAGTGCCAAAGGGTGCTCTGTGTGCTCTGCTCTCTGCTCTGGATGAGGGTGGTCATCTTGTGAGTCTGGACTCCGGAGGCCTGGCTGTATGCACAGTGCTGCAGTGCTCTGGTCTCTTGCAGTCATCACGTCATGGCGCACACAGTCGCTTGCTTGCTGGGAGCGGAAGTAGGCGGACCTCCCTGAAAACCGGAAGTTGGGTAAACGTCCCTGCCTCACATTCTCGTTTTGTTTTCGTTCGTTAACGAAAACGGATTTTATTTTCGTCATAGTTTTCGTCAGTTGATGAAAATGTGCTACACTTTTCGTTTCGTTTTCATCACTGTAAAAATGCAGTTGACGAAAATTTTGACGAAAACATTTTCGTTGACGAAATTAACACTGATATCAATAAAATAAACATAAAAGACAATAAAGGTTGGAAATAGAGCAAACTTGAAAACTGAAGAAATGACTAATTTCTGTGCTGGACATAAACTGATAAGAAGGTATAAAAGTGGAGGAAAGGATAGGCAGAGGGCATGCTCCTAGCCACGAATTTTGTAGAATACCAATCCAACATTTGATATTTCTTTCAGCAGCACCCCACAGGTTCTTTCTTTTCATCTTTTAATTTATTTAATTGGATTTCATAACACACAGAATACAAAGCAATGCTTGTAGCATATTATTTGCTACACAATATCAGTGGTTAATTTCCCATACAAACCCAGTAAGAGTATCAATTGCAAGATAGTGTACATAAACATAGATGACATTCATCCAATAGATATAACCAAGCTGACAGTGTGACTGTTTACACAGTAAAATGCATAACCAGTGAGTTGAAAAGTTACATGAAATAGATGAATTATGTTGAAACTTTAGTCATACAGGTTTGTGATCCTGTATTTTTTGGGGAGAACTCTTTTTTGGGGAACTCAATAAAGTGTTTTGAACCCTTTTTGGATAGTATGGGCCCTATACTGTAAAAAGTCCTGCACATAGTTCATGAAATCCTTTCAATGGTTTAGGAAGAGTTCTGACATATACAACAGATTCACGTAGTTATGGTGTCTACTTACCTCACCCTGTCTTCCACCTGTGAAGCCTAGACAAGGGTGATGTCACATATCTTAGGGAATACAGAGCAGCCAAAATTTTGCAAGAACATACTTTCGCAATAGACAGGAGTGTCTTCATGTGAGGTTGCACCTACTCTGCATCCAATAATGTTCTCAGAAGGACAATAAAGTCACTCCAAGATATGTGGAAGATCAAGTTATGGTACAGTATATAAAAATCAAACTTTTTTTTTTTTTTTTACAGATAACTTTTATACCTACTTACAGTAAGTGATTTGTAATGGAAGAGGGGGCCAGTGCAATTTGAATAGACCTTGCATTTACTGCAAGATGGACTTCAATGTTGAACTCCATTCAAACAGCTAAATAAACAGTTAAAATACATACAGTGATGGAAACAAGTATTTGATCCCCTGCTGTTTTGTACGTTTGCCCACTGACAAAGAAATGATTAGTCTATATTTTTAATTGTAGATTTATTTTAACAGTGAGATACAGAACAACAACAAAAATATCCAGTAAAATTCATTTAAAAAAAAATTATACATTGATTTGCATTTTAATGAGTGTAAAAGGTATTTGATCCCCTATTAGTCATCAAGATTTCTGGCTCCCAGGTGTCTTCTATACAGGTAATGAACTGAGATTAGGAGCACTCTTTTTAACCACTTCTGGACGGTAAGGATTTGCCCCCTTAAAGCGGAGTTCCGGCCTCAAAATCGACACAATCGATTTTGGGCCATCCGCTTGCTGAGCGTCACCTGAACAACAAATGGATAGTCACGATTTTTTTTTTTCACTTACCTTGTTTCAGAAGAAAATATACTTACCTTCCTTCCACTTGCTCCCTCTGCAGCCACGGACCACGCCGTCACTTCCTGTCCTGCAATGCGTCCTGGGAGCTCTTACTCATCACTCCCAGGAGGCAATGGGCAGTGGCGTAGGCAGCCGGGCTCCTCTCACAGCTTGCACAATGAGCTAGAACCAGGAAGAAGGGAATACATTTACATACTGCAGCTTCGGATAACCACAACAAAGATGGCCGCACTCAGCAAACGATTTTAAAAGTTAGAATTTACGATTTACACTAACTTTTAAAACTATGTAATATGGGATTAGCGGATGTATTAAGGGCGATGGATCACTATTTGGGCAGTATTTTTATAAAAAAAACTATTCTGAGGCCGGAACTCTGCTTTAATGACCAGGCCATATTTTGCGATTCAACACTGCGTTACTTTATGGACAATTGCGCGGTCGTGCGACACTGTACCTAAATAAAATTAATGTTCTTTTTTCCCACAAATAGAGCTTTCTTTTGGTGGTATTTGATCACCTGTGCGATTTAAATTTTTTGCGCTATAAAGAAAAAGGAGAGACAATTCTGAAAAAAACAATATTTTTCGCATTCTGCTTTATAACATTCCCCCCAAAAATTATTTTTAACATTTTAGGCCAATTTGTTTTCTGCTACATATTTTTGTTAAAAAAATCGCACTAAGAGTATTTTGATTGGTTTGCGCAAAAGTTATTGCATCTACTAACTACGGGAAAGATTTATGTCATTTTTATTGTTGTTTTTTTTTGCTAGTAATGGCAGCGATCTGCAATTTTTTGCAGGACTGCGACATTGCGGTGGACAGATCGGACCCCTGATTGACATGTTTGACACTTTTGGGGGGACCAGTGACATTACTACAGTAATCAGTGCTAAAAATATGCACTGTTACTGTAATAATGACACTGGCAGGGAAGGGGTTAACAGTGTGGGTAATCAAGGGGTTAAATGTGTACCTAGGGGTGTGTTTCTAACTGTGGGGTGGGCATGGCTTGTGAAATGATCATGGAGACCTGTGATTCTATATATAGAAGGATCACAGGGGCTCTATGATTATTTCAGGGAGAAGAACGGACAGCAGTGTGGTGCTGTGAGCTGATGTGTAGTGACATGTGGGACCTACCTCTACGCTGCGATAAAATGCAGCATGTCTTCATGTAGGATAGGGGGGCAGGCAGATGGTACCTCCTCCATGTTTCCCTCCTCATTGGGCACCAAGTGTGGATCACATAGGAGACCTACCCTGGGGTGGGTTGTTCTGGGCTACACTAGGCACCTTGGAAAGGTTCCCTGCCTCTCACATAGGGTCCCTTTACTTAAACAGACGACTGAATTCTAGTTGACTCTCTTGATGTTGAAATACATCACTACTGTCACTTGTTGCATTCAGTAGGGACATGCAGAGCCGATGCCCTCTCCACTTGTCCAGCATATTTCTGCTACCTCACTCCAGTAATGGTGTCTCACCATGCGTCTAGCGCAGACTCGATGTATGTACTCACTTAACTCATCCTCTTCCGTACCTGTGCACAGGCTGAGGACCTCTATGGTGCTGATCTGCTCCCATTACCATGAGAGATGGATCTGCTCAAAGAGAGAGTGCCAACAACAACTCATTGAAATGAATAGAAGTCTGCCACCGACAGAATGCAGTAAAATTATAGTAGACTTCATTCTTAATCCATCAAGACATAAAATTATCCATCATGTACAAAAAAAGTACACGTTTCAGCCCCAAACACTCTGAGCCTTAGACTTTCACACCTGCCACAAGTACACGTTCGTTACCCTTGTTAACCACTTTTGTCTTCATACTGTAATAATTCTTGAACTTCTGTCTTCACATCCCCATGTGTTTAATTGACTTGAGCAGTAGATTATGTGCGCCGGTTACTTGCATGACATCCTTTTGGGTAACCTCAGACCAGGCAAAGGCAAAGTTTCTAAAGTTTTTTCTTAAATAACATGGCAAAACAGTAGAACAAAAAACAACATTCTATCCCTAAATTAGTCCCTAACTTAGGCTTGTAGCTGCCCCAGCATACCTGCACAGGATAAAGTCCATTATGGTAGGATTCCAGCATTGGTGTCTTTGGGCATATTCTGTAGAGGTTCTTGATCCATAGGTGCTCCAGAATCAGCAGAAAGCTGTGTGGATGGACCCCGATAACTGCGACATGACAGGTAACATGCACACCTAATCATTCATTGCGCACCCTCAAGTCGGACTCTTTCCATTTTTATATTGTACAGGACCAGTGGGTCGGACCCAAGAAAGTCCACAGTGAAAGAACCAGGAAACATATCAACACTAATCCTCCTGGCTGGGGCAGCAGAAAAAACTAAACCTGACTACACACATTTTACTGCAGCTAACTGCAATGCACCCCTGGGCTGAGAAACAATGAGCACTTTGGATGGTAGGAACTTGTTTTTACTCCATAGTCTGAAAGGGTTTGACCCACCTCTGAGGGTCGTACTGAGCAGGGACTTGGGTCACTATTTATTTATTACAAGCACCGACAATTTACATAGAACTTTTACATACTATACATTCACATCAGTTCCTGCCCTCAAGGAGCTTACAATATTAGTTCCCTATCTCACATTCATGCATACATGTACTAGGGCCATTTAAGAAAGGGGCCGATTGACCTACCAGCATGTCTTTTGCATGTGGGAGAGAACTGGAGTACTCAGAGGAGAATAGCAAGACAGAGATAGATACTGTGTCTTGGTAGAAGCAGGGCTTAAATTCATAATCTTAAAGATGCTCCTGTATTTATATTAGTGAAACTATGGTCTCAGAATAAAACAATTAAAAGAAACAGATATGTGCCGCAGCACTAAATATGTGTATCAGTGTTTGCAGTTTTCTCTCAACCACCAGCAAAGCCCCACAGATACCTGGTAATCCTGCCAGTGAAGTCCACCTTACTGTGATGGTGTGGCAACAATGCTGCACTGCTCCTGAAATAAAAGCAGAGTTGCCACTCTAATGTAGGCTGGGGTTGTCTCTGTGTCTGAAACTCTCCCACTCTGGGCTGCAGTGTCTGGTAGGGAGAACATAGAAGATACAAAGGAAAGAGGATTTAGGTCTGGCAGGGACGGTAAAGGAAGTTCTTTGTTTACTTTATGAAGCTTGTGCATCACATGGTAGGTGGTTTTGGTACTTGTTTAGGTGGTAATACAGGAGCTTTTAGTAATGCTTTAACTTTCTGCAATACCCTGCACAACAGGGCTGGAAGAGGCAGAAATGTAAATTAGTCCAGTGTTGTTGATTTAACACCAGAAGCTTGATGACAGGAAGAGAGATCAAAGTGTTTAGTTATGCTTTCATTAGTGTAACAATGCTACTACAAGATCCAGTAAGTAGGCTGGTAGCAGGCTGGTGACCATGCTGTGCTGCTTTACGAGTAGGGAAAAATTAGATCACAGAAAACAGAAAATGTTATACTTACCTGGCGGTAATTTTCCTTTCCTGATGCATAAGCATGACAGCATATACGTATGGATATAGGCTCTGCCCCTCGCCAATCAGGAGTGGTTATACTATATAAATGAGTCACCTCCCCTAAGGCGGAATTCTCGTAACTATACTCAAATTCAAAACCCCCAAGGGAGGGACCTGTATGCTGTCATGCTTATGCATCAGGAAAGGAAAATTACCGTCAGGTAAGTATAAAATTTTCCATTCTCCTGACAAAAGTATGACAGCATACATGTATGGGATGTAGCATGCCAACAAACCCCATAAGGGAGGGCCATGCTGAAATGTTTTAGTCAACATATCCTTAGACTAATTTAGAACGGAATTCAACTCCCCTGTTTCTAATGTTGCTTGATTAATTTTGTAATAGGCTAAAAATGTTTTTTAGTATATGAACCTAGTTGGTATCCGGTAAAAATAATTCTGGACATATGAATTCTGCCCACGAGCACGCCACCCTTCTGATAAAGTGGGCTCTGCACTAGATTGATTGATTCATTTTCATCCCATAAGCCCCCTAGGCTACTTTGACCCGAGATGATGCCATCATCCTAGTGAACAGTGAAAGTCTTTTTTGCATACCACCAGGCCTGAAGAGGCCACTGTCTGACCTTCTAGAGAAGGGCCACTTCCATGTATTTCTTCCACATTGACTCCACTACGCAAGCTTGTGCTGACTTAGACATTTCAGTTTGGACATGCTCGAAGGGCGATGTCCTGTTCAAGATGCAAGGATGCAGCTATTTTGTTTGCTAATGATAGCAATAAGGTAGTTTACCGCTTGATGCTAGGATATCTGGAATCCTTCTCCCAGACATGATAGCCTTAGGAAATACTGCTTTAGTGCCACGGAAAATATTGAGGAAGTCTTGCTCAGAAGAAGAATGGAGGAGTGGGACAACCTTCCCAACACTAGTTGCACTGCAAGTTCTAAGGGGAAAGAGCGATCTGTACAGGCCTTTCGGAATTAGTTTACCAAGATGTGCAGCGGTCCTTGGATCTCAGGAAGTGAGGACCTGACCAAGACTTGACTACCACTTATTCCCTTATCTCGGCTTACTTGCAGACATCTCCGATCTTTTTAGTAGGGAGCAGAGGATTTCATCCTTAAATTCTGCGAGGTTTCCATTGTTCTAGTATATCTGAAGTTTGTAGCAGGTGCCCTGGCTTCCACAGGGTTTCAAATACTGAAAGGTGAGACCATTAGATGAGCCTTCCATACTTGGTCTCCCAGCTGCTAGATCTAACTTAGCTGAATTTGGATACACTTGGTCCCACGGTGTAAGATCTGAAATCTCAGGAAGGAGAATAGGAGGTTCTTGGGCCAAAGACTGTACTTGAGGACACCACAGCCTGCAAGGCCACAAGGACATTATTGCCCTCATCACAGTTGGATGACTACGGATCCGGATGAGCAGCTTGGAGACCACTGGGTCTGGTGGCTATATAGGCCGACCTGCCGTCCGAACTGGATATTAGAGTAGATTCACTGCTTCAACTTCTGGGAAGCTCCTTCTTGCCGGAATAACTTCCATGATCATAGAGATTACTGTCAGGTGGAGATTCATTGAACTGCTTGTTGTGGGAAACATTCTTGACATCCAAGACCTTGTATCTTACAGTGTCTGACAGGAAGTTCTGGAAAGCCAGAACACAAAGAACGTTGATATGAGACAGGTTCTACTGTTGGCAAACCTGAATGGGAGATACCTTTGACAAAAGTTTAATATGGTATTCCTTCTTGCCATGAAGATAGGAGATTACCATTACTGTCTGTCTGGATCATAACTAAGGCCTCATAGGCTGTGTTGCCCAAACTACTTCACCACTTGGGAATCACTGCACCCCTGATGTTAGCCACGTCGTCCCCCATTTGCATATGTCATTGACCTTGAGTTAGGAGGTCACTGAGGTGAATACCAAGAAAGTAAATAGATTGTGATGATTGGTATGCCAGGAAGCTCATGAAAGCTAAAAAGATTAACTATCTTTAGCCACCACCAACGGGACTTGTCTAATATGTGGGGTCATCTTCTCTGGAGTAGGAAATTAATCTTCCATTTCCTTAGAAGGTCAGAATATAATGTTCTCAATCTTCCAGTGAGTCAAACCGACTGCATTGATTATTGCAGGACTACTCGATCATTTGAGACCATGGGATATAAACAGATGGGATAGAGATAGGGCTTATCCCAAGTGAGAACCTAATACTGTCACCTTCTGTGAGTGTCCAAAATGTCAGTATTATAGTGAGAGGAGTTGGCCTTCCCCAGCTGATGATCCATCCAAATTTTATCTCCGAATCAGAATTTGCCAGAACCTGGAGGATGTTGAGCCACCCGCAGGCTGTTGTCCAACTATGGAACATGCTGCCCTTGCTTCCGCAAGATGGCCACTACTGGAAGAAATGTTCTGAAAAAATGTCTTGAGTATGTGGAAAGGCCAAAGGTTGTTGAATGGACCTGAAGTAAAACTCTCAGAAGCATTGGTGTACCGAAAAGTGTATGTACACATCAGCTAGATCTAGAGAAAACTACAGCTGCTTTATCTGATGGTTTGAGAGATTGTTCTCGATAACTCCATATAAGTTTTGGATTTTGATTCTTCATTTCATTTCCTGCCTAAATCTGCTTTTTGACTAAGAACACTGGATCGATGGTTCACTTTTGGAACAAGATTTGGTAACATTTGCTTAAAGCTTTAAAGAACCATAGTGAGAATTAGAGGAGTGGAAAGAAAATTCCAATGACTTCCTTACTGCACAGGCCCCACTGATCCTGAGCCTCCTCTGCCTAAATTTGCGATAATTCCTGCAATAACACCTACTGGGCAAATTTGAATGAAAGGAATTTTGCTGCTCCTAGTGAGACGCAGAATTGGATTTAGGCGACAAAAGAAAGCCGATTTTTGATCTTTCAGTCTCTTCTATAGCTATTCTCAGACCCTGTCACCTAGTCTTTGTTCTAGGCCTAGGTGACTAGCCTAAGTGATTAGTCCCAAATCTAGACATCACTGATTTTATCTTGAATAGCAGTCGATCCACTTTAGAAAGAGGCATGTGCAGTCAGTGGATTAAACCATAGGGCTCGACCAACCACACAGAATACTAGAGGAACAGCATACTGCATCGCTGGTCACTTTAATTTCACTCAGGAATCATGCTTGAGGTCATTGTAGCCGTATTAGTGCACTTGCGACAGAGACAATTGAGTACTGTCCGTGATACTTTTTTTATTTGCACTAACATACAATTTTTCAGGACAAGCTTTCGGGATATGTCCCCTTCATCAAGATCCAAGCAGTACTGATTCACAAAATGTTTAGCAGAATAGTAAAAAACACACAATCTCTAAGCCAAAGGAAAAAAAAGAGAAAACCAAACAAACATAAACAAATTTAACTGGCAATGGTAATAAAACTAGCATAGTTAGTGAGATAAGACAGAGGGAGAGCTGAAGACAGGGGGGGAAGGTGGGAGGGATAGTCACAGAGGGGGTCGTAAAACTGTGGGATAATGAGTAAGGAAACCCATATCTAAATTTAAGCCGTTATTTTTTGTGTCAAAAATAAGTATCATTCTTAATTCAAAAGTTTTCCTTTCCTGGATAGTTCTGAAATTCCCTTTAAGAACTAATACATTGAGGTCTTCTATAGTGTAGTCCGGGTTGTGAAAAATGATGTCCCACAGGTGTGCAGAAACTATCTTCTTTATGTTGCTTGATGGTATGTCTGTGCAAAATCATCCTTGCTTGCAACTTCTGTCCTGTTTCGCCTACATAAGATCCTTTGCTACATCTTTTGCATTGGATGAGGTACACAACATTACTGGAGGTGCAGTTGTATGATCCCGTTATTTTAAATGTCCCATTTGTGTGTGTGACACCTTTAGACAGATTGATCTGGTTGCACAGTTTGCAGCGGTTTTTATGGCAGGAATTGCTCCCATTATTTGTGACTTCATAATCAGAATGAAGTTTTCTGCTGATTAGTTTATGTCTGAGGTTGGGTGGTTGTCTGAAAGCCAGTATTGGAGGTTGTTGGAATATTCCTTTCAGAGTTTCATCCTCTGTTGTGACTGGTTGTAAATCTTTGATTATCTTTCTTATCCCTTCTAGTGCTGGATTGTATGTGGTGACGTCCAGACGACGTCTTTTGATGACGAAACGTTGGCGACTCCAGACGCAACGTCCACACACCCCTTCTCTGAGCCGGCTATTATTATCTATGCTGACTGGATACATGCGGGATGCGTGATTGAATCCCCAGCCACCATTCTATATGTGCTTGCTTGTACTACATCTATGTGAGTAGTTCTCTTAAATAAACTTCACTATTGTTATTTATGGGATTACGCTATGGTCTTTTGTACATTCTTTTTCCATACATTCATCTGACCACTATGGAGCTTCCTTGAGGAATTTACTATTCCACGGCGCTACCCATGTTTTCTTGGAGTTCCTGAGATCTATGTGATATGCTTTATCTGGCGAGGCTTTCTCATTCATTTGAGTAGCCACGGCGTTTTGGTAAGCTGCTTCCCACACTAGTGCACTGTGGTGCCCCCACTCTACACATTCCATGGGTGTCACAGGAAGGAAGGACTGTTATCACAATTACCTTCTTGGATTTGCTTCTTTTTGGACTTTTCCTTGGGAATTTTAGTCACTCTATACTTACTTCTTTATGTTTTTTCAAAATGTTTTTTGAATGAACCTTTTTTTTGTCATTGTATTTATTATCATTGTTTATACTTAGCGCTGCACTTTTTGTGAATATTTGTACCTTTTGATCACTGTCTGTGGATCTTGTGCTAGCTGTTTTTTTTATTAATTTTCTTCCACCCATTTTCCTCACATTTATATCAATTATTAGCGCAGAAATACCCCCTTATTTTTCCATGTGGTGACTAGAGGTAGACGGTTATTTGTTTTTTTATCTTTGTATTTGAGAAGATTTTCTCTTTGGGTTTTCAAGACTGTGTTTATGCTGGTGTTGATGGTTTGGTTTTTGTAACCTTTCTTACGGAAGGAGTTTGCTAGTGTTCTGAGATGTTTATCTCTGTCTTCTGGGTCTGAACATATTCGGTGGTATCTGATGGCCTGGCTGTGTATGATGGCCCGTTTAGTGTGTTGGGGGTGAAAACTGGAACTGTGGAGATAGCTGCATCGGTCAGTCGGTTTCCTGTATATCGAAGTATGAAGCTTGTCATCCCTGATGTATATTGTGGTGTCTAGGAAGTTGACATGCCTGTTAGAATAATCCATTTCAAGTTTGAAAGATGGTTGAAAAGTGTTGATCAATGAAAAAAATTGTTTGAGATTTTCCTCACCTTCTGTCCATATGATGAAGATATCATCAATATAGCGATAATATCTGTATGGTTTATTTTGTATGCTGTTCAGGAATTTGTCCTCCAGATCAGCCATAAATAAGTTTGCATACTGGGGTGCCATTTTACTTCCCATAGCAGTACCCATACACTGGAGATAGATGAGATTATTGAAAGTGAAGTAGTTGTAAGAATGAATTCGATGAGCTGTGTAACATCCTCAGCACTGTATTTGTGGTTTGGTGAGGATGATAAGAATCTGTGACATGCAGCCAATCCATCCTTGTGAGGGATGTTACTATACAGCGATTCTACATCCATAGTGACTAGAAGTGTGGTAATTTTTGTATATTGTTAAGCTTGTTAAGAAAGTCAGTTGTGTCTTGAAGGAAACTCGCAGTATTCATGACTAATGGTTTTAAAATATTTTCTACAAGGCCTGAGATATGTTCGGTAAGTGTATTTATACCTGTTATGAGGGGTCTGCCTGGATTTCCTTGCTTGTGCAGCATGTAGAAGTCCCCAATTTCTGGATTATCCGGAATAGCATTGATAAGTTCTGATTGTAGGTGGGTTGGTGTAGTTTTAATGAGACCTTTTAATTGCTTAGTAAAATCCTGGGTTGGATCATAATCCAGTTTTTTATAGTAAGTAGTATTTGCCAGCTGCATCTGGCCTTCTTGTATATATTTGTTTGTATCCATCACAACGACTGCTCCCCTCTATCTCCAGTGTATGGGTACTGCTATGGGAAGTAAAATGGCACCCCAGTATGCAAACTTATTTATGGCTGATCTGCAGGACAAATTCCTGAACAGCATACAAAATAAACCATACAGATATTATCGCTATATTGATGATATCTTCATCATATGGACAGAAGGTGAGGAAAATCTCAAACAATTTTTTACATTGATCAACACTTTTCAACCATCTATCAAACTTAAAATGGATTATTCTAACAGGCATGTCAACTTCCTAGACACCACAGTATACATTAGGGATGACAAGCTTCATACTTTGATATACAGGAAACTGACTGACCGATGCAGCTATCTCCACAGTTCCAGTTTTCACCCCCAACACACTAAACGGGCCATCATACACAGCCAGGCCATCAGATACCACCGAATATGTTCAGACCCAGAAGACAGAGATAAACATCTCAGAACACTAGCAAACTCCTTCCGTAAGAAAGGTTACAAAAACCAAACCATCAACACCAGCATAAACACAGCCTTGAAAACCCAAAGAGAAAATATTCTCCAATACAAAGAGAAAAAAAAACAAATAACTGTGTACCTCTAGTCACCAAATACAATCCAGCACTAGAAGGGATAAGAAAGATAATCAAAGATTTACAACTTATCATAACAGAGGATGAAACTCTGAAAGGAATATTCCAACAACCTCCAATACTGGCTTTCAGACAACCACCCAACCTCAGACATAAACTAATCAGCAGAAAACTTCATTCTGATTATGAAGTCACAAATAATGGGAGCAAACTCTGCCATAAAAAAACGCTGCAAACTGTGCAACCAGATCAATCTGTCTAAAAGTGCCACACACACAAATGGGACCTTTAATATAACGGGATCATACAACTGCACCTCCAGTAATGTTGTGTACCTCATCCAATGCAAAAGATGTAGCAAAGGATCTTATGTAGGCGAAACAGGACAGAAGTTGCAAGCGAGGATGAATTTGCACAGACATACCATCAAGGAATATAAAGAAGATAGTTTCTGCACACCTGTGGGACATCATTTTTCACAACCGGACCACACTATAGAAGACCTCAATGTTTTAGTTCTTAAAGGGAATTTCAGAACTATCCAGGAAAGGAAAACTTTTGAATTAAGAATGATACTTTTTTTTTGACACAAAAAATAACGGCTTAAATTTAGATATGGGTTTCCTTACTCATTATCCCACAGTTTTACGATCCCCCTCTGTGACTATCCCCCCCCCACCTTCCCCCCTGTCTTCAGCTCTCCCTCTGCCTTATATCACTTAGGCCTCTTTCACACGGAGCGGACCGTATTTCGATCCGCTCCGGCACTTTTCTTTTTTTTTCTTACGGACACGGATGACACTTGTGTCATCCGGTCCTTATGTCCGCATATCATCCCATCCATTTGCGGATGATATACGGACATAATGTATGTCTATGGGATTGCGGATGACAGCGGATGACACCGCTGACATCCGATTTTGCGTCCTTTCCATTTTTTAAACGGAACGAAAAATAGGGTTCTGTTCCGTTCCAAAAAAGGGAACAGAACTGAAAGGATGCAAATCGGATGTTGTCGGATGGTCATCCGCTGACATCCGCAATCCCATTGACATGCATTATGTCCGTATATCACCCGCAAATGGATGGGGTGATATACGGACATACGGAACGCCTGTGTGAAAGAGGCCTAACTATGCTAGTTTTATTACCATTGGCAATTCAATTTGTTAATGTTTGTTTGGTTTTCTCTTTTTTTTCCTTTGGCTTAGAGGTTGTGTGTTTTTTTACCATTCTGCTAAACATTTTGTGAATCAGTACTGCTTGGATCTTGATGAAGGGGACATACCCCGAAAGCTTGTTCTGAAAAATTGTATGTTAGTGCAAATAAAAAAAGTATCACGGACAGTACTCCGGAATCGCACACCACAGAGACTTATTACTGGTCCAGTTTGCCTTCAACTCTTCTGCTGAGAACCATATAGCCTTGGCTAATGAAGTGAACTCCCATGCAGGCCACACAACACACCCTAATGATAGAACAAACCTCGTTTCCAAATCCATATTGCGATTCCAATGCCTCTGCAAATGATATTGCATCATCCAATGGCAGACTGGCACTTCTGGCTAGTCTGATGAAGATTCCTTGGCCAACTGCCTCTGAAGTAAAGCTGGGATTTACAGAAAGGATCTTGCATTTCCCGCCAGCATGAAGACACATCTGGCCAATCTGATGAAAGCTCCTTGGCCCGCTGCTTATGAGGCAGAGGTACCCTTTAGACAAACTTAGCTGTCTAATCAGCTTAGTACCTGAGCGTTTGGGACTAGAGATCCACCTAGTCAGTTTGAACTGTGCCAAAACATCTGCCTTTTTGTTTACTGCTGCCTGATATGCAACCTCGCATAGCATCTTGGTGGGCATGTCAGCTAACCACACTCCCCATACCGCCCAGGTTGTGATTGCCTTTAGTCTGCCCCTCCTGGCAGCACCTTGAATGTATAGTGGCTTTCTTCAGAGCCAGAAAGGAACGAGTTGCCTCTTTCCTTTGGGGAGTGGTGCTGGTATTAAGGGCTGGAAAGTTTTACTATCCATACTGCCCACGCATTTTTATTTTATTTTTTTTTAGGATAGTATCAGTGGTGTACCTAGAACATTTGGCACCCGGGGCAGATCCTATATATGCCCCCCCCCCCAAACTTTAAAATGTAAAAACACCCACAAAAATTTGAAATGTTTTCAAGAATATTTATTGCACACATTTCACAGCCCCCATCACAGTGCCCCTTGCAGTCTGCCCCCCTCCCTGTCTCTCTAATCACAATGTCCCCTTTTGCACTCTCCTGCACAGTCCTACCTTCAGCATAAACAGATAGCTAATACTATTAGCATGTGTTTAAGTTTGAGTAAGAGAATGGAGACATGCCACAGAAGATGGTCAGAGACTGCAGACATGATACAGGAGATAGTCAGAGACTACAGACATGAAACAGGAGATGGTCAGATAGAGGACATGATACAATAGATGGTCAGAGAATGCAGACATAATACAAGAGATGGTCAGAGACTGCACACATGATACAGGAGATAGTCAGAGACTACAGACATGAAACAGGAGATGGTCAGAGACTGAGGACATGATACAATAGATGGTCAGAGACTGCAGACATGATACAAGAGATGGTCAGAGACTGCAGACATGATACAAGAGATGATCAGAGACTGCGGACATGATACAGTAGATGGTTAGACACTGCAGACGTGATACAAGAGATGGTCAGAGACTGCAGACGTGATACAAGAGATGGTTAGAGACTGCAGACATGATACAGGAGATGGTCAGAGACTGAGAACATGATACAAGAGATGGTCAGAGACTGCGGACATGATACAAGAGATGGTCAGAGACTATGGACGTGATACAAGAGATGGTCAGAGACTGCAGACATGTAACAGGAGATGGTCAGAGACTGCAGGCATGATACAGGAGATAGTAAGAGACTACAGATGTGATACAAGAGATGGTCAGAGACTGAGAACATGATACAAAAGATGGTCAGAGACTGCAGACATGATACAAGAGATGGTCAGAGACTGCAGACATGATACAAGAGATGGTCAGAGACTATGGACGTGATAAAAGAGATGGTCAGAGACTGCAGACATGTAACAGGAGATGGTCAGAGACTGCAGGCATGATACAAGAGATGGTCAGAGACTACGGACATGATACAAGAGATGGTCAGAGACTGCAGACATGTAACAGGAGATGGTCAGAGACTGCAGGCATGATACAAGAGATGGTCAGAGACTACGGACATGATACAGTAGATGGTCAGAGACTGCGGACATGATACAAGAGATGGTCAGAGACATCAGACATGATACAAGAGATGGTCAGAGACTGCAGACATGATAAAAGAGATGGTCAGAGACTGCGGACATGATACAGTAGATGGTCAGAGACTGCGGACATGATACAAGAGAGGGTCAGTGACTGCAGACATGATACAAGAGATGGTCAGAGACTAAGAACATGATACAGGAGATGGCCAGAGACTGCAGACATGATACAGGAGATAGTAAGAGACTACAGATGTGATACAAGAGATGGTCAGAGACTGCGGACGTGATAGAAGAAATAGTCAGAGACTGAGGATATGATACAGGAGATGGTCAGAGACATCAGACATGATAAAAGAGATGGTCAGAGACTGCGGACATGATACAAGAGATGGTTAGAGGCCAGATTTGGAAAGTATTGCAGGGGGTTTGGAAAGCGCAGGGGTTGGAGAGCACTCGGGGGGGGGGCAGGGAGAACTGGGGGGGGCAGAGAAAACCAGAGAAATGGAGAGCATGGGGGGGAGGTGGGGACTGGGGAGCACTGGGGGGGGAGCCAGGGAGCACAGGGGGGTGGAGAGCACTGGGGGAGCCAGAGAGCATGGGGGGAGGAAAAGGAGCTGAAAAGCACTAAAAATCATGACAAACCATGACAGCCTATGGTTTACCTTACCTACCTGTGCAGCACACATCCCTGACTGGTCCCTAAAGTGATGGGAGAGGCTCGATTTCTGAACAGGTGGCCACCAATAAAACCCCCAGGCAGCCCCCCAGGCAGCACAAGGGAAAGAGAAGTTATCCCAATGCCATTTTGCTGCTGCCTGTCGACCATAAGTCTGCCGGGCGCCATCACTATCCACACATCCATCTGGAAAGGACAACCTGCAGTACAGCCACAGAAAGTAGAAAAGGAGCCATTTTGGAAGGGGGCAGCTGCCCAAACAACAATGCCAGCATTTTGCAAGGGAGCAGTATCCTGCACCCCAGTACCTGGGCCTGGGGGAGGCCTCCCTCGTATAGGCGGTTCACACCCAAACGGAGGGAGTTTCTTCACAGGAGAGAGGCTGAACCTGTGCGGCTGGCCAGATGAATCCGGCAAGGTGAGGGCAAAAATAAAAATCTTCTTTCCATAGTTATAACTGGTTGAGCATTTGAGAAACAAAAAGAGGATGCTGCCTTAGGGGAGGCGACTCATTTATATAGTATGACCAGTCCTGATTGGGCGAGGGGCAGAGCCTATACACATACGTGTATGCTGTCAGGAAATACAATTTTTTAGCACATAAAACAGTATACATATATGTATTTCAACTATCTAGTTAGCTTAATTTAGCTGGTTGTCTCCAGTTTAGATTAAAATTGTTTCACAATATAATATAGTGTAGTACAAGGAATATTGATTTAACTCCACCCAAACAGATTATTTGATTGTTTGTTTTCAGATAAAGTATCCAGTACACTGCAATAATCTGTCCTTTCCTGGATTAGCCATTGGAATACAAAGAAAATGTACACTGGCCATCGAAACTGGCTCAAAGATCAGTTACGGTCTGCTATATCTATGCTAGGATTATGGGTGATCTGGGAGTCAACCTATTTCCCTACTCAACTCAGAACAGAATTTTTCATTTTAAATGACACCATGCTTTTACCTTATTTCTCTGTTAACATAGTTGCTAAAATTTCAAAAAAGTTTCCACTTTTTTTTTTTTTTGCTGTGTGTCCAGCAAGCCATTGTAGGAAGAATATGTATGTACTTTCAATAGGGGTGGGGCATTTATTTAAAATAGCTGTGATTCTACAAGAAGCATATTTTTAGCCTTTTAATTTATTTGTTACAGGGATATTCAGTACAGTATCTCACAAGAGTGAGTACACCCCCCACATTTTTGTAAATATTTTATTATATCTTTTCATGTGACTCTGAACATCAAGAGGTCTTATGCTGACCGGAGGTTTAGAAAGGGACTGCAATCTTTGGAGGGTAGATCTGATATTGTGGTGAGACCTGCTGACAAAGAGGGTGGGATTGTCGTCTTGGATAAATCAGCCCATGTGGGTGAGATGTCTAAGATCTTGTCTGATCATGACACTTACTCACCACTGAGCGGCAATCCCACCCTCAAATATAAAATCGAACTCACCAAATTGGTGGAGGTGGGGTTTCGTGATCTGATTCTCACTAAAAAAGAGAGACAGTTTCTTGTGCCCACGGCCCCCAGAGTTCCGGTAATATATTACCTTCCAAAGGTACACAAGGATCCTGTCAGTCCACCTGGACGTCCCATCATCAGTGGGATTGATTCGGTGACGTCCAGGGTGGGTAAGTATATCGACGGGTACCTACAACCTTTGGTGGTCTCTACCCCCTCTTTTCGCAGGGATTCCACCCAGGTCTTGAGGATCTTGGGGGATGTGGTGTGGAGGGAAAGTTACATCCTGGCCACTGCTCATGTGGCCTCCCTCTACACCATAATCTCTCATGAGCACGGTTATGATGCGGTGGATAGCTTTCTAAGACGGGATCCCCTTCTTGTTTCTGATCAGAGAGAATGGATCCTAAAACTCCTCTCCTTCGCCATGAGTCATAACTATTTTTGGTTTGGGGGTTCTTATTACCTCCAGACCAGATTGATGGCCATGGGCGCGAAATTCGCACCGAGCATGGCCAACCTCTTCATGGCGAAGTGGGAGGAAGATTTTGTCTTTAAGGATCAGAGACCAGAACTGATCATTTGGAAAAGATATATTGATGATGTCATCCTTATTTGGGATGGCAGCATGGAAACACTAAATTCATTTTTCCAGACTCTCAACAATAATGTGTTTGGAATTCGCCTCCAACATGAGGCTAGCAAGGAAAACATCAGTTTTTTTGGATCTTAATATCCAAATCAAGGAGAATTCTTTGATTACCACAATGCACTTTAAAGCCACTGACCGGAATGGCTTTATTAGCACCGACAGTTGCCATCACCCCTCTTGGCTACGGTCGGTCCCCAAGAGTCAGTTCGTCAGAGTACGCCGTAATTGTACTCATGTGGGGGACTATTATCAACAAGCCCAGACCTTAAGGGAGAGATTTGTAGACAAGGGTTACTCGTCGGCCGAACTGGACAGTGTAATTAAGGATGTGGCTTGTATGAATAGGACAGAAATGTTATCCGATAGGGTAAAGGATAATTCCAATCAAACAACTTTTGGCACATCCTTTATCACTTCCTATAACCATCAATACAAGGATTTTAAAAAGATCTTTTCCAGACACTGGAAGGTGTTAAAAAACGATAAGGTTCTGGCACAAATTATTGGAGAAAATCCAACAGTGGTGTATAGGGGTGTTCCTCCTTTAAGGTTATTGGTGGCTCCCAACATTGTCGATTTATCTTCTTGAATGCCCATGTGGCCTTCAATACGTAGGCCTTACTATCAGGACCATGCAGGTGAGGGTAAATGAGCATTTAGGCAATATAAGGCGGGGATTTCCCAAACATTCTGTCTCCCGACACTATCTGGAATGCCATAATAGAAAAACCACGGGCACTTCTATTATTGGCATAGACAGATATATGGCACATTGGAGGGGCAGTAACATCAGACGAGAGATTTCAAAAAGGGAGACCCGATGGATATATGACCTTAGATGTTACACTCCCCATGGCTTGAATGTTGATTGGGACGTCAATTGCTATATTAGCAATAGTTGATGGAATATATATTTTTTCTTGTGGATGTTCCAATATTCATGCTGACTATTATTATTATTTTTATCTTTTATTACAATTAGGGCCTTGCTGACCAATGTTTTGTCTTTTTATGTGTCGGGCTCCATTTAGTTGGACTGTTATGCCCTTCCATTGATTATACATACAGTATATATCAATTTTATAGTGATTTTTTATTCTTTATTTTTATGTGACCTATGTATCCATAAGCGATTTTTGATCGTCATATGTCCCTTATGTTTATTGTATTTGATGAGTATTTTAACATCACACAACTTATCAGGCATGGATGGGCTGATTGCATCCATTAATGGAATACATATTGGGATTAATATCGCTCATACATCCATATGATGGAAACATATATATATGTAATTTTAACTGTAAGTTTAAATTATATCTTTAGGACTGTTGATTTTTATATACGTGGTCCAATATTAATGTTTTTTAGTATATGATCTGTGTGGTTTTCAATATACTCACTGTATCTGTGTACTTGTGGGATTGTTGGTGCTTATGCGGGTCGGCAGCGCTGGAGGGCTTTTTTCTCTTCTTTCTTTCCGTCCGGCTATGGCGACCGTGCTGACAGTGCCCTTCCTGCCTTTGGTTTCTGCGGTGGAACGCAAGCTTCTACTGCGAACCTCCGGGATGCGTCTGATTAATTTCCGGCGCGTCATTTCCGGTTTTGTATGTATTTATAGCGTGCTTGCGGACATGGGCTACGCCTTTGATAACTTCACCGATAACGAAACGCGTCAGACACACCCACGTCAACGCAAGCACACACACGCTGCGGCCATTTTCTTTGTTTACATGCTGTGATTCTTCTATGGACATGTGAGTAGTCTGTACTGTTTCTATCAATAAAGTTCCTGTACGTACTACACCATTTGGAGTTTTTTGCTTCTTCTGAGGTTCACCTAATGCCCACCCTTACTAGTGGGGGCTTTGCCTGGAGGGGGACCTTTTATATGTGCATGGAGTAAGACAGAGGAACGCTGCCCTTACCTCTATGGATTACAGTTGATGGTTGCTGAATAAGCACACGGGCTTGTCTGACCACTCATTCATTTGGGGGGTCCATTTCTTCTGGTAAGAGTATATTTATTTGTGACACATCGGTGGAATTAGGTCTCATTCTTGAAAGTGGGGATCTTTCTTTCTGCCTTGATTCATCTTCTGTGGCACAAGGGACTTAATAACATCATCATTCCTCTCGTCTCAAGCTCTTTTTAGTTTGGATGGACTGTCCATGCACATATGGCCTTTATGCATGTTTTATGATATACAGTGGGTACGGAAAGTATTCAGACCCCCTTAAATTTTTCACTCTTTGTTATATTGCAGCCATTTGCTAAAATCATTTAAGTTCATTCTTCTTCCTCATGAATGTACACATAGCACCCCATACTGACAGAAAAACACAGAATTGTTGACATTGTTGCAGATTTATTAAAAAAGAAAAACTGAAATATCACATGGTCCTAAGTATTCAGACCCTTTGCTGTGACACTCATATATTTAACTCAGGTGCTTTCCATTTCTTCTGATCATCCTTGAGATGGTTCTACACCTTCATTTGAGTCCAGCTGTGTTTGATTATACTGATTGGACTTGATTAGGAAAGCCACACACCTGTCTATATAAGACCTTCCAGATCACAATGCATGTCAGAGCAAATGAGAATCACGAGGTCAAAGGAACTGCCTGAAGAGCTCAGAGACAGAATTGTGGCAAGGCACAGATCTGGCCAAGGTTACAAAAAGATTTCTGCTGCACTTAAGGTTCCTAAGAGCACAGTGTCCTCCATAATCCTCAAATGGAAGACGTTTGGGACGACCAGAACCCTTCCTAGAGCTGGCCGTCCGGCTAAACTGAGCTATCGAGGGAGAAGAGCCTTGGTGAGAGAGGTAAAGAAGAACCCAAAGATCACTGTGGCTGAGCTCCAGAGATGCAGTCAGGAGATGGGAGAAAGTTGTAGAAAGTCAACCATCACTGCAGCCCTCCACCAGTCGGGGCTTTATGGCAGAGTGGCCCGACGGAAGCCTCTCCTCAGTGTAAGACACATGAAAGCCCGCATGGAGTTTGCTAAAAAACACCTGAAGGACTCCAAGATGGTGAGAAATAAGATTCTCTGGTCTGATGAGACCAAAATAGAACTTTTTGGCCTTAATTCTAAGCGGTATGTGTGGAGAAAACCAGGCACTGCTCATCACCTGTCCAATGCAGTCCCAACAGTGAAGCATGGTGGTGGCAGCATCATGCTGTGGGGGTGTTTTTCAGCTGCAGGGACAGGACGACTGGTTGCAATCGAGGGAAAGATGAATGCGGCCAAGTACAGGGATATCCTGGACAAAAACCTTCTCCAGAGTGCTCTGGACCTCAGACTGGGCCGAAGGTTTACCTTCCAACAAGACAATGACCCTAAGCACACAGCTAAAATAACGAAGGAGTGGCTTCACAACAACTCCGTGACTGTTCTTGAATGGCCCAGCCAGAGCCCTGACTTAAACCCAATTGAGCATCTCTGGAGAGACCCAGTGGCGGCTGGTGCTCAAAATTTTTGGGGGGCGCAAAAAGAAAAATGTAATAGGTATTGCTTCGCGCCAAAAAACGCAGTAAAAAAATTGCGTGACTTTGAAGCTGTGCCCCCTTCAATGCAATGAACACTGTGCTGTGCCCCCTTCAATGCAATAAACACTGTGCTGTGCCCCCTTCAATGCAATAAACACTGTGCTGTGCCCCCTTCAATGCAATGAACACTGTGCTGTGCCCCCTTCAATGCAATGAACACTGTGCTGTGCCCCCTTCAATGCAATGAACGCTGTGCTGTGCCCCCTTCAATGCAATGAACGCTGTGCCCCCTTCAATGCAATGAACACTGTGCTGTGCCCCCTTCAATGCAATGAACACTGTGCTGTGCCCCCTTCAATGCAATGAACACTGTGCTGTGCCCCCTTCAATGCAATAAACACTGTGCTGTGCCCCCTTCAATGCAATGAACACTGTGCTGTGCCCCCTTCAATGCAATGAAGACTGTGCTGTGCCCCCTTCAATGCAATGAACGCTGTGCTGTGCCCCCTTCAATGCAATGAACGCTGTGCCCCCTTCAATGCAATGAACACTGTGCTGTGCCCCCTTCAATGCAATGAACACTGTGCTGTGCCCCCTTTAATGCAATAAACACTGTGCTGTGCCCCCTTTAATGCAATAAACACTGTGCTGTGCCCCCTTCAATGCAATAAACACTGTGCTGTGCCCCCTTCAATGCAATGAAGACTGTGTTGTGCCCCCTTCAATGCAATGAACGCTGTGCCCCCTTCAATGCAATGAACACTGTGCTGTGCCCCCTTCAATGCAATGAACACTGTGCTGTGCCCCCTTTAATGCAATAAACACTGTGCTGTGCCCCCTTTAATGCAATGAACACTGTGCTGTGCCCCCTTCAATGCAATAAACACTGTGCTGTGCCCCCTTCAATGCAATGAACACTGTGCTGTGCCCCCTTCAATGCAATGAACGCTGTGCCCCCTTCAATGCAATGAACACTGTGCCCCCTTCAATGCAATGAACACTGTGCTGTGCCCCCTTCAATGCAATGAACACTGTGCTGTGCCCCCTTTAATGCAATAAACACTGTGCTGTGCCCCCTTTAATGCAATAAACACTGTGCTGTGCCCCCTTTAATGCAATAAACACTGTGCTGTGCCCCCTTCAATGCAATGAACACTGTGCTGTGCCCCCTTCAATGCAATAAACACTGTGCTGTGCCCCCTTCAATGCAATAAACACTGTGCTGTGCCCCTTCAATGCAATAAACACTGTGCTGTGCCCCCTTCAATGCAATGAACACTGTGCTGTGCCCCCTTCAATGCAATGAATACTGTGCTGTACCCCCTTCAATGCAATAAACACTGTGCTGTGCCCCCTTCAGTGCAATGAACACTGTGCTGTGCCCCACAATGCAGAGTTCAGCGTGCATGCCGTTTTCAATGCAGAGCGCCACAGCATTGTCCCCAATCACTGCAGAGCGCCACAGCATTGTCCCCAATGATTGCAGAGTGCCCACAGCATTGTACCCCAATGATTGCAGAGTGCCACAGAATTGTACCCCAATGATTGCAGAGTCAGTGCTGTATCTTGGCCTAGGCCGACAAGGCCCAGGCCTAGGGCGGCACTTTGCAGGGGGGGCAGCAAAAAATCTGCACACCGCATGAAAAAAAAACAGCCTCCTCCCAACTCCCGCACGAAAAGGGTCCCCGCCGGCTTGCGCTACACTTTTAGTTTAGTGCTAGTATTATGGGGGGAATTAGGCCAAAGGGCAGGTTCAAGGAGGCAAATCAGTCTGGCACCCCCATAAAGCAGTCACACTGCTACCTGCCGGTGTGATAGGCTGCACTAATGGGCACTGATAGGCTACACTGGTGGCCACTAATGTGGCTGTACTGATGGCCACTGATGAGGCCACACTGATATGCAGCCTCTGATGAGGCTGAAATGATGGGCAGTAATGAGGCGGCACTGATGAGGCACAGATAGACTGTGGTTGTGGTCGGTGGTGTACAGATGACAGGGCAGGTCATAAACAGGAAGGGGTGTGGCCTTTACAGGAAGGGGTGGGTTATATTTAAATTAGGGGGTGCACAAACTTAGTCAGGCCTAGGGCAGCACAAAACCTAAATACACTACTGTGCAGAGTGCCACAGAATTGTACCCCAATGATTGCTGAGTGCCCACAGCATTGTACCCCAATGATTGCAGAGTGCCACAGAATTGTACCCCAATGATTGCAGAGTGCCCACAGCATTGTACCCCAATGATTGCAGAGTGCCCACAGCATTGTACCCCAATGATTGCAGAGTGCCACAGAATTGTACCCCAAAACTTGTTGCATCTTTCCCAAAAAGACTCCTGGCTGTATTAGATCAAAAGGGGGCTTCTACTAAATACTGAGCAAAGGGTCTGAATACTTAGGACCATGTGATATTTCAGTTTTTCTTTTTTAATAAATCTGCAACAATGTCAACAATTCTGTGTTTTTCTGTCAGTATGGGGTGCTATGTGTACATTCATGAGGATGAAGAATGAACCTAAATGATTTTAGCAAATGGCTGCAATATAACAAAGAGTGAAAAATTTAAGGGGGTCTGAATACTTTCCGTACCCACTGTATGTCTCATCTGTTTATTATATTAGGACATATTCCTTTTTTTGATCTACAGGAAACTGGTTCTGATCTGATTAAGAGCTGGCGCTGCACTTTATTTGTCTATGTGTTTAGTGATTTATCATATCATTTGTGCTGGCAGCCTCATTTTCTATATCTGGTTTTAGTTAACTAGGTTTTTGTATTTATTTTATGCCTGTGACCAAAGCGCGGCCTTTTTACCCTTTGTATTTTCATGTGACAACACTGAAGAAATTACACTTTGCTACAATGTAAAGTAGTGAGTGTACAGCTTGCATAACAGTGTAAATTTGCTGTCCCCTCAAAATAACTCAACACACCATTAATGTCTAAACCACTGGCAACAGAAGTGAGTACACCCCTAAGTGTAAATGTCCAAATTGGGCCCAAAGTGTCAATATTTTGTCACTAGAGTCCTCTTCCACTCCTCCATGACAACATCACGGAGCTGGTGGATGTTAGGGACCTGGAGACATGCTTGGCCAGTCTATTACCTTTACCCTCAGCTTCTTTAGCAAGACAGTGGTCGTCTTGGAGTTGTGTTTGGGGTTGTTATCATGTTGGAATACTGCCCTGCGGCCCAGTCTCCGAAGGGAGAGGATCATGCTCTGCTTCAGTGTGTCACAGTACATGTCGGCATTCATGGTTCCCTCAATGAACTGTAGCTCCCCAGTGCCGGTAGCACTAATGCAGCCCCAGACCATCACACTCCCACCATGCTTAACTGTAACCAAGACACACTTCTCTTTGTACTCCTCAACTGATTGCCACCACAAATGCTTGACACCATTTAACCAAATAAGTTTATCTTGGTCTCATCAGACCATAGGACATGGTTCCAGTAATCCATGTCCTTGTCTCAGCAAACTGTTTGTGGAATTTCTTGTGCATCATCCTTAGAAGATGCTTCCTTCTGGGACGACAGCCATGCAGACCAATTTGATGCAGTGTGCGGCGTATGGTCTGAGCACTGACAGGCTGACCCCCCCCCCCCCCCTTCAACCTCTGCAGCAATGCTTGCAGCACTCAAACGTCTATTTCCCAAAGACAACCTCTAGAAATGACGCTGAGCACGTGCACTCAACTTCTTTGGTTGACCATGGAGAGGACTGTTCTGAGTGGAACCTGTCCTGTTAAACTGCTTTATGGTCTTGGCCACCGTGCTGCAGCTCCGTTATAGGGTCTTGGCAATCTTCTTATAGCCTAGGCAATCTTTATGTAGAGCAACAATTCTTTTTTCAGATCCTCAGAGAGTTCTTTGTCATGAGGTACCATGTTGAACTTCCAGTGACCAGTATGAGAGAGTGAGAGTGATAACACCAAATTTAATACAACTTCTCCCCATTCACCCCTGAGACCTTGTAACACTAACGAGTCACAGGACACCGGGAAGGGAAATTTGCTAATTGGGCCCAATTTGGACATTTTCACTAAGGGGTGTACTCACTTTTGTTGCCAGCGGTTTAGATATCAATGGCTGTGTGTTTTTACACTGTTATACAAGCTGTACACTCACTACTTTACATTGTAGCAAAGTGTCATTTCTTCAGTGTTGTCACATGAAAAGATATAATAAAATATTTACAAAAATGTGAGGGGTGTACTCACTTTTGTGAGATACTGTATATATATATATATATATATACATATATATATAGCACCTACAATTACCACAGTGCTTTGCCTACTGTGTGAAACAATTTAATTCTCAAACTGCACATACAGGAAGATTTCTCATAATAAGGACAGAAACACAGCCACAGGTCATGTTCAGTAAAAATGTTAATGTATTTGTATAGCTGCTGCAGTACAGCCTCTTTAAAGTGTGGCAACCCAACAGATCTTACAGACAATACAGGGATAAATATCCGATTTACTACAATTACACTGCAAACACATTTTGCATCAAAAACTCTTGAAGCATTCTGCTGAGTACTGCAGTGTACAGAGGTCGGTAGTATGTAGGGCAGTGTACAGGGGTCAGTAGTATGTAGGGCAGTGTATAGGGGTCAGTAGTATATAGGACAGTGTACAGAGGCCATTAGTATGTAGGGCAGTGCACAGGGGTCAGTAGTATGTAGAGCAGTGTACAGGGGTCAGTAGTTTGTAGAGCAGTGTACAGGGGTCTGTAGTATGTAGAGCAGTGTACAGGGGTCCGTAGTATGTAATGATGGACGAGCATGGGCCTGGGCAGTTTGCGAACGCCAGCCACAAATTTTCTCAAACGTTCGCGAACCGCGAGTTCGCGGTGGGCCCCATTGACTTTAATGGGAGGCGAACTTTAAAAACCTTTAGGTCATATTGGCAGCCACAAAAGATGTACTAGCTGTGCACAAATAGTCCCAGCACATGCACAATCTCATAACAGAAGTATTGCAATTGAAAAAGGTGCCCTAAATTTATTTTTATTTTTTTTACAGCAAAAAATATATATTTTTTTTTCATAAATCAGCCAGAACTGGCAGCAGCTGGTAAAAACATTGTGTCGGCCATTCCAGGCCCCAAAAATTAACCCACATGCATTTACCTGACAGCTAAGAATGTAGTATTCTGTGGCTGAAGTTACATTAGGCATTTACAGGTAACAGAAGTAAGTGTCGGCCATAAAAGGCCCCAAAAAATAGCCCACGTGGGTTTACCTGATAGCTAAGAATATAGTATTCTGTGGCTGAAGGTACATTAGGCATTCACAGGATACAGAAGTAAGTGTCGCCCATTCCAGGCCCCAAACATTAGCCCACATGGGCTTACCTGACAGCTAAGTACGTAGTATTCTGTGGCTGAAGGTACATTAGGCATTCACATAGTATACAGAAGTAAGTGTCGGCCTGTATAGGCTGCAAAAATTAGCTCACATGGGTTGAACTGACAGCAAAGAACGTAGTATATGATGGCTAGAGGTACAGTAGGCGTTCACAGTATACACAAGTAAGTGGCGGCCTGTATAGGCTCCAAAAATTAGCTCACATGGTTTGAACTGACAGCAAAAAACTTAGTTTTTGATGGCTAGAGGTATGGTAGGCGTTCACAGTACACAGAACTGTAAGTGTCAGCCTGTATAGGCTCCAAAAATTAGCTCACATGGTTTGAGCAGACAGCAAAAAACATAGTTTTTGATGGCTAGAGGTACGGTAGGCGTTCACAGTACACAGAACCCTAAGTGTCGGCCTGTATAGGCTCCAAAAATTAGATCACATGGTGTGAACTGATAGCAAAGAACTTAGTATTTGGTGGCTGGAGGTATATTAGGCATTAATTAGGAAATAATTGTCGGCCCTGAAAGTCCCCTAAAATTTGCCATGCAATGGACATGAAATGCCTTTTATGCCGCTGTATGTAGCGAAGCCAAGGACCAGGAATTGTTGTGGGTGCAGGAATTTCGATGAAACCTGGTCTACTGGTCACATGTGTTGAATTCCTCAGAGATCCATGCCTCATTCATTTTTATAAATGTGAGGTAGTCTACACTGTCATGAGCTAGGCGAGTTCGGTTATCGGTCACGATTCCCCCCTGCTGCACTGAACGTCCTTTCGGACAGGACACTGGACGGGGGGCAAGCCAACATTTCCATTGCAAATTGTGCAAGCTCTGGCCAGAGGTAAAGCCTGCCCACCCAGTAGTCCATGGGTTCATCACTCCTCAGAGCGTCCACATCGGCCGTTAACCCGATGTAGTCGGACACCTGTCGGTCTAGGCGTTCCCTCATGCTGGATCCGGAGTACAGCTGTCGATGGTTCGGCTGAAAGAAGGATCTCATATCTGAAGTGACCAAGACATCTTCCAACCACCCTCTTCTTGCAGGCACTGTTGGATTGCTACCCGCAACTGTCTCTCTGTGACTGGACATTCCTCTGCCAGCGCACGGAAAAGCAGAATGCAGCATTTCCCTCAGCAAGGCCTGGAAGTTCTGCATTCTGACCGCCCTCTGTGATTGTGGTAACATTTCCGCCATTTTGTGTTTGTACTGGGGGTCTAAGTACGTTGCCACCCAGTACTGGTCCTTGGCCTTTATGCGTTTTATACGGGGGTCCCCCTTAAAACACTGCAGCATGTAGGCCCCATTCCCACTAAACTGGAAGCGGCATAGCGGACTGCTTCTAGCTCATCATCCAGGATAATGTCGTCCTTGTTCTCCTCCCCCCATCCACGGATAACACCAGAGATCCCAGAAAGTTTTAACGCATGCTCTTCTTGCTCCTTCTCATCCCCCCCAGCACCATCCTCCTCCTCTGACTCCTCTTCAGACTCCTGCTGTTGATTTGTCTCAGATGGAGTAGCACCCCCTGCAAATTCATCCAACATTGCGACTTCCTGATCTTGGTGCTCCTGCTCCTCGACGGGTTGATCAATGACACAACGCAATGCACGCTCCAGAAAGAAGGCGTAAGGTATGATGTCACTTATGGACCCTGGCCGTGACTGACCAGTTTGGTGATCTCATCGAATAGCCGCAGAAGTGTGCATACGTCCCGCATGAGCAGCCACTGGTCAGGTGAAAAATACCCAAGCTCCCAACAACCTGTCCTGCCGCCGAGTTCGAACAGGTAGTCATTAACTGCACGTTTCTGCTGGAGCAGCCTATCGAGCATATGCAATGTTGAGTTCCATCGCGTCGGGCAGTCACAAATAAGACGCCTGAGGGGCAGGTTGTGTCACCGCTGAATCTCAGCAAGGCAAGCCATGGCTGTGTAAGATCTTCGGAAATGGCCCGAGATTTTCCTGGCCAATGTAAACAAATATGGCCGCCGCGAACGACGCCATGTGTTCGCAAATTTGTCAGGTAGCGAACAAGCAAGGCCATCTCTAGTAGTATGTAGAGCAGTGTACAGAGGTCAGTAGTATGTGAGGAAGTGTACAGAGGTCAGTAGTATGTAGAGCAGTGAACAGAGGTCAGTAGTAAGTAGGGCAGTGTACAGGGCTCAGTAGTATGTAGGGCAGTGTACAGAGGTCAGTAGTATGTAGGGCATTGTACAGGGGTCAGTAGTATGTAGGGCAGTGTACAGAGGTCAGTAGGATGTAGGGCAGTGTACAGAGGTCAGTAGGATGTAGGGCAGTGTACAGAGGTCAGTAGTATGTAGGGCAGTGTACAGGGGTCAGTAGTATGTAGGGCAGTGTACAGGGGTCAGTATGTAGGGCAGTGTACAGAGGTCAGTAGTATGTAGGGCAGTGTACAAAGGTCAGTAGTATGTAGAGCAATGAACAGAGGTCAGTAGTATGTAGGGCAGTGTACAGAGGTCAGTAGTATGTAGGCCAGTGTACAGAGGTCAGTAGTAGATATAGCAGTATACAGAGGTCAGTACAATGTAAGACAGTAGTCAGTAAAATGTTGGGCAGTGTACAGAGTAAGCAGCAGGAAAGGAAGTAAAGGCACAGTACAGGAAGGGGAGAGCACAGTACAGGGGCGAAGGAGGGCCCAGTACAGAGGGGCGGGAGGGCACAGGGGGCAGGAGGGGGCAGGAGGGCACAGTATGGAGGGTTAGAGGGGAAAGTTCATGGGGGGAAAGAAGAAGACACAGTACAGGGGGCAGGAGTGCACAGTACGGGGAGGGGGGCTAGGAGGCGACAGTACAGGGAGGGGCAAGAGGGTACAGGGGGGGTTTTGGGTTGACACGAGAACAGTGATAGAGAGGAAATCTTCCAATAGGGGCACTTGTTTTGGTGATATCCCGGGATTCTCTCACTTTGCAGGGATTTTCTCCTTTACCTTCTTGTTTTGGCTAAAGGGTTAAAATGGAATGGAAATCTCCTCAATGGTACACAGGTGACAAAAAAACAGACAGGGGTTATAACCCTCTATTACTTTATCCAGAATGAAACAAAAAAAGTTTTTCCCTTAGTTCTACTTTAAAAGAAACAGAGACTCCCTCCTCTCCATTACCCTTTGCAAAAAAATAGAGTAGCCTTTTCTCTGACAAATTCTGCCCTAGCCCCTATGACTGATAATGGGTAAGACTGACAGCACTTATCTTTGCAATGGTCAATCTAGTTTGTGTTCCAAGCATCATAATTAGGCAACACAACAAAAAAAATAGGTTTCACCTGACACTGGACTGGAATCACTGGCATGTGACAGCTAGAAGCCTTTTTAAAAAAAGAAGATATAGAGCACAGGCAAGATTCAAGACAAATGACTCTTCTTAGTTTCTCTTTTTTAACCAAACAAGTGTTTAATTTTTAATTTCTAACTAGAGTTCCACTTTAAATGGAATTATATGACATATGAACCAGGGAAGGGTTTCTTCTGTCAGAGCTCAGGTGGTTTACATCATGACAAAGTGCCTTTAAAAGAGATCTGGTGATGTAGAAAAGTAGGTCAGATTCTCTTGTGTTGTCAGCTGATGAAAAGGCTGTGCACTAGTGCTGAGCTGTCTAAAAGGGGAACTGAAAAAATACATTACCCAGTGGATGCCATTCAGGTGAAAAGAAATCTACTCAGTAAATTACATATAGGACAACATATTTTACGAATTGGTATAAGCCCAATTTGTGGCCTTGGAACAGCGGGTCCCTGGGCTTCTTTATCACTAGAACACTATCTGCATTAAACCAGAGACCTATCTACAGTGGGTTCATCAAGCTGGATGCTCAGCAGCCTTAATATTCTTTCCTGTGCTGTTACTCTCGTTGTATCTTGCTGCTTGTCGTGTTCTGCTGTTTCCTCCAATCTTGTTTCTGGGTCTTCTCATATTCCTCATTCTTCTCTTTTTTTAAGGACAACATATTCCACATGTTGCAAAGTTTCTGGTCTTGTTGTGACTCCAGACTTCACCTTAGTTCTTTGCCCTGCTTTTAATATTATCTTAGGTAACATCCTATGACACTACTCCGTTGCTGCACTACTACTCACCTCAACTATTGCAACTATTGCAACTCTCTTCTCATAGGCCTACCTCTACAAGGCTATCCTCCTCTCCAGTCTATCATGGCCAGGGCAATAACTGCACAGCATGAAGCAGATATCCTACAGAATGACCTGGACAAAATTACAGAGTGGGCAACGACATGGCAAATGAGGTTTAACGTGGAGAAGTGTAAGGTTTTGCACTTGGGGACTAAAAACATAAAAACACAATACACGTTAGGAGGGGAACCCTTGGGGGAATCAAAAATGGAGAAGGATCTGGGAGTCTTGGTTGATGATAGATTAGGCAACAGCATGCAATGTCAAGCGGCAGCTGCCAAAGCCAGCAGAATATTAGCATGCATAAAGAAAGGGATGTATTCCAGAGATAAGACTATAATCCTTCCACTTTATAAAACTCTGGTCTGACCGCATCTGGAGTATTCTGTCCAGTTCTGGTCGCCAGTCCTCAGGAGGGATGTGTTGGAGCTGGAGAGAGTCCAGAGAAGGGCAACTAAACTAATTAGGGGATTGGAGGACCTTGACTATGAAGAGCGTCTACAATTGCTCGATTTATTCTCCCTGGAGAAGAGACGTCTGAGGGGGGACATGATAGCAATTTATAAATATCTTAATGGGGATCCCAGCTTAGAAAAAAAGCTGTTCATTCGAAGGGATTGCATGAGGACTCGAGGGCATACAATGCGATTAGAGGAGAAGAGTTTTAACCACAGGCAACGTGGGGGGTTCTTTACTGTTAGGGCTACAAGATTGTGGAATTCTCTACCACAAGAGGTGGTTTCTGCGGGTAGTATGGTGGCTTTCAAAAGACTCTTAGACTTACATCTCAAGGATCAGAACATTCAGGGGTATGTGAGATGAGTACAGCCACACACACCTACACAGGTTGAACTGGATGGACTATTGTCTTTATTCAACCTCACCTACTATGTAACTATGTAACTATGAATGCCACTGCCAAATTCATCTATGTTACTAACCACTCAAAGTTCACCACCCCTTGCTGCCAATCCCTCCACTGGCTTCCAATCACCCAACAAATAAAACTCAAAGTACTAACAATATTCAAAGCCATCCACAATTCTGCCCCAAGCTACCATCAACAATCTTGTCTCGATAATAGGTGTGGGGTAGTGCTGCGCTACCTCTAAGATAAAATTGGGTAAAAAATCAGCAGAAATCTCAAAGCATGGACGGATGGGTAAAAAATCAGCAGAAATCTCAACCCATGGAACTCAATGTAGAAAGATGTAAACTAATCTGATAAATAAACCTTCTCGTACAAAAAATACAAGGTATACAGATATGTAATTAATTAAGAACAAATAGATATAATTGTGCAGTAGTAAAATGCTAAAGGGCAATGCAAAGTCTAAATATTACTAAAGTGACAAGTGCTGTAAAAAATGTCTGGTACAAGGAGATAAGACGTTAGTACATAGTAAAATGAGGAAGTGATTGGTGTTGCCAAATATAAAATGTAGGGAAGGTTTTGGTGTACCTCTTAATGGTATTAAGTCACTCTATAGATGCGGGCCAGGTGATAAAGAATGTAAATCTTGCGTGATAACAAATGTGTACGCTCTGTGCTTACGTGTATCTATTTGTGTGTGCCAAAAAAATATATAGTGTAAATACAAGAAATGCTGAGTGTTACAAGTGTGAACACACTCAATGGGTGAGTAAAAAAATTAATTAAATATAAAAAGTTGTTGTATTTATATCCATGTATATGTGTATAAATAAATATGGATTGAAAATCCTAAATCAATAAATATATAAGTAGCATTAATATATACGGTGTAGTGTTAAATAATTAATGGGATGTGAACATGTGTGTATAAATCCCCAATCTAAAATAATATATAAAAACCAATAAGGTCTCCAACACTTAAAAATTCAATACCTTACAAATCCAGTAATAAATAAGTGGAAATCCAATAATATAAAATGATATAACTCTATATATGTGCAATGCGCAATAATAAATAAATAGCCGGTGGGGTAAAAATTGTGCAAATAGGTCCCAAACTTCAAGTGATATACAAAGGTGAAAAAAGGGGTGCTTATCCGGAATAAATAGATAAATATATATACACGTGCACTAATAAATATATATACACCTCTAATAATCCGAATCTAGCATTAAATATGTGCAAAAGCTGGCAATATAAGTTAATATAACTATGTATATATATAAATACAGCAATACAGATCAGTAGTATACATGTGCAGCAGCCAGCAATATAGCTATATCTATGCAGGTCTGTGGAGCATGCAATCAAAATAGGTGAAAAAATGTCCAGGAAGCTTCTAGTGGTATAAAGTTCATACAGGGAATATAAAAGTGCTCTTTTTTGCAATAGCCAGGGAGTGCTGTCGGTGGGCGAAAAGTGAGGTGCTCCCCCTCTCCCGAGGTCCCGCGCTTACCGAAGTTGAGTACCCCCACAGGGGTGATTAGCAGGTCGATATTGGGGATCGCTCCCATACACCAACAATCGGGTCTTCTCTCCTATCCGTCCTCCCTCAGCTTGGTCCCTCTCCAACTGGCTAAGTATTGGCTTACAGCATCGATAATAGAAAGCAAATATCCAGAACGTTCCCCGGGTATGTAAAAGGGAAAAAATGCCTCCAATAGTGAAGAGTCGCTTCAAACTTCTTTATTTAGGTAAAAAAATAGACATGTACTCACATAAATAATGTACAAGCAGCGAGTCCGTATGCCTTAGGAACCGCAACCTCCTCTCTTGGGGGGGCGCCTAGGATACGGCGTGCGTTCCAGCCGCCGGATGTGCGTTCCAAGCTTACGGGTGGATCGACGGAAGTGATGTGGTTACGCTCTCTACGCGTTTCGTCACACTGACGTCATCTGGAGTAGCCTAAGCCAAAATCATTGGATTTCCACTTATTTATTACTGGATTTGTAAGGTATTGAATTTTTAAGTGTTGGAGACCTTATTGGTTTTTATATATTATTTTAGATTGGGGATTTATACACACATGTTCACATCCCATTAATTATTTAACACTACACCGTATATATTAATGCTACTTATATATTTATTGATTTAGGATTTTCAATCCATATTTATTTATACACATATACACGGATATACATGCAACAACTTTTTATATTTAATTAATTTTTTTACTCACCCATTGAGTGTGTTCACACTTGTGACACTCAGCATTTCTTGTATTTACACTATATATTTTTTTGGCACACACAAATAGATACACGTAAGCACAGAGCGTGCACATTTGTTATCACGCAAGATTTACATTCCTTATTATTTTTCATACATCTTGTATTTCCCATTTATTACCTGGCCCGCATCTATAGAGTGACTTAATACCATTAAGAGGTACACCAAATCCTTCCCTACATTTTATATTTGGCAGCGCCAATCGCTTCCTCTTTTTTCATACATATTTAATGCACCCCTCTATAGGGTTGCATTTTTGAAGTGGGCTGCAGTCATAGTCGATACTCTTTAGCCTTGTATCCTAAGCGCGGATTCTTAACCCCTTTTACATAGTAAAATGAATACATAAAATTATATTAAAGGTACTATGAATGCGTGCAAAGTGATATAGCTGGCAGAAATCTAAAAAAAAACTATAATTGACTAGAGAAAATATGAAAGTATATAAGTGCAAAATGGTCCAAAAAGGTAGCACATATGCTATGATGCAGAGAAAACGCAGTGATGATAAGTTCATTTATGCAATTAAAGTGCATGGTGCAGGGATTAGACACCCAGGTCTCTTCACTTGTGATCCTTGTGACGATGATATATTATACTAGATCAAAAAATAAGGTGCTGGTGATAGTAATCAATCCTGGGTATCTACCTGGCATCTTCAAACGAAAGTTCAGGTGATGGACAGTGGGTAACCCCCTAACTGTGTGGTTGGCCTCTCACCTGTCACTTTCTTGTATATAGCCTTATGAATAGATAAATGGCTGTGGGGTTCCAGGGATGGGTCCCTCTCCTGGCTCCTGGTACCGGATTGCCCTCTGGTGGGGGGGGGTTGGTGTTCACTCCTGGGGTCCTATGGGTGGGGTTCTCCTAAGATCCTAAGGGTGGAGATCCTGTGGGGGGCACTCCGCTGCTCCTGGTATTACTCTCAGAGGTGGGGTACAAACGTGAAACTCCTCATAGTGTAGTATTTCAAAAGATTTATTTAGATAAAAACATATCAACTCACATAAAGAATAGCTGTCAGCAGTGTAGTAATGAAGGTAGCGTGTGTCTCTTCCTGGTATGCTGCTTCCGGTTCTCCGTGTCCTACGCGTTACGTCACGTGACCTCGTGACTTCTTCCGGCCTAGTGCCTATTCCTTATACAAGGTCTGTGCATCTCATATGTGGCACAGGGACAACTGTTGGTTTCATAAGGATGTTTTTTTGATCAGGAAGCTTCCAGATGCTTGTGACTGCCCCCTAAACATATAAGAGTCCTGATGAGGAACTATGAGGGATCTATATACTGTACAGCAGATGTCTCTGAGTACAAGGGTTGCTAAGACATCTTGCCCATCCACCCATGGCTGTTGGGACTAGCTGCCATCTTTTTATTCATCTGACAACCAATGTGGGGCACACTGTTAGATTGAAGATTTTCTATCACATTTTTATACTTCACTCCATGGCCCCCTTGGAGAGGCTTCCTTTCACTTCCTGTCCCTGTGACAACCAAGAAGTTGGGGTGTGATTCTTACTGCGACAGAATGGCACAGATAGCAATAAAACCATCGTCTGCAGTTGTAACCTTCCCTCACTCTAAGAAAAATGTTTTTGTCTGTATCCCCATTGGAGAGAAGTCTTATCACTTATTGTCCTAACTATAAAATGAAGGGAAGTCTCCCGAAATGGATACAGGGTGCAATAAAAAAATTAAAAAAAACCTGACATAGGCTCTACGCTTTTCAGCTCTATTTATAACAAAATAAACAATTTTGGCTAGATTTGGGTTTTGTACCAGAGTTTCTTCAATGCTTTAAACTAGTATATCTAAAAGCAAAACTTTTTTTTAGTTTTGGATAGAGTGAAGAGGGATTAGAACACCTGTCAGCCTCCCAGATTGTAAGCTTTAACGAGTAGGACCCAGAGGCCTACCTAGGGTCTCCAGCGCCCTTGGCGAGAAGCTGTATTGGCACCTCAGGAAGTCGAGTGAGGGCAAGATGGCCCTCACTCGACTCTATAGCCTTGGAGGACTGGAGCGATGTCAAACGTTGTTTCTTAGCAACGGATTTAAAGAGCCCATTTGTTTTCATCATGAAAAAAAAAATGACTTTTTTTTTCTTTTTTAGTGTAGATGTGAGATCTGAGGTCTTTTTGACCCCAGATCTCACATTAAAGAGGTCCTGTCATGCTTATTTCTGTTACAAGGGATGTTTACATTCCTTGTAATAGGAATAAAAATTATCCAAAATTAAAAAAAAAAAAAAACTGTAAAAATAAAAAATAGAAAAAATAAATAGGAAAAAAAATTAAAGCGCCCTGTCCCTGTTAGCTCGCGCGCAGAAGCGAACGCATACGCAAGTCCCGCCCACATATGTAAACGGTGTTCAAACCACACATGTGAGGTATCACCGCGATCATTAGAGCGAGAGCAATACTTTGAGCCTCCTCTGTAACTCTAAGCTGGTATCCTGTAGACATTTTTAAAGTGTCGCTTATGGGGATTTTTAAGTACCAATGTTTGTCTACATTCCACAAGCGTGCCCAATTTTGAAGCATGACATGTTGGGTATCTATTTACTCGGCATAACATTATCTTTCACATTATAGAAAAAAATTGGACTAACTTTACTGTTTTCTTATTCTTTAATTCAAAAAAGTGAAATTTTTTCCCAAAAATTGCGTTTGGAAGACCGCTGTGCAAACACGGTGTGATAAAAAACATTACAATGATCTCCATTTTATTCTTTAGTGTCACTGCTAAAAAAATATATATATATATAATGTTTAAGGGGTTCTAAGTAATTTTCTAGCAAATAAAACTGATTTTAACTTGTAAACAACAAATGTCAGAAATAGGCCCGGTCTTAACCACTTAAGCCCCAGAGGATTTGGCTGCTCAAAGACCAGGCCCTATTTTGCAATTCGGCACTGCGTGACTTTAACGGAACAAGTGCGCGGTCGTGCGACGCTGTACCCAAATGAAATTTACGTCCTTTTTTTCCCACAAACAGAGCTTTCTTTTGGTGGTAGTTGATCACCTGTGCAATTTTTTGATCATGCGCTATAAACAAAAAAAGAGCGACAATTTTGCAAAAATAACAATATTTTTCACATTTTTTTATATGAAATTCCCAGGAAAAAAAATTATTTAAATTTTTGGCCAATTTGTTTTCTGCTACATATGTTTGGTAAAAAAAATCGCAATAAGCATATTTTGATTGGTTTGCGCAAAAGTTATTGCGTTTACTAACTACGGGAAAGATTTATGTCATTTTTATTGTTTTTTTTTTTTTAACTAGTAATGGCGGCGATCTGCGATTAAATTTGTGGGACTGCGACATTGCGGCGGACAGATCCGACCCCTGACTGGCATTTTTGACACTTTTGGGAGTACCAGTGACATTACTACAGTAATCAGTGCTATAAATATGCACTGTTACAGTAAAAATGACACTGGCAGGGAAGGGGTTAACTTAATTGGTGATCAGTGGGTTAAATGTATGCCTAGGGGCGTGATTCTAACTGCGGGGGGGGGGGGGCGTGACTTGTGATGTAACCACAGAGACATACGATCCTACAAAGCAGGATCGTATAGTCTCTGCAGTTACTTCGGTGAGAATGACAGACCGCTGTACTTACATTAGCCACCTGCCTTTCTCCCTCTCCAGCAGGAGATCGCGAGTGCCCGGCGGACATCGGAGCCACCGGTCGATCGCGTGGGGATTTCAGGGAACGAGCGGGGGCGGGAGGGCGCCTCCGCCTCCTACGTCGGTTTTACCAGGAGCGGCTGGCCGTCGCAGTAGATAGTCGTGCGGCGGTCGGCAAGTGGTTAAAGTGGTTAATGTGCGCTGATGAGGCTGCACTGATGGGCACTGATAAGGTGGCACTAAGGCACACTGATGGGCACTGATAAGGCAGCACTGGTGGGCACTGATAGGTGGCACTGATGGGTGGCACTGATGGGCAGCACTGAAGGGCACTAATAGGTGATACTGATAGGTGGCACTCATGGGCACTGATAGGCACTAATAGGTGGCAGAAGAAAAAGTAAAGTGAAGCACATCCAGGGGCGTACCAAGGGGTTGGCGGGACCAGCGCCCACCAGGGTAGCAGGCCGAGGGGGGGTGCAAAAAAAGTGGCAGTGTAGCAGTGATTTTTGCGCATTCCGCTCAGCCTGGGGAGAGCCTGGCACTGCCGCTTCCTGGAGTGGACACAGAGCTCTGGGATTGGAGCTGGGGGCGCTGGGGGTGCCGGGGGCGCAGGCTGAGGGGAGGGCACAAAAATCACTACCACACTGCCAATATTTTTGCGCCAACCCCTCGGTCTGCGCCCCTGACGGACGCTGGTCTCGCCAACCCTTTGGTATGCACCTGGATGCGCTACACTTCTTCTGCCATGCTGATCTGCCTCTAGTTTGTTTAAGATTTCTGTTTCAAATTGCCCAGCCTACACAGAACTGTACACATGTCTCTTGCTTCTATGTGACAATTCTTGGGCCTGGCTCTGTATTGTGAAGAGGCAAGGGAAAGTAGCCTGCTCCCCCATACCTGGAAGTACTCGATTTTTCTCTAAGATTCAGATACAGTGAGCAGTAGTCAGTAGAATGCTAAGTAAATGCTCTCAGGGGTGCTTACACTAAAATTAACCTGTTACTTTATCCAGAATGTACAGGATTACTTATGACCTATGAAACTTTCTTTAACATGGAAGCAGCACTGCAACTACACAAGTCAAAACAGCTAACACACAAGTAAAACCAACATTTCATTTTAAAAGAGATTTCTTCTGATACCTGAGAGGCCAGGCCTTCCGCCAACCATCGCTAATGCTATTTGAACATCTATCCACCACTTACGTTGCCTTGAGAAGCCGACTGATGATGATGATGATGTCACGCATCTGTGGGCGGAGGGGGAGCTCTGTGTGATATAGGCGGCTCCCTTCGTCACAGAGCTCCCCCTCCGCCCACAGATGCGTGACATCATCATCATCATCAGTCGGCTTCTCAAGGCAACGTAAGTGGTGGATAGATGTTCAAATAGCATTAGCGATGGTTGGCGGAAGGCCTGGCCTCTCAGGTATCAGAAGAAATCTCTTTTAAAATGAAATGTTGGTTTTACTTGTGTGTTAGCTGTTTTGACTTGTGTAGTTGCAGTGCTGCTTCCATGTTAAAGAAAGTTTCATAGGTCATAAGTAATCCTGTACATTCTGGATAAAGTAACAGGTTAATTTTAGTGTAAGCACCCCTGAGAGCATTTACTTAGCATTCTACTGACTACTGCTCACTGTATCTGAATCCTAGAGAAAAATCGAGTACTTCCAGGTATGGGGGAGCAGGCTACTTTTCCTTGCCTCTTCACAATACAGAGCCAGGCCCAAGATTCCGGAGAGCCCGGCACTGTCGCCACCGCCTGGGCTGGAGAGTGGACACACACAGAGCTCCGGGATTGGAGTTGGGGGCGCCGGTGGCTGAGTGGAGTTCGCAAAAATCACTGCTACACTGACAATTTTTTTGCGCCTCCCCTCAGCCTGCGCCACTGGCAGGCACCGGTCTGGCCAAACCCTTGGTACGCCCCTGGCAGGACCCTCCTGTATTTAATGGTATTGAAGGGTGTATATACTTGTAAGTATATCCCCCGCACCACTGGGTTAAATAATTTTTGGAGAAGATGTTCAGTAGTAAAAGTGTATCAAATGCAGCTGCTATAGAAAGGGTAGAAATGTGTTATGTATAGCCACAAGTGAGGAAGCTACCTATAGAGCTTGCTGTGAATAAAATATAAATAAGGCTAAATATGTCAATTGGGGTGAATAAGCCTGAGTTGCTGTAATGTAGATTTTTATAAGTGCTAGTAGTGCATAAATATAAATATAGGTAAATGGTTGATAAACACTCTAAGGTGCTAAGTGTGCTAACAGTAAGACAAATAAATAAATAAATGCAAAAAAATGTCACATGAGATGGGTACCCCTGAAAAGTTGCATACGATGCTAAAGTGCCAGCGGCACACATGCAACAAATAATAAATGCAAAATTTATAAATACATCTATGGTGCTTGGTAAAAAGAAGGTGCTCAATAGGACATGAAAAATAAATAAAGCTGAGTTAAATATCAGTGCATTAATTATAGTGTTAGCTCAAAAAAATTAATAAAAAATCCTCATAAAAATCAAAAAAACAAAGTTCATGGGTGACTGGAAGTGCAAATATTACATTGGTTAGTATTCAATGAGTGCTCAAAAAAGTTCATAAAAAAATCCTCATAAAATTAAAGTTCATGGGTGACTTGAAGTGCAAATTAGACAGGTATTTCTTGGGTGCAAGTAAAGTGCAGGTGCTCTGTGCTCTGCTTCCAAGCAGTCAGGTGATAATACTTGTTTCCACCGTGGAGGGTAGTAAAAAAACACACTCACCAGAGAGAATGGGTCTTATATACCGTATAGTATTAAGACCGGGTACCGCTTGTTTGGCCACCTTGACCAGGAAAGGTTCCGCTGAGGGATGTAGTGCCCCAATCCTCCGGACTGTCACCTCCTAGTTTACCTCCATCCGTATGTCCGGCCAGGTTATAGAATAAAAGAAGGCTCCAAATGGTGTAATAATGTTTTAATAGCTTTTATTTAACTTTCAAAATACACATGAGTAGTAAAAACAATAAAAACGCCAGCAGGAAGGAGCCCACGAGTGGAAAGCGGTGAATACCATTGTGGGTTCCACTCGGCTCCCGTGACCTAGACAGCGTGTGTTCCACCTCACGAGCGTTTCGTCATAGCGTTGACGTCTTCAGAGGTGGAAGGCAGCGTATCACGGAGCCTCTTATGTGGTAGTCTCGGCCCCCCACTCCGCTCATTTCAGGAAATAGATCTCCGTGTCTGTCCCCCGCTGCCCAGCAACAGTGCAAGAGGAGCATCATGTCCACCATCCCCCGTGATAATTGACCACAGGTTATGTATGACCCCAAATGCTTTTCAAAAGTAATAGAAAAAAAAAGTATGGGCAATTAACTAGTAATGGTTACTTTCCTCCATATGCGCAAGCAATATAATATTAGGGGCATATTAAACGGTGATATTCAATTCCCTCAATTTCTACATAGAGAGACATAATTATTCATAGTGGTGCCCACTACATTAACTTAAGCTGCAATGATCAATACAAGAAATAAACCTCCCGTATCAATATTCTGTACTATCCATATATACACGTAAAATATCTTACCACAGTCAATATTAATTATTTTATACGTTGCCATAACATTGCAATGGGCAATATATAGATCCAGTTGTTCTGAGTCAGACATAACATACACATGTATTAGTGATTATAGGATGTATATAACAATCTCTATTTTAATATCCATGGATGAGTAATAATGTGAGTCTGCCTACTAATAGACATGTGTGGATACATTGCAAGGTGGTACAGAAGGTAAGTGTATATGAATTCTATTTTTAGATTGTTGAATGGGCCATATATAGGAAAATACAAGCTAAGCGGCTAAAATATATAAAATTAAAATAATGTCAGGGCTATTAGCTAAAATTATATTTTAAAATTATATTGAGGTATAGTTTTAAATGGGCTCATATTATTTAAAAATGTATATGTGTATTACCTTTGTTATATGTAAAAACGTAATGCCTGATCTAATAGTACTTGGGTTAATACGGTGTGACGATTACTGTGAGCATAATGGTTCATGAAATTAATATTCAAAGGTGAATGTACTAAGGCCCCAGCGGTTACCAAGGTTTAATAATTTCTGTGGGCCTATCAATTTGTAAAATTAATAATATACTCGAGGTGAGTGTGCTAAGGGAAATGACCTGAGTGGGTCGAATGTTGTATTTCCAATCGGGAACTGGTCATTTCTTTCCACTTTGGACTTCAGTAAGTGATATTATTAAAAAATGACTAGTGGTACAGGTTCCCAAAAAGTTTCTCAAAATTTCTAAAAAAAGTTCTAAAAAAATGTCAAAACATTTCTAAAAAAGTTTTTTCAAAAGCTACTAAAAAGGTTTTATCTTCCTTTACAATTTATGGGTTAGAGATGAAGCAGTTAATATCCATGTCGATATTCATACCTTTTGGCTGTAAAGTGGATGATTCATAAATCCACCTGGACTCATTTTGCGATACCGCTATCCTCATATTTTTTCCCCTCCAATTGGGTTCTATTTTGTCTATACCGCAAAAGGAGAGGTGGCCAGGATCCCTATTGTGTGCCAACCTGAAATGGTTGGACACACTGATTTCGGAATCCCTTCCTGATATTGTCTATATCAGGGGTCTTCAAACTATGGCCCTCCAGCTGTTCAGGAACTACAATTCCCATCATGCCTAGTAATGTCTGTGAATGTCAGAGTTTTGCAATACCTCATGAGACATGTAGTTCCGCAACAGCTGGAGGGCCGTAGTTTGAGGATCTCTGGTTCACCTAGACGTACCCTAAGTTTTTTCTAGTTGTGTGTCCCACGTACTGTAACCCGCAAGGGCAAGTGAGAAAGTACGTCACATGGGTACTCTGACAGGTAATGAGTTTTTTATGTTATAGACTTTGTTTGTTACATTGGACTTAAAGTTTTCCTTTTTGCGTTTTCTGGTTTTAACAGTTTTGCAGGTTTTGCATCTGCCACATGTAAAGAAGCCCTTCTGGTCCAGGAAAGTCATGAGTCTTTTAGGGGGATCCGGTATATTCTTCACCAATTTTTCCCTGAGGTTGGGACCTCTTCGGTACACGAATTTTGGACGGGCTGGTAATACCTCATTGAGTTTTATCTCCTTGTATTGTAACTGTACTGTCTGCCCTCATGTTGTAAAGCACTGTGCAAACTGTTAGCGCTATATAAATCCTGTAAAATAATGATAATATTGCTGTCTGTGCCCCTGTTAGGGAGATTCCCCGTCTCTATTTGTCCTGTTTCTCATTATCATTGAAAGTAAAAGAAAATTAAAAATTTTGAGTTGTCCCCAGAAAAGTAATAGAGGGGAAATCTTCCAATGGGGACATTAGTTCTGGTGATCAGGGGGTCCCCAAGGAATTCCCTTAATTAGCAGGAATTTCCTCTTACTTCCTGTTTGGCTATAGGACAGGAAGTGAAGAGAAATCTCCATAATGGGACAAAGAGGGCAGGAAAAAAAAATCTGACAGGGGTTATAACCTTCCTTACTCTATCCAAAATAAAAAAAGAAAAAATTGCCCATAATTCTACTTTAACCACTTGCCGACCGCCCGCTGCAGATTTACTGAGGCAGGCTGGCTTGGCGGAGCGAAACAACGTAGCCCTACCTCGGTCGTCCGCGTGGTGCTGGGGTGTGAGCGCGCTCCCACTAGGCAGCGGGGATGCCCATCCACGGGACCAGCGGCCACGATCGCTCCCCGCTGAAAGAGAAGGACGGTCAGCTGTTGTTAACACAGCTGACCGTTCTTCTCTCTGAAATGATCACAGAGTGCCTGTGATCCTTCCATATAGGATCACAGGTCTCTGTGGTCTTTTCACAAGTCCCCCCCCCCCACAGTTAGAAAACCTAGGCTCACATGTAACCCTTTGATCACCACTGTGTTAACCCCTTTCCTGCCAGTGTCATTATTACAGTAACAGTGCATATTTTTAGCACTGATTACTGTAGTAATGTCACTGATCCCCCCCAAAAGTGTAAAATATTTCAGTTAGATGTCCGATCTGTCTGCCACAATGTCGCAGTCCTGCTAAAAATCACAGATTGCCGCCATTACTAGTAAAATAAATAAATAAAAATGACATAAATCTTTCCCATAGTTTGTAGACGCGATAACTTTTGCGCAAACCAATTAAAATACGCTTTTTGTGATTTTTTTAAGCAAAAATATGTAGCAGAATACAAATTAGCCTAAAAGGATGACAAATTTTGATTTTAACATTTTTTTTTTTGGGGGGGGGGGATCTTATATAGCAGAATGTGAAAATATAATTTTTTTTCCAGAATTTTTGCCCTTTTTTGTTTATAGCGAAAAAAAAAGCAGAGGTGATCGAATACCACCAAAAGGAAGCTCGGTTTGTGGAAAAAAAAAAAGGACATTGATTTTATTTCGGTACATCGTCGCACGACCTCGAAATTTTCCATTAAGATAACGCAGTGCCGAATCCCAAAAAAAGGCCTGGTCATTAAAGGGGCTAATCCTTCCGGTCCAGAAATGGTTAATGCAAATTAGGCCCCTTTTGCATGGGCCAGATCTGATTTTGCTCAGCAGAGAATCATCCACTGATCCCCCGCTGAGCTGAGCTGAGCAGACCGGCTGTCCGTTTACACCTGGCTGCCTCCTAATTCGATCTGGACAGACAGAGGAAAACAGATTCCCTTCAGTTTTTATTTTTTTGCTGGTTCAGATCAGACCTGCAGCTAGCCAGGTGTAAAGGCCCGTACACACGTACCGATCGTCGGCATACAAACGTCGGCGGACGAAAGATCTGCCGATTGTACGCTTGTTAGTATGGTGCCTCCGACAGCTGTCAGCGCACATTCTGCGGACAAGAGTCTTTCTTGCAAACATAAAAATTTTTGTATGCCGACACCAGAACGGACGATTGTTTGCCAGTCAGTACAGAATTCTGCCGACAGACCGCAGATTTGCAAGACTGGGCATGCTCAGAAAAGAAAAAACACAGGGAAAGTTAACCATCACATGACATCACTTCTGCAGTCGGCTGTAGTCGGCTGACAAAATTCTTGGGCAGTCTTTGCACTTTTCAACAGACATCGACATCCCGGGGACAAAAGACGAACGTTTGTATGACGACGATCGGTACGTGTGTACGGGGCTTTAGCGGACACAAGTCCATTTACATCAGGCACTCCATAGAGGAGAATGGAGAGTCTGATTGAGTCCAGCTGACAAACGGACAGCCAGACCCGATTGGACCTCTCATGTAAAAGGGGCCTGAAAAAGAGTGCCCCCGATGAAGGTCAACCTACAAAATGAAAAGACAGGCTGATGGTGGTTGTAGTCATTTGTGACTGTTCACACAGCCAGGGATTGAAAGGAATATATACAGTATCTCCATGAAGCTGCGCTTGAACCAAAACAACAAAATGTGTACAAAAAACTCAATACAATGTTACAAAACTCCCCAAAAAGAACATTTGTGCAAATAAATACAGTGTAACAAAATCTAAAAAATCCCAACACGAGATTATAACAGTATCAATCTTCATCCACTGCAGTGACAAGTTTATGAAGTGCCCATTACATCCTCCTCATTGCACACTTCTATTTTCATCTGGCACACCTGGGTGTATACCTCCACTCACAACTGGAAAATCATTGTTTCCTTTGCCTCTCTTTTGACAGACAGGCAACAAGCGCTTTTCAGACCCAGGTGCTTACTGGGTCTGAAAAGTGCTTTTTTCGCCTGAAGCAAAACGCCTGAGACTCAAAAAAGTCCATGAGCTTATTTTTTAGCAGATTACAAGCGGTTTTGTTAGATGTCAATGCCTGCCTCCAATCACCTGCAAAAAAAAAAGCCTGATCAGCTTCCTCTGCGGCGAACGGGCGCGTGCGCGCCCCACTAACGGCCCCACGAAGCAACATACAGGTACGTTGTTTAATTAGACAGAGCCCACTTTCCGCAGTAAAACTACAGCAGCTGGTCGACAAGCGGTTAATGTGCGCTGCATTGCTTATACACGTTTGCGTTGTGGAAAAAATACAGCTCGCTGTACAATGCAGTGTTAATTTTGTTGATGAAAATATTTTCGTTGACTAAATTAACACTTTTTTAGTCGACTAAAACAATTTTGATGGCTAAAATACAATTAAAATTAAATCGAAATTTAGCATCAAAATTAACACTGCACTACCACATAAGAATAAGATGGGGGCATCTACTAAGCCGCTGAAAGGGAAAAAAAATAGGAAAAAGGCTTTCTTTTTTATTATCTCAATATTTAATGTTGGTAATATATTCAGTCAAAGTGGTTGTAAAGTCATGCATTCTATGCATTAAGATAAAAAAAACCTTCTGTATGCAGCAGCCCCCCCCCCCCCTAATACTTACCTGAGGTCCCTCTCTGTTCAGCGATGTCTATGAGTGTCTCAGCCGTCAAAGATTCTCCCTACTGCTTGGCTGAGACACAGCAGCGGCGCCATTGGCTGGTGCTGATGTCAATCAAAGTCATCTAGCCAATCAGGAGAGAAAGGGGATGGGGCCCGAGTCGTGGCTCTGTGTCTGAATGGTCACAGGGAGCTGTGACTCGGCTCGGGTGCCCCCGTAGCAAGCTGCTTGTTGTGGGGGCACTCAGCAGGAGAAAAGGGCCAGGAGCACCAAGGAGGGACCCGAGAAGAGGAGGATCCAGGCTGCCCTGTGCAAATTCCCTGCACAGGAGGTAAGTATAACATATTTGTTAGTTTTTTTAGGGAAAAAAACAAGACTTTGCAATCACTTTAATATGTGCAATGACATTGCAGCCAAAAGAGTTTACAGTGCTTTGGGTTTGTTTATGAAACTTGGTTTTATTTATAAAGACATTAAATATCACAACGGCTAAGAGCCGGTTCACACTGAGGCGATCCGACTTCGAGGGGCGACCTGTGAGTGCACCACGACTTCGGCGCGACTTGCAGGGACTTCACATAATAGAAGTCTATGCAAGTTGCTCCCAGGTCGCCCCAAAGTAGTACAGGACCCTTTTTCTAAGTCGGAGCGACTTGTGTCGCTCCTATTAGAACGGGTCCTGTACTATTCAATGGCGAGCGACCGACCGCGACTTGTCAGGCTGACAAGTCGCCTGACAAGTGGCACTAGTCTGAATAGGGTCTTATGCTGGCCATACACTATATGGAAAATTGGCCAAAATTTGGTTATTTGGACAGTTTGTTCGTTTTTTTGGCCAGTTAATGGGCACGAATCACTAATCGGTTGGGACGTTTTTGAGCCAAAAAAACAAATGACAAGTTTGGAAATGTTTTGCCGAACGAACGATAAATTGAAAGGTTAATGTGTTTCTTGTTCAATCAGTTTGCACTAGGTATATGTAAAAAAACAAACAAAAAACGGAATAATTTATGTCCATTGAACGATTTATCTGTCAGTACATGATGGCACAATTGTCTGCTCTGACGGCCGAGTGTTAGTTTTTCAAAAATGTGTTTTAACAATTTTTTCGTATAGTGTATGGCCAGCATAAGGCTCCATTCACACTTGGGCGTTCCGGATGCTACCCCCAATTCCAGAATCATGGCAAAATGCGGGATGAGTTTGTGATTCCATTACTTCTAATGGCACCCCAATTGCTCATTGATTTATCATGTGATAAATCGTGCTGCAATCGTGGCAAATCACAATGTACCTCAAAAAGGAGCAGAAGCTTCTTCTAGTTGACAGTGGCGTGCCTTTCGGTTTGTTGCGATCACAGCACAAACTATTGAGTGACTTCTGTGTGAAAAATCACACTGGGATTGGGGTACCATTGGAAGTAAAGGCATGGCAAACACGTCACGCGTTTTGCTGCGATTCTGGAATCACGGGCAAAATTGGAAGGCTCAGGTGTGAATGGAACCCAAATCTGTGTCTGTTTAAACCCTAATACCATAGATAATAACATATGATTAGATTTTTACTCCAGGGGTATATAATGGGTTTGGCAATTCTACAGATACTGTATACATAAATTAGAACTAGAGGGTTTTAATCCCCGGTCAGGTTTTTTTCCGCCATCTGTGTCCCATTGCAGAGATTTCCCTTAATTTCCTGTCCTATAGCCAAACCGGAAGTGAGAGGAAATCCCTGCAAATTAAGGAAATCCCTTGGGGACCCCCAGGTCACCAGAACTAGTGTCCCCATTGGAAGATTTCCCCTCTATTACTTTTATGGGGACAACCCAAACTTTGGGATTTTTTTTACTTTCACTTTCAATGATAATAGTAAACAGGACAAATAGAGAGGGCGAATCTTCCTAACGGGGGCACAGACAGCAATATCGCTCTTCAATCTATCCAAAACTAAAAAGTTTTCCCCTAGTTGTACTTTAAAAAATGCATTACAATTTAACTAAACCCATTTGATTTTATTTGACTAAAATATGACTAAAACTAAACTGATTCAGATGACTAGAATATGACTAAAACTAAAATTAGATTTTAGTCAAAAGACTATGACTAAGACTCGATTCACACTAGCGCAACTTGTCAGGCGACTTGTGAGCCTGACAAGTCACGCTCCCTCGCGGTCCATTGACTGCTACAGGAACCGTTCTAATAGGAGCGACACAAGTCACTCCGACTTAGAAAAAGGGCCCTGTACTACTTCGGGGCGACCTCGGAGCGGCTTGCATAGAGTTCCATTATGTGAAGTCCATGCAAGTCGCTCCAAAGTCGTGGTGCATGGGAATGCACAAGTCGCCCCCGAAGTAGTACAGAGTCGTGCCGCCTAGTGTGAACTGACTCTTAAACTAAATTGAAATTTGGCGTCAAAATAAACACTGCTGCAATGGTGTGAACTATGGGCATTGGATAATATGGATTTTGGACTGTGTATATAATGGGAATGTGTTCAAAAAACGCATCCCACTGCACCTAATATGAATGAGCGCTAAGGCCCTATTCACATCAGAGTGTCGCAGTAATGCGTTTTCTTTCCCCGTTTGTCGCATGGCAGCATAGGGCAGCCCATTCACTTGTATAGACTGCCGTGCACCCAACAAATTCACCAAAGAAGCTCCTGCATTTATTATTTTTTTTTGGCAGTGAGCCTTGCACAAGTTGTCGCGCAACAAAATGCGCATCTGGTAGACGCGTTTCAGTGTCATTATTCTTCATGCCATTACTGTAAAACTACAAAAAAATAAATGCTATATTTCCTATTTGCATGTATTCTATTCTATTCAAAATGTATTGAATATTCTTTTATTCTAGCTACTAGCATCAATTTAGCCATATTTATGCGCATACGTGCGCACATTATGCTTTCCAACGGCAGCTTTGGGACATTTTTTATATGCCCTCGACTGCTGCATGCAGGCAAATGCAAACATGTGAATGGCCACATTGACGCTCCATGCACACTAGCGTTTTTTTTTGCTCCTAGAAACTAAATAGTGTTATCTTATCTGTCCATGCACACGACTTGAGACTATTAGCGTTTTTTGAGCTTCAGCATTTAGAAGCATGTAGAGTTTTCTGCAGCGTTTTTCCATCAGAAATGTTCCTAAACGCTGCTAAGCACTTCTAAGCGCCACGAATAGCATTTTTTAAAAGGTTTTTTACATTTTTTTTTTTAAAGACACTGCACAGGCGCTGCTAAAACACTACTACAAAAATCTATGACCAGGGTTTTTATCCAGCATTTTCTAAGCTGAAAAAAAAAATGCTAGCGTGCATGGATCCTTAACGCTCCTAAACACTACTAATAGCATATTTTCTGGGTTTTTTTTTTTTTTTTTTGGAACTGCAAAAACACTTACATTCCTAAACGCTCTTACAAAAAGCTATTACCAGCATTTTTTATCCAGCATTTTTTCCAGTGTTTTTTTTTAGCTTAAAAAATGCTAGTGTGCATGGAGACAAAATATATATATAAAAAAAAAACACTATTAATAGTGTTTAGCAGCACTGGATAAAAAATGCTGCTTATAGCTTTTTGTAGTAGCGTTTTAGTAGAATTCTAGGAGCGTATTATTCCCGTTTTTTGCACCTCCTTTTAAAAAAAAGGAAAAAAATAGCTTAAAAAAAAAAAAAAAAAAAAAGAAACACGCTATTAGTAGCCTTTAGCAGCATTTGGGAGCGTTACACTAAGGCCCTGTTCACACCTGAGCGTTTTTCAGCCCAAAAAACGCTCATCTGTGAAAATCCAAAACGCCCAACAATCCAAATCCCATTTATTTCAATGGCCCCTGTTCACATATGAGCGTTTTGTGCACTGAAGCAAAACGCCTGAAGCTCACAAAAGTACAGGAGCTTCTTTTTGGGCGGATCAAGAGCTTTACTGGTCCCATAGGAATGCATTAAAACGCAGTTATCGGCGTGCTGTGCACCGCGACTTCACAGGTCGCCCCACAAAGTCGTGTCGCGCCAGTCTGAATGGGCTGTAATAGCCTAAAGCAGTGTGCATGGACACATAGGATAACAATAACAGCTTCTAGGAGCTTAAAAACACACCAGTGTGCATGGAGCCTTAACACTCCTAAACACTACTAATAGGGTATTTTCCATCCTTTTTTTTTGAAGGAACTGCAAAATTGCTAATAAAATGCTAGCATTCCTAAACGCTCTTACAAAAAGCTATTAGCAGCGTTTTTTATCCAGCCTTTTTTCCAGCGTTTTTTTTTTATTTTTTTATTATTGCTTAAAATAACACTAGTGTGCATGGAGCCTTTAAAAAAAAAAAATACAAATTATATTTATATATATATATATAACGCTACTAGTAGTGTTTAGCAGCTTTTAGGAGCATTTCTAGTGGAAAACCGCTCCAAGAAACTATTTTTTTCTGCTCCTAGACGCTGAAGCTGAAAAAACGCTAATAGCCTAATGTAGTGTATGTGGACTCATAGGATAACACTATTTAGCTTCTAGGAGCAGAAAACAAAATGCTAAAAACAGATTCTAGGAGCTAAAAAATGCTGGAAAAAAACACAGCTCATAGCTTTTTGTAGTAGCGTTTTAGTAGCATTTATTAGCATTTATTAGCATTTTTGCACTTCTTTTTAAAAAAAAAGGCAAAAAAATAACTTAAAAAAAAAACACTATTAGTAGCCTTTAGCAACATTTAGGAGCGTTTCTGCTGGGAAAACATTCCAAGAAACTCTACAAAAACAATTTTTTTTCTGCTCCTAGACGCTGAAGTTCAAAAAGCGCTAATAGCCAAAAGCAGCGTGCATGGACACATAGGATTACACTATTTAGCTTCTAGCAGAAAATATGCTAATAACAGCTTCTAGAAGCGTAAAAAAAAACGCCTGAGGCTCCCTTCATATATTGGCGTCCTGGATTGGGCAAACAGAATCGCAGGACGCCTCTTACCCCAAAAAAAGTACAAGGACTTCTTTTGAGCGACGGGCATCCCGCGATTCCGTTTGAGAGACTTTACTGGGCGACAATCGTGGCAAAATCGCACCGTGTTTGGGGTGCCATTTGAAGTGAAGGGAATCGTGCAGGCGTCCTGCGATTTGGAATCTCTGCGCTTCTTCCCACGATCCAGGACGCCGATATGTGAATGATAAAATTCTACTAGAAGCTGCCACAAAAATGCTTTTATCAGCTTTTCTTTTTAAAGCTTATGAAAAACGCTACATGAAGCTGCAATGATGGCCAGGTGCCCCCGGTAGCGGTATTTTGTGCCTGACCCCCCCCCCCCCCCCGGAATGTGAAGGTGTGAATGAGCCCCTAAATCTGACATGAGGCTCAGCGCTCCATCGCTCCCTGTCCATTCGTCTTCCCAGTGCAAACTTGCCAGTTTAACCCTTGGTGGGTGCAGTCAGGATTCCCCCCCCCCCCCCCTGGAATGTGAAGGTGAGAATGAGCCCCTAAGACTGGCATGAGGCTCAGCGCTCCATCGCTCCCTCTCCATTCATCTTCCCAGTGCTCCCAGTGCCTGAGCTGCAAACTTGCCAGTTTAACCCTTGGTGGGTGCAGACAGGATCCCCCCTGGAATGTGAAGGTGCAAATGAGCCCCCAAGTCTGGCACGAGGCTCAGCGCTCCCTCTCCATTCATCTTCCCAGTTCTCCCAGTGCAAACTTGCCAGTTTAACCCTTGGTGGGTGCAGACAGGATCCCCCCCCCCCCCCCTGGAATGTGAAGGTGTGAATGAGCCCCTAAGTCTGCCATCAGGCTCAGCGCTCCCTCTCCATTCATCTTCCCAGTTCTCCCAGTGCAAACTTGCCAGTTTAACCCTTGGTGGGTGCAGTCAGGGATACACAATGGGGGCATTTGAGGGCATCCTCCTCAGCTTTGTCCTGAGTGGGGGGAGGGTGCAGGAAGGGAGAGCTGCAGGCACTCAGTGCTACCCCAGACCAGTGACCCCGTGCCCTGCATAGCACACAGTGTGACAACACACAGCACATGCCTTCAGCTGCCTCCCCTCCCCCCCACCTTCCCCTGTCCCTGCTGTGTCCAGCAACCCCCCCACCACCTCTGTGCGCGCTCCCGCCCTCCCTCCGCCTCTTGTGCCTGCGCAGGAGCTCGAGGAAAAAAAAAAAAAAAGGAAAGTCCCGGAGGGCTCGGAGCCATAGAGAGAGTGAGAGAGCCGGAGCGGAGCGGGGCATGTCCGCAGAGCAGAGCCGGTGAATGGAGCCGTGCACGGGGGCAAGGATGGTGCTGGGCTTTCTGCTGAGCTGCGCTCTCCTCTCCTGTCTGCCAGGTGAGTACAGAAAGGGGGGGAGGAAAAGTTCTGGAGGGACCCCAACACTGCTGTCCAGGAATGAGCTCCTATCTCATAGCATCATCCAACCATCCAATCATTCCTCACCGACCCACTTCACATCCATCCATACACCTACCCACCAATCATTCCTCACCGACCCACTTCACATCCATCCATACACCAACCCACCAATCATTCCTCACCGACCCACTTCACATCCATCCATACACCTAACCATCCAATCATTCCTCACCGACCCACTTCACATCCATCCATACACCTACCCATCCAATCATTCCTCACCGACCCACTTCACATCCATCCATACACCTACCCACCAATCATTCCTCACCGACCCACTTCACATCCATCCATACACCTACCCATCCAATCATTCCTCACCGACCCACTTCACATCCATCCATACACCTACCCACCAATCATTCCTCACCGACCCACTTCACATCCATCCATACACCAACCCATCCAATCATTCCTCACCGACCCACTTCACATCCATCCATACACCTAACCATCCAATCATTCCTCACCGACCCACTTCACATCCATCCATACACCTACCCATCCAATCATTCCTCACCGACCCACTTCACATCCATCCATACACCAACCCATCCAATCATTCCTCACCGACCCACTTCACATCCATCCATACACCTACCCACCAATCATTCCTCACCGACCCACTTCACATCCATCCATACACCTACCCATCCAATCATTCCTCACCGACCCACTTCACATCCATCCATACACCTACCCATCCAATCATTCCTCACCGACCCACTTCACATCCATCCATACACCTAACCATCCAATCATTCCTCACCGACCCACTTCACATCCATCCATACACCTACCCATCCAATCATTCCTCACCGACCCACTTCACATCCATCCATACACCAACCCATCCAATCATTCCTCACCGACCCACTTCACATCCATCCATACACCTACCCACCAATCATTCCTCACCGACCCACTTCACATCCATCCATACACCTACCCATCCAATCATTCCTCACCGACCCACTTCACATCCATCCATACACCTACCCATCCAATCATTCCTCACCGACCCACTTCACATCCATCCATACACCAACCCATCCAATCATTCCTCACCGACCCACTTCACATCCATCCATACACCTACCCATCCAATCATTCCTCACCGACCCACTTCACATCCATCCATACACCTACCCATCCAATCATTCCTCACCGACCCACTTCACATCCATCCATACACCTACCCATCCAATCATTCCTCACCGACCCACTTCACATCCATCCATACACCTACCCATCCAATCATTCCTCACCGACCCACTTCACATCCATCCATACACCTACCCACCAATCATTCCTCACCGACCCACTTCATCCACATTATTCCCATCGCTCTGCATGGAAAATCCCATCATCGCTCCACAATTGGTTGCTTTATTTTCTGATCGATTACGCTTCGATTTTATTATCCAATCAATGTACGTGTTTAACGATCAATAACAGAGTATATGTCATCTTTGTGATAAGTCATAGAATTGATCATACTGACGTGTTCTATGAAGAAACATTCGATCAGATTGTTACGTGTATGGGCGCCATAAGATCTGATTTTATTTGATGGCCATATTGTTTTTATTTGTTTATTTATAACAGGTATTCGTTTACGCAGCACTTTACATTTACATCAGTCCCTGTCCTCAAGAGCTTACAATCTAAGGTCCCCAACTCACACTGATACACATACTAGGGACAATATAGACAGGATATGAAAAGGAAGCGGGGGCCACATTCACTGGCGGTGATTGTACACACTTCAGGTGTATTATCTGATCGTTGTGTGATTTGATCGTGTGTCTTATTGATAATTTGTAGAATTGATCATTTTGTCCCATTCTATCAATTCAATATCGTTCAATCAATGAAATCTATCTATCTATCTATCTATCTATCTATCTATCTATCTATCTATCTATCTGTCTATCTGTCTATCTGTCTATCTGTCTATCTGTCTATCTGTCTATCTGTCTATCTGTCTATCTATCTATCTGTCTATCTATTCGTTCAATCAATGAAATTGTTATATGTATGGCCACCAAAAGATCTGATTTCTTAATGGTGGCTTTGTTTGTATATAACCAATCAATAAGCAATTCGATCATAATGATCGAGTTGGTAAACAGTCGGTTGGCATAACTTTACTTCCGATCGGATCTTATCTCACCGACTCAGAGTGGAAAAGTATTGGCAGCACTGAGATGCTTTGCTTGGGAATTTGATCATATTTTGATCAATCAGAATATCAGATTGTATGATGAAAACAGAGATGCGATTGATAACCTGCGATCCTAACTTCCAACTATCAATCAAAATTGGCTTCCCTGTGACCTATCGATTGAATAGATTGTTGACTATCAGTGGCCACCATACATGCTTCAATAAATAATTGATTTCTTCTCCAATTGATCTCTGATAAGAACAACGTTATCCATTATGATGGCCATACACACTTCGATTTTATTATCTGATTGATGTGTAATTCGAACAAAGCGGTTGAATTGGCAAGTAATTGAATTGGCATAAGTTCACTTCTGATAAGTTTAGACTGTAGATTAGATTTGATCAAACTAAGTTGATCTGTTAGGGTCGAGAATTATCGATCGGCAGCACTGAGATACTTTGTGAATTTGATCAAGTATTGATTGATCAGGTTATGAGATTGCATGGTAAATACAGAGATGAGATTGATCATTTACGGTCATATCTGCCAAATATTGATGTACATTGGCTTTACTGTGTGTGATCCATCAATTTATTTTCCAATCGAGCCCTCCTGATAGGAAAAAATTGATCTATGGGGGGGGCTTCACACACTTGAGTTTTATTCATGAATTCAATCATGTTTCAGATGATCGGATTATGGGATTGCATGGTGAAAACTGAGATGTGATCAATAATTTATGATCGAAACTTCCAACTATTGATCGAAATCCACTTCCCTGGTACAAAACAGAGATGTGATTGGTAACTTACGATCGAATCTGCCAACTATTGCTGGAAATTGGCTTTCCTGTGTGCATCCTATAAACTTCTTTACTGATTGATCTCTCTTGATAGGAATATATTGATCTATTAGGCTCGCTTTGATTTTATTATCCGAACGATGTGCAATTTAAATGAACCGATTGAATAGGCAAGCAATCAAATTTGCATAATTTCACTTCTGATCCCTTTAGATCAGATTAGACCAAACCGAATTTTTGATTGGCATTAACGAATTCCATCATATTTCGATTGATCAGATTATGAGATTGAACGGAAAAACTGAGATGAGATCGGTAATTTATGAACATATCTGCTGACTATTGATAACCTCTGACTTCCCTGTGTGCGTCTTATTCATTTCTTTTCTGATTGAGCTTTCCTTTTAGGAATAAATTGATCTGTTGGTGTTGTAGCCATGCTTGCTTTGATTTCTGTATCTGATCAGTGTGCAGTTTGATCAAAATGATTGAATTGGCAAGCTATCGAATTTGTTATAACTTCACTTTCGATTGATTTAGACTCAATCTAGATTGGAGTTGATCAAACCAAGTCCTTTGGTCAGGGTGGAATATTATCGATCGGCAGCATGGAGATGCTTTGTTAATAAATTTGATCACATTACAATCGATCAGATTATGAGATTGCATTGTATAAAAAAGAGATGCCATTTGTAATTCACGATTGTATCGTCTAACTATTGATACAAATCTACTTCCCCAAATTCATCCACTTCCTCATGTTTGTCCTATCAATCGATTGGATTGGTGACTGTTGCTGGCCATAAACACTTTTTTAATTAACTGATTTATTTTCCGATCGATCTCTCCCAATAGGAATAATAGATCTATAAAGACCCATTTGATTGCGGGGAAGACACATAGGGAAGTGGATTTCAATCAATAGTTGGAAAATGTATTCTTAAGATCACATCTCAGTTTTCACCATGCAATCTCATAATCCGATCGATTTGAATATGATCAAATCGATGAACAGAGCCTCTCATTGCTGCCTGATTGACAATTCTCCATCCTGTCCGATCAATTCGGCTTGATCGAATCAGATCTGAATCATTTGGAAGAGAAGTTTGACTGTTTGCCAGTTCATTCGTTTCAATCAAGTCTTACATTGTTCAGATAATACAATCAAAGCAAGTATGTAAGAAATCAAATCTTATTGTGGCCATACACATAACAATCTGAACGATTTTTCAAAGATAAGGGCAGTATGATTAATGCTAAAAATTATCAAAAAGACTCATACTGGGTCTTTAATTTCAGCTAATTATTTTCTAAATTATCTGGACAGAAAATCTGATAATATGAATTTAAATACATCAAAATGATTTACGTGTATGGTGTATCAAAGAAACTTGTTCTACTCCTATTTCTTCTTCTGGGCAATTAATCGATTAATTATTGTACATTGAGGGACACAGGAATAGCAGACCCCATACCAATGGGTTATATTGCCACTTTCAGGATAACCTCCCCCATTGCTATAAGATTTTTTTCTATGTTCCTCCATTGACTTCAAGAAGAGTTTGTGGGGGGGGAGGGGTTTACTAAGACTGGAGAGTGCAAAATCTGGTGCAGCTCTGCATAGAAACCAATCAGCTTCCAGGGTTTATTGCCAAAGCTTAACTGAACAAACTCATAGTAAGCTGATTGGTTACTATACAGCTGCACCAGTTTTAGTACATCTCCCTCTGTATGCTGATTATTCAGATGTGATGTTTGTTGGTTTGGGTTGTATTTGGATGTTTTGCTGTGTTTTGGATAATATTATGACTGTGATGGTAAGCAGAGGCTTCGCTCCATCCTCTCTGCATCATTGAAATGGATTTATGTGTGTTTTAGTGACAGTTTGTTTTGCTTGATTGCCTTTGGTAATCCCCGCTCTGACAAAAATAGGAATAATGAGCGAGATGTTAAATGCAGAAGACAGTCAATATTCGTTTTATTATAGCCGGGGCTGTGTCTACATTATTTATTAGGCAAGTAGCGTGTGATGGATGGAGAAAGTTTGATAGAATATTCTGTTTGGCGATGTTCTACAGATATTACACATGGGTTTATGTAGATTTCTTATAGATCAGTGCAGATTGAAGTCATATGATTGGATCATCCACACACGTGTTTGTTAAACGTTTTTGCTGTGCAATGGTTGTCGTACAATGGAGATTACTCTGCGTATGTATTGCTGTGCGTTTACTATCTTATTATACATATTTAAAGGGGAAATACAGCTAAAGCTCGTTTGGCTGTACTTCTTCTTTGGATAACAGGAGAGAAGATCGTTCTGCACTGCTGTGACCCGTTTTCAGCTGACAGCGGGCTGTCAGCTGATGTCACAGAGGCGGTGTTCCGTGAGAATCCCCTACCCTCGTCACTTCCGGTGCACCTACGTAATGGAACAGCTGAGCAGCTTACCATTGCGCATGCTCACGGCTCCGGAGGGTAGGGAATTCTCACGGGGTAGGGTTTTCTAACGTTACACTGCATCAGCTGTTGCCGCGGGTACATTAAATAATCTCCGCTGCCACATTAAATCATCTCCGCTCCTACCCCTGTGACTTCCCTGATCTCGGCTCCTAAATGTAAAAGCGGCGGCGGGTCTATGAAAATATAAATCACGAATCTGAGATCTCCGTGACTTATATTTTCATACATCCGCCGCTTTTACATTTAGTAGCTGAGATCAGGGAAGTCACAGGGGTAGGAGCGGAGATGATTTAATGTGGCAGCGGAGATGATTTAATGTACCCGCGGCAACAGCTGATGCGGTGTAATGTTAGAAAACCCTACCCCGTGAGAATTCCCTACCCTCCGGAGCTCTGAGCATGCGCAATGGTAAGCGGCTCAGCTATTCCATGACATAGGTGCATCGGAAGTGACGAGGGTAGGGGATTCTCACGGGTAGGGTTTTTTCACAGAACACCAGTCCAGGCTGGGCAAAGAATGCAACCATATGGTTAGGATCCACCCACATGCCTGAACCGACACCTGGCTCAGCCGCTCATCGCTCGGTTCTCAGTCTTAGAGCCCGCGGGGGGGCCGATGCTGCATCCACCTAGATAAATATGATTTAAAAAAAAAAAATACATTACCATACTTCTCTTTTAAATGTTCATGCCTCACTTTACAGCCTCGTGCACACGTGAAGTATTTTCTGCTGCTTCCAGGAGCGGTTGGCGTTTTTTTTTTTGTCTGCCTCTAAACGCCCTTGCATGTTAGCCCTTGGGGGTTATTTACTGAAACTGTAGAGTGCAGCTCTGCATAGAAACCAATCAGCTTCCAGGTTTTATTGTCAAAGCTTAATTGAACAAACTGAAGTTAGAAGCTGATTGGCTACCATGTACAGTTGCACCAGATTCTGAGTGCTGCAGTTTTAGTAAATCTCCCGCTATGTGTCCATGCACACACAGGCATTTAGAGAAGCTTAAGCCTGTGCTTAGAGGAGTTTAAGCCTGGGCATAGATCGGCCCGCCAAAGTTAGCAGAGCTATGTCCTAGAAGGGGATTTAAATGTGCCTCTAAGAATTATCTGTATATGCATATGTTTGTCAGCATCACACACAGAAAATATATATAAAAAATAGATTTTTATTTATGTATACAATATAAAAGGATTGTACATCGATACACCTACAACGATCAGCAGAATAGACAAATTTGTACAGTATTATCAAATACAGAGGAATTTGCTGGAACTATGCGTTTCGCAATAGGCGCTTCCTCAGGGTCCAGCAGGGGGATGTATATCATTAGGAAATAGATCAATTTTAGATATCCTAATTTGATGATCAATGTAGATGATGTAGATAGTACTTGTTTAGTTTAAAATCAGATAGTGCAGGGAGTAAGCCATAATCCCAAAGAATCCTTTTTAGTAAATATACTTAAAGTGACATGTGCAACACGAGGTAGTCAAGTTGGTAGAGATGATATTAATTGTTATGGAACACATACACTAATCATGGTATGTAAATAATGTATGGTCGTACACTTGACGACAAATATAGATGAGGGTAAACAAGATCAGTTACTCCGACCGTATATTCGTAAAGAAGTTCAGCAGTCTTAATGCAGACCTACCCCCTACTTTGATGATCTACTTTGATCATCAAATTAGGATATCTAAAATTGATCTATTTCCTAATGATATACATCCCCCTGCTGGACCCTGAGGAAGCGCCTATTGCGAAATGCGTAGTTCCAGCAAATTCCTCTGTATTTGATAATACTGTACAAATTTGTCTATTCTGCTGATCGTTGTAGGTGTATCGATGTACAATCCTTTTATATTGTATACATAAATAAAAATCTATTTTTTATATATATTTTCTGTGTGTGATGCTAACAAACATATGCATATACAGATAATTCTTAGAGGCACATTTAAATCCCCCTTCTAGGACATAGCTCTGCTAACTTTGGCGGGCCGATCTATGCCCTGTTTTTTGCACATTTTTTATATATGGGGGAAGGTGCCACTATATCCTCTGTACTAACAGGCCTATAACTCCCCTTCCACAAATTTTTCTCGAGTTTAAGCCTGGGTTTAGAGGTATTTAAGCCTGGGTTTACACGATTCGGGAACCAGCGCAATTCTAGTGCGGGTTTCCGGCATCTTCCCCACAATCAGTTCACACTGCCCTTTTCAAACCACTGTGGGTGTCAATACAAAGATAATGACACCCCCAGATCGGTTCGCAGATTGCACAGGACAGGAATCGGATCACATGGGTGTGAACACCCATGCGATCCTATTCCAATGCGGGAGAAAAACAAGGTTCCTGCACCTTTTTCGTGCAAATCCAATGCGAGTTCAGCCAACTGTATGGCTGAATTGGCATTGCACAGACATTGCATGAGATCTGCAGAGCAGTGCGGTGCGAATCACATGCGATGTCTGACATCACAGCAGTGTGAATTTAGACTAAAGGCAGAAAAAACCCACAGCCGGTGCATCCAGGAGCAGCGACTTTTGGCAGAAAAAATGTTTGATGCACCTAAACACTATGGCATGTGAGCGTTCATTTATTTCAGTGGCTACAATAAATTATTATTCTTGCTAATAAAGTTAAATAATGTCCAAATGCTTGACATGCCTAAACATGTTACACGCATTTACAACTGTCAAGTGTTTTTTTTTTTTCTGCCAAAGCGCTGCTGCTGTAAAGAAAGGAGTCTAGGAGAGTTAGCTAAATGTACAGTGTGCATTAGGCCTTAGGGCTTATACATATGGCTGTAAACTAGCAATGCATTTTATCTTTTGACAGCTTATTTTTATTTTTTTTATAACCGGAATGCACTTTTGTTGTTTTCTTTGTCCCTATGCACACAGCTATGTTAAGATCAGTAAGGGCCCATTCACATTATGCGCAGTTACCTGTCTTTTCCCTCATTTGGAAATTGGAAAAAGGCAGGCAACTGCAATGACACATAGAAAACAATAGTTTTCTATGGGGGGGGGGTGGGGGGATCTTCTAAAACTGGAGCACTCAGAATCTGGTGCAGCTGTGCATGGTAGCCAATCAGCTGCTAACTTCAACTTGTTCATTTAAACTTTGACAATAAACCCTGGAAGCTGATTGGTTTCTGTGCAGAGCTGTACCAGATTTTGCACGCTCCAGTTTTAGTAAATCCCCCCATATGTGTCATGTTCGCAGGGCCATCTTACCGAATGGGCATGCTGGGCAGTTGCCCGGGGGTCCCATTTGCCCGGGGGGCCCCACCTATCCAGCGACCCATTGCTGGTGGTAGTAAGTGGGAAGAATGTGCCCGTTAAGTCGACCATAGATGGACCGAATCTTGGCTAGTTGAGCAGGGACCACCTGTGATTCAATCTATCTATGGGTAGGCCATTGATCGACTTAGGTACAACCAGCATGATGGATTTTTAGCATGTGAATATTGCCATAGCCGCTAGCAGTAATCAAAAGTGTTTTCCCGCCAGGATGGCTCCTCGTGCCACCCCAATACAATAGCTCCGTGTGAGGGATTCCCCCATTAACACTGACTGTTGATGGGAGAATCAAGCAGTTTTCTTTCCTACAACCCCCCGGTTGCAGGAAATAAAATTGCAAAACCTATGGCCTGCTTTAGATGGGTGGCCAAAATAACACTTTTGCAGTCATGCCGCTAAATCTGCCAAGTGGCATTGGGCCTGGAACTATGAAGGCTCCATCAGATATGAGGTCAGGTAACCACTGGTCAAGGAACCCCTAGGCCAGTGATGGCGAACCTTGGCACCCCAGATGTTTTGAAACTACATTTCCCATGATGCTCATGCACTCTGCATTGTAGTTGAGCATCATGGGAAATGTAGTTCCAAAACATCTGGGGTGCCAAGGTTCGCCATCACTGCCCTAGGCAATCGTGGATGAACCCTGGTTGTGAATAGTTGGCATATTTTGTAATGTATGTCTATGGGCAGAATTACACAGCATTGGCTCCCATGTGTCGCAAATATGCCCTACACCCATGTGCAAGAGCCCGAAGTACTGTTAAACACGTATTTTTCATAATCTTTTTGATTGTAAGCTCCAAGGAACAGGCCCCTCCGATCCCCTCTTGTATTGTAACTGTACCGTCTCTAATCTAAGGTGATGTGCAAACTGTTGGTTCAATAGAAACCCTATAAAATAATTCAAAAAATCAAGAATTGCAAATAAGCCATTCGTTGTATTATTAATTGCAGATGACACCTTGTTGGTCATCGTCCATTGTCCCCACATTAGTATTGCATTATACTAGTTAAGACTTTTGCCACTCCAGAAAGGCGTTAAGGAATGTATAGAGATTGAAGGTGCCATTATAGGCCACGGAGATCAGATAAAGCTTGTTTGTGATGGATTTCACACTTCGGGAGCTAGCGGAGAAACAGCTCAAGATGTGTTTACCCAAAGTACAGGATCTTGGGTGAAATATCTCAGATTACATAGTTGCTTGGAAGTGCTGGGCTATTGATCTCCATCTGAAAAATCAATTGCTGATGGGGAGTCCAAACCTATTTATATATGTCACCTTAAACCTTAATACCCTAAAAAACAACAACGGAGATTAGAAGTGCTGATAAAGAACATGGCAGCTGAGATTATGTCCTAAGGCGGGGGCTGTTTGAATTTCCAACTTCTTTTTATCTCCGGCTGTGATGGATGAAGGAACTAGGATTGTTGTGTTAGGTTAAAAAAAAAGCATGTTCCTTCCTTGAGAGATAAGTACTGCTAAGAAAATGTGTATTGGGTAATTAAGTAATCCCCACTGCATGAGACAGTAAGCAGCCAATTAGTTCTGCATTTCTGTAACAGTTGGCAATACACAAATGTGGATATAAAAGTTCCCTAATCCCTCTCCCACTGGGATGCAACAGCAAGAGTCACAAATATTAGGAAGTGGCATTGTCCCTAACCTTAAATGTATCGGATGAAATGCAAGAATTAAGTAAATTGAGCAAGTCAGGACATTACTGAGCACTGCGTTACGGGAGAGCAGACGCATTAAGAAAGTGTAAACCATTACCAACCGCGAGAAAACTAAAATCGGATTAACCGGGCTTGTACCGAGCGATAATTTGTTCAATATTTGCATGCATGGGAAAAAAATAAACACAAGAGAAGGTATTAGAAGCCATTTAAATTTGCTGTTGTCACTAATGATGATTTCAAGGCTGACCGAGAAGGGTGCGTAAGAACGGCCAATTCCCCAAGGGTAGAAAACCTGGCAGTTTATAAAAGACGGAGGGATTGTTAATGATTTCTTGTAAAAATCAAACCTTTATGACTTTCCTTGTTTATGATCTCTGTGACAAGCTTGTAAAATTAGCAGAGAGTGTTCCCTCTTGTTTCCGTGTTAATGAAGGCGAACGCTCACTTGGGGAGTGCTGATCTTTTTTTAAAAGTGCCCCTTTTACAAGTGTTTGGTAAACAAATATGACAGAGTGAGTCGGCCATAAAACAGGAAACTTTCCCCTCTGCAGGTGCTGCCTTGCCATATATCTAGGAAGTTTGCAGTAAGCCTAATAACCCCGAACAACAGCTCTGTAGTTTGATCTGGTCGCTGTTCTACTTTATTTAGACTGAATTTAGGGCTTGTTCACACTGTATGGTTGCAACACACTTTAACGCATGTGCACTTAGTCCTAATGTCATTTATTTATTAAAGATATTTTTTTAGCACTTATAATTTACGCAATGCTTTACATGTTTTTTGCACATTCACATGAGTCCCTGCCCTTAAGGAGCTTACTCCCTAACTCATATTCATATATACACAAACTTGGGCCAATTTAGACAGTTAACCTATGTGGAAGTCTTTGGAGTCTGGGAAAAAAATGTGCCCAGAAGATCCCATGCTGGCACAGGGAGAACATGCAGTCTTCGTGCATGTAGTGTCATGGTTGGGATTCAAACCGACCACCCCAGTGTTGCCAGGCTGAAGTGCTAACCACTAAGGCTGGCCATACATTATACAATTTTCTTATTCAATTTTCTTTTAGATTTACCAAATCCATATAATATGAGGTCAAACCTAAACACTATCAATGTGTTTGCAACAAGGCAGGCTCTTGCATTACATAGTTGAAGGTCAATCTAAAGAAAATTGAACAAGAAAATTGTATAGTGTATGGCCAGCCTAAGTTATAAATATGTGGTGTTCGCATATGAGTGCTGTTTTGCAGTTTGATTTTTAGACTTCATATAGTCATGTGGTTTGGGAATGGCAAAAATGCACGGTTGAGCCGCATTTTTCCGCCTGCCAACCGCCCCCTTTAAGCTGCAATGGGCAGCGGACAAGGGTGTTTACCCGGCATGTAGCAATCGGCAGAAGGCAGACCAGCCCTAAGTAAATAAGGAAGGCCGCAAACGCCCCAAAACCATGTGCAATGCCGGCAAAAATGGAGTTGAAACAGGAGGGGTCGCAATACATCCTCACTTCCTATCAGCAGCCTCAAGAGCAGTGATGGCGAACCTATGGCATGTGTGCCACAGCTGGCACGTAGGGCCGTCTCTGTGGGCACGCCAGTTATACTGGGAAGCTGCTGACGCCACTGATGCCTGGGCTCGATAAACCTCCCTCCCTCCGCATGCCAGCGGCGCTGTGACAAGGGGGAGGCAAGCGGGGACTGTCAGTGTATTTCCCCGCTCGCCCCCCTTCTGTCAAGCAGGGCTGGACAGGAACAGAGTCGCTTGCAGAGATCGCCACCCGATGTGATTCCTCCTGCCTCCCCATTGGCTGCAGTCAAGCAACCAATAAGGAGATTGACAAGTGCACCATGGGACATTTAGTCCCGGAAGACTATGGGGAGAGAGAGAGAGATCAACATTGTGAGAGAGACTGGAGCAGCACACTTTGAGCCAGGGGACAGAGAGGCTGCGAGGATACCCCCCTGCAGTGCCATTGTGGGCCTTGCCATGGGCAACTGAGAGTGAGTGGACATCTGTTCGGAGGAAGTGTTGCTGTGTCGCTGGGATTGGTGACAGGCCCTTGCAGCGATTATCTGTGGCTCTTATTAATTGCAGTGTTTGCACTTTGAAAAAAATAAGTTGGTTTTGTGTTGCAGTTTGGGCACCCGGGCTCAAAAAGGTTCGTCATCACTGCTCTAGAGCATGATCTGAAGGTAGATTGGGCTTCAGAGGAAAGGGAGATTTGGATGCATGTCTTAATCTACCCTTAAAATTTGACATGTTCATAATTTTTTTCTATTATAAGTGTTGGAAGGAATGTGGAATAGTGTAAAGACAAGCAGCAGCTCTCCTCGCTCTATGGACTGTATGTAGCCTCAGCCACGTGCAGTACAGCGCTGTGTCCCAGCAGTGGGATGAAGACTTCCCATCACACAACCGAAACAAAACTGAATCGGGCTGAGCGCTGCTCAGCCATTCACAGAAGGCTTTGTATTTTCTGAGTAAATTTAAAGCTTCTTCTGATTGGCTTAGGCAGAGATCACAGGGTCTAGGCTTTCAGAACCACATTTAGTTAATGTGTTATTAATGCATAATTCTCTCTCATTACTTATTGTTTATATAGTCTATAGGAATTATGGTATTATACAAAAGAACCTCAGTGTTAGGTGGATTACAGTAATTAGTTTTAATATGTCCTTTCTTCCATTAATTATCGTATCACTCCTCAAAAATGGAAGAAATTTACCATCTGTTTTGACCTTACCAATAAATAGCCAACTATTACGCACAGTGATATAGCAACGAGAGTAGCACATATAGCAACCATTCTCAGGGTCATGGCCCTTGGGGGCCGAAGTTTGACCCTGAGTTGTGATTGCTTGTTTATTTCCCACTTGTTCTACCATGATAGGAAATCTTATCGTGAATGTGTTGAGCTATTAGAAGAAACTTTCATATTTACAGGTTTCTTGTATTTTTTGGTGTCGTTTGTATTAGCAATTACTAAAGCCAAATTCTAAAAAGCACAATTTAGAGTGTGCGTAAGCCAGATTTTTTTTTTCTGTTGGATAAAGTGGGGATGGGAGAGAACCTTTGTCAGGTTTTTATTGCGGTCTTTGTCTCCAGTGGGGAGATTTATGCTCTTTATGTGTTCTGGTGATCATTGTTACCAGGACTTAGTAAGGAAAAATCCTTTTTATTTTTAGGGAAAAAATGTGAATCTCACAATGGAGATGCTCATTCGGGTTACAACTAAGGAGGGATTTCCCTTATTTTGGAGAAATTTCCTATTACTTTTTGTTGTGTCTATAGAACAAGAAGTGAAGGCTTATTTCCACTGTGGGAAATAAATGACAAACAATTTGACAGTCCTTACTCCATCCAAAACAACACGGGTGACCTTGTCTCTGTGCTACTGCTCCTTCATGGTCCATTCATTGACTAGGGTAGGTCCCTGGCCAGGCTGTATTGCATAAACCCAATAGTGAAAAAAATAACTATGCCGATGCTGGCTTGAGCTAGATTTATTATTTTTTCCTGGTAGAGTTGTAATGCAGCCACCTCTGTCAGGCAGCATAAACTGGCCCTGGACCTAGCTGCAGACAAAGCTGGCATGAAAAATAGCTATACCTCAACTGGCACTATAGAGCATAGTCCCCCTCCAGATGCCTGCAACTCAAGTCAGGTGTCCCTTGCTGTGCTAAAGTTGACCAGAACCTTGAGCAAATAATAACCCAGTTTCCCTGGGCCCCATGCCCTCTTCCTAGGCTTCTGTATTAGCCAGTGAGGCTGATTATCACAGTGAAGGTCCCACAAAGATGCTTTGTAGGCTCTCCACCAGGGAAGCTTTGTTGATATTTGCATACTTGAGCACCATGGTATAGGGGGCATCTAGGGTGCTGACCACCATATGGTTTTAGTAGTGGGTTAGGCCATCTTATATTTGCTTTAACTTTTTTGTAATCTACAGAGAGGTGGATGACCTGTCTATGCTGCCTGACAAGGGTGCCTGGATGACAAGATTAGCTTAACAGAAATACAATTTTTTTTGCCAAAAAGAAAACAAAAACATTTCACAACAGAATATTTAGCATCTTGCATCAGGTCCTGTGGTTTAGCTATGCACCTTTTTAGCTCTTTCATATAATTTTCTTCCTTACATATTTACTATTTATACTATAATTTATAGTGACAAAGTTTTCTCTTTTTCCCTTGGCAGGATGTTGGTGTTTTACTGATCTTTTGTTTGTAAAAGAACCTGTGGATACAATAGTGTCACGAAAAGATGCCGCGGTTTTAGATTGTCAAGCTCACGGAGAACCTCCCATTGCTTTGACATGGATAAAAAATGGTGTAAAGATTTTTGAGAATGAAAGGATCTCGACTTTGAAGAATGGTTCCTTGTACATCCAGGAAGTAGAGGGAAAGAAAGGAGAATTTTCTGATGAAGGATATTACCAGTGTTTGGCTATGAACAAATATGGTGCCATGTTAAGTCAAAAGGCTCACCTTTCTGTAGCAAGTAAGTTTTTGTATTCAATGCCGATTTACTGTTTGTTGCATGAATGAATTATTGAACAATTTAAACTATAGAAATACAAAAAGCTAATTTTACTTATTGGTAAATAAGTCGTTAAAAAACAACATGTTTCGGGGTTGGTGTTGGCTGTTTTTTAAAGACTTTTTTTTACACCAACAATTAAAATGATCTTGGACTTTTTCATCTGGTTTTGGTCTGGTGCTCCTTTCTGAATTTCTATGGTTTAAGCTACTGTTGAATGCCCATTCAAGGAAGTCTTGCTGTGTGAGAGCCGCCTTGCAGAAGTTAATAAGCTTTTTTGAAATTTTTCCTTCATCTGAATACATGGGCTACTTCCAAGAACCTTGTTGAGTATGTTGTTCCTGAACAATTTAGCCAAGCATCAAATAGGATATTCTCTTTTCTGATATTCCTAAGCTTTCCTTTAGGATTTAAATTGTCTCCAGAATAGTGTTTTATTAATAAATAAACCAAATGACAGGAGAGTGTGTAAAAAGGGCTACCATCAACCCAAACTTGTGATCAAGAAGACAGCCATGTTTAAGTCCATTCATTGAAATCATGTGATGGCAGCTGCGTTGAAACATGGAATGAGAAAATTAAATGATAAAGCCAATGCATTTTTAATATATTAGATGTGGGCCAGGTGTACAAATTGCTTTTTTTTTTATTTTGTCTTTGAATGAAATTCCTTTTTTAATGAGATGTGTGAGCACACAGAGCAATCAACTCCAGTTTGATTTATTTATTTATTTTACACTAGAGTCCATCAATTTACTACTAGATGGAGACTTTCCCAGTAAGGAACAAAGCATGTCAAATACATTAAAGCCAGATCCACAGGGTACGAACGTGACTGCTGATACCTTTGCATAATATCGCCAGCTCAGTGGGATCACATGACAATGATGTACCAGGCCTCGTGTGTTTCACGCAGATCTATGCTCAACCTGATTACACATTAAGCGTTAAAAAAAAAAAAAACAGTCATTTTAAATGACAGAAGGGCTGCATCGATCCTTTACATTTATGTTCCAAATACTGTTTTCTTTGATTGCCTGACCTTACAGTCCAGAGCATGTGTGATATGCCACATGGAATCCCTTTCATTCAGTTTTCTGGAGCGTAATGGGTTTCTCCCATATGACACCTGTGTATAGAGTACCCTTAAGGATTAAACATTTATCTGCGGTTGTAAAAGCCAGGCTGTGAACCAATTGATTTTTCCATTAGCCCCTGTTTTCAAGGCAAGCTTGTTTCCTACTATTTCATATTTGTTCCTGATAAGATCTCGCTTTTCACATTCACTATTATGGTTAGCTATAAACAGTAGGTATGATTTCAAAATCAAAGAAAAGCAATTCTCATTCCTTTGCTGTGTATTGCTTCATATTGTGTGTACAGCTTTTTACCTGTTCCTACATACCCTTCTCTCAAAATTGAATTTAATGGTGATGTTGGAACATTTTATTGGTGCAAAACTCAAAGCAATGATATAAAAATATAATTATGGGCAGTACAGCATGTGGTGCCATACTGCGCAGTAAAGCTTTGGATCAGCTTGTCTTTTCTGATTTTATGGCTGGTTCACAATAGATGCAGTCCAGTGCATTTTTATTCTGCATCAAAAAGGCATGGACAGTGTTTATCGTGGAATCCAATGTCCTTAGTTCACACCAGTGCAATGTGTTCCAGTGCAGTCAACAAAAGTAGAACAGTTAAATTTTTTCTGTATGGAACGCATTTGGAACGTGGAAAAACACATAAAAAATGCACCGGAACGCACATGTCCTCAATTGTCCTCAATGGAGTTGAAGAAAAAATAGAGGGGAAAACACACTGGAACGCATCAAAAATGCGCTGGAATGCATCAAAGCCCTATCAGAAACACATCCATAAGGCAGAAATTGTGGTGGGAACCAGCCCTTAGTGCTGAAAGGTATCTGGCCCACTACTGTGGGATATTCGGTTCTGGTTGAGTAGGCATCAGTTATTCTGAGATATAAAAAAAAATCACTCTTAAGATCTAGGTATGTCTTCATCAAATGTTATTAAATTTATTTTTAAACACTGCTATTTAAATTTGTCTTTATATTAGCTTCTTGTAATATCTTATACCTCAATATTTCATTTGGAATATGGAAGGTCACCATGACTTTGGTTGGTCCCTGAATTTTAATAGTATGTGGCCTTCAATAGTGTGTGGCCGCCCTTGCTCAACAGAAGTCGATAGTTTGATCAACGTCTGTGGAAGGGTCATGCTGGAAAACTTTTATCGATCACTTGGCTGGGGGGAAGACATTTCCTTCCTTCCAACTTGTTTTTTTTTTTTTTTTTTAGCTGCGTAGACAATGAGAAAAAAAACTGTCTATGGCCAGCTTAGCACTCTGCACATGCTTAAATTGGTGGAGAGAACAGGGATTACCTTATCAATGTATTGTTTCTTCACTGTTCAGTTAGCTCAGAGGTGTGTCTATCACCAAGCTGTATTGCGTAATGGCAGTGTAGAAAAATGAGGTCATTGGTTCTACTGTCTGGCAGGGGTGCCGGGATTACAAGACTGCAGTGATTTTTTTTCTACACCGAGCTATCCTGCTAACTCTCTAGTTGCTGGAATCCTAATCATTTAGAGTGTTTGTAAACCCAAAAATCAAATATATTATATCTGTCTCTTTATGTTTTTTAGCAGTGCTTTTTTAATAATATGTTATTCTGTCAATTTATACTTCTGGATTGCCTGGTTGATACTTCCAGTTCCCCAATTTGAGGTTGAAAATTGACCACGCTAGCCGATCCGTGTTAGTGTGGTCAGTTTGCATCCTCCGTCATTCTGTACTCAGATACAGGCAGGCCGTGCAAGTGCACAACCTGCCTATATTTTCCATGGCCTGTGTGTGCCCACGCCCCACCCCGCCCATCCCTCCACTGTTTGACAGTGGGTCCAGGTACCAGCCTTGCTGTGAATGCATGCAGGTCCCCTGGGAAAGGGACGTTATGCTGCTGATACTCGTTACAATGCTGATAATCGGCGGCATTTCCAATATGGAAATGCCCACCTGCAGGTCCCTGATCTGCTAATTAAGGTAAAGCAATCACACAACCTGCACATTGAAGCTCTGAATACAGAGAAAAAACTTTTTTTTTCACAATTACAAATATGGATTGTGTTTGCCAGCACATTTAACAGTTTATTCATGAATATATGATAACTTGCCTTTACAACCAAATTAAATCTGAACTCTAGGAATGAGACAAATGTACCCTTGCAGTGAGCTCCCCAGGCATTACAAGGATTAAATGCTTATTTAGTCTATGGAACCGGTTGCATGGTTTGAGGGACCCTGCCAGAGCCAGGTTTAGAGGCAAGTAATACACTTTATTCTGGCACCCCTAGATGAGGATTTATACCTTGTAGTGTGGGGAGTGGGGGTAGGGGCATAGGTAGATTTTGTCTCATTCCTGGAGTTCATCTTTAGACCCCGCTCACACTGGGGCGACCTGTCAGGCGACCTGGTCGCCTGACAGGTCGCCATAGGTCGCCTGCCATAGAGAAGCTGTGGACCCGTTCTAATAGGAGCGACACAAGTCGCTCCAACTTAGAAAAAGGGCCCAGAGCTTCTTTGGGGCGACCTGGAGTGACCTGCATTGACTTCAATGTTATGAAGTCCATGCCGGCCGCTCTGAGGTCGCGGTGCGAGCTGTGCGCCGCGACCTGTGAGGTCGCACCGGCAAGTCGGATCGCCCCAGTGTGAACGGGGTCTTAATGTTCCCAAGTAGATGTTGCGCATTACTGTTTACCAAGAGGTTGCAGTCCCATTTAGAAGCACGGTTCAAAACCTTATGAATCTAGCTGCAGATGCTTTAATAGAGGTAAAATGGGCAATTATTTTCATTCTTATACATACAGTATATGTAAATATATTTCCATTGTTCCCTAGATAGAATCAGTAGTTCATCAATTGATTTTCTTTGTCTATATTTGCTCTTAAATTAAAAAATAAATAAATAAAAGAGATACATTGGCTCCCAGAAGGGGATTTCTGGTAAGTGGATAATCAGTTGTATTATTATTGGTTTGGAAAAACACAAGAGGAATTAGCTGCAATAAATGTTGTCTGTGAGAATTGGACACAGAATATGATGCCATTTGCACATTGCCAAGATTAGGCAACAGAGAATACCCCATCCATGAGAACAGACAGCATCTTCAGTTTCTACAGGCATCTGATGGCTTAATGAGTCTAGCCTCTCCCACAATATAAGTACAATGCAGGGCAAAACGTGGCACTGTGTGTAAGCAGATAAATAAATTAGCATTGAAAATGATAATGGCGCACTGTATGGAAATAACACACTGCTTTGAATATCAAATGCGCTGTTAATCACTTCCACTAATAGAGATATCAGTGGGTAGCTCTGAGAATATCCCAAAGCCTTTTTCACATGGGATAAAATGGTAAATAGGAGAAAAGGGGCCGTGTGTGCTCAGCCTTGAGGCATTTTTCATTTTGTTTGCCCCGTGTAAACTTTTCTTCGAAGTCTCCTAGAGACAACTGCAAAGAGCCGAATGTCTTAAATGAACATCTTCTAGATAAATACACATGACTATGGCAATTGGTGTTGGAGGTCAAATTTGTCCTAGCACAAAAGCTTAAAAAAATGGGCGAATGGCAGTGATTGCTTTATCAGCATGTGTCCTTCTATTCTCGAAATTCATCTACTTGCCAGCCTAATTTTTGTATGGTGAATCACTGGTTGGAACAAAGCTTTTATAAGCTAATTTATGCAGATTCTCTGATTCCACTGTAACCAGGGAAGTTAAACCTAAAGCACCAATTCTCAAAGAACTTTTTTTTCCCACAAACATTGTGCAACAGAATTAATAGTGTAGACAGGGTTTAGATATTTAGAAAAGAATACAGTGATTTAGTCTACGTCTGCTTGGTTTGTTTTTATGTTAGCTTCTGGAAACCCAGATGACTTACCAGTATAGCTAAAGGGATCTATACATATTAAACAGGTGGAGAATAGGCATTAAATGGGTATTCTTTCTAGTCAAAGAGCAAGTGCTATCTTAGTCAGTGGCAGCAGCAGGGGGCAAGGATGTTCTTTTTCTGTGCCTGGCCAGAGCTTTGACAAGCGAGATTACTATTAGCTTTAGGATCTCAATGCAGATATTTTTGCATTTGGAGAAGCACAGAGCTTTAGCCTATGCACTGGTCTTAGGGCCTGAACACACAAGACGATGGGGGCTAGGTTTCTAAAGATTAAGAAGTGGAAACTGGAGGTTGCACTTCACACAGGAATGTCTTTATCCCAGTGCAAATGAAGGCTGCATTGGGTTAAAAGGTTAGAAACTGGCCAGTGCGAGGCTTCCCCCTCTGATAAAGAGCAGATGACCCTGATTCTTTAACCAAATCTTTCATGTTTCTCCTCTGCAAAAGAGTGATTGCCAGGGATTGTTCCGTAGGAATGCACAGATTGGAAAGTGAGCAGACCCCTTTTTGGTTGTCCCTTAGAACCTTATCTCCTGCTCCCAGCAGGTCCCCAAAGGCCAAGATTCCTCCCAGACTCTTCTAAGACTTCTCTGTGCAGTCATGCAGCAGAAGTGCTCTTTCTGTTAACCCAGGCTAGGCCACACTACTCCAGTGAAGTGACGGAGAGCGAACAAAGAAAAATATGGTGATTACTGTGGTTTTTATCGCTCCTATTAATTTGTGTATCATGGTAATAGTTCGAAGCTTGTATAGACTCAAAATTGCAAGTGTACCAGATTGATTGCACCAATTATGGCATAGTTCCTTTTGGATGGTTTTCCCTTTTGCATGAGTTTATCTTGGTGCAGCAGGTTTTCTCTGACAGTCAGCTCTACCATTTACCCAAATCTACCTTATAGTGGTGTGTTTTCATGGGCTTGCCAGTGTGACCATGAGACAAAACAGGACTACATACTCCACAAGTGGGAATTCATTTTGAGTTGTCCCCAGAAAAGTCAAAAGAGGGGAAATTCTTCAATGGGAACACTAGTTCTGGTGACCTGGGGTCCCCAATGGATTCTCTTAATTTGCAGGGATTTCCTCTCACTTCCTGTTTTCACTATGGGACAGGAAGTGAAGGCAAAGCCCCCCAATTAGACACAGATGGCAAAAAATAAACTTACAGGAGTTAGAGCCCTTTAACGCCGAGGTACTTTTCAAGTGCGTTGATGCTAAAAAAAAGTGCTTGAAAAGCTCACAAAAACCTATTTGAAATCAATGAATGCTTTTACACTGGGGCGGTGTCCTGGCAGGGCAGTAAAAAAAAAATCCTCCAAGCGGCATCTTTGGAGCATGTTTGGAGCGCTAAAAAAAGCACCCTCAAAAACGCCCCTCTCCATTTATATGAATGGGAAGCGCCTCAAAAGCACTCGAAAAGCGCTTCAGAGGCGCCTCAAAATGGTTCTTGAAGCGGTTTTTAAATCACGTGTCAATATAAAAAGCGCACCACTAACGTCTGAAAAGCACCTGAAAAACGCCTAGAGTTTTATGGGCAGATTTTAGTGTGAAAGGGCTCTTATAAACAAGTTTTGCCTATTCTACTTTAAATGGACTTATTACTATATGACTGAGTATATCTTATGCAAATGAACATAATCAATTAATAATGGATGTAAAGGAAACCTGTACTGGAAGCAATATGGAGGTGGCCATTGGTGACCTATAATTATGGAAATACCAGTCACTTTGTTGTCCTGTTGATCCAAAGTCTTCAGAGCTTTCTGAATTGTGAAATTTTGAGCACACTGACTTTATTTTTATGCATACCTATTCCTGGTCAATTATAAAGAATTTATTGACCTCAGATGGTCAGCGTGGCAGTTGGGCTATAAGTAGTATGTAAATCTTGGCATTGCTTATCTTTTGTTTATTCTGTGTATCTCAATATGTGGGAATGTCAAAATCTCCTTTTGCTGTGCACTTCCTTCTGATAATGGCCATTGGATGATATCCTTGATCTTCCTCCATTTTGGTCAGATAGAGAAATTAATTTTTTTTTTTTTGCACTTCTTGGTTGTTCTATTATATAGGACAGAGTTTCTGTAAGATCACAGCTTGATTCTTAAGTCCCCCTCTCTGCTGCTCCTAATTAGCACCACTCCAATACCAAACATCCTCTCTACCACTTCTTAGGACTCATTCACACCAGATGTGTGACAGAAGCAATTTGCAAGCTACTTTAAAGATCCATTTATGTCAATGGTGGACCAGAGCAATGTGTTTCAGTGTGTTTTAACAATATCCTGCAAGCTGTAATTTTGGAAACACTGATCTGTAGTTACCAATTCAAGTGCATCGAATAAAGACATTTAAAATTTTATCTCCGTACAGCTGTAAGTGCATGGGATCATGTGAAATCAAACAGCGTACTTCAAGTGTTTATAGTTAGATCCGATGTGAACAACCCTTTGATGTGCATTAGTTAGTCAGTAAAAAAGATTGTAGCATGATGATAAACCCTTGTAATTGAGATTTTTTGCATATCTGCCGTAATCCGCTTTCCAGGACAGGAGCAGTGGTAACAAAAGATAGAAATCCTAAAATACATCCTGGGATAATTAAAAGATACCCAGACTTGAATTGGGCAGAGATCTGGTTCTGTCAGTAACTGACTGTATATAAATCCCCCCAGAGCATTGTCTTCAAAAATTTTCTAGGTCAGCAAAAGACGAAATAATAGACATTGTTATGATTCAGGGCTGCAGAATTCCGGCACTGAGATCCATGAACTTCTCAATATGTGCAGATTTGTGTCATAATTATTATTATTATTATACAGGATTTATATAGCGCCAACTGTTTGTGCAGTGCTTTACAATGTTAGGGCAGACAGTACAGTTACAATACAATACTATACAGGAGGAATTTGGAGGGCCGTGTTCCTTAGAGCTTACAATCTAAGAGGGAGGGTCAAGTGATACAAAAGGTAATAACTGTGGGGGATGAGCTGCTAAAGAGAATAAAAGATAATTAGGCAACTGTAAAGCTGGACTTATACCTGTAGAATTATTTTTTTAAAAACTCGTTTTCAAAATGTTAATTCAATTACCTAATAGTTAAAGGGAATTATTTGGTAATCTGTTTTAACCAGAGCAAGCAAAATGTGAGGGAAGACAATACAGTTACAATACAATTCAATACAGGAGGAATTAGAGGGCCCTGCTCGTTAGAGCTTACAATCTAGAAGGGGGGGGGGGTCAAGTGAAACAATAGGGAATAACCGCGGGGGATGGGCTGATTGAGAAAATGGAGGTATAGTTGTTAGGTGTGGGTTGGATAGGCTTCTCTGAAGAGGTGGGTTTTCATAGATCACCTAAAAGCTAATAGAGTAGGAGATAATCGGACAGATAAGGGTAAGGAGTTCCATAGGATTGGAGAGGCTCTGGTAAAGTCCTGGAGGCGAGCATGGGGAGGAGGTGACGAGGGAGCTAGAGAGCAGGAGGTTTTGAGAGGAACGAAGAGAGCGATTAGGTTGGTATTTTGAGACTAGGCTAGTGATGTAGCTGGGGGCTAAGCTGTGGATGGCATGGTAGTAACATGGTACTTGAACGAAAAATCTTTGAAATTAGTTGAGTCCTTGAAGGCACCATTAGATGGTTGAATGAGCAATTTTTATACTTTTCCATCTGAACACTTGAACAAAATTCTACAGGTGTAAGACCAGCATAGGGTAAGCCGGCCATAGACAGTTAGAAGAACCATGTATGGGTAGACTGAGTGTACCCAAGTTGATTGATTGATCAACTTGGGTACCAGCAGCCTGTCAGATTTTACAAGTGATTATTGCTAGTGGCTGTTATAGCTGCTAGCAATAATCAACGTGTTCTCCCCGCGGGGGACAGCTCCCCCCCCATAGTCATCAACTTGACTGTTTTGATGTGGGAATCTAGTGATTTTCTTTCAATGAAAATCGCTCTGTCTATGGCCGGCCTTAGATTTCAAAATATTGTGTTACCTTGAAAATCAGCCATCTAGATTCCTAGTTATACATCCTTAAAGCAACTTTCATTTATCAGCAGAAAAAATTTTTAATGTTCATTTATTTTATATACTCTGAGCATTCCAGTAGAAGGTTTAGATGGGCATATACAGGTGCATCTAAAAGAAAAAAAAATAGAATATCATAAATAAGTTATTTATTTAAGTAATTCAATTCAAAAAGTGAAACTCATATATTTTATATAAAAACATTCAACACAGAGTGATATATTTCAAGCATTTCTTTCTTTTAATTTTGATGATTATGGCTTACAGCTAGTGAAAAACCAAAATTCAGTATCTCAGAAAATTTGAATATTACATAAGACCAATAAAAAAACAAAAAAAAAACAAAAGATTTTTAATACAGAAATGTTGGCTTACTGAAAAGTATGTCTACATACAGTATAGTATGCAGTATACTATTACCAAAACATGGTTGGGGCTCCTTTTGCATGAATTAGAGCATCAATGCTGCGTGGAGGCGTTCAGCCTGTGGCACCGCTGAGGTGTTATGGAAGCCCTGGTTGCTTTGATAGCAGCCTCCAGCTCATCTGCATTATTGGGTCTGATATCTCTCCTCTTCCTCTTGGCCATACCCCACAGATTCTCTATGGGGTTTAGGTCAGGTGAGTTTGCTGGCAAATCAAGCACAGTGATACCATGATCATGAAACCAAGTATTGGTATTTTTGGCAGTGTGGGCAGGTGCCAAGTCCTGCTGGAAAGCTAAATCAGCATCTCCATAAAGCTGGTCAGCAGAGGAAAGCATGAAGTGCTCTAGAATGTATTGCTAAAGGGCTGCGCTGACTTTGGACTTGATAAAACACAGTGGACCAACCCCAGTAGGTGACATGGCTCCCCAAATTATCACGGACTGTGGGAAATTTTACATTTAATTTGAAAATCAAGGTCCCTGAGTCCAGGGGAAGAGTGGAGATGCACAGAATCCAAGTTGCATGAGGTCCATTGTGAAGTTTCCACAGTCAGTGATGATTTGGGGAGCCATATTACCTGCTGGTGTTGTTCCACTGTGTTTTATGATATGATATCGAATATCGTTCTGCGGGCGTGGGTGATATTCATATTGCCGAAGACGCAATATTTACCATTAGGCAGGGAGAAGTCGGGACTCGGGGGGAGGAGGAGGACTCACAGTGCTGGCAGCCGTCCCACACGTTCAGCGGTGAGCAGCGCGCCGTAAGCAGCTGCACAGCTAACCAATCACGCAGGCCTGCACATCTGATTGGTTCCCTGTGCCGCTACCACGTGATTGGTTTGCTGTGCCGCGCTCGCCGCTCCTTCAAGAGAACTAGCTCCAGGGCGGCAGAGGGAACGTGTGGGACAGATGTCACGTCAGGCTGTGTTTTTCTACCTCCTACCACAACTGTGAGCCCCAACTCTGCCTAATCCGTCTTCTGCATTAAACAAAGAGAAATATCGCGATATTTATCGTTGAAAACGAAATATCGCAATGTTCTTTTTTCCCCAATATCGTGCAGCCCTAGTGTCAAAGGTTGATTGCCTCCATGCCATGCCGCATTGATGCAGTAATTAATGCAAAAGGAGCCCCGACCAAATATTGGTATAGTGCACACTATACTGTACATGGACATCCTTTTCAGTAAGCCAGAATTTCTGTATTAAAATTCCTTTTTTTTTTATTGGTTCCATGTAATATTCTAATTTTCTGAGATACTGAATTTTGGGTTTTCACTAGCTGTAAGCCATAATAATCAAAATTAAAAGAAAGAAACACTTGAAATGTATCACTTTGTGTGTAACGCATGTATAGAAAATATATGAGTTTCACTTTTTGAATTGAATTACTGAAATAAATCAACTTCGTGATGATATTCTTATTTTTGGAGATGCACCTGTATGTGAAGTGCTGGAACCTGGTCGTAATATGCAGAGGTCACTTCCTTGGGCTGCAGATAATTTGCTGATGGGGTATTCTTCTAGTTTCTCTTGCCAGCCCCCACTGATTTTGTTGACGTTCTAAACAGTTGCTTGGGAAGAAGTCTATTGTCATGTCCTCCTATTCAGCAGCTGTGTCTATTGTTCACAATGCAGAATAATTTATAGCCATGCCTCTGATGGTTTCCTCTGAATGTATACTTTTTTTTTTTAATTTTCACTGTATATTCATTATATGAAAGCACTTGGGTAGAATTATTTATTACCCATAGACAAAAGTCAGCGACGGTAGTGTGGATTCCCAATTCTTTGTCAAAACTCCCAGACTTGTTCATTGTATTTGAATGGTTTAAAAAGCTATAAATAAGCAATAATTTGTACTTATGAAAGCGTGGAATGCTGACTCACTGTACAGAGCCGTATTGTGGACTCGCATTATTGTATGCTATGTACATGTATGTTTCTTGTTTGACTGTAAATATAGATCTATTATTTTTATCATTGAGCTACTTTTATCAGATGGATGAGGATTTTGATTGGTAGGTCATTTTGACTTTTGAGTGTAGGTAGTCTGCACAATGTTCTAGTAGTTCTGCTGATGAATCATATAGCTTATAAATGCATCAGAGTTTGAAATGCTCACAGTGTTGAATAAAATTGTACACCAAGTATGGTAATTCTCATAGTGCTGTGATTGAAGAGTTGAAATGTTGGAATGACATGAATAGCTTTATCATTGTTCTGAGCTTTGCCTTGAGAACCTCTGATTTTCTTTCTCAAGTGGTTTGATTTGTCTTTGCTTTCTAAAAGAGAAGGCTGACATTTTGTTGCCAAATGCAATAGAAATGACTCAAAGAGACAGAGTGTTTCTTTATACAAGGATTTAAATGTGACACCAGAGGGCAAGTCAATAAGCTTTCAGTCTAGGAACCATTTGTGGAAGATAAGTTAAGATAAACCTGGTAGCATTAGTTAGCTTTAATAATAGAGATTGGAATTCCTAAATTCAAACAGCAATGGCATCTAAACAACATTGTGTTTTATTTCCTCTGTTTTAAAATATTATTACACCTTTTGAGTGGTTAATCCCTTCCCAAAATTGCTACCACTAGCAGTGCATACGATGGCATTACCTTTGCCCACCAAGTCAGGTTATTTTGGCTTTTTATGCTTATAATGAAAACTCATTAGGTTGGTTGATGACAACTTGGTTTTATTGTAATGGTAGGAAGAATGGAGGAGTACCTCCACATACCAGATCATTATTCTCAAGGATTGTGTGTTTTTGTATAACTGTGTATTGTTCTTGCTTTTATTATGCTGTCATGCATACCTATTTGTTAACTAGAATAAGCTTTTGTGACTTTTGTAACTCTAAAATTATACTTACCTCCATCTTCTTGCTCCGGGTCACCTGAAAAACAAATGGATAATCGCAATTTTTATTTATTTTTTTTTTACTTACCATGTTTAGAAGAAAATATACTTACCTTACTTCCTCTTCCTCCCCTCGGCGGCCACGGTGATTCGTCACTTCCTGGTTTGCAATCATTCCTGGGAGCTGAACGTCATCGCTCCCAGGAATCATTGCGCCTGCACCGGCCCCGACGTCAGTTCCGGTGCAGGCGCCGTCATACCTTGCTAAACAGCTTCTTGGCATACCTATTTGTTAACTAGAATAAGCTTTTGTGTTTACCTCATATATTACAGCAAGTGTTAAACTAGTTATAAATTGGTAGGTGTTATATTGGGAATGACAGACAGGGAGACATCTGCCCCTTTAACTGTATCCCGCTAATAGCGGTGGGCCAAGGCTGTTTATGGCCACCTGTGTATGGAACTATCAGATCAGGTCTACCTAAAGGGTTCTTGAACACGGTACTGGTGTATCAACATCAGGTATTCCTGGCGTAAAAATGAGATGATGGGCTGCATGGTACATGCTTAAAGCGGAGTTCCACTCCAAAATTATACTTACCTCCATCTTCTTGCTCCTGGTCACCTGAAAAACAAATGGGTAATCACAATTTATTTTTTTTTTTTTTTTACTTACCATGTTTAGAAGAAAATATACTTACCTTACTTCCTCTTCCTCCCCTCGGCGGCCACGGCGATTCGTCACTTCCTGGCATGCAATCATTCCTGGGAGCTGAACGTCATCGCTCCCAGGAATCAATGCGCCTGCAGCGGCCCCGACGTCTGTTCCGGTGCAGGCGCCGTCATACCTTGCTAAACAGCTTCTGGGCATGCCCAGAAGCTGTGCAGGGATGACGCTGCGGCACCGGACGTGACGGCGGGGCCGGTGCAGTGCATCGCGGGACCGAAGAAGACGGAAGAGGACACAGAAGAGGATGCTCTGGCTTCAAGCTGCCCACACCTGAGATGGCAGCGCTGGACAATACATTTTCAAGGTAAGTATTTCTTCTAAAAGGTAAGTGCAACCCGGTACAGATCAGAGGCTAGCCATTGTGGAATGCACTAGCCCTGACTGTCCCGAGAGTATTTTTATAAAAAAAAACTTTCCCTGGGTGGAACTCCGCTTTAAATGCATGTACACACACGTAAAAATTCTTCTAGCTTTATTAAACCAAGGGGTTGTGGAAACTCATGTAAAATTCTGACAATATTGACAAGCTTGTGTGCAATCCTGTGAAAACAATAAAAAGTATTGAACTCAAAACACTGACAAGCAACACAGATTCTAGTTTTTTTTTCCATGGAATGATCTTTACGCAGTGCAAGTTTATGCAGCGGTGTGCACATGCCCATTAAAAACAATAGGCCGCATTTAGGTCATTAAAAAAAAAAAAACATTAATGCCTAAAAACTTGGAGTTCTTAGGTATGCAAGAGCCCTTGGAAGTAAAATGTATTTCGTTTGGAATTGTTTATACTTCCCAATGCAGTTTATATAAAAATGTGTAAAAGTATATAGAATTGTAATATTGTATGTATTTTAAAAAATCCCCAATTATTTATGAGAATTATTTTGTGCTCACCCTCTAATGTCTTATATAGTGCAATCAGTAATAATGCTTTTTCTCTGAGTTGTAAAGTGTAAAGCAGTTATGTTATAGGAAAACATTTTCTGATTTTTTAGTATTGCATAAGATATGAACCCAGAACTAGAAGATTTTACATTTAGTATAGTTAGAACTGTTCTGGGTGCAGGTACATCTTGTACCTCTGTGCTGTATATGTTGTGAGTAGTTACTCCAGGTCACCTTTTCAGGGTCTGTCCAAATGCTTAAGGTCAGGGATATGCAAACTGTGGCCCTCCAGCTGTTGAAAAACTACAAGTCCCATCATGCCTCTGCCTCTGGGTGTCATGCTTGTGGCTATCAGAGTCTTGCTATACCTCATGGGACATGTAGTTCTGCAACATCCGGAGGGCCACCGTTTGCATATCCCTGCTTTAGGTGATCCTTCTACCTTCATTGACCTTCATCCGCAGATCCAAAAAAAGTCTAAAGTCATATGAGGTATGATGTAATTGAGGCCAGTATGGTTGCACCTTATTTACACCTTTATACGCTAAAGAGAACCTATGCTTCTTATTTTGGAAAAATAAGACAAAGTCTTAAATCAGTAAAAGCTGTAGAAGGGGTTATTCTATATCTCTGTACATCTGGTCACTGCTTTAACAACCTAGTTCTTTTAAATCCTATCACTGAAGCACACAAAGCAATCTTTAGTGTACACTCTCTTTTTCTTAACTGAAACCAGATAAAGTGTTATTGCTTTTTCCCCTAACAAACCCAACAAGGGAGACCAGTATTGAGTCAATACAAATATTCTGGCTGATGGCATTCCTGAGAAGTCTGATAGTGGCCAGATAAGGGATTCTTCAAGTGTCTGGCATGGCTGTATTTGTTGGGAAAATGTTTATTTGTTGGCGTTACCTTTTTGAGATATTATGAAATAAAAATGGTTCAATATTCTTCTACTAATGTATGTAGTGTATATTAGCACCATTATTATTTTAGCATTCGTATTTTAGGTACAGCATTATTAAGGAGCTTTATGTCGTTATGTGTACAACCTTTCAGCCCAGGATGACTCATTGAGCTAACGGATCAATGATTTCATAGGGCAGAGTAAATAATTAAATAGTGCTGGAGTTATAACATGTATACATCAGCCAGTAACTCTGATACAGTGATATAGGAATAGAGATTTGGTTTAGAGTAAAACATTGTTTGCCTATAACAAAGATGAAAGTTAATACATTACCTTTATTTTTATTAAAAAAAAAAATTTTAAGCGGAGTTTCATCCAAAAATGGAACTTCCTCTTTCAGGCCTCCTGACCCCCTGACATGCCACATTAGGGGGGGGGGAGAGCGGGTACCTAGATTTGACAGGCACCCGCTTCCGCTCGGACCGCCTAGGCGGCTTGAGCGGAAGTTCTCCTCTCCCCTTCTCTCCCTGCAATCTACTGGGACACGTCACAGGTCCCAGAAGATTGCCCGTCCACTCAGGACGCATAGCGTGGCTCGCGCATGCGCAGTGCGCACCCGGCTGTGAAGCCACAAGCTGTGAAGCCGCACACTAGAGATGCCGGTGCCGCAGGGAGAAGAGGGAGAGAACCATGGCTCATGCCGGCCGCATCGCTGGACCGTGGGACAGGTGAGTGTGTTTATTAAAAGTCAGCAGCTACACTTTTTGTAGCTGCTGACTTTTAATAAACACGAAAACAGGTGGAACTCCGCTTTAAAAACTGCCCATTTTTTTAGCTCCAGGCAGATATTAAAGGAACACAATGATTCAGCTCTATAATCATTAATAATACATCATTAAATGTATTTTCTTTCTTGTTCATTGAGGGACACAGGATTCCGAGACATTTGGGTTATACTGCCGCCTGCAGGAGGATTTGAACAGCCTGGTATAACCCCTCCTACTCCCAGCATGCCTCAGTCTTGCTGGTTTTCTAGGGCAGCATTTCCCAAGTGGTGAGAACAAAATTGGGGTTCCGCAGCGTTTGGCCACATTATTATTATTATTATTATATAGGATTTATATAGCGCCGACAGTTTACGCAGCGCTTTACAACTTGAGGGTAGACAGTACAAATACAATACACTTTAATACAGTAGGAATCAGAGGGCCCCGCTCGTTAGAGCTTATAATCTAAGATGGCCACTGCTACCTGCTGTTTCCGGAAGGTCGGAAACAGCAGACATTGCTCAACAGCAATCTCATAAGACGGACGGGACAATTCTGGACTGGGGAAGTTGCCTGAATGAACTTTTCACATTAGCCAGGAGCTGATTGGCTGCTAGGAGGCGGTTCTAGCAACCAATCACCCGCTTGTTTATATGAAAGGTTAACCCGGCAGCTCCCCCACCCCATCCAGTGCTGCTGTGTCTCTGCCTTCAGTTCAGGATTGTCCCACCTCCTCCTCTCCACTCTGTGTAAGGTAGGAGAGTGCAGGGAGGAAAGGACATGGCTGTGAACTTGTGAAGGATGGGGAGCAGGGTCATGTAAAGGGGGCAGTGCTGTGGGAGGTATGTGAAGGGGGACAATATTGTGGGGGGTATGTGAAAGGGGCAGTGCTGTGGGGGGGATGTGAAAGGGGCAATGCTGTGGGGGGGGGTGTGAAAGGGGCAGTGCTTTTTTGGGTGATATGTGAGGGGGGCAGTGCTGTGGGGGGGGGGGAATATGAAGGGAACAGTGCTGTGGGGGGAATGTGAAGGGAGACATGGCTGTGGGGGGATGTGAAGGGGGCAGTGCTGTGGGGGGAATGTGAAGGGAGACAGGGCTGTGGGGGGATGTGGAGGGGGCAGTGCTGTGGGGGGATGTGAAGGGGGCAGTGCTGTGGGGGGATGTGAAGGGGACAGTGCTGTGGGAGGTATGTGAAGGGGGACAATATTGTGGGGGGTATGTGAAAGGGGCAGTGCTGTGGGGGGGGGGGTGAAAGGGGCAATGCTGTGGGGGGGGTGTGAAAGGGGCAGTGCTTTGGGGGTGATATGTGAGGGGGGCAGTGCTGTGGGGGGGATGTGAAGGGGACAGTGCTGTGGGGGGAATGTGAAGGGAGACAGGGCTGTGGGGGAATGTGAAGGGGGCACTGCTGTGGGGGGATGTGAAGGGGCAGTGCTGTGGGGGGGTGTGAAGGGAGACAGTGCTGTGGGGGGATGTGAAGGAGGCTGTGCTGTGGAAGGAATGTGAAGGGGGCTGTGCTGTGCGGGAATGTAAAGGGGACAGTGCTGTGGGGGAATGTGAAGGGGACAGTGCTGTGGGGTGGATGTGAAGGGGGCTGTGCTGTGGGGGGATGTGAAGGGGGCAGTGCTGTATTATTATTTTTTTTATTCAAGAGTGCTTGAGCTTGTCTTCTTATGCATCTATTTGGATTGTTGTATCCTCAGCAATAGCTTTGGAAGCATTACCCAGACCCTACTGGACCAGATGACTGTGGGTCTTGTCCAGAATGTGACCTTTCAGGCACTGAGCTATGCATTGTGCTGCTTTCCAGACCTTTGTGTACTGTGCTAGTAACCCTTCCAGGTCTAGAACCTTTGCACAGCCTCTGGGGTCACCTTGTCTCTGAAGTCTTTGTTGTTGCCTACAGTATCTGGTCTTCTCCAGGTGTTTCAACCTCTCCTGCTCTTAGCAGCTGGTTCAGGATTACCCAGGGTTTTACCTGGTTTTCTGAATGAATTCTCCCTGCCAAACAGTGCAGCTTTTTGCCCTCTAAACACAAGTCCTGCTTAATCAGGTCCTTCTACTAACAGTTCCAGAGGTTACAGTGTTCCATCTCAAGTACCCGACACAGGCAGCCTGGAATGTTGTCCTACATTCCTGGGAGTTTGCCATGGATCTGGTGGGTATGACCCCTTCCTTGGCCTTATTCCTGCAAGATTTCACTGCAGTTATGCAGGATTTTGTGGGCCAATTGCAACTATGATTGCTGACTCTAACCATAGAGGCTCTAAACATACCTAAAGCCTTCCCCTCCAGAATCATCTAATCTGCCCATAGCTTTAGCAGCCTCCGAGTCTTCTGCTGTGGAGGCTATATCTGGTGAAGATCCTCAAAAATACTTGTCAGATGATATTGTCCTTGAGGGATCACATGCATCTTCCATTTCAGCTTTTATTGATACGTTGTGTGCCATCTTAAAAATGAAAGCTACAGCATGTAGCTTCTGCTAGTGATTTTACTAGTCTGGGATCCCCTAGAGGCCCTAAGAAGTCAAACACTTTTCAAGACACCCTACTTTAAGACGTCCTATTAGGAAAATGCGAAGATGATAAACTATTCATACCTCCCCAAATATTTGGCATCACAATATCTGTTGAGGAGTTCTTTATTAGGAAATAGGCTGTTTCCAATGGCAGTATTACATCTTCATGAAGTGTTGATGACTCCTTTAGAGGGTGCACCAGCGTTTAGGGATCCCATAGATTAACATTTCATATTCTTTTAAGAACCTAAATCTGGTAGGCACTGCATTGCAACTTTTCATTGCTGTTTCTGTTAAACATTAGGGGAATGGAATAAACTAATTAAAAGGGACCCAATTTCCATTCACTTTTATAACCTATACATAGAATATGTAGAGCTTGTGACAACGACCGTACATTATTGTGTAGACAATTTAGAGGCTTTCTTCAGTCTTATTTCTGCAATGAGTCTCCTATCAGTGAACATGCGGAGGACTCTGGTTGAAATGGTGGTCTATGGATTAAACATGCAGAAAGCAGAAGACGCGCATGTCAGGATCAGTATCTCTTTGGAGCTGCATTGGACACCCTAATAAAGGATGTCATGTGGGTGATCTTCTTTCTATCTCAGCAAAAAAAGCTTAGTACTGAAGTTTGTAAGACTCCACCCCCCTATCTACCAAGAAGTGTTCCTTGCACTACTTTAGGACTTCAACCCATAAGACCAAACCAAAGCCAGGGGCCCAGTTCAGCCGCAAACCCTGGGTCCTCTTTGTCCTCTTTGTGCCTAATCATGTCGTAAATGTTTTAATCCTAATATTTACAAGCATGTCAAGATCTACCCATAGGTACAGTAGAAATATTGCCCTGTTTACAAGCTAAAATAAAATATTGCTGATGTGCACTTCATTCTAAACCAGGACCAATTCATATTTTAACGGGGAAAAGCTGGAGAACCGCAACAGAAATGTTTCCATTGGTCAGCACAGATGTCTGTGCAAACTGTTCAGAGTTTATTCCTTGCTCACGTTATTTATATCTCTAGTAAAACTGTTTACAATGGCTCCAGTTTGCTTTCAAGTATAGTGTTTGTCGATACAGACTTATAGTTCCTCTCTTTGGTCCTGCTCTGAACTGTAATGAATCATTCACTTTCTCTCTGAAATGTTCACAAAAATATAAATTGTTAAGCTCTGTTTTCTGAAGTTGTCTTCCTAGAAATACCCTCATTACTGTACTAACTGCCTGAAGTCATACTAAATCATGCATTATGTATATATATGCTCCTGTTGCTGCAGTGCACTTGCTTTGTACAGCCACTGACAGGTATTTATCACTGACCTTGCTAAACATGTCTTAATGATGAGAATATTTCGGGGGAGTCTGCACACATTTTGCCTGAGGAACAAAACTTTTGAAGTGCTAGTATGTGCTGAAAACACAACATCCATAACTGATGTTTTAAGAGTGGTGTTTTAAACGATATATCTTCATAATAAATGGTATGAGATAATCATATTGAGTGATATCTGTAGGGTGCTATTGTTGAGCTCTGGTTGCTGGCTATGATACTGATCCAGTGACTTCAAAACCTTCTGAATGACTAACCTGGAACAATGTACAGATCAGAAGTTTTGACTTTATTGGTTTTACTTTATTCTAAATCAGTGATTTACATACAGTAGTATAGGAGGCAGAGGAAGCGGACAACTAGTATTTTTAAAAGGAATCAACAGTAGGAGTCTATATAGTAGATTTCCCTTAGTGCTGGTTATCTTCCGAAATAGATATAAAAACACCAAAATGTAATATATCTTCATTAAAATCATGACTGCATTTAATAATAAATGGTTGTGATCTTTCGGGTATGGGTGAGGTTTGCTGGGTTTATTTCATCATTTGGGGACTAAATAGTTTCTTACTGTTCCCACTTACCTTGAAGTTTTAGCTATCCCCATTACCTTTAGATGTTCCTATAATTTCTTAAAAATATAAATATAAATTGAGTGTAAAAATCCAGCAGGGAGAGAAGGACCTTCTTATAATGGGCATTAAAGGTGTTCAGACCTAGAAATGTTGATGCATTGTCGTCGTCATCATTCTAAAGAGATAAATAACATAAAAAAAAGTTTAATTTTATCTTAAGTATCTACCAAAAATGAAAATATAAATTTTTGCTGTATTGTTTAAGGAAAAGAAGGCTTTTAATACAACATACCAATGATGCTGATTGTCAGTGTATTCAGGGGATACCCCTGCTTGAAGGATCTGCTGCATCCAAACTTCCAATCGTGGCAAATGCCTGGTTCCCCTCTGCACTTTGCTTTATTTTAATTTTTTTTTGTTAGGTGGCAGCTGAATCATTTTAAATAAAGCTTGTTCAATAAACATAAACTCTCCTGGATCATGATTAACGAAAAATTGACTAGTATCCGTAGAGACACTCAGATAAAGTTTGAGAAGGTGTGGAACCCATGGGTGGCATATCTCCAGGCTCCCTGAATATTAGGTGGTATACTATACTTGTAATAGGGCACAGTCCTGGGGGGGGGGGGGCAGACTCTGATTTGTTCTTCTCTCCTTTTCTATCTTTCCTTTCCTTTTCCTGTTCTCTTTCTCTTTTGCTTTCATTATTCTGCACTCTACTTCATCAGGATAATCCGATATGGCTTAGACGGTTTGTTTCAAGTTGACATTTTCCCATGCTGTTATGTTACATGGATGTTGTTGGTGATTACTGCTTTAAATGCAACTATTTGACACATGTTGTTCTGTAATTCTGTGATTTATATGCATAATTTCCTGGAATCCTGTTATGTTACATGGATGTTGTTGGTGATTACTGCTTTAAATGCAACTATTTGACACATGTTGTTCTGTAATTCTGTGATTTATATGCATAATTTCCTGGAATCCTATGAGTGTCACTGACGCGATTGTATTCTGATGCAGTGAAATCTTGATGAATGTTCCAATTTCAATCTTTCATATGTTATTTTGCAACAATTTTAATAAAAAATATTGAAAATTAAATAAAGCTTGTACACCTAAACTCTTAAGCCCCGTACACACGTAGCGATTGTCGGCCGTAAATATTCGTTAGCCGAACGATCGGCCGATTGTCGGCTTGTTAGTATGATGCTTCCGACAACCGACTCCGACTTTTCAGCCGAACAGAATCGGGTGTGCAGGCATTAAAATTTTTGTTGGCCAACACCAGAATGGCCGATTGTTCGCCAGTCAGTACAGAATTCGGCCGACAAACAGCCGATTAGCAAGACTGGGCATGCTCAGAAAAGAAAAAACACACAGAAAGTTAACCATCACATGACATCACTTCTGCAGTCGGCTGTTGTTGGCCGACAAAATTCATGTGCAGTCTTTTGCAGTTTTCAGCCGACAGGACAGCACCGGACAAAAGACGGCCGATCATCCGGCCGACATTCGGGACGTGTGTACGGGGCTTTAGTTTCCTGTGGTTCACTGTAGCACTCAAAGAGAGGAAGGCTCAGTACACTAGCCTTGGGGTTTTGCCTTGCACGTTTCTGTCTGTCGAACTCGGTGAACTTTCTACCAAGAGGGGCCACTTTAAAAACATGTAGGCTTTTATTTATATCTCAACTGGTACAGAGAACCAGACCAGTAAATGTCTATTACAAGGATTACTTCCAACTGTCAGTACATGGGAGCATGCTCTAAGACAGGGGTGTCCAACCTTTTGACTTTCCTGGGGCACATTGGAGGAAGAGAAATTGTCTTGGGCTGCACATAAAAAACACTAACAATAAGGATACCTGATGAGCAGAAAAGGTCAGACAGATCACAAGTTAACGATCACTGGTATAGATAATGTACTGAGTAATAAAATGTAATTCTTTTGTAATATTTTTTATTATAAAAGTAAAAGAGAGCAACATAAAACTAGTGTAATATTTCACAATGTTTTTGAAAAAGGAACGCATCAATATTTGGTTCAGTTGATGTAGTAGCAATTCTCAATGATTTCTCAAGGTGCTTATCAGATATTTTGCCCTTTGTGTTCTTCATCCTTGAAAATAGTGGCTCACAAATGCAGGTGCTGCCGAATACTGATGACATAAATAAGATGTGATTGTGAAGAGAGAGATATTTTTCCTTGGGAAGATAAAACTTATAAATGTCCAGTAAAGAGACACTGTAAAAAATAAAAAAAATGTTCGCCTGCATGCGTTCGCAACTTGTAAACGCTTTTTTACAATAAAATTCAAAAAGAAAATCAACATTTTTAAGTTAGTTTTACGATTTTGTGTTGGGCCGCATTCTTGGCCGTCTAAGGCCGAATGCGGCCCGTGGGTCGCAGGTTTGACACCCCTCTGCTCTAAGGTTTAATGCTACTTTTTTCTTTTAAATAACTAAAAAAAATGGATGTTTTCTAACAGTTTGGAGGAAATCCAGAGTTTTCTTGGTTTGGAAAAATTGTCATTTCTTTTCATATTTGAAACCCATTTTATCTTTGCCTTGTAAATATTCCTTTATATATATTGTCATTTTTTGGTCTGTGCTGGAAGCACTCTTTTGGATATAATTAAAAAAAAATAGTAAATAAAAAGGGAAATAGTTTTATTTTGGTTCATTTTTATTTACGTGTTTTGTTCTTCAATATTGGTGGTTTGAAGTACGCTGTTCTCTGTGTATTTCTTACATGTATATAGGCACTGTATTGGGCCTTTAGCAGAAATAGCAAGAGTGTAGATGTTAAATGCATACATTTGATAGCAGGGGGAGAGCAATCTGTATTCTCTCATTGCACACTGCCCCTTTTGAATTGGGTCAAAGCACAGATAGTATAGTACAATCCATCTGTAAAGCACCTGCCAGAACAATGACCCCACTGTATACATTCAGCTAATAATAAACATGAGCTCATATCTGAATCTTCCTACGTGAACTCTCCCTGTTTTTAAACGGACAGGAGTTGATGTCCTTCGATCATAGTAGGAGGAGACGTACTAGATCAAATGAACATGCATCTTTCAGTATTAGCCTGTACAGAGAGCATAGTAATTATCAGGAACAAAGAAATAGGGTAAGATTATTAGCTGCCATATTTAGAAATTCATAATTCTGTTCAAAGTCATAGCATTGCATTTTTGAATACTATGCCTAGGCATTTAAATGAGCGTTAGGGATGTTTGGCTAAAATCTTTACAATGAATCCATGCCGAAAAATTAAAAGCATGTAGGCCTAATATAACCCTTAAGGGTTTTACTGGTTATTTGGTCCTGTATATTTCTATATATTGACAAAAAAAACATCACACAGCAGTTAAAATGCAGTCACATAGGGCACATTGCATTTACAAAAGCACAATGAGACGCAAAAGCAATATAATAATGACAATAATGTAACACAAGGGGATGTTTTGGTGGTGGCAGGCAGCATAGTACAGTTCCATATCAGCTGCCATCAAACATAAGGCTAATATTTTGGGACAAGATGTGATTTAGCAATTTTTATCAATCTATTTTACTTATGAATACCTGAGATTCCAGTATACAATGTCATTTGAAAATGCATTAAAATAAGGTGGAATATTAGGATCCTTAAACGATGTTCATCAGAACTATCATGGGAGTGACCATGCACGCTCATCTCAGCTAGGAGTGCATGATTCTTCACAGTGGTTGCTTTTCTAAGGAGATGGAGACCACAATGTGAATGTTCATAAGTCTAGTAAAGAAGATAAAGCTATGTTCACTTTACATACCAATATATGTCCATGGGAAATAAAATATCGGATTTTTGCTTGCATGTAATTGGATGATTGAAGTGGATACAATTTCAGCTTATTTACTGAGCTAAGTGAACATCAACTGTGTAAGGGAATAGGCTCTACTAAAGCATAGCTAAATTACCAACCTTTAGATGTGGTGGCAGCATTCAGGTTTTTTTTTTTAGGCTTTTTTCTTTTATTTTCCCCTGGTGATCTAGCCAGCAACACTTTTCTTGTCTTAAGATGGCTATGTTTAGTCTTCGAACATTACAAACTTTGGAGCCATCCTTGAATAGCAACATTGTCACCCTGTGAAAAGGGTAGTATTAGATAGACTAGTAGATTGAAATGGACTTCACATAAGTGTCTAACAAATTAAAGCCTAACTCCAACGGTACGATCTGGTACGGTTTGCTTTTCCACTAAAGTAAAGTGGGTGGGATAACAACGATTCTCTGACCAATCAGTGGCTAGTAGTGGCAAACAGTAAAGACTGCATGCAAAGGATTGTAGGATATGGTACCGGTGTTCCGTGAAAAAAACCATACCCATGAAAAAAACCATACCCTCGTCACTTCTGGTGCACCTACAGAGGGTATGGATTTATCACGGTAGTGTGTGTAACATTATACTTGCGGCGGTTACATTAAAACAGCTGGGCTGCAACATGAGTCATCTCCGCTCCTTCCCCTGTCACTTCCCTGATCTCGGCTAATAAATATAAAAGCGGATCACGGAGCCGAGATCTCCGTCATTTAGATTTCATACACCCGCCGCCGCTTTTATATTTATTAGCCGAGATCAGGGAAGTGTGAGGGGTAGGAGCGGAGATGACTCATGTTGCAGGCGAGCTGTTTTAATGTAACCGCCGCAAGTGTAACGTTACACACACTACCGTGAAAAATCCATACCCTCCGTGCATGCGCACTTGTCAGCTCCTCAGATGTTCAATTACGTATCCGGGGCTGTGAGCATGCGCACTGCAACGCTGCTCAGCTGTTCCTGACAGGAAGTGACGCGGGTATGGATTTCTCACGGGGTATGGTTTTCTAACGTTACACCGGTACAGCCCTCTTGGAACCACAACTGAGGTGATACTGTTTAAGCGAGCTGTACTGTTCGGTTCCATGTAGTGGAAAAGCGCCGCCGTACCGTACCGAACCTTTCCAACACCGTGGTACCATGCAGTGGAAAAGCGCAAAAGCGAGCCGAACCGTTCGGTTCCATGCAGTGGAAAAGCGCCATTATAACCCTTTGGAGATACCAAGGCAGTAATGTTTTTTTATACCATATTTTTGGACTTGTCAAAGAATTGCACTTTATTGGGTAATGGTCTGTTGAACCAAGCTGATGCCCAATGGTCCCTGTAACCTTCCTTTTGAGTCTACCCTTTCAGGATATCACCCCCCCCCCCTATAAGGAAACTATCAAAAGTACAAACTTCTAGCCAGCAGACAGCAGATTCTTCTGCTATGGAAATAAGAATATGTTCTCACTTGCTCTGATTTAGTTAATGGCATTTTGGAGTTTGAGACATCTGCAGAAGCTTACAGATGGAACTCATGGTCACATACCCAATTTCCAACTAGTCTGGATTTTTTGGGATGGATCCCAAGGCAGTTCCTTACTTCAAGGTAGATATCCTGTATATGACTACCTTGAAAAGGGTTCCAGAACAGCTATGGCATGTTCCCTTGACAGATGACCAAGCTTTTTTGCAGTGGTGCAATTTTCTTGTTATATTCTTTTTATCTGTTTATTCTTTTTGTTTACATGTAGTCCTTGGGAAAAATATTTTTGAAAGAGTGACACCTTTATGTCCCTACGGATATTTGCGAAGTTAAAGTCTTGCTGTTGAACTCTCTGGGAGAGATAAAGGAAGCCAGTAGGAAATTTAGCATTCAGGTGTCTGACTATATCATTTTTATGTGGAGATGACTTATTGTCATCTCTACATTATTCCTACATATTGTCCTTGCAAGTCGTCTATAAACATTGGCTACCTTTAATATTATAATGTATATACCCCATTTGCCATTTTTACATATTCTCTTTATCCATTCTCCTTAGTACAAGAATGTTGTCTTGTTGTTAGTCATTGATGAAAGCAGGAAGTTTGAAAGGGTTATCACTTTAAGTCCAAGCTTTCTGCTTCCATTCTCCTTATGAAGTATTTAGTTCCATTAATGCCATTAAAAAGCTCAAACTGCATTCTTTCTTCTGTGGTAATTAAGGTCCTTTTGGAACTTGTTAGTGCAAGGACAAAGGAAGGAAATGCAAGGGAACCCCCTTATAGTCCAGGCTGATGAACATCTGAGAAGGGTGAATGTGAAGACCTTTGTAGGGGCATCTTCATTGACCCCAGGGTTAGAGAAATGGGCTATTCAGAATAGCAGCAGCTTTCCAAGAGCCTGACCACTGGTCAGTGAACCTTGACAGGCATTTCTGCTTACCATCGAGGTCACAGACTAGCAGCTGGAGATTGATTTGTGTAACCATCCAGTCTCACATTCTTCTGACAAGAGCTTGTCAAGAGACAAAACGGCTCTATGGAGAGCCATTCATTTCCTTAAAATGGACAAAATGCCTTATATGATTGAGTGGATTACTTTTGGGTCAGAAGAAGATGTGTTCCAGTTTGGCTGGGCATTAAAGAAGGGTTTAGCCAAAAACCAAAAAATGTTTGTCCAAGAAGGACTGCAGCTCTATATTAAGACAATGGCATACTTTGTAGTTTGCCGTCGTCTAGTCGATGACCAAATGCAACCAAGCAGCAAAGGCTACAAAGATGAGTGAACTCGGTCCATAAGCAGTTCATTCTATCCACCCGTGTGATATAAAATAATTAGTGAGTGAGTGAACCCTCTTTCCAGATGTAATCGCCTGTCTCAGAGGCAAGTGAATCTCTGCTATATTAAAAACCAGCCCTGTTTGCCCATAAACATTAGATCAGTATTATAAGAAAAAAGAACAAAAAAAAAAACTGATGCAATATTTCCAATGAGTTTAAAATTTGCTAATCTGCTAATCAGAGTGAGTTTACAGTATTCTATTACATACAGTAAGTGTCTTTTCAGATTTTTTATTTTGAGGTTTGGTGAGAAGAACCCATTTACCAGTTCAAGAGTAAAAAAAAAAGATGTAAAGGATTGTAAAGCAGTTGTTAAAATAACAAATATGTCATACCTACCTGCACTGTGTGATGTTTTGCACAGAGTGGCTCTGATCCTCCTCTTCTGGGGTCACCCGTCTGCGCTTCTTGCTCCTCCCCCACCTCCCAGTGCCCCCATAGCAAGCTGCTTGCTATGCTGGCACTTTTGCAGGCTCAACTCAAAGCAGGGCTCTGTGTGCCCATTGACACCCCTCACTCCCGCCCGCCTCAGAGGCTGTGATTGACAGCAACAGGAGCCTATGCCTCTGTTTCCAGTGAGGAGGGAGAAAGAGGAAAGAGCTGCTCTCAGACATAGCTCTGGATCGAGATTGGGCTCAGGTAAATATAAGAGGAGGCTGGGGGGGAACTGAACACAGAAGGGTTTTTACCTTAATGCATTGAATGCATTAAGGCAAAAAACCTTTTGCATTTAGAATCGTTTATTCCTGGCAAGGTATTCATATCAGTCACTCTTTTTATAATTTTAAACGGTTTAATAGCTGGAATAGTGACCATCCGGTGTCTGCACATGCCTTCCAATATCTTTTAGTGCACCCATGTAGCTTTGTAACCTGGAACATTGTGATATGTACTTACTGACTTTGCCTTCACTAAGTCAAGGGTAGGCTGCCTTCCACAATTAACTATGGTTTTTGCACCCTCCCTACTCATCATACTCTGTAACCAATAGCTAGGTGCAGGAAATAGCAGGGTTGGGCCAGCCCTTTATTTTTTCAGTCAATTCCAATATTTGCATAGCATTGTGCCCTGGCATTTGGAAGTATATCAAGGCTGCGTGATTGAAATATTATTGCTGCCTTACAAGATTTTCTATGTATGAGAAATGCTTCTGTAACTATAAATTCTCACCTTTATCTGCCAGAGTTATGTTGACTTGACAGTAAGCTCTTATGGCAGTTGGAAATGTGTATTCCTCCCTTCCCCCATCCCTAGGAGGATTACCCTTACTGTGTTTTGTTGACTGTTTGGTGTAAGTGGGAAGTGACCATTAAGACCAGGGGCAATTGCAGCATTTACAGCTATTTTCTCTGACACCTAAATTCTTGATAGTAATGCAGAGTGACTACCGATATAGTACTCCTTTTTTTTTTTTTCTTTTTTTTTATTTACTCTTAAACCTGAACCAAAAGATAATATAGTTATTAAAATAAAATGAGCTATTTTGCTAGCTTGAGCTATAATTTATTTCCTTCCTATGAATGAGCTATGATGAAACAGCTTTTTAGAAATGTTCTCTTGTTTTATATAATCCCTTCAATAAGTTCATTAGGTTTTAAATACCTTGTTTTTGTATGTACTTTGCATATCACATGTACATGGGGAAGCCCTATTTGCTTAATATATTAATATTGAAATATCTTAATACAGAAGGGTGCATCACCGTAGTAGTGGAGAGAGTAGAAGTGTGCATTGGCATTGGCGGTGAACACTGAAGCATGCATACATGCAGTGGCAGTAAGCACAGGGGTGACAATTGAATGTAGAGCTTGTGGGATCAGGGTAGTTGGTGTGGTGTGGTTAGAAGGAAGGGGGTTCAGGTGCGGTGGTGAGCAGTGAGATGGCTGAGAAGAAAACACAAGCACCATCTAAGTGTAGCATATGACGTTTAATACAAGTCCATATGCATGCTCCTTTAAGGTGGCAGCTCAGTTTTTTACTATTTACTATCACGATCGTTACCATTGGGGCTCAGTCGTATCTCCTTTTCTGTGCCAATATTATTGTCCTATTTTGCGGTGGTGAGCAGCGCCTGCGGAGTCCTTCCTGACAGCATGGGTTATTATTATTATACAGGATTTATATAGTGCCAACAGTTTGCGCAGCGCTTTACAATGTGAGGGTTGGGTGAAGAGATTAGTGGTATGAACTGAAGAGGCCAGAATTTCAAAGACCCTGCCCCATTGCAACTCTACCCTACTGTAGTGACCATTTTGGATGAGCATGTGTGTGGCTGTTGTGGATGGCACTGGTGTACATTTAAATGTGGATGATACTGCTCATGCATAGTAATGACACAATGTTAATAACTACCTGCCACTACTGTGCACACACCATTAAAGCCTCCACACTATTAGTTTTTTCCATTTAACCCAGCCGGTTGAACAAAGTCGGAGCCACTGTACTAACGATCCAACATTAGTAAAGCAATCTCTGCCGCTGAGCTGTTGTGTTCTGACAGGGGGACGGCCACCCCGTCAGAACACTCTGATCAGCATTATCCGCCATTAGCTGATTGGGAGCCAGTCGGCTGCTGGTTTTCCAGCATGCTCCTCCGACAGAAGCTGGCAAAATGGCAGGCTTCTGTTGGGCTGGGTACCATACACATAGGCCGAATGTCGAAGGTTTTTTTTTTTTTCTAACTGGGCGATGTCAGCCGACATTCGCACCGTGTTCGGGGCTTCAGGGTTATCCAAAGACTACACTATTCCTAGAGCAGACATGTCATTTAGTGACCACACAGCTGATTTCCGATCTTTGTGGATACCAGCAATCAGCTCCTATCACAGTAAAGCCTCATACAAATGATGAGAATACAACTTTGGAAGTGATGTTATGTGTTTTATTGGATTGTAATGTATGCTTTCATTTCTGAGGATGCATGGTATTGGTCTTCCGATTTTTTTTTTTTCCGGAAGAATACTGTACTGATTAAACGAGAATCGTATGTTCTGGTATTGTACAAGAAAAATGTTGGTGTGTGTCCCTTCGGATAATTTTGCATAAACTATCGTGATTGGCTCTGGAAAGTTGAGTACGATCAGGATATCGTACGATCACTTTGTGAAAGTGGTATTTTACATCCGATTTTCTGATCATATGTACCAGGCATAAGCCTCCTGAGTTTGAGACCTTGGCTGTTCTTCCATCCCTGTACACGTGCAAACATGGATGTGTGGTGACTCGCAGACAGCCACAGCCTGTCGTTGAGCGTTGTCATAAACTCGTAAAATAGAAACTTAAAGGGGGGCACTGCTTGAGGGGGGGGGGATCCAGGAGCACCGGCGAAAGACCAGAAAAGAAGATTGGGGCTGCTCTGTGCAAAACCACTGTACAGAGCAGGTAAGTATAACATGTTTGTTATATATATATATATATATATATATATATATATATATATATATATATACTGTATATATATATTTATTTATTTTTTTAAACATGCTTTATTATCACTTTAATCAAAATGAGAAACAGCAAGCATGTAAATAGGCATATCACAGCAAAAATACAGTACTGTTGGGTAAAGACTATTACAGTAGTAACTCAAAATGTGAAACTGTATTTTCTTCTTTTCAATTCTTATTGGCTAACAGTATAAAACAATCATGGTGTGCGATTAGGCTGCCCATAAAGAGCATGAGAAAAGCAAGCAATACTTCTGATATTGAGCATCGCTTGCGATTATTAGGCTTTTTTCTGGTGCACTTGAAGGTGCTAACACGCTCCTTGGACACTTGAATTCATTATTAAATTTTCTGAATTAGTGAAAAATGGCTCTGAGCAGCAGGGCTGATCCTATGGAGAGTTAAGACCCAAGTCATCCATTTGGCCAGCTGTTGCCACCAGGCAATGATTGTGAGAGGTCCCGAAACTCAGTTGACTTGTGCAAAGATGGTTAGAAAACTTGCTGTCATTCTTGGAGAGAAGTCTGCCTGCCTGTGCCCACATGAAGCAATTATACATTCGATTTCAAGTTTTTTGCAGCTAGGTGAAGTTTTCATATCAGTAATTGTACATCTCTGCATGTTGCCATGAATGGGTTAAGTTTTGGAACAGTTTTGTTTTAATCTTCGTTGCAAGTGGGTTAAGGTTCCGAGCAACAGTAATAACATTTGAAATTGCAGTCCCCTCTGCTTCTACTATGAGATCTATCCATTAACATCTCAGTCATGCTGTGTTAAAATGTAATTTCATTCCACAGCAGGCATGTAACTGGACAAAACAAAGGCAGGTTTCCTCCCCCAGGATGTGAAATGCGATCAGCCCTAATATACAGTAACTTTAGGAGGATCCCTTTGCATCTCTCCATTCTGTGCTGCATTGGTCATTCTACTCCCGTAAGGTCCCCTGTCTCTCCAAAGGTCATGTAATATTATCTTTAATAATTAAAGGCTCAGTGTTGCTGATTTCCCTAGCTACCCTAGTTTATGATTTTTCATTTTATCTAGTATATGTTTTATGCCTGGATATGTTTTTATGTATTGCTTTAGATAGCAAAAATATGTGGAGGAATTCCTTTTTAGTGTACAGTCATGAATTGAAATGGCTGAAAATGGCAACAAAGAGAAAAGCTTTTCCAAGATAAACTGATCATTTTAAATAATTTTCTCAATGCAGCTTACAGAAATAAAGCTGAAACCTGACCTGCTGTTGAAAGCAACAATCCAATTTCCCCTTTACTCCGGTTTTCATAAATCGCGCTGCAGCTTGTTGACCTCTTAAATACATCATGCCTTCAAGCCTGTTTAGGGAGAACTCAGGTCTAAACAAAGCTTTTCTAGAGTCCTAATGCAAGGGCTACGTTAGGCCCCTTTCACACATACGGTCCGTTCAGTTCTTCAGTTCAGTCACGTCAAAATGTATCAGTTTTCCATCCGTTTTTCATCCATTTTTCATCAGTTATTCAGCCTTTTTTTGTAAGTTTTCATCCGTTGTCATCAGTTTTCCATCCATTGTCATCCGTTTTCATCCGTTGTCATCCGTTTTTCATCCGATCCGTTTTTTTGACGGATGAAAAATAGGGCATTCATCCGTTAAAAAAAACGGACATTGACGGAAGTGGATGAAAACAGATGTTAAGGCCCCTTTCACACAGGCGGACCGTTTTTTTGGCAGATCTGAACAGTCCCCCCATGCATCCCTATGGGGCATCGGATGGCAGCGGAGATATGTCCGCTGACATCCGACCCGATCCGTCAAATCTGGACGGATGGAAACTCTATTTTCCATCCGTCCAGCGGATCGGATCGGATGGGATCTGATGAGAACGGACAGACGGTCCATTCCCATCCGATTTCCCCCATAGAGATGCATGGGGAACTGACAGCTGTGTCTCCGCACACAGCGCAGAGACACAGCTGTCATCCTGCTGCTCAGCGCGGGATCGGCGGCTTAATCCCACGCTGAGAAAAACGGAATCCGTCCGATGGACGGATAGTGTGAAGGGGGCCTAACCGATGATCATACGTTGTCATCCGTTTTTACATAGAGATGCATTGATGTCCGTTTTTCATCCGTCAACGGATGGATGAAAAACGGACAGACGGACAGCATGTGTGAAAGGGGCCTTACTCTTCCATACTTGTTTGATTGTTAGAGACCTGGATACCCCATAAACATTAAGGGATTCTTACCAGATCAGCATTAACGCAAGGGCACATAGAAAACAATTCCAGGGTTCTAAATCATTCCAAGATAATTATGACTAACTATAACAAAACCCAGATAATGAGAACGTTCACAGAAATAAGTATGGCAAATTTGGTTTTGGGTTACATCATGCTGACAATAAGTCCAGCCATAAGTAACAAGATAAAATGAATAGCCCATGAATATATAATACAACCAAACCAGTTTTTGCTGTATTATTCAGCTTCAATCCGTAGATTTTACCTGCAGTCCTTTTTTTCTGCCGTTAAATGGTCCCAGTCTGATGGTATTATTCAACCCATTTCAGGTCATCCTCATCTAGGTTCTTACGCTGTTGCATTTACAGAATGAAAGGAAAAGGGGCATATTTTATGCCCTCCATTTTCCTCATGCAATAGTGACAGGGCAGGCTAAATTTTTAGCAATATAGGAGAATGGCACATTAGTTTAGGGTCTCTGAGGCAAGGGTCAAATTAACTTTTGACCCTGTCTCAGCTGCTGCCTCTTTTCCCGCTCAATTTCACAGGTATCTGGGGAGATTGGAGTATCCTTTTCCCTCTTCCCGCTCAAATCCCCCTGTATCTGGGGAGATTTTGAGCTTACACCCCGCTTTCCGCTCAAATTTGCCGCCCAAAGCTGCCAGCCAGTTTATTCTGGCTCCCAGATTAGGGCTGTTTAAGGGGCTTCCCTTCCACAGGTACTTCAGACCACCTCAGAAGACAAGAAGAAGGTGTTTCTCGTTTCCCCTCCCCCCCCCTTGGCTGTCGCGGCCAACGTTTATTATTTGTGGGTCACCTTTGTTTTATGCAAAGGGGATGTTTATGATGTGGTATAAGTGTTGGATAAATTTTAATTGTATTTATTTACTTTACAACCTGGATCGTGGTGATCGGGTTGTTTTCAGTGTTTATTACATCTTATTGTTGATTTTTAAAAAAACATTTCTGGTTGTTATTTAAAACAAATAATAAACGGCCGCGGCCTAATAATTTTTATCCAAACCGATGGTGTGTGATGTCTATTTATTTATTAATTTATTTAACTTATTTATTCAATTAAATTAATAAGGTAAGAGCCGGTTCACACTGAGGCGACACGACTCCTTACTACTTCGGGGGCAACTTGTGCATTACCATGCACCACGGCTTCGGAGCGACTTGCAGGGACTTCACATCTATGCAAGTCGCTCTGAGGTCGCCCCGAAGTAGTACAGGACCCTTTTTCTAAGTCGGAGTGACTTGTGTCGCTCCTATTAGAACCGGTCCTGTAGCGGTCAATGGACCGCGAGGGAGCGCGACTTGTCAGGCTGAAAAGTCGCCTGACAAGTCGCGCTAGTGTGAACCGACTCTAAGAGTGATCCTGTTTGCTATCCCATATATTTAATGATGTATTAATGATTACAGCTCTTTTTTATCTGCCTAGGGATCTGGTTTAAGAACTATTTATTGTCATTTAAGAAAGAGTGACAAGTATATATTGTATGTGTAGTATTTATTTTACACTAGTGAAATGGAAGTAAAAATAGTTGGTCATTCTAGAGTGAAGGGAGATGGTAGACCTTCTACACGAGAAATAGTACTCTTTTCCCGGTCTTCATATCTGGCCAGTTAGCCTCCTACTTGTGTTAGAGTGCAAAACTGCCTTCCAGAGATGAAATATGACCTTCATGTTTCCTTTATTTTGCTTATATAAACCATGAATTGTTTTGATATGGCTTATTCAGAGACTTATATTGGATTTCCAGTTGGCTCCGAGCCAGAGAATCACACTTTGGTTCTTATGTGTGACTGAGCTAGGCTTGCTGTTTGTTCTTTGGATATGCTGCCAGTTCAATGACCATAATGAGCACCCTGCTTTCTAAAATATGGGAAGACAACTTGTGACTTGAAAAAACATAAAGCCAGCTTTGGCGTGAAGTGTATTTTTCAGGCTGTTTACCTGGTGTAGCTGTCAAAGTCAAACAAGCTAAGTGGCATGACCATGATAATATTCTTTTCAACAAAGCAAGTTAATCCTTTTTAAATAACTTCTTTTTGGATAAAGCATGTAATGGACCAGAACAAATGTAGATGTTTCCGCCAAGGTTTCATTCTTTCTCTTTAATATAAAATGGTGCTATGCACAGTCAGACAATAACTCTTTTTGGCTAGCTAGTAAATTGTAAAGAAGCATAATGACTACCTAGGTTGCAAATGTACAAACCCATCAGTGACCACTGTAATTTATGCTTTTAGCTATGTTATTTACATACACTTAGCTACCATGCCCAGGATGCAGTCATCTTCTCCCAAGGCTTATGTACTGGCCGAGGGGAGGGCTTTCCAACTCATTGGGATGCCCATCCTTGTAGATCCTTGTTGTTTAATGTCTACTATGCAATGGCTTAGAGCATGGGTGTCCATTCTTTTGGCTTCTCTGGGCCACATTGAGTGTAGAGAAATTTTCTCGGGCCGCATATAAAATATATGCTATAGTTAAGGTATATAAGTAATAAAATGCCGCCGCGCCCTTCCCGCGTGGTCACGTCCCCCGCACTAATTTAACACAACTAGAGGATGATCAAATTAAATGGAATCAGTATACGGAGGTTTACTTCTTCTGAGAGAGATATTAAAGGAACACTCTAACCACCATGACCACTTCAGTGATTTGAAGTGGTCATGGTGGTAGGAGTCAGAAACACTGCACATGCTCACATCCCCCCCCCCTCCCCTCCGAGGCAGCCTCTGCCTACGCTAGTTGGAAGCCGCTGTGGCCATGCCCCCGACCCGACTTCCTTCCTCCCCAGCAAAAAAAAAATTGTCAGGGGGCGTTGGCCACATTGCCTGGGGTTCTGGGCCGCATGTGGCCCCCGGGCCACAGGTTGGACATGCCTGGCTTAGTGGAGTTTGGATGAGGCTTTCAGCAGAGCAGCACCATCTTTTTAACAAGATCCACAATCAAAAACACAGAAATGGATGTAATGTAGCAACATTTAATCCCATATTCGTTCCCCCCACTCTTTAGCAGAGAAAGTGTTTTCCCCAAAACACTTTCCTTATATCACAGTGTCTGCTTCCTTCTGAGTAGCAAGCTTGCCAGAATGAGAAAACTAAAATTAATTAAATACACAAGTATACATCTGTAAGTGGAGTCTCTGAGATTTAGCCAGTTTTTTACTGTCTCTAGAGATGGTTTTTCAAAATAATATGAAATAATACAAAGTGTTTATAACCTTATTTTAAAGTTAAACTCTAGGATAAGGGCTAAAAACATACAATATATTGTCAAAAATGTTGGGACACCTGCCTTTACACGCACATGAACTTTAATGGCATCGGAGTCTTAAGCCCCGTACACACGCAACGATTATCGGCCGACCGATCGTCCTTCTTTTGTCCAGAGTGGTGTTTGTTGGTTGGAATGTGCCTAGACTGCACACAGATTTTCTCTACTTCAGAAGTGATGTCATGTGTTGGTTTGCTTTCTTTGTGTTCTTTCTTCACTGAGCATGCCCAGACTTGCTCATCAGATTTTTCCCTATCCAAATCTGTACTGACTGCATGAAAATTGGCCGTTATGTTGACGGCCAACAAAAATTTTATAGTCTGCACACCAGATTTTTTTCGGCCGAAAAGTCAGAGTTGGTTGTCGGAAGCATCATATTAACAAGCCGAAAATCGGCAGATCGGACGTTGGACGAAAATTCCTTGCCAATTTTCGACGCGTGTGTACGAGGCTTTAGTCCGTAGGGTTCAATAGTTGGCCCGAACCTTTGGAGCTTTAACAGCTTCATCTCTTCTGGAAAGGCTGTCCACAAGGTTTAGGAGTGTGTCTATGGGAATGTTTGACCATTCTTCCAGAAACGCATTTGTGAGGTCAGGTACTGATGCTACATGAAAAGGCCTAGCAGTCTCCACTCTAATTCATCCCAAAGGTGTTCTAAGGGGGTTGAGGTCAAGTCTCTGTGCAGGCCAGTCAAGTTCCTTCACCCCAAACTCGTTCATCCATGTCTTTATGGACCTTGCAGCTTTTGATATATTTGATATGATAAGTATGGGCATCAAAATATTTTTTTAAAGTTGCCGAACTATTAAACCCAAAACCAAAAATTAAATTTTTTATAGCTTACTGATCCTTAGATGTGGAGGCTGCATTCGTTTTCTTTTTTTAAGCCCCCCCCCCCCCCCTCTGTTTTCACTTGGTGATCTGGCCAGTAACACACCTCCTGTATTGGAGTGCCCGCACTCTGGATAAAGGAGCAACAGAGACACCTTTGGACAGCAGCATTATCAGTCTGGGTGGAGGGGAGTTTTAGATGTAGTAGCAGATTTAAATACACTAAACAAATTAAAGCCAAGCTCCGGCTAACATTTTATAAGGAGTTACAGCGAACAGTTGTCTTCATTTTGGGACAATGAATAAGTAAAAGCTGACCATTGTATGCACCCTTGTTAGTGGTAAATGGTTTGTCTCACCCTTCCAACTGCTACATCAGCTTGTGAAACAAAAAAACACATTTACTGGCCAGATCACAAGATGAAAAAGAAAACGAATGCAGCGATCACATCTAAGAATTGTCAAGCTGCAATATAATGTTTTCTTTTGGGTTAGTACCACTTTAAGGGAGCACATAATGTAAGCAGTTCATTTAGAAAGGAGTTGTCATCATTTGTTCATTTCATATTTTGGAAGGGATTGTTTAATTTTGTTCTTATGCTAAACTGATTTTGACACACAGATGCTCATTCATAATTTATGTCAGCGGTGATAAATCCATTGAGGTTACTCATGTTCTTACTTTTGAGCGTAATTAATAATATAGTGGAAAGTGAAACATGTTAACCCATGGCAAATCTAAGGAACCGGGTTTCACCAGATTATAGCAGGACAATGAATGGCAATCTGATCTGTACTTCCTTTTTTTTTTACTTTCTACTTTCCCGCTGTAAAAATACTATTTTAATACGGACGTTCTGATTGGAGGTATTTATACAAGACTAGGTAGGCCACCCCCATGTGACAACACTTTGGGTCTTGTAAAGGGTCATCTAGGCACCAAACATGATAATGGGAGAGGTGGTAATTGTGTGCGGCATACCTGAAAGTTTGTGTTTTTTAAGGGGCTATAGCTACTTTATGGTTCCTGCTGTACAGCATCTGTGTTAGCTTAGTATGCTTTAAGGACAGTACAGATTGTGGCCAGCGACGCTGATTCCTTGCATTCCACATGGTGAGTGTGCAGAGGTCTACATGAATGTCACCCTGATGAACTTTGCTGAGAAACGTTTTTTCAGGACATGTGTCAGGAAGCCCCATCTCAGGACAGTAATCTCTGCCAGGCCTAGGCTTTGAATCTGTCTTGGTCAACTGATTAGACTATTATTTTTATTACAGGTACTTATATAGCGCCGGCAATTTACACAGCGCTTTTATATATATAATGTACATTTTTGTCAGCCCCTGCCCTCAAGGAGCTTAAAATCTAAGGTCCCTAACTCGCACTCCTACATACTAGGGATCAACCGATTATCGGTTTGGCCTATAATCAGCGGCCGATATTGATTTTTTTAAAGTATCGGTATCAGCCACAAACTTGGCCGATATAACGGATATTTTCTTAAGGTAGGGCTGCCTCCGGAGGGTAAGGGGGGAATGGGGATAAGAGCGCCAACTGGTTACACATAGCAGGGTTCTTCTACTTACCCGACGCAGGCGCTGTCAAACGAAGTCCTGCCTCCTGGACCAGCTCCTACCTATGATAGACAGCACACTGGTGACGTCTATCATAGGAGCCGGCCCAGGAGGCGGGACTTCATATGACAGTGCCTGTGCCGGGTAAGCAGAAGAACCCTGCTCTGTGTGATCAGGCGGCGCTCTAATCCCCGTGCACTGGTCACTCTGCATTGGGTGGGGGCACTGGTCACTCTGCATTGTTGGGGGCACTGGTCACTCTGCATTGTTGGGGGCACTGGTCACCCTGCATTGGATGGGAGCACTGGTCACTCTGGATTGGATGGAGGCACTGGTCACTCTGCATTGGATGGAGGCACTGGTCACTCTGCATTGGATGGGGGCACTGGTCACTCTGCATTGGATGGGGGCACTGGTCACTCTGCATTGTTGGGGGCACTGGTCCCTCTGCATTGTTGGGGGCACTGGTCACTCTGCATTGTTGGGGGCACTGGTCACTCTGCATTGATGGGGGCACTGGTCACTCTGCAATGTTGTGGTCACTGGTCACTCTGCATTGATGGGGGCACTGGTCACTCTGCATTGATGGGGGCACTGGTCACTCTGCATTGTTGGGGGCACTGGTCACTCTGCATTGTTGGGGGCACAGGTCACTCTGCATTAGATGGGGGCACTGGTCACTCTGCATTGTTGGGGGCACTGGTCACTCTGCATTGTTGGGGGCACTGGTCACTCTGCATTTTTGGGGGCACTGGTCACTCTGCATTGATGGGGGGCACTGGTCACTCTGCATTGATGGGGGCACTGGTAACTCTGCATTGTTGGGTGCACTGGTTACTCTGCATTAATAGGGGCACTGGTCACTCTGCATTGGGTTGGGGCACTGGTCACTCTGCATTGGATGGGGGCACTGGTCACTCTGCAGTGGATGGGGCACTGGTCACTCTGCATTGGATGGGGGCACTGGTCACTCTGCATTGTTTTGGGCACTGGTCACTCTGCATTGATGGGGGCACTGGTCACTCTGCATTGTTGGGGGGTACTGGTCACTCTGCATTGATGGGGCACTGGTCACTCTGCATTGTTGGGGGCACTGGTCACTCAGCATTGATGGGGGCACTGGTAACTCTGCATTGGATGGTGGCACTGGTCACTCTGCTTTGTTGGGGGGTACTGGTCACTCTGCATTGATGAGGGCACTGGTCACTCTGCATTGTTGGGGGCACTGGTCACTCTGCATTGTTGGGGGCACTGGTCACTCTGCATTGGATGGTGGCACTGGTCACTCTGCTTTGTTGAGGGCACTCTGCATTGTTGGGGGTACTAGTCACTCTGCATTGATGGGGGCACTGGTCACTCTGTATTGATGGGGGCACTGGTCACTCTGCATTGGATATGTGATTTAATGTGCAGAATATCGGCCCATACCAGCTGATACCGATACGTTGTGACCAAAATATCGGTATCGGCCCTGGTAAAAACCATATCGGTTTATCACTAATACATACACATACTAGGGTCAGTTTAGACATGAGCCAGTTAACCTACCAACATATCTTTGCAGTGTGGGAGGAAACCCATGCAGGAACAGGGAGAACTTGCAAACTCCAGGTAGGTAGTGCCATGGTTGGGATTCAAACCGACAATCCTAGTGCTGCCAGGCAGTGGTGCTAACCACTTGGTCACCATGACTTACCTCTTTACAGAAATCTGTTATACATGTTGAAATTGTTGCCCTGTAGCCTCTACAAAGGATGTGGCCACCCATCATGGATTTCGCTACCCCCACAAACATCACCCCCCCCCCCCTTCCCAATCAAAATTGGTAATGGGCACACTTATTTTAGATTTTAAAAATGGTTTAAATTTGGCACAGTTTGCCTTTTCCTATTGACACATCCAGCAGCCAATGTGAGAAATTGGAGAGAGAAACAGTGTTATATTCTGGGCAGACCAGACCGGTGCATTACTAAGGGATAGTTTTTGCTACCTGGTTTGGACAGCCCCATCTGCCTCAGCATTTTTTCTGTCCATAGCATCTACTGTCTACATCTGTCTACTTTTTTAGATTGTTTTATTATTATTATTATTATTATTATTATTATACAGGATTTATATGCTTTAACAGTTTGCGCAGTGCTTTACAAAGTGAGGGAAGACAGTACAGTTACAATACATATCAATCCAGGAGGAGTCAGAGGGCCCTGCTCGCTAGAGTTTACAATCTAAGAGGGAGGGTCAGGTGATACAAAAGGTAATAACTGTGGGGGATAATGCCTATTACACGCGATGAGATTATCGGACAAATGATCATCCGTTTTTTTTTTTTTTTGCATGTTAGTCTCCTTTTCTAAAACAAATAGATTACTAAAGTACAAAAATTCTCCTATGACAGAGTAAGAATTTGGAAGTGATGTCATGTGTTGTAATGTACTTGTATTGTATTTTCAGACGAAAACTGTCCTGAGTTAAACAAAAATCGTACGATCTGGTATTATATGAGGAAAATGTTCTTGTTTGTCTCTTAGGAAAAGTTTGCATGAAAGCTGTGTACTAACGATCAGATTCTTGTATGATCTCTTCTAAAGCATTGTTTTTTGTACGATATTCTGATTGTGTGAACGGGGCCTTAGCTGATGGAGAAAATAAAAGTACAGTTGTTAGGTGGAGGTGGGATAAGCTTATCTGAAGAGAGAGGTTTTCAGGGATTGCCTCAAAGTAACTAGAGTAGGAGATAGACAGATTGGGGTAGGGAGTTCCATAGGATGGGAGAGGCTTGGGAAAAGTCCTGGAGCAGGTGACAAAGGAGCTAGAGAAAAGGAGGTCTTGGAGGAACAAAGAGAACAAATTGGTTGGTGTTTTAAAACTAGCGAGGTTAGTGATGTAGCTGGAGGCCATAAAGTAGTAATTGAGTCCACTGCCTATCTGAGCGCTTACTAATGATGCTCTTCGTTAGGAAGGATCCACTGTGTAATGAGGTATCATGCAGTTATAGTCGCATGTCTTGAGGCTGATTATATGCAATCTCCTTGGTGCAATCTGATGTTTAACACTACTGTTTGAAACTATTGAAACCTCTTTTCCTGCCTTCTGCCATTCAGAGGCTACTGTTTAATTGCTACATCAGCCCTACCGCAGCTACTGAGTGATGGGGCTCCAGTGTGCCGCCATCTACTAAGACCCATTTAGGCAACACTCATACATTAATGAGGATCGGGAACAAATTTAATATTACCGAAAGAAATCCTTTTCCCTCCTGTTGCCTGTAGATTCCAGATTACAGTCTTTTAGAGTCCATATTTGCAGGCAATGATCTTCTATCTACTGTATATGCTACTGAGCATTGTAGGGTTCTTTGTGGCAACGCCAAACGGATATGTTAAAAAACCTTGCCAGATTGCTAACCCCCTCCCCCCCCCACCTACTACAATGGGACTTGAAATTTTTGCAACATACCTCTCTCCATAGGTGACCATGTACATACTGAGACCCAGACACCGATGCCTGAAGTAGGTCAGATAATGCCTGCACATGAAGCTTCTAAAGTCTACAGCCAACAGTACATATGAGATTTTAATTGCTTGTCAGCAAGAGAGTTAAGACCTTGCTGACAGACATCTGCCTCAGTTGAAATCAGCGTACTGCAAATGTAACAACTGTCAACAAGGAGTTAAACCTCTTAGTAATGAGTTACTATAATCTCCCATGTTGCTTGAGTCCAAGTCAAACATAGTAAAAGAAGTGGGTGGCCAAAAATTTACAAGAAATTAAAAAACGTTTCATAAATACATTGATATAACATTGAAAGTGACTCTAAAGTCTGGTTTAAAAATAAAATCTGTTTTAATAAAATGTATTCCTAACTCAAAAAAGTCCCTTTATATTGCTCTCAGCCTTCTCCAAATCTTCAATTTCATTTTTCTGTGCTGCTGTGATCCCACTTCCTGTTCGAGGGTGGCTACATTCGTTCATTCCCCATGACTGCAACTAAAGCCCCGTACACACGCGTCGAAAATTGGCAGGGAATTTTCGGCCAACGTCCGATCTGCCAATTTTCGGCTTGTTAGTATGATGCTTCCGACAACCGACTCCGACTTTTCGGCCGAAAAAAATCTGGTTTGCAGGCTATAATATTTTTGTTGGCCGTCAACACAATGGCCGATTTTCGTGCAGTCAGTACAGATTTCCACAGGGAAAAATCTCATGAGCAAGTCTGGGCATGCTCAGTGAAGAAAGAACACAAAGAAAGCAACCCAACACATGACATCACTTCTGAAGTAGAATTTTGTTGGGCGAGAAAATTTGTGTGCAGTCTAGGCACATTCCAACCAACAAAACACCACTCTGGACAAAAGACGGACGATCGGCCGGCTGATAATCGTTGCGTGTGTACGGGTCTTAACTTGTACTGCTCGTTCCAAACTAACTGAAGTTAGGGGTAGAAGGAAAGGTTTGTGTGCTAACAGAGGATATTAGGAGGAGGCAGAAAAAAACAGTAAGGGTCCTTTCACACGGGGGGTCCGTATGTCCGTTTTTCATCCCATTTTTATGCGGATGAAAAACGGACATAATGCATGTCAATGGGATTGCGGATCATCCGCTGACATTCGATTTGCGTCCTTTGCTATCAGTTCCGTTTTTTGGAACGGAAGAGAACCCTATTTTTCTTCCGTTTAAACGGAACGGACGCAAAAACAGATGTCAGCGGTATCATCTGCTGACATCCGCAATCCCATTGACATGCATTATCTCCATTTATCATCCGCCAACGGATGGGATGATAAACGGACATACGGACCGGATGACACAAGTGTCATACGTTTCTGTAAAAAAAAAAAAAAAAAGTGCTAGAGCTCAGTGTGAAAGGACCCTAAGAAACAATTTTATGAGCTATATAAAAGTCAATAAATAGTGGATGTGTATGGATTATTTTTGGAGAATAAGGTTATTGTTTTCTTGTCACGTAAGCCTCTTGCACATGGACGCTTAAAAACACCAAAAAACGGCACATTGTTAGGCTTTTATTTTTTTACTGATCTAAATGCAGCCCATTTTTTTTACGCACTGTAAACTTGCGCTGCATTTAGATCAGTAAAAAAAATACAAAAATCGGCATTGCTGGATGGTATTTTACTGACCTGCTGGCTTAAATGCGTATATAACACAACCCAAAAAGCTAGAAGAGTTTTCATATGTGTGTAGGTGTATGCGGGACCACGCAGAAATACGTGCATTTACAATACAGCCCATTCTCTTCTTTTTACGCACAAACTTTCTGCCAGAAATCTTATGTTCATACATCAGTACCGCATACAAGTACCTTGCAGTATAAAACAGAAATCTGAAAATGGAGCTTTGCAGGAAACGTGTCTTTTTTTCCCCATTTTACACTTGTAACCAATTATTTGTTATCTGTGAGAAAGAAATTAATTTTGCACTCTTTATTTCTCTGATGACTGACAGTTTAATTGCTTGTGAAGTGTACTTAGTCCTGGAGGAATTTGTGTGAGTTTTCATGTGACTGTTTAGCTACTTACACAAGTTAATTCTTTATGGAATGGTAGCAAGCCATGGGAAAAGGTATGTGTAGGATTAAGTATCAACGCAAGAGGCCAATCACTTGGCAAACGTCTCAAAAAAGCACCCCTGGTAAGGGGGAATCTTTGTGCCCTTTAGCCCCTAAATGTATGGTGGCCACACAAGAAGAATGGCTTTGAAGCTGTTTAATGTGGCTTGCTGCTCGCTTTTCCTGGACGAGACTTCCTCCTCGGCTGAAAATTGGAAGAGGCCAGGGGTAGCTAGTTGATAAGTGCATTAGCATTTATTGTACATTTCTTTGGCCACACATTGCAACAGGATGACAGATAATCCGAGAGGGGGAAATCCATCTGGGATGCTTTTAAAGTGAGAAGATCAAATCGCACTAGCTAAGCTTGCAAAATCAAATACATTCTGTCAACAGTAGTTGGAATAAGTGATAGGATACATGATGCTTGTGCACTATTAAGACATTTACTTAGAGCGTGCTTTATCTTAACCCATTACCTGTCAGGATCCAGTTATTATAGTGGAACTTTACCCATAACAGCTTGATAAAAAAAAAGAATGTTCTTTAGCAAGGAACATACATTCCACACTTTTAGTTATGCTACCAAATTAAGTATGTGCAGAGCAGGGTAAGACAATTCCTGGATTATAAACAGTATAGAGCAGCCTTTCTCAACCTTTTCAACACAGAGGAACCCTTGAAATAAATTTCTGGTCTCGGGGAACCCCTGCTAAAAATTAAAAATCTAAAACTCATGACATATTAGTATGACAGTCAGTGGGAAGAATGCTCCTTAACCACTTTACCACCGGAGGATTTTGCTGTCTTACGTCCAGGCCACTTTTTGCGATTCGACACTGTGCGACTTTAACTGACAATTGCACGGTCATGCAACACCATACCCACACAAAATTTACGTCCTTTTTTTCCCCACAAACAGAGCTTTCTTTTGGTGGTATTTGATCACCTGTGCAATTTTTACTTTTTGCGCTATAAACAAAAAAAAAACAACAATTGTGAAAAAATAACAATATTTTTCACATTTTTTTATATGAAATGCCCCCCAAAAAAAAATGTAAAAATCAAAATTTTTTATCATTTTAGGCCAATTTGTTTTCTGCTACATATTTTTGGTAAAAAAATCGCAATAAGCGTATTTTGATTGGCTTGCGCAAAAGTTATTGCGTTTACTAACTAAGAGAAAGATTTCTGTCGTTTTTGGTGTTTTTTTTTTAACGAGTAATGGCGGCGATCTGCAATTTTTTTTTTGCGGGACTGCGACATTGCGGCGGACAGATTGGACCCTTGACTGACATTTTTGACACTTTTGGGGTTACCAGTGACATTACTACAGTAATCAGTGCTATAAATATGCACTGTTACTGTAAAAATGACACTGGCAGGAAAGGGGTTCATTTTATTGGAGAGGGAGGGGTTAATGTATGCCTGGTGCTTACTGACATGTGTGGGGGGAGGTGACTATGTGACACAGGGACAGATCGCAGGTTCAGCTATGCTGAACCCTGCAATCTGACCCTGCCTGTCACTTAGGAGATCCGCCCGCTTTGTTTACACAAGCGGGCGGATCTCCAGACTCGATTCCCCAACGATCGGGGAAGAGCAGCGGCGATCGCCGCTGCTCCTCCCCTGGCCCGACTCCCGCTATGACTCAATACAGCAGGGGCAAGCCTCCGGCGGTGCGCGCGCCGCCGAGAAGGGGGGTGTCTGGCGGCGTAGGTCTACGTCGTCAGACCTACAAGAGCCACTTTGCCGCAGTAGAGCTCTAGTGAGCAGCGGCAAAGTGGTTAATCTTGTCATCATTGGAAAGAATTACCCCCTTACAGACCAGTGGCAGCTGGTGCTTAATTTACTTGGGGGGGGGGATGGCCCACAGCCCCCCCAACTAGCCAACCACATAACCCCCCCATTTCTTGATTGATCGATCACCTGTCAGGCACCGCGCCAGCCCCTGCACTTACCCCATGCAGGTGGCATCTTCACCCCTGCGTCTCCTCTGAAGTCCTGGCAGTTGCTTCTCCTCCTGGCCAATCAGGAGTTAGGACTTGCGGCCAATCGGGTCTTAGGACTCTTGGCCAATCAGGTCCCACTTCCCGATTGGCCGTGAGGAGAAACAGGGAGACATTAGCGAATATTAATTCAATAATGTCACACAACTGGGTGGGCTTTCTGAACTACAGAGGTGCAGAGAGGGGAAGCTTGAGGACATGAAGTCAGTACAGGATCATTGCTTGTAGGCAGCAAGGTACCATGGGATATGTAGTACTTTAAAATAGAAAGGAAACAGCATAAGAGAAGCCGCAAAGCATGCAGGGAAACTGGGAAGTTATGGAAAGAGGTGGCCAGCAGACAGGCAGAAATTGTAACATGAAAGTGAAAATGATTTTTCAAGTGAGTGTATATTGCATTGTCAAAAATAACTGTGTTTGTATAGTAATTACAATGCTAATGTTATAAAATGAAAGTTTATGCTGTCACCATAAAACTCCTTTAGCCACATATACTGTACATGACAGTCAACTGTGCAAACATGATTCTACTACTTGGAAGCATTTCCAACAACCTATTTTCACCAAACAAGTATGCTCAGCTTGGCTGAAAGTATATATGGTACTTGAAGGAAACCCGTCCTTGGTAAAACTCCCATAGAGGTATAAACTGCCCACCTATAGCTGCCTTGCTTTCATCCTGTTGCTCTGGCTTCACTTCTTTGAGTTGCTGACCTGGAACATGCACATTGAGAATTATAGCTGCACTTGTTCTATGCCTTTTAGTATGTCCAAAGGTTTTAAAGTCCATCATGGCAGCCAGGCAGCTATCTGGAGGCATGTCTACTTACTAAGCTTTCAAACTGCTCCTCAGGCTTTAGCACATTCTGAATTACTGACCTTTATCAAGTATGACCATCAGAGATTCTAATTTCCCTGGCTGAAGTCTTGTTCCAGGTCAGTGGCTCTGAAAATATTACAGACATGGGATTATCATGGCAACCAGGCAGTTAGCATTATCAGAAGAAGGTCAGAAATGGTAGCCCATATTTTCAAAGATGGCTTTCCTTTATGAGAATAGAAAAAAAGGACATTAAGAGCAGACAGATGGCTCCTAGCACCATCTTATGTTGAGGATTGGAACAAATAGACATCAGAAAATGTTTGCAGCTCCCCCAACACACACTCTTTACTTAGAGCTTGTTGGCTGGGGGCAGTCTGCTGCGGCATGGACGTAAGATTGCCATCTGATCTGGTTAAAATTAGAAGATTGGACGGCAGTCATATTTATCATTCACAGTGTGTTTACTGATGACACATTTTTTCCAGGCTTCCGTAACATCTAGTTGTATAGGCAGATGCTTGGTTCTCCAAATGCTCAGTTCAAAATAGACCACACTGTTTTTGTAAATGGTGAATGTTCAAGTATAAAAGACAAAACTTAGATTCTGTTTTTTTGGAGTATATTGTACCTAAAGCCAAAACTTTTTTGTTGGATGCAGTATGTTCTTATTGGGAGATTTCCCTTCACTTCCTATCCTATAGACACACCAGGAAGTGACTAAATCTCTCCAAAGTGAGGGAAACCCCCTTTTAGGCTCCTTTCACACGGGACAGATTCTGTTCCGATCAGCAGGGCATCAACTCACAGGGCACATCATGCTCAGTTTCTGCAGAGTGGACATGGGCAAATCCGGGCTGTGCTGTATAGGTGGCCAGGAGTAAACTAAGTCCACGGTCTATTTACACCCGACTACCCTCAGATCTGATCTGCCTAAACGGAAGAGGACGGATACCCTTCTTTCTCCCCCTTTTTTTTTTTTCTAGCAGACCGGATCGCATCTGGTGGTAGGTGGGCGTAAACAGACACAAGTCCATTTACATTCAGCTGTCAATAGGAATGCATTGACCTTCCATTCAGGTTCCCATGAAAAACTGACAGGGGGACCCAAAATGCATAGCGTACTGCACGTGTGCCAATGATGTCACCGGCTAGAGCCAATGAGAATATCCACTAAACAGCACAATTTTCACTATTTTCAAGGAAACGACAAGTAAGACGTATTATAAGCTTACCTGTAGGTCAAAATTTAAAACTGGAGCTTAAAGCGGAGTTCTGGCCTATTTTGCAACTTTAGTGATTCCTGGAGTGCTCGCTATGCTGATCAACAATTGGGCATTTAAATTTTTTTTCCGGGGGTCCCTTACCTTATTTTCAGGGCATTTTTGATTGTACTTCCTCCTTCTCCCCCCTCTGTGGCCGCAGCCACCGACATCACTTCCGCCTTTGCATTGCATCCTGGGAGCTGTTTGTCATCACTCCCAGGAGGCTGGAATCAGGAAGAACTCCCAGAACACTCCCTGGAATCAGGAAGAAGGACACAGCAGATTACACTGCGGCTTCAGATGCCCACATCCAAGATGGCCACGCCCAGACAGCGTTTTTAAAAGTAAGATTTTGACTAAAATCCAATATCGTACACCTTGTAAGTATGAGAATAGCGGTTCTGTAAAGGGCGATGGATTAGTATTATAGGGGTATTCTTAGTTAAAAAAGATATTTGAGGCCAGAACTCCGCTTTAATACCACTTCAACTAAGATATTTTGTTTAAAAGCACAAGGTTTGTCAGCCTTGTATGCATTTGCTTTGTCAGTCACCAAAAGGTTCAGGATGTTGGGAAAAACCTGCCAACCATTACAAGGGGAAAACATTTCAAATGATCATCTTAACACCCTTGTACATATGGCAGTAATTAAAAGGTCAAAGGGCAAAGAGGAAACTGTGGAGGAAAAATATCCACCACTGAAAACCATCAGCTAATAATTTCCAGTGTTGTAGAAAAGTGCAAAACCTTTCTAAACTAAAACTGCTTTGCATGTTCAAACTTTCTAAATTAGTAAGTGCTGTTTGCTTTGTAGAAAACTTGTATACCAGACAGAAAGCTAATCTTTGTAGTGCACGGTTATACTTGTTTACTGGGACAACATGTGCATTTTTAAAAAGAAAAGGTAAAAAAAAAAAAAAATTACGATCCTTATCTGTTTGCATGTTCTTTTTTTAAAAACATGATCTATGACTCTGTGGGCTCATTTACACTAGCACGTGTGTTAGGCCTGTTTACACTGGTGCTTTACATCAATGCACTGCAAAATGCATATTTTACCAGTACACATGGAAATGCTTTGCATTGTTTAAAAAAAAAATGGGTTTTATGCATTTTTAAGCACATTGGGGTGTGTTGGCAGCGCATTAATTTTGAATAGAAAAACAGTGAATGGAGGAAGTGGCGGATAAGACTCACATCCCTGAAACAGCAGAGAAAAGGGAGAAGGGACCCCCCTAATGGGACTTTAATGGTCTTTATCCTACTGGTTAAATTGTAACCCAAAAAATGATATATAGTACATAAAGTAAAATTGATTATATATTTATTGTTACAAAAAAGTTTACTCACAATACAACAAGGCTGCACACATATATATACATATATATATATATATATATATATATATATATATATATATATATGCAGTATCTCACAAAAGTGAGTATTATAACTTTTCATGTGACAACACTGAAGAAATGACACTTTGCTACAATGTGAGTGAGTGTACAGCTTGTATAACAGTGTAAATTTGCTGTCCCCTCAAAATAACTCAACACACAGCCATTACTGTAATGTCTAAACCTCTGGCAACAAATGTGAGTACACCCCTAAGTGAAAATGTCCAAATTGGGCCCAATTAGCAATTTTACCTTCCCGGTGTCATGTGACTCGTTAATGTTACAAGGTCTCAGGTGTAAATGGGGAGCAGGAGTGTGAAATTTGGTGTTATTACTCTCACTCTCTCATACTGGTCAGTGGAAGTTCAACATGGTACCTCATGGCAAAGAACTCTCTGAGGATCTGAAAAAAGAATTGTTGCTCTACATAAAGATGGCTTAGGCTATAAGAAGATTGCCTGAAACTGAGCTGTAGCACAGTGGCCAAGACCATACAGCGGTTTAACAGGACAGCTTCCACTCAGAACAGGCCTTGCCATGGTCGACCAAAGAAGTTGAGTGCACATGCTCAGTGTCATATCCAGAGGTTGTCTTTGGTAAATAGACGTATGAGT